>NC_090268.1:312372661-313033911 GCF_040414725.1 Anabrus simplex
CCAGGAGAAACAGCCCTGAGATTATGAATGTCAAGGTAAAGAAAGGCATCAATGTGGCCTCAGTTCATTATATGTCTCTTATCAAATTCAAACCAATTCCCGCAAATACAAGGAAGACAACCAAACAGATCACACGCTTCGACAATGATAAACTTCGGCAAAGGGTCGAGGAGTTCCAGGAGAAGGCTAGACCAAATGACTGTGACTTTAACAACGCCAAAAGTCTCCTTGTTGAGGCTGCCAAAGACGTTGCAGAAATCAAGAGTAGCAAAAAGCATGCTTGGTGGAATGGTACCTGCGAATTAGTCCTCCAAGAAAGACTCAATGCATGGAAACAGTACTACTCTACGAAATCAGAAAATGATTGGGAAACCTACAAAACCCAACGTGCCCAAGCAGCTAGGGTGTTCAGAACTGAGAAACGTAAATACGAAAAATCTCTCATTGAAAAGATAGAACAAAACTTTAGGAAGAATGAAAGCAGAGAGTACTACAGAGCCTTCAAACGCAAACTCACTGGCTATAAACCACCATATCTATGCTTTGAGCGAAAGGACGGCACACTGGCGACGTCAAATGAAGAAAATTGCAGCATTCTGGCAGATTACTTCAAGAATTTACTTAAATGCTCTAAACCGGAAAGCGCCATTGAGACCAAGGAACCCTTACTCAGGTACCCAGATTCCAGACCACCCGACAGAGATGAAATCAAGCGCCACATTGCCGGTCTTAAAAATAACAAAGCGCCGGGTGAAGACTCAGTAGTAGCAGAACTATGGAAATATGCCCCAGAGGAATCACTTGATATCTTGCGAAAGCAAATAGAAGAAATTTGGAACAAGGAGACCCTACCCGAAGATTGAAAAATAGCTCTGATCCATCCACTACACAAAAAAGGCAGCATGAAGAACATCAACAACTACAGAGGAATATCTTTGCTACCCGTGACTTACAAAATTCTATCACTTGCCATCCTTGAGCGTTTGGAAGCACAAGTCGAACATCACATAGGTGAATACCAAGGAGGGTTCAGAAAAGGTCGCTCAACAGCTGAACAGATCCAAAATCTCAAAACGATCATCAGATATTGTACACTAAGGTCCAAGCAGTATGTGTCTGTCTTTGTGGACTTTAAGAAAGCGTACGACTCCATTGACCGGGAAGTCCTGCTAAACATCTTAAATGAATTTGGAGTTGATTTGAAACTGCTGGTATTAATTAGAGCCACACCCTAACCGATACAAAATCCAAGGTGAAGTTCCACGGATGTATCTCCCATTCCTTTGACATCAAAACACGAGTCCGACAAGGTGATGTGCTATCCCCGATACTCTTCAACTGTGTTCTTGAAAAGACCATCAGAACCTGGCGGGTGAGATTACAGGAAACCAACTACAGTCCATTGAGAATAGGAACCAAATCCAAGGGGATCGCAACAGACTGCTTAGCATTTGCCGATGATATTGCTGTTCTCTCAAACGACATAGAAACCGCTAGAGCTCAAGTTGAAATTTTAAAGGAAATTGCCGAACAAACTGGTTTGCAGATATCGTTTGAGAAAACAGAAGTAATGACTAACATCAAAGAGGCTCCACCAAAACTCCATACAAAATACGGGGACATCACCCGAGTAGACAAATTCAAATACCTGGGTGAGATCATCATGAAAAATGGACTGGACAAAGAAGCACTTCAGGAGCGAGTACGCAAACTGGAAATAGCCTACCAAACATCCCGCACAATCTACAACAAAAAATGCCTTTCCCAAAACACCAAGATACGTCACTATGAAACAGTTCTGAAGCCAGTAGTTCTACATGCAGCCGAAACCCTGTCTCTAAATGCCAACAAAGGACTCCGTGAAGAACTGGAGAAAAGAGAACGCAAAATTGTGAGAGGAATCTTGGGATCAAAGTACAAAAATGGAATCCATCAAAAGAGATCCAACAAGGAAGTCTACAGCAAAATAGAGAAAATTACCGACAAAATCAGAAAAAGACAGGCACGATTTTACGGTCATCTGAAAAGAATGGACGGAAGAAATTTAACTAAAGATATCTTTCACTTTTTTGATTCAAACCCCAAAACCACAATTCCCTGGTTTAGAAATACCAAAGAAGACCTGCAAATGCCACATATCTCAGCTGAAGACGCCCTTAACAGAGATCTCTTCCGCAAGAAAATATTGACGAACGGGCTAAACCGAGACGAGCAACCGAAGAGAAGACACGGTGCCCCTTGGACAGAGGAGCGTAAGCAGGCCCACTCACAAAGAATGAGGGAAATTTGGGCTCTAAAGAAGGCCAAGTTCAGTGTCAAATGCAACAAGACTTAACGTGGTCCTTGATGGCCCCAGCGAATTATATAATAATAATAATAATAATAATAATAATAATAATAATAATAATAATAATAATAATAATAATAATAATAATAATAATAATAATAATAATAATAATTGTGTCGGGAGTGTCCGAGGACATTTTCGGCTAGCCCATGAAGCCTCCGCGTCTGGATGTGGGGTGATGATGATGATGATGATGTAGGGGAAGGGTGAAACCCGGTGTCGACATATAGCCTACCCCGGTCGAAAAACACGAAGGAGTCCGATCATGGTTTAACGTCGCCATCCGACGGACCAATCACTGTCAACAGCATCATATGTCCTCACTCCACACGTACACTGCAGAGAGGTCTGCAATTTAATCCAGGCTTTTTGCACGCAATCTAGTGATTAGAAATTGTATTCTACCACCTCTCCTACCCTGCTGGCCACATTCTGATGGTGAATTTTTTCTACCAACAGTATTCCAACCGGCTAACCACGGTGTCAGACTATATAGACTTGACACCTTAACGATCAATAATAATAATAATAATAATAATAATAATAATAATAATAATAATAATAATAATAATAATACGAAGAAGAAGAAGAAGACGAAGAAGAATAAGAATAAGAAGAAGAAGAAGAGGAGGAAGAAGAAGAAGAAGAATAAGAAGAAGAATTATAATAATGAAATCCAGCTGAGCCATGTTACATCTTTTTTTGGGTGGGGGGTTCTATTGTAAGAAGCAGTTATAGGCCACGGCTGTGGTTATTAACTCTAAAGGTGCATCCGGGAAATAGCGGGTTCGAATCCCAATGTCAGCAGCCCAGAAGATGGTTTTCCGTGGTTTCCGATTTTCACACCAGGCAAATGCTGGGGCTGTACCTTAATTAAGGACACGGCCGCTTTCTTCTGATTCCTAGGCCTTTCCTATCCCATAGTCGCCATAAGACCTATCTGTGTCGGTGCGACGTAAAGCAAAATAGCAAAAACAAAAAAAAAACTCTAAATGCAACACAACTTACGACCACTCTGCAGACAGTTGATTTAAACTTCATTTATACATTCATTCATTTACGCTGGTCGATTCTGCTCGAATAACCTATTATTATTATTATTATTATTATTATTATTATTATTATTATTATTATTATTATTATTATTATTATTATTATTATTATTATTATTATTATTATTATTACAAATACATTCCTGTTGCACTAGATCCAAACATCAGCTCCATATTCTACGAAATCTTTGTCCCAACCCTCCTGAACAATATCAACAGAAAAAATTAGCTTGATGTACCATCAAGTAAGGGACCGTTTCAGAAGAGCTGACAAAGTCTCAATAAATTACTTTTACTGCTTTCGATTTGGATTGTCTTCATTTTTTTAATTTGTTATTGAGTTGTTTTTCATCATTTTTATCTACAATAGTTTGTATGTTGATAATGTGAGTACCGAGGGAGATCGTTACGCACCGAGCGAGTTGGCCGTGTGGTTAGGGTCGCGCAGCTGTGAACTTGCATTCATTCGGGAGATAGTGGGTTCGAATCACACCGTCTGCAACCCTGAAGATAGTTTTCCGTGGTTTCCCATTTTCACACCAGGAAAATTATGCAGCTCTAGCCTATCTTAATTAAGGCCAAGGTTGCTACCTTCCCAGTCCTAGCTCTTTCCCTTCCTTCCGTCACCGAAAACATTCGATGTGTAGGTGCGACGTTTAACGATCAGAAAAAAAAAGTTACGCGCGTAGCTGGGAGCTTCGGGAGATGCTGAGTTCGAGAACCCCCGCCCTCTCCCCCCACCCCCGCCACTGTCAGTAAGACATACGATGGTTTTCTATATTACGTATTTTCACATCAGAAAAATCCGGGGGCTGTACCTTAATTAAGGTCATGGCCGTTACTTTCTTTTGCCATCGTCGCTGAATAATTAACTGGAAGTTGTGACACTTGCACGGAGATGGAATGCGTTGACACTTGCACGGAAAGCCAAAAATTCCCGGAAATTACTAAGCATGGCTATTTCAAACAGTGACAATTGCACGGAGGTCCTAGGAGTGTTGGAGAACCAGAAACAGGGGAGGGGAAGGCCCACTCGGTAAGTGGAATTCATTGCTACAGTTGATACCTGTGTGACAACTAGTGTTCCGTGTGGAACTGGTGATAATTGCTCTGCAGCTATGGAGTTCACTGAGACCGCCTTTATTGATTTACGACGGACATCATTATATTGTGGACTATACCAATGAAGATCAAATGACTTACTGGCGGTGCGTATATTTCAAGAAAAGTAAATGTAAAGGAAGAATAACAACGAAAGATAATACAGTTTTAGGTGAGACAATTCATGTTTGCATTCCGGACGACGCGGCGAATGAAGTAAAAAAATGTGTAGTAAATGAAAAAAAAACGTGCAAGGGAAAAAGACAGTATGATTTCAACAGTTTACACCGAAGAAGTAGGCCAGCTCGTCAATAGAGGCTATGACCTTGTGACATCGCTGCCATCACATAGAAGTGCCAAACAATCATTACATCGCATCCGACGGAAAAGAATGGAACCTACAAAAGACCCGATCGATTCTGGAGGTGTAATAAGTTAATACAAGAAAGATACATAGCAATGAACGACGGTGGAAAATTCCTACTTGAAGACAACAGGGGGCTTAAAGACAAGATATTAGTGTTTGCCAGCGAGAAAGGAAAATCTACTTTATCAAGTTGCTCTTCCTTCTTTGTCGACGGGACCTTCAAAAGTTCAAGCAAGCAGTTTGGGCAGTTACTTAACATCCACGCCTATCTTGGAAGTTTTTGGGAAGAAGCTAACACGATACCAGCTGTCTACGCGCTGTTATCAAACAAGAAACGGGAAACATTATGCTCGTTTGTTCGAAGCTGCTAAAAACAACGTACTAGGATGGAACCCTGTGACACGTAATCGAAATCGCCATCGACCAATCAGCTAAAACGCTGTTTCCTCAAGCTGAGATTTATGGTTGCAACGATCATTTTAATCAATGTCTATGGAGGAAAGTACAGGATTGTGTCCTTGTTACTGCGTACAGGGAATGTGAAGAAATTAGACTTCATATTCGAATGTGTTCAGCACTAGCGCACATTTCCCTAGAAATGATTGATGATGGTTGGCTATGTATTCAGGAGAGCTCGCCTGAAAATCAGAATCTACAGGTGTTTTACGACTATGTCGTCGATAAATGGCATATGCCAAGGAATATGTGGAACTGTTGTGGAAGGCGGCATCGGACCAATAACGTTTCTGAAGGCTGGAACCAAAGAATAAACAATTTAATTTCGAGAGCGCACCCGAATGTATATTCGCTGATCAAGACTCTTCGAGATGACACAGAGTACTACGGTCACCAATT
Organism: Anabrus simplex; assembly: GCF_040414725.1. Taxonomy (NCBI): domain Eukaryota; kingdom Metazoa; phylum Arthropoda; class Insecta; order Orthoptera; family Tettigoniidae; genus Anabrus; species Anabrus simplex. The sequence continues at coordinate 312,378,384 of NC_090268.1, forward strand.
TGACATGATTGTTTTGAATATCGATGGGAAGAGAAGAAAAAAATCAGCAGTGAAGATCGATTAGAGTATTTCAAAGGTCTTAAATATACTTGAAGTTGATGGCAAAGTAAGATCATTCCTAGTATGTGTTGCTTACGCTCAGAAACTGCAGTGAAACTACCCTGGAATATTACAGGATTTGTAAATCATGTAAATATTTTAAATATATAAATATTCTGAATCATACTTAAAGAGATTACGTGACAATGGAATATCACTGCATAACCATGCAAATATCTTGAATCAGCACTTAAGAAATAAAAAACTTGACGAACTTGCATAAAGTGAAAAATATATCTATGAGGAACGCAAAGAGACTACCTCCCTTTGGTGTTCCCTGGAAACGGCGCTAAGTCGGCTAAATGTCTCTTACAATGTATAAAATTAACCAGAAAAACAAACCCTATGGCGCAACAGCCCTTGAAGGGCCTTGGTCTACCAAGTGACCGCTGCTCATCCCGAAGGCCTGCAGATTACGAGGTGACGTGTGGTCAGCACAACGAATCCTCACGGTAGTTATCCTTGGCTCTATACACCAGCGCCGCTATCTCGCCATCAGATAGCTCCTCAATTCTAATCTAATCACGTTGAACCAGCCCTCAGATTCAGGTAAAAATCCCTGACCTGGCCGGGAATCGAATCCGAGGCTTCCGGGTAAGAGACAGGCACGCTACACCTACACCATGGGGCCGGCCTTTATAAAATTAACAGTTACTTATAAATTGCATCTAAATTCACTACCGTGATTACTAGAGCTAGGATTTTTGATGACATGTCATCTTTCAGTTTGTTCTAAATAGACATTGCTAACTTGTATAGAAATCTTTATCATAGTTCCCACATTGTAGAAATGCTAATTACCGAACAAGTGGCCGTGCGGTTAGGGTCGCGCAGGTGTGAGCTTGCATTCGGGAGATAGTGGGCCCGAACCCCACTGTCGGTAGCCCTGAAGATGGTTTTCCGTGGTTTCCCATTTTCACACAAGGCAAATGCTGGGGCTGTACCTTAACGAAGGCCACGGCCGCTACCTTCCCAATCGCCCACCCTTCCGTCGCCGAAAACCTTCGATGTCTTAGTGCGACGTTAAACAAATAGCAAAAAAAAAAGAAATAATGCTAATTTATTAGGTCATTTTTGCCATTTTGTATTATTAGGTCATTTTATAAAGTTGTAAGTCATTATTCGGTCATTTTATGGAATTTATTGTCCGGCTCCATGGCTAAATGGTTGGCGTGCTGGCCTCTGGTCACAGGGGTCCCGGGTTCAATTCCCGGAAGGGTCAGGAAGTTTAACCATAATGGGTTGTGGGTTAGTTCCGCTAGTACGAGGGCTGGGTGTACGACCCGCAGATCGCCTACGGGAGTCAAATCAAAAAGACCTGCACCTGGCGAGCCGAATACTAGTTTATACTTTTTGAGTCATTTTCTTACATGTTGAAGCATTTACGCGTGTGGTATTGGATTTCCAGGAGGGGACAGTATTTATGTGTACCTTCGTCAAAGTACCTATCAAATTAGATTAGGTATCCAAAATTTATGACCATCCTACTTCTGACTCATCAGGTAGAGTGAAAGTCTCCGTGCAAGTGTCACCATCCTACTTCTGACTCATCAAGTAGAGTGAAAGGCTCCGTGCAAATGTCACTCCGTGCAAGTGTCACTCCGTACAAGTGTTCCAACCCCAATTAACTGTGTTTGCGCGAAGGATACAGATAACGATAAAAGAAAATGATTTCTAAATGCGGTTCTAAATAGTCTTTGTAACAGATTCGTTTTTATAAATTTTAATAACTATAAAAATAATACTTCTGCGTTCCACTGAAAAATTTATAATTTTTCATGACGCTGAGGTACTGAAATTCAGTCCTGGTGGAGTTCTACGAGGCGATAAACCTGCCGAGACGAGGCTGATGTAGTAGAGCAGATTCAAATACCATCGGACTGAGTCAGAATCGAACCTGCCAAGCTGGGGTCAGAAGGCCAGCGTCTCAACCGTCTGAGCCACTCAGCTCGGATCTCGATGAAGAAATAAAATGTGAAGTATGCGATAGGCCTACTTATACCGAGATATATAGAACACTGCTACATTTCTGACGAGGCTTATCCTTGGTAGCAGTAACATCGTTGCTTCTATAAGGCTGATATAGTAGCTCAGATAACTGTCGAAAGAAATTCAAGGCTGCACATTTGTTGCCAGAGACAATGAAAGGAGAACAGGTTTACTGCGTACATCTAGTGATTTATGGAGAAATATAATGCAAATGTATCTGCATTCCTCTGCTTCTAAGGCGGAAATTATTTCGAAATACTGTATTTTCGAACTCCGTTGATTAGTCACTCGACTCGGAGATTAAATCGTTGTAGTTGTTTAAAATTGTCAACAGTAGTTGTGTATCTGGTAGAAAGTTCTGGCTACTACCTAATAGAAGAAAACAACGCTCTCTCCTTAAAAGACATGAAGATGGCAGCTAGACATGGAGATAAAAAACAAGCCTGTGTCACACACAGTCTCTTGAGCCTGTCAAGACGACTGCTGTCCAGTCAGATGGCCTGTAGGCCTATATATTGGAGTAACAAATGTTCAACGTGAAAGCGTGCTTGGGTTTTGCGACTGGGTCCGCTACCTCTCATATCAAAGAGTTCCACAGTTGGTCTCACGAAGCTGACTGAATCTTGTTTTAGCACTCAGACCACAACTGAAATCCTTGAACTGGGCTGGAATCAGACCCAGGGCCTCGAGATAAGGGACAGGCATGCTATACCAACAACACGCGACTGGGAGTTGAAGGGAAAGTTTTCCACTCTTCGTAACCTCGACACTAAAACAGACAGAGTGGTCCACATTATTACCGATATCTTTGACCTCAGAAATTAACCTGGTAACATATTTCTAATGTAGACTGAGTGATCACAAGGGCCATGTGCCCCTTAAGAAACGGAAGTCTCGTTTCTAAACTTCTCGTACTTCTGGCGGGAAAATTCACACACGTCCTTCCATTTGAGCCGAAAACAACTTTCTCCATTGCTTCTACTGCCTACTAATATCATAGATTTACTTCATGGCGCCATGGCTAAATGGTTAGCGTGCTGGACTTTGGTCACAGGGTTCCGGGTTCGATTCCCAGCAGGGTCGGGAATTTTAACCCTCATTGTTTAATTCCGCTGGTACGAGGGCTGGATGTATGTGTCGTTTTCATCATCATTTCATTCTCATCACGACGTAAGGGTCGCCTTCCGGCATCAGTCAAAAGACATGCATCTGGCGAACCGAACTTGTCCTCGAACACTCCCGGCAAAAAAAAAAAAACCATACGCCATTATGCTGCATTTAGTTTGTAGTAAAATCTGTGCTCACGTGTTGGTAAATACTTTACTCGAAATTCCACTTTCGCTCCTTGAGACATGAAATGCTTTTAATTTGTTCTATAACAGAGGTTGAATTACTTATTTTCTTAGCAGTTTAACAACACAGTAACATGGGAAACGGCTAGAGCAAAGACAGTTTTCTTTAGAATTTTCTTTACGCCGCACAGACACATATAGATCTAATGGCGACGAAGGGATAGGAAGGGCCTAGGAGTGGGAATGAAGTGGTCGAGGCCTTAATTAATGTACAGCCTCAGCATTTGCCTGGTGTGAAAATGGAAGACCACAGAAAACAGAACAGGGCTGCCAACAGTGGGGTTCGAACCCACTACCTCCCGGATGCAAGCTCACAGCTGCGCGCACCTAACCGCTCGGCTAAATCGCCCAATCAGCTTAGGAAGCACCGACCTCTGCCTTCATTGAGGGACTCTCAACCAGAGTAAGCTTAGGTCACATTTTTGTATTTTGATATAGTTGGTGTACCGTCCGACTCCTTGGTTGAATGGTCAGCGTTGAGGCCTTCAGTTCAGAGGATCACCGTTCGATTCCCGGCCGGATCGGGAAGTTTAATCTCGTCTGATTAATTCTTCTGGCTCGGGGACTAGGTATTTGTGTTTTTCCCAAAACTTTCCCCTTCGTATTCAACACATTACAATGCAATCACCTCAAAAACACGCAATAGTGATTACATACCCCCATAAAGGATTGGCGTCAGGAAGGGCATCCGGTCGTAAAATATGGTCAAATAAATAAATAAATAAATAAATAAATAAATAAATAAATAAATAAATAAATAAATAAATAAATAAATAAATATGTGACAGAGTTCACACCCGCGACCCCAGTGGTGTGGGAAAAGCGGTAGAAAAATAAGAAGAATATATAGTTGGTGTAACTGTTACTGGCGTAAGTTACTATTCTTCAGCGCAACGTTGCGCGCCAGGTCATTAGCTCATTTGCAGTCCTTGGAAAGAACAAGTGATGTGAGTTGCTCTTTCCTTCACAGTCATACTGAACCAAGCCTACATTATGGTAATGGTACATTACAATAACTACAATCAGCCAAACAGCTAAAATGACTAATGGATCTTCTGTTGAAGAATATACTAATCATTTGAATACTTAGATTAATTTTATTTAGACACAGCAAATGATATAGTTTTTATATCGTGAGGTACACCTCAACTCCGCTCATTCAAAAGAAGCGCTAATGAAGAACTCTATCGAAGAAACGTGAAGTTGCTACTACATGAAGTTGGGACATTAATCACAAGATGTCACTACTGAATTTTAGTAATAGTGTTATTATGAAGTTGCCTAAACTGGCTGGATTTATTTGCTTTGTGTTTGTTTACGTCAAGAAGTTTGAAAATTTCTCCATTGATGTCATTACAAAAATTGAGGCCATGCACTCTGGTGCAAGGTAAAAGAATTTGTTATTGAAAGAAATTTTGTGTTCATAGGTTTTCTCTAGTATATCAACTTTTATTTATTTTTTATATAGCTCTAGGTTGGCAACACCTCTCTCATTCCGCCAGTTTTTGAATCTGGACAATAAGAATTTTCTTTAATTATTGTTTAGCCTATCACAGGCTTCTTGTTGCTTTTTTGGGTGTATCTTTTCAATTTGCCAATAAAATTGAGAGGGTGTGTCCGGATTAGTCCAGAATCCTCTCGAACAATCCCCTCGGGTATATAAGCTGAGGCTTTTCTGTCTACCTTGTCTCATTGATCGTCGTCCTTCTGACTGTGTGTGTTAAGACAGGAGGCGGGGCGCCTCATTCTTCGGCAGGCAGAACAACAGCCAGGTAATGGCCAACGATATTCTATCTTTCTAGCTGTCTCCGCAAACTTATCCGAGGGGAAGGTTCGAATTTCTAACTATATAACCAACCTTTGCTAAAATGTAAATTTTCGTTCGCCTATTGTAAAATTTCATAAAGTCTTTAACTGTAAATCGGGGATAGAGAGTGGGTTACCCTCTCGAGTTCCCCTTCAACTTGGTTTGAGGTGACTACGATTTCGTAACTGTTTTCCTTTCCTCTAATGCATTAAATTAACCTTCATTCGAGTCACCTCAGTAGCTTGGGATTAGCCCCTGTATCACTTGGATGAGAGCCCCGTTAGGATTTTATTCTTCATTATCTAGGAGTGCAAGTATACGCCTCCATTCTTTTTGTGTTCGGGCCATTAATTTAACCTGTTATTCTTTTCCACAAAGGCCCAGTAGGTTGGGTTTTAGATACCCCTCTGTACTAAATTATGTTAATTGTAAATTGCGCCTAGAGAGGACAGAGATTGTAAGGTTTTGTAATGTGCCTTAGGCAGACTGTTAGAAATTGGTTAAAGTCGGAGAGCATGTAAGCTCTATTCTGAAATTCCTGTAATATTAAGGGGTGCCTCTGGAAGGCTGTGGAGTTGCTGGAGCGAAGTGCTCTTAAATTGGAATATTCCGATTCTTGTCTAAACATTGAGATTTTGTAAAATTTTGTAAACTGGATCTGGTATCTCAGAATTTGTAAACTAGGGGCTTGAAGCCCAAATTTGTTAAATTCCCTTTTCTGGATTTCTCTATTTTACTATCTAAAGTTGTCATTGTTATTTCACTAAGTGAAAGTTTGTTACGATTTTTAAAAGAAATATAACCTTTATTTAAAGTTTTAATTCAATTTTTGATACCGTAGTTAGACCCATTCAACACTAGCACCTTCGTTCACCTCTTTCTGCTCCACGGATAACCCCGGAACAGTTTTAATTATCAAATTAAAATAATTAACTTGTAAGTTTCAAATATAAAATACAAAGGTTATAGTAATTTTCACTGTTCTTTTAATACTTATGTTTACATTACCACTTCAGTGGGATCAATTATCTATTAAATAATTCTAACACTAACACATCGTAAATTTTCTGCGACGGATTGATAGGAAAGGGTTAGGATTGCGAAGGCAGTGGCTGTAGCGTTAATTAAGATACAGCCCCAGCAATTTCCCTGATGTGAAAATGGGAAACCACGAAAAACCATGGCCAACTAACTCGGTAAATTCTACTTCTATAATATTTATTGAAAACTCCACGTCATAGCATGGGTTGAACGACATAGATTTCAAATAAACCGAAACATTTCACACCGGTTGAAACATTAGATAACAACAACTTTAGATCTGTCAACGATGGAGTTTGAAACTTCCACCTCCAGAATGTAAGCCAGCAGCTACACCGTGCGTACCGTGTAGCCATCTCTCTGGATAGCTTTAATTATAATGAATGTCATGTTTACAAGTGTCATGTCATTTAAAACAGTAAAACAGAGAATCAAATGTTATCTTTATACGAGTATAAACAAAAGGTTGGTTTTCCCACACCTTATTAAAATCTCTTCTTTCAACACTTTTTGTTCTGTGCTTTCGAAGTATTACGTTTTCAAGATTCACAACTTCAATTTTACCGTGTAATAATAACATTTTAATTAATATTAATGAACTTTTTTTGATCTAGAAACAGGTTAGTTAATTCTTGTCAAACTACGCTTCCCACAAGAGTTCACGAGCGCCTGCATTTAGCAAGACAAGGTTTGGTTTCTGAATATGAATGTCTACTTCCGGAGATAGGTAACCGAGATACGGGGCAAGTTGTCTTACCAAAGTAGCACCGGAGGAAAACTGGTAAAACCTGTATCATGAAAATTGTTTATAATATATACAATCATTTACATAGAGGTTACAAATAGTTCTTCAAGTCATGCGGACATCGAATAGTTTAATTCTACAACTTATCATATGACAGTTCCAGAATATCGATCTTTTTTTTTTTTTTACAAGTTGTTCATTTCTGTACACATCGGAACATTTTGCATCACAAAGCATATCCTTTATATACATTCTGAACCTGATCCATTGAATTACAGTATACTTTTCTAGTCCCAATTTATCCTCAAAACCCATAAATGAAAACATTCCTATACAGGATCACATATTTATTTTCCCGGTCGGTCGATCTGAAGTTGCTCACATTAACCTTGACAAAGCTAACATTGGTTAGCACGTCCCTTTGCTTCCTCATGTGTCCTATACTTTTGATGACGTTGGCGATCATTTCTTTATCAACTACTGCTCGAAACAGTTCAGAGGAAGATTTTCCACACTAGTCCATCAATTGTTGCTGATGGAACCCGGAGTGCTGAAATCTCTGCATGGTGCTGACAGCTCTGTATGGTGTTGAATGTTGGCCCCTGTCAAAAGAAGTGGAACAACGACTTGCCAAAATGGATACAAAGACGCATGGGTGAATATTCAGTCGGGCAATTCATGATCATGTCACAAATGACAGGACGCATGGAGTGGCACCAATGACTGGAAAGGTGAGACAATGCCGTGTACACTCATACGCAAACTTACTTAGAGTAGAAGTAGCAAAGGAGGCAGATTGGCTGAGCTTTGTAAGTAGATGGAAAACGCTCGTTAGGACGACGGAGACAGTGTTATCTTGACACCTTGCCCGAAAATATAAAGAATAAAGGCCAGTGTCCTGACCAGGCACACGATCATGACAAGTGACGACAGATAGCCACAACAGTGGACCCTCCCAGCATGTGAGAGAGACCCTGAAGAAGAAGAAGAAGAAGAATAAGAAGAAGAAGAAGAAGAAGAAGAAGAAGAATTCCTTCAGATTATTTACATACAATATTGTTCTTCTGATGTGTATCGCAACTCATTACCTCCATATCTTGCTTTTGTATTTTACATATATCGCATTCTTTACGATATTAGTGTGTTATGGCTGCTTAGTATTCTCTATTCCAGACTTGACGTGTAGTTCGTCCCGATTAGACAGAAGGTACCTCACGTAACAGAGGATCACCAAAGCATTTCTTTCTAGCTTACCTTTGATTCGAGTTATCTCTGGTCGTCTGACTATAATAAGTTTGAAGAAAAGATGGAGACATTGACCTGCGAGATGGCTTTCGTCTCGTACAAATGGTACTATAAAAGATGTATACGTTATTTTAAATGGCTATCTACTGTATGTTTAGAGTCTTGAATATGACTATTTCAATTTCGAGGTATTTACCCTACTTAACCTTTCTTGGCTTGCCATAGTTATGCTAGTTTGTTTACCGAGAGATCCCTTGTTTAATGTATTATTCTTTATAAATTTGCTGCAGGCTTATTTCGCTGTCCTTCCTTTCCTTTCATGTCTGCTTATGTGCACTCGTTCCTGCAATAGAGTGAAAGGTGGCACCGATTCGATTATTTTGTGTGTGTGATGAGTTTGCTTTTTGTTTTGATTGGAGACCATTTAATTCTCTGTATCTTCGACATTTTGGCTCAAGCTTATGTTCTGCTTTGTGGTTTAACGCCGATACCGTACGATTCATGTTCGCCTAGATGTGCGATATGAATACGTGTTACGCGGCGTACAAATTATTTACGTTATGTGTTTAGACTGGGTGGGCCAGGCCTCTGTGCCGCGACCCAGGTTTCTGATCTGTGCACCCAAGTCGAGCTCATGAGCCGTTCATTGAATCATGTCATGCTGTTACGATTTTTATCGCACCGTAACGTGTCTTGCTATTCTATTTTTATACCCCCTTCTTCGCATGTTTGGTATCTGAGTGTTTGCGGGTGTGGAGTGGTTATCAGATCTGTGTTACTTTTTCAGTATCTTATGGATATTTGCCTTTTGTCATTACTCATATTTTATCTTGTTATTGTTTCCTGTTTCCTCAGCCGATTAATATGTTTATTTCGGAATTTTGCTCTCATTTTACTTGCTTTCTGACTCATGTTTATTTATTTCTGTAACTATGATAACTCCTTTCTTACCCTCTTGTATTCCATATTTGTTTACTTTCCTGCCAGTCTTGATTCACTGGCGTCTTTGATTTATAGGGATGAAATCTCTATGGGGATTGTCGGAAGCCATATTATTTTTAAATAAAACCTTGACGTTATCTGATGAACTGTTGGATCTTATTGTGTGAAGGCTGTTACTTTCACCTCGAGATAGGGAATGGTCCTCTTTTAAGAATTAAATACTCATCAGATACGAAGAAAACGAACTGATAAGTCAAGTGATTTTTACTGTGGTTGGAGTATCGTCACACATTATGAATGTGAGAATTTGACTCCTCTGTATCCCCATTAATTTATTTTTATTTTAATCTTCAGACCGTTTCCCTTTGCTTTTATGTTAATAAACTTAATGCATTTAAATTGACCTCTGATCTACGTTATTGTCTCTCTGTTTTGGGGACGTACCTTTTACACTTTGTTCATTGGTCTAAGAGGCCCGCGCCTGGCTGTTATTATCCAGTTTCGACCGATACAAAAAGGTAGGTATTATAAATGGGACCTCACTTTTCATCAGAATTCCCTTGCAAGATGCTATGCAAGAGACTATTTTTCACGGCATCTCATGTCATCGACAAAATATTAAAGCTCGCGCTTCTTGATGTTTCCCACATATTCGTTGTTAATACATCCCAGTAAAATTACACTGAATTTGTTCGGAAACATGTTTGATTACGTTTTGCCAAACCGTTCACCAGGCCATCAAACCTTTCTTAGTTTAATTGTTCTCATTCAGCACTAGCGATTCTACATAAGCCTTGTTGGTCATGACACCTAATTTCGTTTTAGGTTTTCCCGGAGTTTTTTTGACGAAGAACTGCGCTATGGATACGCTAGTTTTGACATGAAGTATTCACCAAAATGCTCGCGATACGGTTACACAGTTTACTGTGTACCTTAATTAAGGACAGGGCCACTTCCTTCCTACTCCTAGCCATTTCCTGACCCAATGTACTCCCTGTTCATTGGAGCGCATAGCGTGCCCTAAACAACCACAAGGTGTGTATGGTTATCCTGGAATGGCGATGTGCCACTGCTTTGTTTCGCACGTCGGGCACAGTATTTGAGACATGTTGTATTACCTGGTTCCCTAAAAACACGTTGTAGAGGCGGTTCTAGGTTATGACGTGACGAATGTGACATTTGACAATAGTCAATATCCTTTGTTTTCTTTTATAATTGGCTTTACGTCGCATCGACACAGGTAGGTCTTATGGCAACGATGGGTCAGGAAATGGCTAGAAGTAGGAAGGAAGCGGCCGTGGCCTTAATTAATGTACATCCCCAGCATTTTCCCGGCGTGAAAATGGGAAACCACGGAAAACCGTACTCAGGGCTGCCGACAGTGGGGTTCGAACCTACTATCTCCCGAATGCAAGCTCACTGCTGCGCGTCCCTAACAGCACGGCTAACTCGCTTGGTATATATCCTTTGTCAGTTATGGGAAACTCATTAAACATAATTTCTTGCTCATTAGTAAAGGGTCCTCCTTGACCATCGGCATCATGCCTGTTGTTCCTAACAGTTTCAATGAACACACAGTATCCAGTAGCCCCACGAACTCCGAACTCTCTCCACCTGATACTTCTATATTCTCTGCGGAGGCAATAACTATCTTCGAAGCCCTTACATATGTTGAATCCTTCCCACCTTCAGAATTCTCATCCTCTCTGATTCACTGAGTGTACTAACTACTCTATCAACACCATTTTTTTTGTCAAAACCCAGTGTTCATATTATCGACATACTGAACAAAATTATTCAATTGGACAGACACGGCTATCGTGTCATTATTCTATGGATACTAGCCCACAACTGAATCACCCACAACGAATATGTGGGCAACCTTGCCAAACAAGCAGCAGAATCAGACCTACCTCTGAGATGTAGGCCTACCTTGCATCCACTGGACCTCCATTCTAGGGCTAAACGACGGGCATATGACATGTGGATTGAAGAGTAGAATATAAAACATTAACAGCGTGGACATTATTATTCCCAGATACAGCCTCTTCTCCCGTGGAAACACCAGTTCTCTAAATGGAATTCGGATAGGCGATACATCGCATCCATCATCCGAATGCGATTCGATCATGGTAGCTTCCGCAGCCATCTAATTCGTAATTATATTATTGCCAACACCCATTTTTGTACATGTGAGAGAGAGTCGTTGGAGTATCCAGACCATATATTTTTTCAGTGCAACCGATATACTTCCAAGCAACAAACACTTCTAAAGACAATAGTAGAATTACAAGAACCGCTACCTAACACAATGTCAACTTTGTTCGCTAAAAACCGCGCCGCAGCGTATTGCGCTATACATAAATTTTTGAAGACTACTGGCCTCCATTTATAATACACTCCATGACCATTTCTCACATTACTTCGTCATCAGCAAGAACTCATTGTGTATAATGTATTTGTTATGTTAATTTTGAGTGTATATTACTGTGTTTTAGGAAATGTATCTGAGCTGGATGTATGGCCATTCCCAGGGCGAAAGTCAAAAATAAATTTAAAACAACTGCGAACTGTGTCCTCAAGCATTAGCACTACCTGCTGTTCTGAAACGGTTCCATGTCCGAACCAGATTAATTTACATCACTCCCATTCAACTTCCCTTGCTGACAATCCTTGGTGTAAACTGATTATACGTAGGCGATCAAATGTCAATAAGCCTATTGGCCTTCTTGCTGTCATAGATTTTCACTACCTGTTTATAATACATTCCATTGCTTCCTTACTGGCGCTAGAGGCCGATGACCTTCGATGTTAGGCCCCTTTAAACAACAAGCATCATCATCATCATCATCATCATTACTGGCGCTGCAGAGTGAACAGAAATGTTTCCTGCCATTTGAATTTGACGTTCCGTTTACAGTACAGGTATTCAGCCCTGCATAATAGATGTCGTTATGTCTACAAGCAACTTCAATATTCTTTAAGTCTGCATATAACGCTCAGAACAGCCAAATTTAACACTTATTGAATTTCAAATTTGCGAGCTATGAGGTCCACCTGTTATAACGGATCGTCGCTTAATGCTCTCAGTTGTGTTTTCAAAGAAGAACCGAAAAGCTTCTTTGAAATGTTACGACTCACATATTGAGTACACAGTACTGTACAGTGAAACACGTATATACAGGTATTTGAAGACCTGGGCGTGGAATGCCGCCAGTGGTGGTTGGTTTATTAGTATTTACTGCATCCTACGTACGACCTTGGAATTTTTATTTCACTTGAAATGATATTTAAGTTCCACTTGGTTATTATCCTTAATAATATATTCCCAGTCATGTCTGGCAGCACAATACAAATGTAGCCAATTGTGCTGAGCGTTAACGGCTAACTGCACGACCTCTGATGACTTCACAAGCCGCTGAGGATCGTTTGAAGACCTCACTACCCTTGGTACGGCATCAAGTTCAAATTTTTCAGGTTAGTTCTCACAATCATTGGCTGACATCAACAATTTTGCATATGCACTATATTTCTTTTTAGGCCATTTTAGTAGTCGATTTTGTAATTCCCATTTGACATTCATTGGGGATTTATTGGATGGAGAGCTCATAGGACTGGGTGCCTTCATTTAGAAATATGAGTTGAATTGTTCCAGGGTTTATTGCTATAAAGTTGCAGTTCTGATAATTTTAATCTAAGAGTGTATTGCACACGCTTCCCAGAAGTGGTTGCAGTTACGAACTACGAAGTCTTAGTTTTAAGTTAGTTCACCCCTACTATACTGTCTTACGTATATTTTTAATTAGTAAACAGTCCAAGCGTCCGCCTCTGTGGTGTAGTGGTTAGTGTGATTAGCTGCCACCCCCGGAGGTCCGGGTTCGATTCCCAGCTCTGCCACGAATTTTGAAAAGTGGTACGAGGGTTGGAACGGGGATCACTCAGCCTCGGGAGGTCAACTGAGTAGAAGTGGGTTCGATTCCCACCTCAGCCATCCTGGAAATGGTTTTCCGTGGTTTTCCACTTCCCCTCTTGGCAAATGCCGGGATGGTACCCAACTTAAGGCCACGGCCGCTTCCTTCCCACTTCCTTGTCTATCCCTTCCAATCTTCCATCCCCCCGCAAGGCCTCTGTTCAGTATAGTAGGTGATCTGGTCATCCTCCCCTCCCAAAGTCTCACGCTCCAGGACACTGCCCTTGAGGCGGTAGAAGTGGGATCCCTCGCTGAATCCTAGGGAAAAGCAGATTAAGAAAGAAAGAAAGAAAGAAAGAAAGAAAGACTCAAGCTCTGTAGATGACTGTTTGGTTTCGAGACCAGTTGCACTTGGAGACGTCATGTGGTACTTTAGGTCAACATTCCAAACCAGGATGGATAAGGATTTAAACCGCGGCGGTTCATTTGGGAACTAGAGGCCAAGCCTTTGCTTTAATCACACTCCACTGTACAGCTAAACGGTTAGCATGCTGGTCTTTGGTCCAATGGTTCCCAGTTCAATTTCCGTCCGGGTGGTGGATTTCAAACTTCGTTAGTTAATTACTCTAACTCCAAGCATGGGTATTTGTGCCACCTTCATTTGCCACCTTCATTTTTAGAATTCATTTCAGGTAGGCCCCAATCATTCACAGACGCGCAGGTCACCTAAAGGACGTCATCTCCAGACGCCATACGCTATAATAATAATAATAATAATAATAATAATAATAATAATAATAATAATAATAATAATAATAATAATAATAATAATTACTGTGGTTTCGTGGTTCGCTGTTTTGGGTTCAAAGCCATTACTAGTCATTGAGAAAGTTTGTATATGGATGTTGGGCAACCTATCTATATTCTGTTATTCTTAAATTATCCGAGGTTATCAAAACTGTCATTAAATTAATCCACCTACCAAAAGGCTAGATATTAAATTGATCGACCCTGTAGCGTAGCAAGGATCGGCAGATGGGTGGGGTTATACTTACACAATAATGATAGAACGCAATGAAGGCGCGTGTGTTGTGCCATCATGCATGGCTTATAAGGACATTGAAAAGAGAAATATGTTGGTATCCAAATTGCATGGCACCACAAAATCTTATATTAAAATCCAGAACGAGAACAATACAATCAAGTTCAACAATTTTGCAGCGATAATATGTTCACTTTGCCAATCTAAAATCCAACTTCTTAGAAAATAGATTCAATAGATCTTTTGGCTCCACAATCATGCCTCTGAATTTAGTTTCGTGTCACAGTTTTTTTTATTTTTCTTTTTGTAAAATTTCCATGATGTGGAGGTTCTAATCCCCAGTAACCCCCCACCCCGGCCACACGCCTGGATCAACCCATTATAATCTCTTAAAGTATAATCCTTTGGCCCAATAAAATTGGTTGTGGTTTTTATTAAAGATGGATGCACAGTAGGAGAAGGCGCTAATTTGAATGGACGAAGAAGCTTTACTCAGGGTACCACAATAATAATAATAATAATAATAATAATAATAATAATAATAATAATAATAATAATAATAATAATAATAATAATAATAATAATAATAATAATAATAATAATAATAATAATAATAATAATAATAATAATGTAGGTTGATTCCATCATGCTATCAAGTGAAAGTATTGGGGACATCGATATATGACGGTGTCATGGTTACAACTGAAGTAGTGAGCTTCAGAGGTTGCTGAAGATGTTGGCGAGCTGTGCCTGTTTTTGGTACGCGAGAGGTATTTTATTTCCCTCAAACCCTCCGGACAAGTCCGGCGAGCCTCCCGATACGCTACGTGGGACGCGCCCGATAGGAGAACAGGCTGATTGTCATTCAGAAAAAAATTCTCACACTTTTCGGAAAAGACGATCGAAATTTTATGGACACATTATCAGAATGAACACAAACAGGCTAACTAAAAGAATTCTCAACCTGGCCCTTTCGTCTAAAACCAAGAACAGCTGGCTTCGTGAAATTGAAACATATCTCCAGGAAATCAACATCTCAGAAGACATTGTACAGGACATATGTAAATTCAGAACCAAAATCGACAATCACCACTTTGAAGACAAACCCAACACCAGAGCCACTATAACTTGGACAGAAGAACGAAGGAAGAAGCTCAGCGAGAGGATGAAGAGATTTTGGGAGGAAAAGAAGGCCAACACATCAGCTAAGCAAGTTCAAGCGTGCTCCTGAGTAGGGCATAACGATGTATAATAATAATAATAATAATAATAATAATAATAATAATAATAATAATATTAATAATAATAATAATAATAATAATAATAATAATAATAATAATAATAATAATAATAATAATAATCTAGCCAGGCTTTTGCCTTCTTTGCCCCAGGTTATGGTATCGATTTACAGGACAGTCAGTTGATATTTAAGAAGCAGATAGCGTAGCATGATCTGAGTTCGATTTCACTTCGTTCGTTATCTGAAGATCATCAGCTATGTTTATGCAATGCACCCGAGGAGACATAAGAGGAAAGGGAAAGTTGTTAAAGTTGAAGAATTCGTGTGATCTCAGTAATGTGTTGTGAAGTACCAGGTAATGGCTCTGTCACGAGTGAGGTCCGGTTCACTTGCTGTCCCACTTGCAGGCTGTATCGGTATATACCGGTAGAGGAGATCACGTGCTGTACTGATCAGTGATCTGATAACTGGGTTAAACCTCGGGAAGAGGAGGAAGAAGTCTTTGCGTGACACGGTTCAACTTGAAAAATCCAATTCGGATTACTATCAGTGACTCAGGACATTACATTAGCTCGAATATCCATATGTATATAAAATAAGAGTTTTGTCTGTACTTTGTTCAGAATTTAAAAAAAAAATGTTTCCACAGTAACAAGAAAACCCACTTTTATATTTTCCGGCATCTCTGTCTGTCTGTCTGTCTGTCTGTCTGTCTGTCTGTCTGTCTGTCTGTCTGTCTGTCTGTCTGTCTGTCTGTCTGTCTGTCTGTCTGTCTGCCTGTCTGTCTGTCTGTCTGTCTGTACGGGCATCTAGAGAAAGTGACTGAAGAACATTTAATGAAATTTCGTAGGTAAACCTGGGGAATGAGGCACTACAATGTAGGCTGTAAATAATTTTATTCACGCTGAGTGAAACTGTAGTTTAAAGGAAGGCCTAAAATTTAATTCTCAATTATTTATGTGTCCGCCTCTGTGTGATTAGCTGCCACCCCTAGAGGCCCGGGTTCGATTTCCGGCTCTGCCACCAAATTTGAAAAGTGGTACAAGGGCTGGAACGGGGTCCACTCAGCCTCGGGAAGTCAACTAAGTAGAAGGGGGGTTCGATTCCCTCCTCAGCCATCCTGGAAGTGGTTTCCCGTGGTTTCCCACTTCTCCTCCAGGCAAATGCCGGGATGGTACCTAACTTAAGACCACGGTCGCTTCCTTCCCTCTTCCTTGTCTATCCCTTCCAAACTTCCCATCCCTCCACAAGGCCCCTGTTCAGCATAGCAGGTGAGGCCACCTGGGCGGGGTACTGGTCACCCTCCCCCGTTGTATCCCGCGACCCAGAGTCTGAAGCTCCTGGACACTGCCCTTGAGGTGGTAAAGGTGGGATCCCTCACTGAGTCCGAGGGAAAACCGACCCTGGAGGGTAAACAGATTACGAACGAACGAACGAACGAATTATTTATGTTATTAGTGGTCCTATCGATGAATATTACGTAACTAATGTTATATAGAATTATATTTCCGATCATTTATTCCTTATACACTTGTACTGTACCGGATATTATATTATATTATATTATATTATATTATATTATATTATATTATATTATATTATATTATATTATATTATATTATATTATATTATATTATATTGTATTATATTATATTATATTATATTATATTATATTATAACAGGGATAGGCCCTATTCATGAATTTCGAGTTGTGTTGCTTATCAACGCCGAGCATTGCTAAGAAGGAAGTATTGTTTAATCTTGTTAACTGGTGATAGTTTTTTCATGATTTTCTTAAGGTGTAAAACCGCATGATCATCTGTCCGCATCGACAAGGGAAAGTGTTAAAATGCTTATTTTTTAAAACGAGAAAAATCGTAAAAGAACGATCGCTTGAAGAATAAAACCAGAATAAGTGTTGAAAGAAGAACATTAACATTAGGCCTAGATGCTCTACTAAATCCCCCAGAGTTGGAAGAAAACTAAATGTGAAGGCCTACAATATCAAAAGCTCATAAAAATGATTAAGAATAATGTTACATTGACCAGTGCTGTGATGTGATTTGGCTGCCACTCATCTCCGATAGACAGGATTTCTGCTGTGCCGGAGTAAAACACCATGCCTGAATACTGGCGGAAAGTAGCTGGAGATTATAAGAACTTTGCACATGCTATATCATTGCCCCGTCAACGACGGGTGCTCTAGCTATTTTTAGTATAAATTTATTTATTTATTTATTTATTTATTTATTTATTTATTTATTTATTTATTTATTTATTTATTTATTTATTTATTTATTTATGAATTTGGGAAACCAAAAGAGCGAGAAGCAGAATTACAGGGTTTCGCAATGAAAAATATATTTACAATGGAGTAGCACAAGGCAAACATAAAAATAAAAAAAATTGCGAGAACAATGAGAAAAATCATCTAATGATAAGAATAGAGGAAAAAAATTAAAAACTAACAAAATAAATGTAGAGACACAACAATTAACAACAAAGCATAAGACAAAAGAAACAACGAGGAAAATTGAAGATTGAACGTATGCGAAGAGAAGAACTTACAGCTAGGCACAGTAAGATAGAGTTATAACACATAAGTAACGGTATTATGTACAATTCATCCCTATTAAACTGTGTTTCGTTCTTCATTCTATAGATTATACACTGACTGACAGAGCAAATGCAACACCAAGAAGGAGTGGTCAGAACTTTATGCCAATTGCAGGGTAGACTGACGTCACTGAGGTATGCTCATGATGTGAAATGCGCCGCTGTGCTGCGCATGTAGCGAACGATAAATGGGACACGGCGTTGGCGAATGGCCCACTTCGTACCGTGATTTCTCAGCCGACAGTCATTGTAGAACGTGTTGTCGTGTGCCACAGGACACGTGTATAGTTAAGAATGCCAGGCCGCCGTCAACGGAGGCATTTCCAGCAGACAGACGACCTTACGAAGGGTATGGTGATCGGGCTGAGAAGGGCGGGTTGGTCGCTTCGTCAAATCGCAGCCGATACCCATAGGGATGTGTCCACGGTGCAGCGCCTGTGGCGAAGATGGTTGGCGCAGGGACATGTGGCACGTGGCACGTGCGAGGGGTCCAGGCGCAGCCCGAGTGACGTCAGCACGCGAGGATCGGCGCATCCGCCGCCAAGCGGTGGCAGCCCCGCACGCCACGTCAACCGCCATTCTTCAGCATGTGCAAGACACCCTGGCTGTTCCAATATCGACCAGAACAATTTCCCGTCGATTGGTTGAAGCAGGCCTGCACTCCCGGCGTCCGCTCAGAAGACTACCATTGACTCCGCAGCATAGACGTGCACGCCTGGCATGGTGCCGGGCTAGAGCGACTTGGATGAGGGAATGGCGGAACGTCGTGTTCTCCAATGAGTCACGCTTCTGTTCTGTCAGTGATAGTCACCGCAGACGAGTGTGGCGTCGGCGTGGAGAAAGGTCAAATCCGGCAGTAACTGTGGAGCGCCCTACCGCTAGACAACGCGGCATCATGGTTTGGGGCGCTATTGCGTATGATTGCACGTCACCTCTAGTGCGTATTCAAGGCACGTTAAATGCCCACCGCTACGTGCAGCATGTGCTGCGGCCGGTGGCACTCCCGTACTTTCAGGGGCTGCCCAATGCTCTGTTTCAGCAGGATAATGCCCGCCCACACACTCCTCGCATCTCCCAACAGGCTCTACGAGGTGTACAGATGCTTCCGTGGCCAGCGTACTCTCCGGATCTCTCACCAATCGAACACGTGTGGGATCTCATTGGACGCCGTTTGCAAACTCTGCCCCAGCCTCGTACGGACGACCAACTGTGGTAAATGGTTGACAGAGAATGGAGAACCATCCCTCAGGACACCATCCGCACTCTTATTGACTCTGTACCTGGACGTGTTTCTGCGTGCATCGCCGCTCGCGGTGGTCCTACATCCTACTGAGTCGATGCCGTGCGCATTGTGTAACCTGCATATCGGTTTGAAATAAACATCAATTATTCGTCCGTGCCGTCTCTGTTTTTTCCCCAACATTCATCCCTTTCGAACCACTCCTTCTTGGTGTTGCATTTGCTCTGTCAGTCAGTGTATTAAAATTAATCTCCTCCCTCTAACGTCCCGTCCTCTCTATCGTAACTATTGCAATCTGCTGTACTGTTCGTCATATTTCACTCATCTCGGGGGAAAACCAGATAAGTGATTCTTTTCCGTTTTTAATTTTAATTTTTAATTTTAATTTTAATTTTAATTTTACACCAACAAGATAAGTCATTTCGTCATAATGCTGAAGAAATAACCAAATTTTACTTCCAGGTTATTTTAAAATACAGAACAGTCACCGGTAAGTTGAGTTATCTTGTTAACATTCTGAATATTGTAAGTAAAAGTGGCATCAACCAGGTAAGTCAGTTTGTGTTATGTGTAGTATTATTTTTGTCGTCATTGTGGACGTGGACATTATTGTCCTGTTAATAAATTATTGGCAGTGAATTTACACAGCTGCCTTTGTTAAACAGAACTATTAAATCCTACTACTTAACAATGCACAAATTTGACTTTCACCACCTTGGCTATGACTGATCCACATCAGAAAATAGTGCCTGGTCAATATAGAACAATTAACTTTCATTCACGATCGAAACCAGATACTTCATTAATATTTTAAATATAAAAAATCAAACCAAAACCATTATTTTAAAAGTTGTTTCGTACAACGCAGAATTGTTTAACAATATTAGGTGAATCGGTTATTTCGTATAGTTTAAAAATGAAGAAAATGCTTCCCCTGAGAACTTTAATTTTTGACTTATCGTATTTTTCTCTAGGATGAGTGATTTAATAATAATATTACCAAGTATGCAAAAATCAAACTTCGCATTTATCTTAAGTATCTGGAGAGATGTTCCTTTCAGTGCATCGGACCTTAAATAAGTCCCGAAGTATCAGACCAAACATATGGAAAAATGTTTTCAGCTCGGTAAACCTACTTATCACTCGAAGTCGATCTCATGGCAGATCAATTAATACCACCACTATACCACAAAAATATGTGCTGAAGCCGTATATGGCTCCAAGTGCTTGGCCATCATTCACCACATGAGGGAAAAGAAATTCCAACGAATGGTTTCCTTGGGCCACGTACAGTAGGTCGAGTATCTTCTGAGGCGAACTGCAGAGCTGTACTCTAAATTTGCTGCGCTCTCCCTTTATAACGGTTTTACGGTTGTCTCTTCACGAATGCCTAACATCAGAATATCAAGAGAAATTATTGATATTCTGATGATTTACAAATGTACCACTGAAGGGGTAACTGACGTGAAGAAGGATCTAACTGGTGCCCCTAAGGCATTGGTTCAAGAAATCAATAAGTTCAGGACCTGGGTACACGGGATGAAGGATGTTCCTGAAGATGTGAGAAGAAAAGCCAATGAAAAGTTTTCCGGAGGTAGAAGAACCATTCTCCTCCATGATGGAGGAGGAGGCAACTGGAAACCTACAAATACTGGCAACGGTGAACTGTGTATCCAAGTGCCGGAAACGATATGTAACACAATATTAATCGTACTGAGCGCTTTGTCTACGTGGTTCGCGTCACTACGCCATGAGTTAGTATTAATGAGATGGTAGGTTCAAATCCCAGCGTCGGCAGCCTTGAACACTGTTTTCTATGCTTTCTCATTTTCAGACCAGACAAATGTTTCTTGTGTTACCGAAACCTTCGATGCGGTAATGCGCCATTACACCACAAGAAAAGCAAAAGGAATTTCATAACGATAATAAAGGTAAGTGTATTAAATCAATCAATACTGATCTGCATTTAGGGCAGTCGCCCAGGTGGCAGATTCCCTATCTGTTGCTTTCCTAGCCCTTTCCGAAATGATTTCAAAGAAATTGGAAATTTATTGAACATCTCCCTTGGTAAGTTATTCCAATCCCTAACTCCCCTTCCTATAAATGAATATTTGCCCCAGTTTGTCCTCTTGAATTCCAACTTTATCTTCATATTGTGATCTTTCCTACTTTTATAAACGCCATTCAAACCTATTCGTCTACTAATGTCATTCCACGCCATCTCTCCGCTGACAGCTCGGAACATACCACTTAGTCGAGCAGCTCTTCTTCTTTCTCTCAATTCTTCCCAACCCAAACATTGCAACATTTTTGTAACGCTACTCTTTTGTCGGAAATCACCCAGAAGAAATCGAGCTGCTTTTCTTTGGATTTTTTCCAGTTCTTGAATCAGGTAATCCTGGTGAGGGTCCCATACACTGGAACCATACTCTAGTTGGGGTCTTACCAGAGACTTATATGCACTCTCCTTTACATCCTTACTACAACCCCTGAACACCCTCATAACCATGTGCAGAGATCGGTACCCTTTATATACAATCCCATTTATGTGATTACCCCAGTGAAGATCTTTCCTTATATTAACACCTAGATACTTACAATGATCCCCAAAAGGAACTTTCACCCCATCAATGCAGTAATTAAAACTGAGAGGACTTTTCCTATTTGTGAAACTCACAACCTGACTTTTAGCCCCGTTTATCAACATACCATTGTCTGCTGTCCATCTCACAACATTTTCGAGGTCACGTTGCAGTTGCTCACAATCTTGTAACTTATTTATCACTCTATAGAGAATAACATCATCCGCAAAAAGCCTTACCTCTGATTCCACTCCTTTACTCATATCATTTATATATATAAGAAAACATAAAGGTCCGATAACACTGCCCTGAGGAACTCCCCTCTCAACTATTACAGGGTCAGACAAAGCTTCACCTACTCTAACTCTCTGAGATCTATTTTCTAGAAATATAGCAACCCATTCAGTCACTCTTTTGTCTAGTCCAACTGCACTCATTTTTGCCAGTAGTCTCCCATGATCCACCCTATCAAATGCTTTAGACATGTCAATCGCGATACAGTCCATTTGACCTCCAGAATCCAAGATATCTGCTATATCTTGCTGGAATCCTACAAGTTGAGCTTCAGTGGAATAACCTTTCCTAAAACCGAATTGCCTTCTATCGAACCAGTTATTAATTTCACAAACATGTCTAATATAATCAGAAAGAATGCCTTCCCAAAGCTTACATACAATGCATGTCAAACTTACTGGCCTGTAATTTTCAGCTTTATGTCTATCACCGTTTCCTTTATACACAGGGGCTACTATAGCAACTCTCCATTCATCTGGTATAGCTCCTTCGACCAAACAATAATCAAATAAGTACTTCAGATATGGTACTATATTCCAACTCATTGTCTTTAGTATATCCCCAGAAATCTGATCAATTCCAGCCGCTTTTCTAGTTTTCAACTTTTGTATCTTATTGTAAATGTCATTGTTATCATATGTAAATTTTATTACTTCTTTGGCCTTAGTCTCTTCCTCTATCTCGACATTATCCTTGTAACCAACAATCTTTAGATACTGCTGACTGAATACTTCCGCCTTTTTAAGATCCTCACATACACACTCCCCTTGTTCATTAATTATTCCTGGAATGTCCTTCTTGGAACCTGTTTCTGCCTTAAAATACCTATACATACCCTTCCATTTTTCACTAAAATTTGTATGACTGCCAATTATGCTTGCCATCATGTTATCCTTAGCTGCCTTCTTTGCTAGATTCAATTTTCTAGTAAGTTCCTTCAATTTCTCCTTACTTCCACAGCCATTTCTAACTCTATTTCTTTCCAGTCTGCACCTCCTTCTTAGTCTCTTTATTTCTCTATTATAATAAGGTGAGTCTTTACCATTCCTTATCACCCTTAAAGGTACAAACCTGTTTTCGCATTCCTCAACAATTTCTTTAAACCCATCCCAGAGTCTGTTCACATTTTTATTTACCGTTTTCCACCGATCATAGTTACTTTTTAGAAACTGCCTCATACCTGCTTTATCAGCCATATGGTACTGCCTAACAGTCCTACTTTTAAGACCTTCCTTTCTATCGCATTTATTTTTAACTACCACAAAAACAGCTTCATGATCACTAATACCATCTATTACTTCAGTTTCCCTATAGAGCTCATCTGGTTTTATCAGCACCACATCCAGGATATTTTTCCCTCTGGTTGGTTCCATCACTTTCTGAATCAGCTGTCCTTCCCATATTAACTTATTTGCCATTTGTTGGTCATGCTTCCTGTCGTTCGCATTTCCTTCCCAATTGACATCTGGCAAATTCAGATCTCCCGCTACAATCACATTTCTTTCCATGTCGTTTCCCACATAGCTGACTATCCTATCAAATAATTCCGAATCCGCATCAGTGCTACCCTTTCCCGATCTGTACACTCCAAATATATCAAGTTGCCTATTATCTTTAGAAATCAGCCTTACACCTAGAATTTCATGTGTCTCATCTTTAACTTTTTCGTAGCTTACAAATTCTTCTTTCACCAGAATGAAAACTCCCCCTCCCACCTTTCCTATCCTATCTCTACGATACACACTCCAGTGCCGTGAGAAAATTTCTGCATCCATTATATCATTTCTCAGCCATGATTCAACTCCTATTACAATATCTGGTAAATATATATCTATTAAATTACTTAATTCTATTCCTTTCTTTACAATACTTCTACAGTTCAACACTAACAATTTTATGTCATCCCTACTTGATTTCCAGTTCCCTGTTCCCTTATCACCGCTCCCTAGGCCATCCCGTTTCCCTGAATGTACCTCCCTATTACCCTTCCAAACAAATTTCCTAACTTATACGTACCACTGCGGTTTAAATGAAGGCCATCCGAGCGCAGATCCCTATCTCCTACCCACCCATTAGGATCTAGAAATCTCACTCCCATTTCCCACATACCCACTCCATAGTCTCATTTAAATCCCCAATCACCCTCCAGTCAGTATCCCTCCTACACAGTATTCCACTAATAACAATCTCCGCTTTCTTAAACTTCACCCGTGCTGCATTTACCAGATCCCACACATCTCCAACTATGTTGGTACTTATATCAGCTTGCCTTACGTTGTTGGTACCAACATGAAACACTACCACCTTCTCCTTCCCCTCCTCCCTCTCTTCTACTTTCCTCAACATCTGCCTCAACCTAATTCCTGGATAACATTCTACCCTGGTTCCCTTTCCTCCACACACTTTCCCCACGTGTCTAACGATGGAATCCCCCATGACCAGAGCCTCAACCCTACCCACCTCATTTGATCCCCTCCCCTCCTGGTCAGCCCTATCTTTCCTGATAGCTGCAGAAGCTACTTCCTCCTCCCTTTTCTCCTTCCCATGACCCTGTTCCACCTGTCTTTTCCTATCCTCTACTCTACATTTCCCTTTCCTACCTTTTCCCTTCCTCCTACTTCCATGCATCTCAACAACAGTTCCCTGTCCCTCATCTTCCCTCTGTTGTTCTACCTGGAGTGACTCGTACCGATTTCGTACAGACACCTGTCCTGAATTCTGATCCTGAGTAGAGCCCTTGGCCTGCAATCTCCTTCCCCTTAGAACATTAGACCACCTGTCTTCTACAACTCCTCCCTTTCCTTCCCCTCCCTCTTGTACACCTACTGTAACCTGTACATCGTTTGAGGGAGTCCTATCTTCCTTCCTGTCTTCTGTGAGAATCCTAATTATCTCCCTCAAACTTTCCAACTCCTCCCTCATACCCCTCAATGCCTCACCACACCCACAATAAGTACACTCGCGCTCCTTAGCCATTCTTTACGGGGGGAAAATTTTAAATTAAAAAATAAAGTAACTTATTTGCAAAAAAAATAAATGAACGGAGGGATATATTGTCTGGGATACTACACAACAATAAGGTAATTAATATACGACTACACTACAATACTACTTAGTCGTGCTCTATTTTTTTTAATCCTACAACCCCTAACAGGATAAAAACTGCTGTTAATTACTGTATATCGAAAGTAATACACAAGAACTACACAATTCCAAACTGCAATTAAGCTATCCTAATTTCAACAATATTTTAGTAAGAGTTTCTATGGATACCTCTACTACACCAGTACTACACAAATATTTTACAATAACAAAATAAGCACACTAATTTCTAATAGGATATTACTCGTATACTACTGTACAGTACACTACAGTAATTTTTAAACTACTTTCAGACGTATCCTAATTACGATACCGGTACCGTACCGTATGTCACTACTAAGCACAACAGAAATGAAATTTGCAAGAACTACTGTACTCAAAGATTACCAACGAAGCTAAATGCTTAGACAAATTACTATTAGTATTAGGGTCTAATAGATACACACGAAAGATAACACACGAATATAGCAGGCAAGATACGGCACTATCTAAATGTACTGTATCTAT
Organism: Anabrus simplex; assembly: GCF_040414725.1. NCBI lineage: Eukaryota > Metazoa > Arthropoda > Insecta > Orthoptera > Tettigoniidae > Anabrus > Anabrus simplex. Next base: position 312,404,137 of record NC_090268.1, read on the forward strand.
ACTACAATGTATCTACACTACACTACACTGCGTTTGGTTAAATGCTTAAGTATCGAAAGGATTGCCGTACACGAAGAAAAACACGAATATAACTGGCAAGATACTATCTAATATATAATACCTTATCTTCACTACAATTCTACTGAAATGTGGTTATGTGATTATTACAGCTGGTGGATTACTATTATTTTCCCTACTCCACGGGACGGAGAATAAAAGTGTCCTGAATTAGGCCTACTGAAAAATACGAGGTTGTCTACAATAATTTCTCAAATATTTCTATCAAAATTACTACTACTACTCCAGGGACTTGAACTGCAATTACTGGGATATATGAACTTTATTATTATTATTAGCTAACCGCTCATAAATACTGAAAGATCGAGGGAGCGAAATATAAATTACGGATACTAACTACCTACTCAGAAGTACAAATGAATGGAATACAAGGTCAGCTTATTTTTATTTATATTCACTTGACTACACTACACCCTTTGTTCACGACTGTAGCCAACAATGCAATATTTGAATATGAGGAGCGACAATAATCAATAACAATACGACTGTTAACTATTACCGTGTAATCTCTTTAACTTCTTTTTAAATGGAAGTTTACAGGCGTGTCGTGTTTTTTAATGTAGTAAATTATTACCTTCGCGATAGTTTGAACGTATATCTATACGAAATACCGGAGAAGTTGCTGCAGAAGTTACGGTACTATTCCTTATGATAATCTGGCTTTGTAAGTACAACCAACGAACCTACAGATATTTACAAATATTTTTAAAGTTAATATTGTTACCTAAAGTATTACCTAAACCTAAATTCGAAACAAGGTGCATCTATAATAACTAGCCTACTTAACCTAGAAAACGTAATTTACTGAAGACCAACTGAATTACTTGTTACAAAATTTAAATAATTATTACTACTCCCAATTTCTACCAACAAGCACTAAACACCACTATATAAACAGCACTAAATGAATCAGATATACACAAAATTAAGCTATTTCAATAGGTTTTCACTACTTTATCACTACAATAATGCAAGAGCTCTCTCAACAGCCAACCGTTCTCAAGCGCATCCAACAATGTTCACCTATTATATTGGTCATAAGAAACATGAGCATCGATCCGCCTGGTAGCCATTATCGTTAAGGCGTGAAGTCTATACGGTCCGACATCGTAGTTAGGCGGTTCGAATCCCGTTGGTCGGCAGGGTGTGACAGGTGATGGTATATAATTTCTAATCACTAGAATGCATACCAAAACCCTAGAAATTATTAGAAACCTCTTCGCACTGTCCATATAGAGTGAGGGTAGGCCTATATGCAAGAATGTCACAATTTCAAAAACCCTTTAATTTTCAGGAGAAGCATTTGAAATTAGTGTGCACTTAAAATCTAAGTATATCAAAGATTGTATGTTCAAGAGCTAAGCAATTTAATGAGTGAAATTTGTGTATAATAGTTTCATATCCTAGAATCACCCCTAATTTCGATTTGTGACAGTCTTTCCCGAAAGCGGTTATTATTTTTTGTCGCTGAATTATGGAACAACTATAACACAATCACCACCAAACTGTAATATTCATTTTATTTTTATGATCAATACACCGTAGTTAGCCGGTTCGAATCCCTTTGATCGACAGGATATGACAGGTAATGGTATACAATTTATAATCACTAGATTGCATGCCAAAACGCTAGATTTTTATTAGAATTTATTGTCAGAAATGAACCAGATGAACAATCCGCAAGGCCATATTAACCACACATTTTTATAAACGTGCTGGTAGAAAGTTATTTTTAAATAACGAGAGCAATCACTGCCTTTTGGCCTCTGTAATTCCTTTTCTTATGCCTGTAAGCTTTATTAAATTTCACAGGAAGGATATCAGCTTGTTGGCTTCTTGAAGATAGGACATGCGCAGTCAAAAATTCTTCAACTTCGTAAGAATGTTTATAAAATAGTGTCCTTGGGTGTCCTTTCTGTGCAACCAGCACCTTCATGTCTGAGAATCTAACAGGTTCATCTTACTTGTTGAAGTTCTCGATGCCAAGCTGCGTGGAATGATCCTTAAGATCAATGAAACCTTCGCGACACTTTTCCGCTATGCAATAAGGTTTTCCTGTTTCATTCGCTTGCGTTATAAGGACCACGTACTTCTCTGCAACACAGATAGATCCAAATTTCTTACCTGTACAGATATGTCTTTCAATAACTGACTGGGCGCTGTCACTTCAATTGTGTGTCCTGTTATTAAAAATTGATGAGTAACTAGCGTTTGAACCCGTTCCTCGCACGGGACTTTGCAGTGGATTACATGTTTCCTTCAAGAGTTTATGCGAAGTAACATGGCTTTATTCACACGTATAATGTGACATGTTAAAATTATATTTTCCTACGAAAGCGCGTATCAGTAATGTGAAATATGATGAAGCTCAACAAAGTCGAGAGAGAGAACGAGGACGATTTCCGAATTTATTGTACGGTACAGTTACTGGTCCGAAGTTGTGCGAAATTCTTCACGGTTCTCAGGTTGCATATTGCATCACTGACCACTGGCGTGGCACTCTGACGTTGATGATATCTCCCTTAATACCTGTCCTACAGAAAAGGGTGACTCTTCAATTTTCCACCTTGAAGTGCTACGTATGCATGTCGTGTCCCACGGGACTTGGACTAAACATCCAATTTTTCGTAATCGGCTGCGTTATTATCCGTCGTACGATAAATATGTAGCCTACATGGCATAAAGGAACGGAAATAACATACTTAAATGTTTCTTATATAGCCTTTTGATAGACCTAATGTTAACAAAAATATTTGAAAATAATCTTTCTAGTCTTCCTATAAATACCAACTTCATGTGATTAACAAGACATCATATGCACCTGACAACATAATTCTGAGTGATTAGATCGCAAATACAACGTAGGCCTACAACGGTTTACGTAGTTTCGTTGAAATAAGTCCAGCAGTTTTCCACTTTGAGGAATATACAAACAGATAGATAATCAGACAGACACCAAAGGGAAAAGTTCTACATGTTTCCTTAGTGTAACGTTAGTGGGGTTAATTTTTAAGCCGAGCAAAATATTGTGCGTCCTCGTATTTTCTCTTCATATGGATCCTTCAAATAACTATATATCTGCGAGGGTGTCCGTCACTGGATGCAGAGCATGAAGTCTGTAGAAAATAGTAATTCTCTCCGTCATTTGAAGGATAAGCTAAATTATGCACATGACAAAAAATTATTTAAAATGAAGGGGCGTTTCACATACAGTCTAGAGATTTTATATATAATCAATAGTGTAAGAGAAAATTGAAAAAACTCTCTTTGTCTTCCTATAAGTCCCCATTACATTGAGTGATTTTTAAATTATATACATATAGAAACCTGTTTCTCGATGAGTAGACCATAAATATGAAGTTTGGTTGAGTTATAATCAATAGTGTAAGATAAAATTGAAAAACTCTCCTGGTCTTCCCATAAAGCCCCAGTCTATTCAGTGATTTTTTAAATGATATCATATCGAAACCTGCTGATGGTTGAGTAGACTCTAAATATAAAACTTATTCGAAATTTAATCAATAGTGTACATGAAAAGTGAAGAAAATCTTCTGGTCTTCCTATAAACCCCCGGCTATTCAGTGATTCTTAAATGATGTGCATACAGAAACTTACTCCTGGATGACAACAGACTAAATATGAAGTTTGGTCGAGATGTAATCAATGGTGTAAGGGAAAATTGAAGTAACTCTTCTGGTCTTCCTATAAATCCCCAGTCTATTCAGTGATAATAAGCATATCGAAACTTTCTGCAGGGTGAGTAGACTCTAAATATGAAATTTGGTCGATATCTATTCAGCCATTTACCCGTGATGGTGGGAGAAACAAACAAACAAACAAACAAACAAACAAACAAACAAACAAACAAACAAACAAACAAACAAACAGATAGTCTAACAAGCAAACAGACATTAAAGCTAAAAACTACTGATACGATCCTGAGTTTACCTAAAACGGATAAATATATCAAAATATGGCGAAATAAATGATATTACAGACAGCGGACGCCCTACAACTTTATATATATATATTGTACCCTGATGAGATATCCCCTAGTTTCATGATTTGATTTTGATATGAGAAATACAGATATATTGGAATATTAAATAAATACAGTGTCAGTTTTGTGTGGACGGGAGAATTTCAACATGATCGCGACAGTCCGGCGCCACCGTAAGCTTGTCATTAAGGGGAAGAAGGTTTCCTGGTCAAAAGATAAGAGGATTAAAATCTAGAGCTCACAACAACAGAATAATTACTACAAGGAAGTGAAAGAGTATATATTTCGGACCAAGGCCGAGCAGGTGTATCGCCAATACCGAGAATATGACGTACCGGGTATTTTCATGCCCGAGGCATTTGGTGTGGCCACGTTTCACAGGGAGAGATTTCAAACTAACCAAAGCGGTGTTGACCAATGAGAAAATTTATCGTAGGCCGCAGATGAACCAACATAAGAAAAACTCAGAGTGAACTCCTGTTAGCTTCTCCGATAACAATAATTAAATTATTCCAACCACATGAGTGAATAGAGGGGATTTTTGTGATATCATTCCCATGTTGATTAATTGTAATCATAATAAATTAAGGTATTGAATTCGTGGAAATGACCCACGCTATCTCGCCATTGGTCGAGATGAGCACGCCATCAGGGACGCCGAGTTAGCGCGCGAAAGGTGGAGGACAGAAATTAAGTGATATTTCCATGATCACCGAACGATAGGAGTTCAGAATACGACACATGAATGTGTATCACCAGTGTATTAAGTAGGATAAAGCAAGAGATCCAACTCCGCCTGCATATGCCGATTTAGGATAACCAACCCCCCTCTCCAGAAGTTGACCGCGGATGACCCCGGCGGGAAATCAGATCGTCCATAAAAGTCCAGTAGCAGACCTCACATCACAGCAGTTCCTACCAGTACTCAGTCGTTTGAAGTCACCAGTTGTGACCGAGCGGACCTCACATCACTCAGTTCTTACCAGTCACCAGTCGTTATCGGTCACCAGTCGTGTCAGTCGTAATGAAGTAGTTGAGACTCTGACATGTTGACTCTGTAAGTCAGTACCTCGGGACGTATTCGAAGTCAGTTAGAGCTGAAAGTACGTGAATTATTAGGAGAATGAATACGAACAGTGAAATTATCCATAGTACCGAGTGTGTATAATCAGCACAATTGTATGTTGAATTTAATGAATGTCATGTGTTTAAATAATAACTAACTAACGGAACGCCGACAGTACCTTTGGAAGGCAGTGTGCGGAGCCTGAAGTAAACACCTCAAGATAGACGGTGAATAACTATCCGAGCAGGGAATTATAGGAGCTAGGCGATGATCAAGACGGCTTGAAAATAAACCAGGAAGTGCCGGTTGAAGACGCGATACGCGCCGGTTCAAATGAACGACATTTCGCCGTAATGTGTCACGACGTGTGTTTCGGGCGTATATGAAGAGTAGATTGTGCGAGTGTCATGGGTCTAGGAGCACCTATAAGTGTTTTTTTTGTTATTAATATTTTTGTGTAAAATAGTGTAATAAGGTATTAATCATGGGTAGTCACCCAGAAGTGTTTTATTGTGTAAAATTTGTATTGTGCGACATGATGGACGTGTAAATCACCATGGGGCCGTAAAGCCTATATCTCCTCCGCTACGAGACAATGGAATTCTACACAGGAATGAGTACACAATTTTGATATTTAGGGGATGTTATCGCGACTAAACGGGGTTCAGTGTAAATTAATTATGGTTACTTAACATGGTCCGCTTCCCGAGTCCATGATTTTATTTTTTTGTTAGACGGACGAACTAATTTATATTAACAAAATAATGGGTTAGATTAATTAATTTGAGCATTTGTTTGTTGTATATAATGTAAATATGGGATATATTTCTTTCAATTAATGCATGCTGTTTGTAATACTTTGAATTAAGTTCATTTCAAGTGTTAAATTCTTTTTTGTGCTAACCCATTTATTTGAATTTCATTCACTGCGGTGATCATTTGTATTTTAATTAGGAATAATTTCTATTAGACAGCCAGATTATGAAAGAGCCAGAGTATGGAAGATTTGTGTTGCGTACGGAAGGTCATTAAAATACTAATAATAATCATGTTTGTGAGTCGACAAAGGAAAGTAAAATAATAATAATATTAATAATATTTGGGCGTGTGCAAGTTAAAGTATAATAATAATAATGACAGTGCTTCGCGAGTTAGCCAGTGCAGATATAATAATCAATGTGGAGATGACATGTAGCGTTAAAGACTTTCATTCGCGTAATCAGTTTGATTTTACGTAAATTTTTGATTTTACTTTTTTGGACTTTAATTTAACCATTAAAATTTTGTTTAAAAGCTATATAGGCACGTGAATTAGAATGGTCACGATATGTTAAAAGCCCAGAATGATTTGAGCCCATATTTAGAGTTGGAAGTCATGAGGGACGAATATCCGGCGTGAAATAAGTTGAGCCGTATTGTTTGTAATGATGAAATAGATGAATCTCAAGGCCTAAGATGATATAAATGCATATGCCGGTGTTAATTAGTGGTAGAATCCACGCACCGAGGATTATTTTATGAATTAAATGTTTGAAGAGTTCCGATGAAAGGAAATGGACTTCAAATTTGAAGGAATAGTTTAGCAATCGCCGGCATTGGAGGTATTTGCCCAGCCGCGATGTGCCATAGGTTGTGAGATGTGTCTTGGGAGGACGTGTGTCCCCATATAAAATTAACGGTAGTACGAAACTGAAGGTACGGTCCCGAATACCGTGTGTTCCCGACCGATATAAAGCAGATATTAGTGGTTCATAACGGGATTTAACATATGTGATTAAATTCTAAAGAGTGGAAATTAAAATATCATCTTTCCATTTTAAATAATAATAATAACAATAATCATACTCCAAGTGAATCTTGTCTTAAATCAAGTGCTTAGTGCCAAGATAAATCGGAATTGAAAAAGGGGTTATGCGTTAAACATATTAAGAGTGAACTACCGTGTAACAGGCGAAATAAAGTTTTTTAATAATAATAATAATAATAAATATTAAGAAAAACTACTTTCTTTTTTTTGAAGAATTTACTTTTTTTTATTTTGGACATAATAATGATGTTGGGAGTAGAAATGAACGATTTGAGATTTTTAACTAATAATAAATAAAATATTTGAAGAAGGAGAAGAAGAATAACCAATGAAGCTATTTTTTAAATTTTATTTTGTTGATGAAAATAATAAGAGCGAGAAGTTGAAGTATGATAGCGAGGATGATTACGGGTTACGATAATCACGATTTCCACTATTAATAATAATAATAATAATAATAATAATAATAATAATAATAAAAATATTTATGAGGAAGCTGATCATTATATTGTGCGGATAATTTAGGAGGAAGAACTAACCTTCGTTTGAAACGTCGGCAAGGGTTGGCATATAATCATCCCGGATGACAAATGATAATAATCAAATACCGGATTATAATTGAAATTAATGATAATGATAAAATTAATTGATGGTAGTCAAAGTATATGCTAATGATCAGATAAATAATGGTAATGATATTATCTAATAATAATAGGAGGATATGCTAGGGACAGTCATCCTGTGTCGAACTGCTCCGACCCACATGTTGGGTTTTCACGGGGAGATAGCGGTAGATACGTAAATAACCCACGGACGGCACATGTTTGCAGGGTCAGAGCATAGTAATGAACCTTTCCGTACGTCTTGTCGTATTGACAAGTGTAAATATTAAAGTAGCTTTTTGAGTTAATGAACTCTACCTGGTGTGTTTGTGAATCTGGAATAATAGGCTAGAGTTTGTCCGTACTATAAATTCCCGTTTTTTCGAGGCGATAACATTTTCTACGGTGGGTGTCCGGCTCACCAGAATGTACATACCGGAAGTGTCTCATGTCCAAACGGAACGAGGAGACGACAGTAAAAAGTTACTGTCGTGCCTTCGTCACCGAAAGAAGATCTCCAGCGGTGAAACGTCCAATCATACGGCTGTGAATTCGATCCCCAGTAACCAATTGGGACGAATTCACCAGATGTTTTACACTACCAGAGTAGTGAGGTAAAATCCAAATATTATGTCATTTATTTTTCAGGATTAAAAGTGTCCCAATGTAAATTTGTCATCATGTGTAGTATGCAAAATAAGTGAATAAATTGCTCCTCATTGCAATTTCAATAGGAAACAGCTTCCATATCTTTTCATTGTAGTTAGTCCAGTATGCCCATGGAATTTAAGTTGTCACTTCCCATTCCTATTGTGGAGTCAGAATTTTGTATCCATGAATGAGTCGTCCCCCGTAACCTTAAATTTTCATGCCCCGTTCATCCCTGTGTTCATTTGATGCGCCGATATATATTTTTTTGATTTTCTTTAGATAAATTTTTTTATCGTTTTCGAACTGATCACCCCTGAGATAAATGCTAGTCTGGGACTCAGGAGGTGGGCGGGTGCAATATATATATATATACACTCGCCTTTGCTCGTTGGGTATCCCCAGTTGCTCTTCATTAGGAGTATGGTATATAATAACTCATGTTATTCCACTGTTGATATTCTACATTTTTCACAGTTTCTTAAATACGAGTATTTTTTCACATCGAATACACAGCTACATTTTTCAAACTGGGCAGACCTATCAAAGTTGATCCTATGACATGAAAGTACATCTCGATCACGGCAATTGGATTGCTGTTTCCAGCTGTTTCCAAATAATAGGCACGGTCATGAACCTCTTAGCAAGAAAGGTACTTTATAAAACATGGCGGCGTGTTCCCATCCTCCTACATACAGCATTTCTTATTGGTCCATCATAATATAGCGTAAGCTGCTGTCGCCTAGCGACAATCTGTCCATCAAGTTGATTCAATCTTTGTGCAGTTTTGCAATTAAATTAAATTAATTACATAAAATTACTCATCATTAAAACATTACCCATTGAATTTCATTCAAACCAGTTTCGAAAACCCTCCCAGGAGTAATAAGAACAAATTGTGAAATTTTCAGTGAAATCGGTCCAGTAGTTTTTGATTCCTTTCGAGACATACAAACATTCATTTTCGTATATATAGTTAGATTGATCGTATAGACACCAGTTTTGAAATGGTGTGGGTGTACTGTAAAAGGCAACAACCTATTCTTATTTTGTCCAGCGCAATTTTTGATGTAGAATATCACGTTTATTATAGATTTCTCTTCTGATGACTCGTCAGATTTATCTTGCAACTTATATAACTAACTCCGCAGGAAGGAACCGCCTTCGTTAGGCCCTCTATGATCTTGCCCCTCATGCCACGCGATACCCAATATTATAACCAATTCTTTGAGTTTTTGATTCCCGACGTTACATTATTTGATCACGGTTAACATTTTAAAATCTATATTTGAAGAAGACTGACATATATCGAAATATAACATGTGGGAGTCAATCGATTTGAAATAACTTTGAGAAGGAAACTTTCATGAATTTACCGAGCTCAGAACACTTTAAGCAAGCCTCGGACCTATGGGAGTAATGGAGTCCCACTCCCATTTGACAGGCGAGGGACTCCTTGGAAACAACTTGGCGAACGAAATGGAATTCGATGGGGAGCTATCAATATTAATGGGGCTTATGGAAGAAAGAAGGTAGAACTGGCTGAGTCAGCAAAGAGGATGCATCTGGATGTGCTAGGAGTAAGTGATATTCGGGTAAGGGGAGATAATGAGGAAGAGATAGGAGATTATAAAGTGTACTTGACGGGTGTTAGAAAGGGAAGGGCAGAGTCTGGGGTAGGGCTCTTTATCAGGAATACCACTGCAAGCAACATAGTTTCCGTTAGGCACGTAAATGACCGAATGATGTGGGTAGATTTGTCAGTGGGAGGAATTAGGACAAGAATTGTGTCCGTGTATTCACCATGTGAGGGTGCAGATGTGGATGAAGTTGAAAAGTTTTATGATGCATTGAGTGACATCATGGTCAGGGTCAACAGCAAGGATAGAATAGTGCTAATGGGCGATTTCAATGCGAGAGTTGGGAATAGAACTGAAGGATACGAAAGGGTGATTGGTAAATGTGGGGAAGATATGGAAGCTAATGGGAATGGGAAGCGTTTGCTGGACTTCTGTGCTAGTATGGGTTTAGCTGTTACGAATACATTCTTCAAACATAAGGCTATTCACAGCTACACATGGGAGGCTAGGGGTACCAGATCCATAATAGACTATATCTTAACAGACTTCGAATTCAGGAAATCTGTTAGGAATGTACGAGTTTTTCGTGGATTTTTCGATAACACAGACCACTATCTGATCTGTAGTGAACTAAGTATCTCTAGGCCTAGGGTAGAGAAAGTGAAATCTGTATGCAAACGAATAAGGGTAGAAAATCTCCAGGATGAGGAAATTAGGCAGAAGTACATGGATATGATTAGTGAGAAGTTTCGAACAGTAGACAGTAAGCAGGTTCAGGATATAGAAAGTGAATGGGTGGCATACAGGGATGCTGTAGTAGAAACAGCAAGGGAATGCCTAGGAACAACTGTGTGTAAAGATGGGAAAAGGCGAACATCTTGGTGGAATGATGAAGTGAGAGCAGCCTGTAAACGTAAAAAGAAGGCTTATCAGAAATGGCTCCAAACAAGGGCCGAGGCAGACAGGGATTTGTACGTAGATGAAAGAAACAGAGCGAAGCAACTAGTTGTTGAATCCAAAAAGAAGTCATGGGAAGATTTTGGTAATAACCTGGAAAGGCTAGGTCAAGCAGCAGGGAAACCTTTCTGGACAGTAATAAAGAATCTTAGGAAGGGAGGGAAAAAGGAAATGAACAGTGTTTTGAGTAATACAGGTGAACTCATAGTAGATCCCAGAAAATCACTGGAGAGGTGGAGGGAATATTTTGAACATCTTCTCAATGTAAAAGGAAATCATCATAGTGGTGTTGCAAACAGCCAAGCTCATGGGGAGGAGGAAAATTATGTTGGTGAAATTATGCTTGAGGAAGTGGAAAGGATAGTAAAAAAACTCCATTGTCATAAGGCAGCAGGAATAGATGAAATTAGACCTGAAATGGTGAAGTATAGTGGGAAGACAGGGATGAAATGGCTTCATAGAGTAGTAAAATTAGCATGGAGTGTTGGTAAGGTACCTTCAGATAGGACACAAGCAGTAATTGCACCTATCTATAAGCAAGGGAACAGGAAGGATTGCAACAACTATCGAGGTATCTCATTGATTAGTATACCAGGCAAAGTATTCACTGGCATCTTGGAAGGGAGGGTGCGATCAGTCGTTGAGAGGAAGTTGGATGAAAACCAGTGTGGTTTCAGACCACAGAGAGGCTGTCAGGATCAGATTTTCAGTATGCGCCAGGTAATTGAAAAATGCTACGAGAAGAATAGGCAGTTGTGTTTATGTTTCGTAGATCTAGAGAAAGCATATGACAGGGTACCGAGGGAAAAGATGTTCGCCATACTGGGGGACCATGGAATTAAAGGTAGATTATTAAAATCAATCAAAGGCATTTATGTTGACAATTGGGCTTCAGTGAGAATTGATGGTAGAATGAGTTCTTGGTTCAGGGTACTTACAGGAGTTAGACAAGGCTGTAATCTTTCGCCTGTGCTGTTCGTAGTTTACATGGATCATCTGCTGAAAGGTATAAAATGGCAGGGAGGGATTCAGTTAGGTGGAAATGTAGTAAGCTGTTTGGCCTATGCTGACGACTTGGTCTTAACGGCAGATTGTGCCGAAAGCCTGCAGTGTAATATCTTGGAACTTGAAAATAGGTGCAATGAGTATGGTATGAAAATAAGCCTCTCGAAGACTAAATTGATGTCAGTAGGTAAGAAATTCAACAGAATTGAATGTCAGATTGGTGATACAAAGCTAGAACAGGTCGATAATTTCAAGTATTTAGGTTGTGTGTTCTCCCAGGATGGTAATATAGTAAGTGAGATTGAATCAAGGTGTAGTAAAGCTAATGCAGTTAGCTCGCAGTTGCGATCAGCAGTATTCTGTAAGAAGGAAGTCAGCTCCCAGACGAAACTATCTTTAAATCGGTCTGTTTTCAGACCAACTTTGCTTTACGGGAGTGAAAGCTGGGTGGACTCAGGATATCTTATTCATAAGTTAGAAGTAACAGACATGAAAGTAGCGAGAATGATTTCTGGTACAAACAGGTGGGAACAATGGCAGGAGGGTACCCGGAAGGGCTAATTTAGGAATGAACTCGATGGATGAAACTGTACGCATAAACCGGCTTCGGTGGTGGGGTCATGTGAGGCGAATGGAGGAGGATAGGTTACCTAGGAAAATAATGGACTCTGTTATGGAGGGTAAGAGAAGTAGAGGGAGACCAAGTCGACGATGGTTAGACTCGGTTTCTAACGATTTAAAGATAAGAGGTATAGAACTAAATGAGGCCACAACACTAGTTGCAAATCGAGGATTGTGGCGACGTTTAGTAAATTCTCAGAGGCTTGCAGACTGAACGCTGAAAGGCATAACAGTCTATAATGATAATGTATGTATGTATGTAGGAAACTAGCACATCTCGAAATGATACTCTGGAGAGAGAAAAAAATTCCAAGACGCGGCCTTTATCCTATGAGGAAAACTGTTTCACCTCAAAATGTGATGGTATTCTCTCAAATATATGAACAACAATTAATGCACATCACAGATTGCAACACTTCTCGAAAAAATGAGGGTTATCAACGACCAGAACAGAGACAGAACTGACTTGTGACGATCTTCCCCATAATCTTGTTTGCAATGTGCATAAAAGCAAATTGACTACCACGCGGATACTATGAGAGTTTTAACGTTCGACATTTTTACTCTTACAAATATACTACACCTTCTGGGTTTTTTCACAACAAAATCTAAACATGACCACTTTTGAGTATGTGATGGTCTTCTTTCAAACCAACGATATGACGCTATTAATGGCGGTTCGTCCGTCGGATGGAGACGTTAACCTTTGGCGCTATTCTGCAGGAGTACGCTATGAGCCGGTACCGGATTTAACCATCTCCCTTCCTTTTTTTTTTTTTTTTTTTGGAAGTTGCTTTACGTCGCAGCGGCACAGATAGGTCATGGTGACGGTGGGATAGGAAATGGCTAGGAGTGAGAAGGAAGCCCCAGTATTTGCCTGGTGTGAAAATGGGAAACCACGGAAAACCTTCTTCAGGGCTGCCGACCGTGGGGTTCGAACCCACTATCTCCCGAATACTGGATACTGGTGAACTTAAGCGACTGCAGCTATCGAGCTCGGTATCTCCTCTCCTGTTACCATATATCATGTCATTAGTTTCATCTCATTAACTCCTCTGATGAGGCTGACGTCAGGAAGGGCATCCGGATGTAAAACCTCGCTACGAAGATTCATCTCACTCATACCCGATCCCGTAGGGAAACGGGACGAGGGTTGGACACACACATAAGAAAGTTACGTGTCTAAATTTTATCAAGGAAATAAGTTCTTTAAGGTATACCAGTAAATTTACTGACAATGCTCTTTTCTTCTTTGAGCACTTTAAATGGTGACCTATGGTATCAGTATCCAATATCACAACCTTGAAGGTTGAAACCTGGAATTTAAACAACTAGGCTATGGCACTGAACTAGTCGTTTCGTGTGTTGCGAAAGAACAACAAAATTGAAAACATATTCTTAATTCGAGAGGTGAAACAGTAGAGCGTACGACACTGGCCGTAACAAATGCTGCCATGTATCGCACTAGTTTAACATGTTACAATCTAGGTCATTTCGTAGTTCAATAAAGAAGAATTGCCTTGCAGTACATGTTCTCGTGTGCCAGGTAATTTAAGTCTCTAATTGTTCATTTAAACGAGAACACGCTTCCTTTACTTTCATTAAATAATGTTCGTTATGTCCGTTTCCGCTACCATTTCCCCCGTTAAGGAAATTGGCTCGTGAAGCTATCAGCGGAAACATTTCCACATACATAAGTGGTAAATACTAAATCATATAATGAATGATAGCAGTTTTATTTGTACGGAATACTCAATAACAGTTTTAAATAACATATTATGGAGAATTTTCCCTGAAGGAAACCATAATTTAATTGCATCGATTGCAAATGTTAAAGACACTTAAATTCTTCAGTTCTTTGCAATCGTTAAATTACCAGCGTTTCGCCCCAGTGTAGCAGTGGGCTCATCAGGTGGATTGCTACACCTTTCCAATACGCTGGCGGCTAGTGCGCTCCCCCTAGTGCACCGTCAATCCAACGAACGAGCCCACTGCTACACTGGGGCGAAACGCTGGTAATTTCACGATTAATAATAATAATAATAATAATCGTACGGCCTCAGCTACCGTGTGCAGACATTTCAATTTGACGCCATCTGGCTGTCTGCTCGTCAATTTCGACGTTCCGTTTTACTCTAGGCCCCCACTAGATGGCAGGCCGAATAAACCGAAACTCTCTTGGGCGTCTATGGCTGAGATTTAATGAATTTTGTCGGGTAAACACCAAATGTGTCACCAGAGATCGTTTACATGCCGACATCGTACGACATGGAGTGTCGAATGGACTTTTTTCCGCCCTTCATAAATCCGACTACCTCTGCCGGGTTTGAACCCGCTATCTTGGGATGCGGAGGCCGACACTCTACCGCTGATCCACAGAGGCAGCTATTTCACGATTGAAAAGTCCTGACATGTTTTTTTCTTGTATTATGGAGCTTTCGACATCAGTTCCCTTTACAATATCAATCTCTTAAACGTTCCCTTTCACTATGTTTGCATGCCAGAATTTTGCTCACTAAAAGCGTTGATCTACCAAGACGACTGCTACTTAAATACATGGGCTGCACTTGTTGGAGAGTCCATAGTCATCGTTACGACTTCCCCAATCGCTTGCTCTGTTGGACTTACGAATGTGTGTGAATCCTAAGTCCAGGATAAAATTCTACGGCGAACCGAGAATAGAGTAAGGGGCCTTTACGCAAGAGGCTAAGATATTACCACTACCCGAGGGTTGATACTCTGCCCTGAAATGGGATTTTTCAAGATTCTAAGAAATCTTTTATCACGAGTCTCTAATATTGAATGAGACTTAAATGTGTCAGAATCTTTGTCCTCAACATTGAACAGAGGGGTTGAGTACGTAACGAACTGTACTACTCCGCCAGTCTCCTGAGTTACGTTTCGAGTATTAGTTTAGGAAATGTTCACTGAATTATATATGGTTTCCTTCTGGATTTTATTTGAAATTATTGGCCACATGGTCTTCCGAGGCCAAACAATATTCGTTGTTATTAAGCAAAAATATATAATTTGGATTTAGATGACAAGTTCCTGAATAAGACAAAAGATATCAGGAATAGACACGACTATGCCACATTCTAAGCGACCTTAGTGGTACAGTTGGTAAATCGTTGCCTCCTTGTTTCGAGAAGAGAGCAGGTTCGACCCGGGCAGATGTCGATGGCATTTTAGGGTCTGAAAAATGTGATAAGATAACACACAGCCTTGGTTTATTGGCACGTGTAAGAACTCCTTCCGTAAAAAGATCCAGATCCGACACTGGCATGTCGAACACAGTACACTCTGAACTGAAGGCCACTAAGTTAACCATTCAACCAAGGAGACAGAATAATAATAATAATAATAATAATAATAATAATAATAATAATAATAATAATAATAATAATAATAATAATAATAATAATTCAGTCTTCAGCCCTAAGGCTGGTTGGATCCTCAACAGCTCTGCCATCAGCTGTCATAGATGGCCTAGGCATCACTGAAGAGGCGTACTAGAGAAATGAGGAGTGAGGTAGTTTCCCGTTGCTTTCCTCACCGAGTCAGAAGTTGCTATTACATATCAGTCTGCCAAGCCCACTGAAATGCATGCACCAACCGACCCTATGAGCAACATTTTCACACCATTCATAGCAGGGACTGGCTGCAGAAGGAATGGCATTATTAGCATCGCTCATACCTCAGTCACTTTCATATTGTCAAAGCCAGGGATAAGACAGAGACAGATCAATGAAAGTAACAAAATTGCTCTAGCCCATAGCAGAAGACATAGTGCACTGTAAACACTAGGTCCTGCCAGCAAAGGCATATAATATTAATAACAATAATAATAATAATAATTTTCTTTCTTTCCTTTGTCCATCCCTTTGTCCACATCTTGGAAGAGTCATGGGTGCTATTTCGGTTGCTAAGGTGGAACGTTTTATGGTTTATTTCCTTCCTGACGCAGACAGAACACCCAGTTCCTGAACCGGACGAGTTAACCACACTCGGTTGAAATCCCCTGCAAGTGGATCCCACGTTGGCTGCATGAGTGTTCGTTTCAACGTTATATTCTCCCTACCAGTTTACAATCTATTTTGGGGAGCGTTCCTTGCAGGAAAAATGTGATACCCATGTATAGACGGATTAGAATATGAAGATTTAAATTATTTCTGCAAAGGACGCCAGAGATTTTTCATATATCAGCATAAAATGACGACCTACGAATTAACTGTTGTACGAAAATGTTCCGGCATCGAACTCAGGAGCCAGAGAACATAAACCTAGCTCACTACAAACAATAGTGCGGCAACGAATGTACTGTAAGTTAAGAAGTTAGAATTAGAATAGCTGAGATCCAGATGACTTGAAGAGGTGCAACCTCTGTTGACACGATGAAGTCGCACTTCAATTGATTGGTGAACTTCGGGGCATTTGTCATGAGTCAGGAGGCACAGTCCTTCTGCTTATCTTCCAGCCATTAGATGTCCCACGCTGTGTGCCAGAACTTATAATAAAAAGGCGCCATTAATCGTCAGAGGGTGAGCACGAGGTAATTGGTAGCACTGAAGTGCTACAGAGGTTCCATTTTAAAGGAGCAAGGTGGCATAGTGCCGCTCCGGCCATCTGTCTTCAGCTGAGAGTTTCGGGCGGACAGACAGAAAGCATTGGTGTGCCTGCACACTGTCAAAGGTAGTGTACCTGATTTCACAACGTGACATCTTCCGCAACCGATAGGCTGTTTTAAACTGTGCTCCGTGAAAGAAGGGGGCGAGTTGGCCGTGCGGTAAGAGCGTGCAGCTGTGGGCTCGCATCCGGGGGATAGTGGGTTCGAACCCCACTGTCGGCAGCCCTGAAGGTGGTTTTCCGTGGTTTCCCCATTTTCGCACCAGGAAAATATTTGGGCTGTACACTAATTAAGGCCACGGCCGCTTCCTTCCAACTCCTAGCACATTCCTATCCCATCGTCGCCACAAGACCTATCTGTGTCGGTGTGACGTAAAGCCACTAGCAAAAAAAAAATTATCATATTGTTAATGTGATTACTGCAATGAAGATATTTCCTTACGTTAACACCTAGCTCCTTAGAGTGATCCCCATGAAGTACCTTCTATTGAGCAACGCAGTAATTAAAACTGAGAGGACCTTTCTTCTTGGTGAACCTTGCACCCTGACTTTTCACACCGTATACGATCGTACAATTCTCTCTAATCCGTCTCACAACTTTGGCGAGGACTTCTAGCAGCCGTTCACAATCCTGTACAGTACAGTAAAAACTCATCAGCAAAAAACCTGATCTGTGAGTCCACTTCATTACCTCTTATCACTTATATACTGTACATGAAATCATAAAAGTTAAAATAATATTGCCTTGAGGAATCCCCTCTCAATCATTACTGGATCAGATAATGCTTCACCTAATCTAATTCTATCTTCTAAACGTTTAGCCACTATTTTGTCTAGTCCAATAGTCTTCATTTTTGTCAGTAGTCTCCCATGATCTACTCTGTCAAAGGCCTTCGATAGGCCAATAGCGATGCAGTCCTTTTGACATACTTAAATTATCTGCTATATCTTGTTGGAATAATACAATTTGAGCCTCACTAGAACGTTTCTTAAATGCGAACTGCCTTTTATTAAATGTGAGTAATTTTGCAAACATATAACACATGTCAAGTTGACCGGTCTGTAATTATCTGCTTTGTATATCACCATTTCCTTTGTACACTGGTACTACTACAGCAACCCTCCGTTCATTTACTGCAACTCCTTTACTGAAACAGTAAGTAAATACTTCAAATATGGTAGGGTAGTATATCCTAACCCATTACTTTTAGAATACCCTCAGAAATCTTATGACTTCCAGCTGTTCTTTAGCTCTCAACGTTTGTATCTTTTTGCAAATATATATCATTAGACTTACATACAATAATCTTAACATATTGCTGACTAACTATTGCCTTACCTCCCTTATTTCATTAATCATCCGTGGAAAAGTTACTGGTATCGAAACACAACTTATGAAATCGACCGTAAATGGACCTGAAGAGACTGGAAATAGGGGCTTCCTCTGCGCCGTTTTCTATTTGACACGCCGGGCGGTTGCCGAACACTCCTTTACCTCAGGGATACCCAAGTTCCAAAGAAGTGTTTTCGTCATCATGTACAAGACACATGTGTTTCAATATGCTCAGCCTATAAGTCAACTGAACTTTTAAAACTGAAACGTTAGAGAGTGTGCCTAGTTCAATTATTGCGACAGCGTAGCAATCTAAGTTGAGTTTTACAGTTTTACAGTTTTACAGTCAATGACCGGGTCAGGGATGGTATGAATGAAACCCCCAACTTGCGGCGGGATATGGATTTTGGCGGCTGCCGAGGCCTGTCGCACAGATGAAATGATATCGGAGAGCGTTGCTGGAATGGAAGATGACAGGGAAAACAGGAGTACCCGGAGGAAAACCTGTCTCGCATCCGCTTTGTCCAGCACAAGTCTCACATGGAATGACATGGATTTGAACCACGGTGCTGCCGTCTGAGCCACGGAGGCTTAATACAAGCTGATTAAATTATAATAATTTGATTTTACAGAACATTGGTAATGATATTCGAGATCCACATCAGTTGGAGTAACTCCTATAAATAAGCATAATGAAACAAGACAATGTTTGTAACCATTTTATTGATCAAACTTGTGTTAATGGTAAATCTAGGGACACTTATCCACCGACAGAGCCGCTGATTGAGGTAGTCTTCTTCCAGCAAATGTTGCACTCAGCTGCGGGCAACGTGTAAATATCACTGCCTGTGTATCATCTACTCCAATACGTCACGATTCGTTCATCGGGTTTAACACAAGCTGTACGCAGTTAACGTTACAGCATTCTTCTTGTTCTGGTTCACATAAAGATGCCTTTACGAAGGTATTACGATCCACCCGTGCAAAAGAGGAAATATACATTTCTCACATAATGATCCTTGTTCGGCGTGAAATGGTAGACTACGCTTGCTGTAAAATAAGAACCACGACTCATAAACTACCGCAGATAAACGAGAGATGAACGTACCGAACGCACATGATCTTAAAGTATTTCAGAAACCTCGCTTGTACGGGTGCAAAGATTACATTTCCCTGCTTGCGAACAATCAAAGAATGGTAAATATAAGAGATTATCGTAGTGGGCCTATGGATTCCATAATGGAGCATATACTTTTGTCAGGGTGACTAATTGTTAACCATGAATTTAAAGGGAGATATGCTTGGTTTGCGTATTTCCACTAAAATGACTTTCGAAACATCCATGTGATTTAGTACTCAAGTCTTTTATTTCAGGAGTTGGTCTATCACTCGAAATAATATTACTTTTCTTACTAAATACAAATGAAATGGAAATGAAATGGCGTATGGCTTTTAGTGCCGGGAATGTCCGAGGACAAGTTCGGCTCGCCAGATGCAGGTTTTTGATTTGACTCCCTTAGGCGACCTGCGCGTCGTGATGAGAATGAAATGATGATGGAGACGACACATACACCCAGCCCCCGTGCCAGCGAAATTAACCAATTAAGGTTGAAATTCCCGACCCTGCCATGAGTCGAACCCGGTGTGCCGAACCTTCTTAGCCCACAGATGTTTGACAAAATTATAACGTGGCGGGTCACTTTAATATTAAAATAAATAAATGATATCTCATTGTTTCTCCATAAACAATATCCCATGGACGCCAGCCTTCAAGCTTATGGCTTGAAAACGAAAGTTGATAATTAATAATAATAATAATTATTATTATAATAATACGTAACGAGACTCAAAAAACTCCCAGGGGTAGGGTGATGGGACACAAATCATTAAGTACACTAACTTGGAATTTAAGGATCATTAATAATAATTTCAGAACATACAAATTAAAACAGCTATTTATTAGGATGAAAAACGTGACGTAACGGCGTATTAACGAAATCTGAACTTACGGAAGCAAAAGAAAAATTGAATGAAATTAACTCTAAGAAAATGAACTGTTGCGCGAAGACTTGCAGTAACTTATGCCATAAGCTCACCGTATGTAGACTCTGTTGTCTTGAAGCTGATGATGGGTGGATCTCTCGTACCGGCTGCCTCATCTGTTGTTGGATTACAGTCCTACTTATGCTTTTCCTGCCTTTAACACTTCCTACTTTACTCCTTACATAAAGTCGTAATGAGTCCTACTTTTAAGTGCAAAACCACCATGGGTTATGTTCATGGAGAGAATATACTTGTATTCTTCCGTATTACGGAACAGTAGCGTAGCTAAACTCATAATAAAAGCTCTCCTCCCCTATACTAGTCAAAACCGGTCTCCCGTTGACTACCTCTCGTCATTGAGATAACAAGTCCCAATGAGAGTAACTTTTGAGTAGAATATACTCAGATGCGAAGTGAACTAAGTTAAAATCTTCTCCGATGTGCAGACGTAGAATCGTAGTAAGAGTGTCTTCGAAGAGTGTCTATCAGAATCTCCTCCCCAGCTCTTGCTTTCGGAGTATATCCGTTCAAAAGTCTCCTTTCATCAGCCATATCACATGGTTCAGTAAGATTCGAGGTCTCATCCCTTCTCTTATGTATTGCTGTGAATCCATCACATTGCTTCATTACGTCCATTCACATAGGCTGAACTTTCCCGCTGAAATAAAGCGTCAGGTAGCGAAGTTCGAAAAGTTGGCGTTTATAATGTATCAACTGTCTTTTCATGAGGTAGAGAGGGTGAGGTCTCTCGTAACCTAGATGACGTACTTTACCTGGAAATGGGCTGAAATTAGCCTGCTCACTCTGGTCACTTCACAACGGCTTTTGGAAAATTTACTGCAAGTTATTAATATGAATGATGTTGAAATACTTTACCCAATAATTTGTTCGTTCAGAATACGTTATAGCCGCGATACAAAGATATGAAATGATGATTGAAATGGATGATAAAAACCCTATATATATACATATTAATTTAAACATGACCTATCAGTGATTAAATATATACATCTTATCAATTAATTATATAGTACAATAATTGAAAACATGCTGTGATGTCCCAAACATCACACCGGGATCCATTTAGCCAAAGGCCAGCACGCTAATAATTTACCCATAGGACCGGACACTATATACAAATTATCATAAGAAACGTTTAAAAAGGCTCTCTATAACACAGTCATAGGAGGTTAATTCACCACTCAATTTAGAAGCCATGTTTGGAGAGTGTAGGAGAGGGAAAAATGTGCCATTTTGACTCACCGGAAAATAATAAACTATAGCACGGCATACCCTCAGCATGGCACTGAAGATGACCGACACCAAGCCTGGGCGAGTTTGCCGTTGAAGCGCAGGAGGTAATACATGGCGTAAATTGGAAACGTTTCGTGTACGTAATACGTATCAGTTCAGTCCTTCGGCGCTAGATTGCAATGATATTTTTTCTGACATGTGTTACGGGAATCTGGTGGATTTGGTATGAAGATGCGAAGTACAAATTATATAATAAAGAACATACCTATGTTGCCAGGGACAACACCGGTATCGTAGACGGCACGCCACCGCTGGTTTCAGTGGTGGAGATATTTGAGGCGAATGGTGGATAATGCCTAGGAGGATGCTGGTGGTGATCATTGATTTAAGAGGAAGTACAATTAAGCAATGTCTCAGCTAAGGGTCCAGTGATCGCCAACCCACGCTCGCAAGTTAAGAGCCCCTGAGGGATGCATAGGAGGATGATAATGAATTATGAAACGGAGGGTAAGCAAAGTTGAGCGAGACCAAAGTGATAAAGGTTAGACTAGGTTTGTGATGAACAAGAACAGCGCCCATTGGGATGAGGAATTAGAAGTACGGTGTGATTATAAAATTAGAAGTCATTTGGTACTTTGTGATTACACACTAAGAAACAAACACATTAAAAAGACTGCCCAACTGACGAATGTGCACGGCAAGCGGCGATTTATACCTCAGTGTCCATGACCTTGGCAAAAAATATATATACTCCTGCTACCCTTTCTCACATCACATGCCAAGTCTCCACTACCTGATCTGGCACGATTCGAATCGGTTATCCGCGACGAGCAACATTTTGTGCGTATTTCCGCTAGTGATTTTGTTAATAATTAAAGAAAATGAACGAAAGAATTAGCTGATACGACAACAGGACTTGTACAAAAATTGCTTTTTTTAAAAAATAATTCTTAGTTTCAGCCGGCTTAAGTGGAATAAAAATGTAATGTTTTATCCGCAAAGTGTGATGGGGAGGGGGAATTGCCGCTACTGCTAAACGAGGCTTCAGAGCTACTTGCAAATAGAGGGTTGTATAGGCGTTTAGTTAATTCACGGCGGATTGGAATTGAACGCTGAAAGGCATAACATATAATCAAGATGTTCTCTTCTTTCTTTCTTTCTTTCTTTCTTTCTTTCTTTCTTTCTTTCGTACTCCGTTTACCCTCCAGGGTTGGTTATTTCCTCGGACTCGGCGAGGGATCCCACCTCTACCACCTCAAGGGCAGTGTCCTGGAGCGTGCGAATTTTGGTCGGGGAATACAACTGGGAAGGAGGACCAGTACCCTACCCAGGCGGCCTCACCTGCTATGCTGAACAGGGACCTTGTGGTGGGGGGGGGATCGGAAGGGAGAAGGAAGAAAGCGGCCGTGGCCTTAAGTTGGTTACCATCCCGCATTTGCCTGCAAGAGAAGTGGGAAACCACGGAAAACTACTTCGATAATGGCTGAGTTGGAAATCGAACACCCTTTACACATTTGACCACCCGATGCTGAGTGGAAACCGTTCCAGCCGTCGTACTACTTTTCAAATTTCGTGGCTGAACCAGAAATCGAACTCGGGTCTCCGGGGGTGGCAGCTAATCACATTAACCACTACACCACAGAAGCGTACATAGAATAATCAAGATGTATGGTAAATAAATAAATAAATAAATAAATAAATAAATAAATAAATAAATAAATAAATAAATAAATAAATAAATATCAAAGTATGAAGGATTTCACGGCCAGTGTCAATATATATTATGCCGTGGACCCCTCCTCTCTTTCCTTCCAGACGTTTCGACTACTGCTGCGGTAGTCATCTTCTGTGGCGTCGTGTAGGTATTCTTTCCTGTAAATAAATAAATAAACGACTCATATGAAACCTGATTTCTAATTAGCACGATCGACCTCTATCTTTTCCTTTCTTTTACATAGCCTTTTTCCTGCTATCTGGAGTCGGTACTAATGTGGATTAAGCCTCATTTTACGCCCGAGCGCCCTTCGTGGTCCCAACCCTGTGTGGAGGGTTGTATTCGCTATTATGTGCTTTTGTGGTGGTTAGTTTGTAAGTGGAATTGCGCACTAAAATGATTGCAAACACTCAGTCATCGAACTAGAAGATGTAACCGAACTCGGCTAAACTTTCACGGCCCAGCCGGAAATCGAACCCGAGGCCTTCTGAACCGAAGGCTCAGCTAAGGAGCAACCTCCCCGACATAGAACTTGTAAAATAATTAACACTTTGCGTTTGATTGATTTAAATCCGTATCATCAATCATGAATCACCTATTAAGTACATGAGTTGATGATCACGCTGCCGTAATTGAAACAACAACAGTTGTATTTCAATAGTTTCGTAATCACCTTCATAAAGAAGCCTATATTTCTCAACGAGACAATGAGTAGCTTTCATAAAAGGGAGCTCGCATACTCAAACCCATACTGACTGGCGCTCTCACCAAGGCTCTTTGATGCTCTCCCACTTAATTACCACGGTGTATATTTCGGTTATTTGAGAGCTGTATCCAAAACAGTTAATTAGTACAGAGTTCAAAGTGAGTACACATAACTGTACGGTGTAAAGTATGCTAATGCTATTGATGGTAATGTTGCATGGATTAATCATGATTTGAAAACAAACATCCAAACCACAGTGGTAGAATATGTTTAATTACGCTTCCTTTGTCACAGTCCTTCGCCTAATGTGACTTGCCGACTTGGTCTGATTATTAACATCGCAAATAGGCCCCTCACCTGAAGCGCGTTAAAGAATCCCTGTCAATTACTATAGAATTGATTTTCTGTAATTCCTTCTTCTTAATTTTCATTCCAAAGTTGTCCAGCTCCATGGCCAAATGGTTAGCTTGCTGGCCTTTGGTCCAAGGGACCTCGGGTTTGATTCCTGGCCGGCTCGGGGATTTTAACCTTGCTTGGTTGATTTGACTGGCCCGGGGAGTTGGGTGGTTGTAATGTCTTCAACATTAGAAAGCACTATAGGGCCCCATTCTCACAGATATGCAGGTCGCCACTATAGGCCGTCTACTAGAAAAAGACCTACACCAGGCCCCTCCGGAGGCAATACGCCGTTATTATTATTCCGAAGATTGGTTGGCAGTAATTCTCCTCAACTCCTTTCTGTTCTCTGTTAGTCTTTTCATTTCCTCATATGAACCTGCTCCTTCATCCTCTCTGATCCGCCTAGGGTGGCTGTCTACCTGTAGACCCTCCTCTTCCTCTCTTAGCTTGAATCATCTCTACCATTACATAAACTATAAAAATATTATGCCTGTAAACATGGCTAATTAACTGGTCTCTTCTCCTCCTTACTGTTGTTAGTAGCAGAGATTTGTTTTAACTCTTCTTCTAAGAAATTCTTCATTTGAGAGCTTTGCTATCCAGGAAATCTTTTCCATCCTTCTCCGGCACCACATCTCAAACGCTTCCGGACGTTTCTTATCGCTTGCACCAATGGCCCACGTTCCCGAGCCGTACAGGGCCACTTTCCGAACATAGCAGTCAACAGAACTCTTTTTGGTCTCCACATTTAAATTCCTTGATATAAGCAGCAACTTTTTCTTGTAATTTCTGTAAGTGACAATTCCAAATTCAGATGAATGACTTAATCTGTGTACGTAGATACAGGTCACAGCAGTATAGATTTCTAAGTACGTTCTACGTGGAATACATCTATCGTTTCGTTCCAGCCAGTAGTGGCGACGCCCCACCCCTTTACCCCCTCCCACCTACACTTCAGCCACTAGAATATTTTTGTTACAATTTCCTTTTTCGTCGCACCAACACAGATAGGTCTTATGGCTATGACGGAATAGGAAAGGCTTGGGAGTGGGAAAGAAGCTGCCTTGGCCTTAATTATGGTACACCAGAAACATCTGCCTGGTGTGAAAATAGGAAACCACAGAAAACCGTCTTCAGGGCTGCCGACTGTTGGGTTCGAACCCACTATCTCCCGGATGCAAGCTAACAAATGCGTACCTAACCGCACGGCCAACTCGCCCGGTCCATCCGAAACTAGGAATTACAGGAATGATTAAAAACATGTATTTTTCTTGGTAACAAATGTACCCTGAATTTTTTGTCATAGTCATGAACATGGAGGTATGAATCACCCGCTTTCTACGCGCATTTTTCAGTCCGGCAGTCTCGTTCAGTCAATGTGTCTCTGTTGTTCTATCTATTGCAGTGTCTGTTATTAGTGTGTAGTCAAATACTAAATGACTATATATTTGTATACGCCGTATTTCTATTTAATTATATTGCATGTGTAGGCTAATTGTTCCGTCAGTAAGAGTTTTATTCATTAGTAATGAATAAAACTCTCAAAATAAAGGAATATTGCCGCATTTAAGTTGGTAGACTGTGAACCTTTACCTCTCAATCGAAATTCGCTCAGAGAGCATATTTTTTTAACCATTGCGTAGCTATTTATTTCAGTTTCGATGTAACCCCACCCTTCGCTCGCCATATTCCTCATACCTGGGTACATTTTGCTGTCTATAAATTTTTGTATGCCTGCTGTCATTTCTTGATGGATACAGTACTTTTGCATCCATCTCTTGGCACAGGCCAGAGTAAAGTGTAGCTTCCACCTAAGTCCCAGTCAACATCCATGGCTGTGACAATATGGAAGATGCTGGGGTATGGGTGGTGCTGAGTAATGACATTTAGAGCATGACTAGTGCATCTGAGAGTTATGAGACGTGCTGCTCATAGGGTCAGTCGGCCTGCAACAGTACTATCTGACCCAGTGAGGAAAGCAATGGCAAACTACTGCACCCGCTCACTTCCTGAGTCCCAGACTAGCATTTATCTCAGGGGTGATCAGTTCGAAAACGATAAAAAACAATTATATAAAGAAATCAAATTATATATCGGCGCATCAAATGAACACAGGGAAGAACGGGGCATGCAAATTAAGGTTACGGGGGACGACTCATTCATGGATACAAAATTTTGACTCCACAATAGGACTGGGAAGTGACAACTTAAATTCCATAGGCATACTGGACTAACGACAATAAAAAGATATGGAAACTGTTTCCTATTGAAATTGCAATGAGGAGCAATTTATTCACTTATTTGCAAACTATACTGCTAATAAGAAGAGATGGCGTCTGACAGGTAAGGTTGGAGGGAGGAGCACTGCACGTGGCATTTCACGATGTTGCCCCATTCCAGCATTCCTTTCTGTACATGCTCTTACCCCTCGCTTCCGGCTCACTTGTTCTCTCCGTCATTCTGACCACTGTGATCGGTTGTAGACTGCCTGGCCAGGCGGTGTCGTCCCATTTGCGATCACTCTTATACAATCAGGTTCTTATCAGTAACATACAAACAGTCAGGTTGCTGTGAGGGAAATCCTTACTGAAGGTTTAGTACAGGAAGACATCCCTCAAGTAACTGGCGAAACTGGGATTTTTTTTTTTTTTTTTTTTTTTTTGCTAGTTGCTTTACGTCGAACCGACACAGACAGGTCTTATGGCGACGATGGGACAGGAAAGGGCTAGGAGTGGGAAGGAAGCGGCCGTGGCCTTAATTAAGGTACAGCCCCAGCATTTGCCTGGTGTGAAAATGGGAAACCACGGAAAACCATATTCAGGCTGCCGACAGTGGGGTTTGAACCTACTATCTCCCGAATACTGGATACTGGCCGCACTTAAGCGACTG
The DNA here is from genome assembly GCF_040414725.1 of Anabrus simplex. Classification (NCBI taxonomy): domain Eukaryota; kingdom Metazoa; phylum Arthropoda; class Insecta; order Orthoptera; family Tettigoniidae; genus Anabrus; species Anabrus simplex. Next base: position 312,431,465 of record NC_090268.1, read on the forward strand.
CAGCTATCGAGCTCGGTAAACTGGGAATCTTACGAATCGTATGTTGAAAGTCATTAAATTACTTATATTTGCCGTTTGAGACTGATGCGTTTATATCGGGATTGACAGGGAATAAACAGGACTCAATTAAACCTTTTATTTACCGAGCTGGATAGCTGAAGTCGCTTAAGTGCGGCCAGTATTCAGTATTCGGGAGATAGTGGGTTCGAACGCCACTGTCGGCAGCCCTGAAGATGGTTTTCCGTGGTTTCCTAATTAATTTACACAGCATGTTTGTACTGCCGGATGCCCTTCCTGGCACCAACCTCAGTTGAGGAGCTAATAAAGACGAAATGTGTTATGGTGAATAAAATTGGGTAAGGGGTGCCTATGGATAGGAACTGTACCGGCATTTGCCTGGAAGTGAAGATATTAAGCCACAGAAAACTATTCTGAGAAGAGCCGACGGTGGGATTCGAACCCACGCGTTTCCCGAATGCAGAGCTTGGCTCCATAGCCACAGAGCGTTAAAACGCGCGGCCACTCGGTCTACTTTCATCTATATAAATAAAATTATAATTTTTGTCTGTACGCTTCGATTAGATGTACAAGATTCCAGAACTTAATGTTAAGAAAATGTTTAGATTACAATAAGTTGAAAAAATGACGATTCTATAATGATAGCCCGAAGAGAATATATTGCGTTCGGAAAATAGTGGGTTCGAATCCCATTGTCGGTAGCCCTGTAGATGGTTTTCCGTGGTTTCCTATTTTCACAACAAACACAACAAGCCAGGGTCGTTTCCTTCCCACTCCAAGGCCTTTCCTATCCCATTGTCGCCGTAAGACCAATCTGTGTCGCTGCGACGTAAATCCAGCGGTAAAACAAACCCTTGTCACCAAACATCCTCACTTTTCCGTAAATTTCTGTAAGAGTATCCATTATATAAAGCTACGCCTTTATTAGCAGTCCCCTTGCTGCGTTAAAGAGTGGAAACCATGACAGGCTGCTGAAAATTTTACAGTGATCGCAAATGAGACAAGAACTGGTCTTTCTTCACATTCTTGTTTTCCACTGTAATGGAACTGGTCGCAAATAGAACAAATTTTGCTCTGGAATGGAATTAAGGGAACATTCCTTTCCGATAAACTCGTAGCCTCCTCTTCAAAGAATTCTCTTGCAGCACATATCATTTCTCTTCCTTGGTGATGAATTGTCACACCATGACCGACGGTATTTTTTTCACGAGGTGGACGAGTTCTGGGCCTCCCTCTCCCTCGAGGAGTATTCATCGTACACAAAATATAAATACAATGATTGCACGTGCGTACGTACGTAAATAGTATTTAAAATACAATTAGAAACTTACTAACGGCCACTCACACTGAACTGCTTGCAACAAGATCTAGCTCACAAGTGAAGTGAGAGGTTTGGCAACTCCCAGCAAGACGAGCCTCCCAGAAGTTTTATCTCCATGGCAACCGCAGTCGCCCCACCCTCGTTTCCATGGCAACCACACAGCCACTCCCTTTATCCCGCCTCGGCAGGCAGTAAACGGACCTCCCTCTAGGAAATGTCACAAACCATCTCTTATTATTAGCAGTATACACATGATGACAATTATTACATTGGGACACTTCCATCCTGAAAAATAAATGACATACTACTTGGATTTACCTCACTACTCTGGTAGTGTAAACATCTGGTGAATTCGCCCCAATTGGTTACTGGGGATCGAATTCACATCCGTATGATTGGACGTTTCACCGCTGGAGATCTTCTTTCGGAGACGAAAGCACGACAGTAACTTTTTACCGTCATCTCCTCGTTCCGTTTGGACATGAGACACTTCCGGTATGTACATTCTGGTGAGCCGGACACCCACCGTGGAAATGTTATCGCCTCGAAAAACGGGAATTTATAGTACGGACAAACTCTAGCCTATTATTTCCAGATTCACAAACACGCCAGGTAGAGTTCATTAACTCAAAGCCTATTTTAATATTTACACTTGTCAATACGACAAGACGTACGGAAAGGTTCATTACTATGCTCTGACCATGAAGACATGTGCCGTCCGTGGGTTATTTACGTATCTACCGCTAACAATCTCCCCGTGAAAACCCAACATCTGGTTCTGAGCAGTTCGACACAGGACGACTGTCCCTATCATATCCTCTTATGATTATTAAATAATATCATTACCATTCTTTATCTGATCATTATCATATTCTGTGACTACCATCAATTAATTTATTATTATCATTAATTTCAATTGTAATCCTATATTTGATTATTATCATTTGTCATCCGGGATGATTATATGCTAACCCTTGCCGACGTTTCAAACGAAGGGTCGTTCTTCTTCGTAATTTATCCGCACAATTTAATGATCAGTTTCCTAATAAATTTTGCCTATATAAAATTCCTGCCCATGGATAGTTACATTTATGTGGAGTCTCACTAAATCACAATAAAATTTTAATTTCATAGAATAGGGAATTATTGATTTAATGAGCCTTTATAGCAATAAAATACTATTGTATAATTATCAAGTCTAGCCGCGTTCAAAACTAACCGTACTTTAATATGAATTACTACTTGACATATCTAAAACCACTATTTAACTTAACCGTGATGCGGTCAAATTTAATTAAATATCCCGATTGGGTTTACAAAACATCTAGGCCTATCTATAATGCAATCAGGCACTGAGCTGGTCGCTCATGATATCGTCGCTAATACAACAAAAAGTTCAGGTTTTTTTCGTAAAAAATACAAAGTCACACGTTGCTCAAGCATGATGCAATAGGCCTTTCACGTTGAGCGCCATGATGCACCCGCTCACTTCCTGAGTCCTAGACTAGCATTTATCTCACGGGTGATCATTTCGAAAACGATAAAAAAAGTTTTATATAAAGGAAATCAAATTATATATCGGCGCATCAAATGAACACAGGGATGAACGGGACATGCAAATTAAGGTTACGGGGGACGACTCATTCATGCATACAATTTTTTGACTCCACAATAGGACTGGGAAGTGACAACTTAAATTCCATGGGCATACTGGACTAACGACAATAAAAAGATATGGAAACTGTTTCCTATTGAAATTGCAATGAGGAGCAATTTATTCACTTATTTCCAAACTACACATGATGACAATTATTACATTGGGACAGTTCCATCCTGAAAAATAAATGACATACTACTTGGATTTACTTCACTACTCTGGTAGTGTAAACATCTGGTGAAGTCGCCCCAATTGGTTACTGGGGATCGAATTCACATCCGTATGAGTGGACGTTTCACCGCTCGAGATCTTCTTTCGGAGACGAAGGCATGACAGTAACCTTTTTACCGTCATCTCCTCGTTCCGTTTGGACATGAGACACTTCCGGTATGTACACTCTGGTGAGCCGGACACCCACCGTGGAAATGTTATCGCCTCAAAAAACGGGAATTTATAGTACGGACAAACTCTAGCCTATTATTTCCAGATTCACAAACACGCCACGTAGAATTCATAACTCAAAGCCTATTTTAATATTTGCACTTCTCAATACGACAAGACGTACGGAAAGGTTCATTACTATGCTCTGACAATGAAGACATGTGCCGTCCGTGGGTTATTTACGTATCTACCGCTAACAATCTCCCCGTGAAAACCCAACATCTGGTTCTGAGCAGTTCGACACAGGACGACTGCCCCTATCATATACTCATATGATTATTAAATAATATCATTACCATTCTTTATCTGATCATTATCATATTCTGTGACTACCATCAATTAATTTATTATTATCATTAATTTCAATTATAATCATATATTTGATTATTATCATTTGTCATCCGGGATGATTATATGCCAACCCTTGCCAACGTTTTAAACGAAGGGTCGTTCTTCCTCGTAATTTATCCGCACAATTTAATGATCAGTTTCCTAATAAAATATTATTATTATTATTATTATTATCATTATTATTATTATTATTATTATTATTATTATTATTATTATTATTATTATTATTATTATTATTATTATTATTATTATTATTATATTCGTAACCATGAATCATCGCCCGCCAATTAAATATCGTAACTTCCTTTCATCATAATTATTATTCTCAAATTAATATTGCAAGTTCTTCATCTTCTCCTTCTTCAACTTTTCATTATTATTATTATTATTATTTCACGTTTACACTACCGTTAGCGATATTTATGGTTAAATGCATAAACCTTTACAATTTCAGTCTACTTTGGCACTACGCAATTGATTTAAGACAAGATTCACTTGGAGTATGATTATTGTTATTATTATTATTATTATTATTATTATTATTATTATTATTATTATTATTATTATTATTATTATTATTATTATTATTATTATTATTATTGTACCGGGTGGTACACCTCCACGCCGCTAATTCAAACCTTGCGCCAGTTGAAACTCCCCTACTGGCGGAAGCCTGAACTTTATCTACTGCGTTAATTTTCTAGTTTCTCAGAAGATGTCACTACTTGTAAATTTTGAAGTTTCTGAACTGGGTCGTTTTCGATGTATTTTTCTTTTGCCTGTAGTAAGAAGTGTGGACATTCTCTTCCAGATGGCACTACTGAAGAAATACAATTATGCACCCTAGTGCGAAGTGAAAGAACTATGTTTTTGAAGAAATTTTGTGTTCATAAGTTTGTTCTTTGTTAAATTTCCTTCAGTCATTGTTTAAGTTGGCAATATTAACCCTTTCTTTCCCCTTGTTTTGAATTTACCAATCCCGAATTTCTCGAATTAATTTTCCACCAATAATGTGTTTCTTCTTCATCTTGTGTAGGGGTTTTCTTGCTTAGCCAATAAAATTCTTGTGGGAGGGTTTTCTCATTCCTGAAACGCCTCGAACTTTCCGCGAGGGTTTATAAACTGCTGATTTTCGGGACTCCGCGCCACTTCAGTAACATCTTTCTGTGTGTAAAGTACGTACCAGGGGGCGGGAAGCGCCTCCTTCTTCGGGCAGCAGTTCATCCACAAGGTAATGGCCGTTTAATAACTTCTTTTCTTGCTAGCTCAGCAGTTTAACTCTCGGGGCAGGTCCGAAGCCTTTTACCATGTAACTTTCCCTTAAAATGTAAAGACACTCGGTATCAATTCTATCTGTTTAAACTGTAAATTGGGATAGAGAGTGCTTAACCCTCCCGAGCTCCCACTCATATTGCTTTGAGGTGAACTTATTTTCTCAACCATTTCTTCCATTCTAGCGTAATGTAAATTGTCTTCTCATATAAGTCACCTCTTTAGTATGGGATTAGCCCTTGCATTAACTGCCTAGTGCCAAGTAGGTTTTAAACAAAATGTATTAGGAGTGCAGCTTCGCCTCCTCTCAAGTTGGTGTTTTAGAGGCCAGGTAATTATCCTGTTTCTTTACTTAGTAGGCCTCAGTAGGTTGGGTATTTTACCCCTGTTTTCATGTCCTGGGAGGACAACTTGAAAGTGGAGTTTGGTGTGGCCTTGGATAGGCTGGAACTTAAGAGCGGGTTGCTCTTTCTAAAATTGTGTTTTCTGCGCGCCTCGAGGATGCTTTACTGTGTAATTGGGAGCAAGTGCTCCTGGGCATGATTGGGGTCTTCTGCCCCTTTGTTGAATTCTGTATATCGTAAGGTTGGGCTTATAGCTCAAGAATTGTGTGTCTGGCTCTCGGAGCCCAAATCCTGTAATCATTGTAATTGTACATTTTCGAATTGTGTTTCGGCTACTGAGTACCTGTTCTATTTGTTATTTCTTAATCTTTAAAAGAAAATGTAACCTTGTTAAATTTTATCTTAACTTTAATTTCGTATTTTGGGACCTGTTCATCCCCGCACCTTCTTTCACCTCTGCACATCCACGATACTCCGTAACAAGTGGTAGCAGGGCGTGGTTGAATGGGTCTTAATTTTGCCCCTTTTGACGGCTAAACATTGCTTTGATTCGAACTCTAACAATTTTCTCAGTTGCTGGGATGTTTTGATTTTTCCTTTTTCAAAATTGTTCTGTCATCATGCCCGGCCCTCACGATGTTCTCCATCTTAACTATTTGTGCAAGGAGGAGTTGATCTATGAATTAACTATTAGAAATGTGCAATCTGGAGGCACGGTTGCGGTAGACACAAATAAGCTTAGAGAGTCCCTTGATTTGCCCATTTCCATCCCCACTTTGGGAGAGAAATAAATTGACGACTCTCTTTCCACGATCACTGACAATACTACTGAGCTAGCATCTGTAGTTAGTTTTTTTGAAGAAAATGATCCTTCTCCTAATCAAATTAAACGTGTGCAAGCCAGGTTATTTCATTTTTCTAATAGAGTTAACGATCTGTTGTCTCTGAAGTTGAATGACGTTCAGAGGAAGGAAGCTAGTGTGGTTCTCGAAAATCTTTCTGAATTGTCCAGTAAGGTTACCCAATTGTTAACTGGGGAAGTTCCTCCCAAAACTGATCAACCCACCACGGTGAATGTAGATAGCGAGGAAGAGCCTCCTAAGGGAGAAGTCAATAGGAAAACCGTTGGAGCTCAAACAACCTCTGCCCCATTGGACAACGAGTCTGAACGCCGTACCTCGTTGAATAATGTACGTTCTGAATTAACTTCTTTGCCACTTAAACCTTTACCTACTATGTCACCGGGATTCAGCAGCTTGCCTCATCCATTAGCAATGTTGCTCAGAGGGATTTCTAAGTTTTCTGTTAACACTACCAGTGAAGTTACTTCATTCTTAAGGTTTTTAGTTGAATTTCAGGATTATGCCCTTGTTTTTTCTCTTTCTCCATGTCAGATTTTGCAAATCATCTATCCCTATGCAATTTGTATTCTCTCAGACAAAATAGTAACAGCCATTGCCAAGCAATAATCTATTGAAGACTTCCACGCCCACTTGCTAGCTAACTTTATTCCGGCTAGGGCAAGGTCCTCACTTATTCAGAAGTACTATTATCGTGTACAGCGGTTGGATGAAAACTTGGCAGATTTCATCCAAGATATTAAGTTCTATACTAGGGTGTTTGCTCTTCACTTCCCTGAAGATCAGATTGTACAGGCTATTGTGGAAGGTATTTCACCACCTTATAGGTCATATTTGTGTTTCGCGGCGTGCCCGCAAACCTTCTCTGAACTTGAAGCATTGGCCGTCTCAGCGGAAGGAGTTAGATACGCCGATTCCTTGCGGGTCGCGAAAGAACCCCCTCCTTCTTTTAATAATCCTCGGCCTCCACCTCGCCGACCAGTCACACCCCGTAAATGTTATGCTTGCGGGTCGCCTGACCATCTTCGCAATGAATGTCCATTGGTCAAATCTAGTAGGGCAAATAATGGAGCTGGTTCATCACAAGGTTATTTTAAATGTGGGGCTTTCTCACATATCGCCAAGAATTGCCCAAATTCAAATAGCACCCCCTCCTGCTCAACTTCTGATGCAACTTCCACCAATGTCACTAATAATAAGTGACTAGCGGCTTCGGCTGAGTCGACTAATTCAGCTTCCCAAGGCTCAGCCCCTGGTAAACAGGTCGAAAATTCAGGGAAAACTCAATCTTCAGATTTATCTTTTGAATGCCCCAAAGAATGTTTTAGGATTGCGGCGGATACCCCCGCACCTGTTCCTTTTCTTAAGATTGAATTAAATAATGAACCTGTAACAGCTCTTTTAGATTCAGGCAGTGTTTGTTCAATTATTTCGGCTCAATGGTATTCAAAATTGAAATCTATTTCTAAACTACCTGACTATGGCTCATCTCCTGTTCAATATGTTTCGGCTAATTCTTCTCCATTAGAAATTTTAGGCTCTTTAAATGTCAAAATTCGTATTTTTAAATTTACATGGAAAATTAAATTGTTCGTGGCCAAGCACTTGTCTTGCCCCATAATATTGGGAGCTGACTTCATTTCTCACACTGGTCTTGTGCTCGATCTTCAGAGTAGGTCTTGCACTTTCAAATTTGCGTCTAATTGTAAAATCCCATTATTGAAATGTAATTCTGCATCATGTTCATCTATTTCGCCTACCCAGGATGAGATGTTGTTAGACTTTAGACATCTACCTGAGGAGCAGGCTGATAGTATTCGCAAGGTGTGTCAGTCGTTTCCAGAGGTGTTCTCTGATACTCTTGGTGTTACTGACCTGATCGAATACAAAATCGAGGTCACGGATTCGATTCCTGTCTGTTTTCCACCTTATAGGCTATATCCACCTAAAATGAAGGCTCTGAAGGAAATCATTGATCAAATGTTGAAGGATGGTATTATTCGGCCCTCTAAGTCAGCGTATTCTTCACCTATTTTTCTAGTCCCGAAACCCCAAGGGGGCTTCAGGCCTGTCATTGATTATAGGGCTCTCAATCGGAAGGCGGTGTTACAATCTGTGCCCCTTCCTGACCTTCATTCTTGTTTTTCATGGTTTCGTAAGGCCAAGTTCTTCACCATCCTGGATTTGAATCAGGCTTATAATCAAATTCCCCTAGCTGAAGAGTCTAAACACCTTACAGCGTTTGCTACGGACTGGAATTTGTATGAATACAACAGCGTGCCTTTCAGGCTCCCCACGGGAGCAGCTGTACTTACTAGATTACTAGATAGGGTCTTCTCCGACATCAAATTCGAGTACTTGTATAACTATCTTGATGATGTCGTCGTATTTTCGGAGACTTTTGAAGAACATCTAGATCATTTGTAAGAAGTCCTCAACCGCCTTCGTAAGGCCGGGTTAACTGTGAAGTTGTCCAAGGTTGCCTTTGCTAAGCCCTCCATGTCATTCCTAGGGCATATTGTGTCACCTGATGGTGTTGCAGTCGATCATTCTAGAACACAGACCATCCGTGATTTTAAACCTCCTAAGGACATCAAAGGTATCGCCAGGTTCAGTGGTATGGTGAATTTCTTCAGGAAATTTATTCCAAATTTCACTAATGGAGCGGCGCCCTTGAACTTACTACGTAGGAAAGGCGTCAAATTCGAGTGGGGACCTTCTCAACAAGCCGCTTTTGAAGATCTTAAATTAGCTCTCTGTAATGCCCCTGTCCTTGCTATGCCCGATTTCTCGAAGAAATTCATCGTCCAAACCGACGCGTCGTCGTCGGCGGTAGCTGCAGTCCTTCTTCAAGAGACTGAACTGGGGAGGCGACCCATCGCCTATGCATCTAGGACTCTATCGGCTCAAGAAGCCAAGTATTCCATCTATGAGCTCGAGGGTTTGGCAGCCTTATTTGCCTTAGAAAAGTTCCGTCTCTATCTGGAACATGTCAAATTCGACCTGGAGACGGATAATCAAGCCTTAAGCTGGGTCTTAGGTAGGCCGCGTCGTACTGGTCGTATAGCCCGTTGGGCCATCCGAATTTCTGCCTTCCAATTTGATGTTAGGCATATCAGAGATACTGAAAATGTTGTTGCAGACGGACTCAGCCGTATGTTTTCCAACGACGTCGAGACCCATGAACCGGTCGATAGTTCATCACCTCACGAGTCCATACTATCTGAGGTTAATGCCATCTTAACAGATGCTCCCATGCTCTTTAGGGACATTGAGAAATACCAACGTGAAGATCCGACGCTGGCTCCGATAATGGAAACCCTTTCTTCTGGGGAACATGTTGTCCCTTACGTGCTGAGGAATGGTGTTTTATGTTGCCCTTCGAGGCATGATAAGATGATGAAAGTTGTCGTCCCAGCTGTTCTTGTACCTATGATCTTTAAGTACTATCATGAGACCCCGTTAGGGGGGCATCTAGGCATCTTTAAATCTCGTGAAACGATTCGTGAAAGGTTCATCTGGAAGGGTATGGACGGTGAAATCCGTGGACTAGTAAAGGCTTGTAAATCCTGCTTGCTTAGTAAACCAACCATGTCCACCAAGGTAGACCTGTTGTCGTCTCACCAAGCGTCGCGCCCTATGGAACGCCTGTATATTGATTATGTAGGACCCTTCCCCCAGTCGAAGGGAAATGCCAACAAGTTTCATCTTTGTATGTGTAGATGGTTTTACAAGATTTTCCTGGTTATTTCCGACTAAGCTGGCTACCGCTCAGTCCACCATTACTTGTCTAAATTCAATCTTTGCTTCTTTTGGTCCGTGTCAATATATTGTGTCTGATAATGCTAAGGCTTTTACATCTAATCTATTCCGTAAATTCTGCTTTGACCTGTCCATCTCTCATGTGACAACTTCTGCTTATTACCCTCAAACATCTCTGGCTGAACGGGTTAATCGTAATCTCAGGTCCGCGCTTATTGCCTATCATCATGAAGATCATTCTAGGTGGGACACGTACCTGCATTGGTTAGCCTTTGCTTTGAACTCGGCGGTTCATGAATCTCATAAGTTTACGCCAGCTTCGCTGATGTTCAAGTTTGTTCCCAACACGCCGCTCTCTAACCTCTGGTCTCTGAGTGACATTCTACCTGAGACAATAGATCCAGATAACATTAAAGATCTTTGGAAGAAGGCTAAAGCCAATCTTAAGATATCTCATGAAAAGGTTAGGGAAAGATATGATCGTGGACGGAGACCCACCAATTTGAAGGTAGGTGACCAGGTGATGGTCAAAAATTTTGTTCCCGCGGGCAAGCTTGCCCCCAGATTTCATGGGCCGTGTACTATCCGAGATATCCTTACGCCGGTTACGTTGTTATTAAGTAATCCAGCCACCGAGAGGATATTTAGGGTTCACCTGTCACAGGTGAAACCGGTGTAATTTCTGTGCTAACTTGCTTCATATAATCTTGAAATAAATAGGACGGTTATATTTTTTTGAGGGGTTTCACTTTTAAGGCCTTCTGCCCTTTCTATAATGTTCCTTATATTTAAGCATTTATTGTACACCTTCCCCGACCAGTTAAACTGACATCCTGTCCTTACCATGGCCATTACCACGCTCCCGTCTCCTGCTAACATAACACACAGTGGCTTGAATATGAAATGAATATCTTCACGCCGCTTGCCCCTCTACCTCTCCACAAAGCCTGTGCCCTCAAAAAATGATGATGGTCCAACAAAATTCTGCCGCCGAGCTTTAATGTTTGAGTGCCCCCGCAGCAGCGCGGCGCCGTACCGCTACTGAGGCAGGGTACGGGCCCGCCCTTCTCCAGTGAGGCCAACCTGTGTACGGCGGGCCGGAGTCCTCCTCCCGGCGAAGGCTGATGTGCGGCGCACAACCTGTAACTGGCCCGCGACCTGCATGTTCGCCGCGGGCGCGGCGTGCTTCAACTCCACTACTCCTCTCATAGTGCGGGCGAGCGGTATCTCAGGGTACTTGAGGGGTCCGAGCGGCCTCCTCTGGACACAAGCAGCAGCGGCCGGTCTGGCCGTCTAACGTAATCAACCTTGGATATATGTAATCAGCTACATGAACATTTAACATCAACAATTACTACAGTTTTGAATCCAACTGCAATATCTGGTGGACTTATAAAATTTTTCCTCAACTTTAAAAAATAAATGTTTGCTTCTGAATTCAACTTCTACAAGCATAAAGACATTACATCAATAGTAATCAAAGAATTTTAAAACTGGATCCAATCATTTTAAGAAAATTTGTTGGTAAATACTTCTGCAATTAACTTCTATATCAACATCATAACTTGGACCTTATTTTGAAACAAAAGTTTATGTTCTTCTGTGTTTCCCCTTGGAGGAACTTTTGGGTGGGGTAGGTCTGTACCGGGTGGTACACCCCCACGCCGCCAATTCAAACCTTGCGCCAGTTGAAACTCCCCTACTGGCGGAAGCCTGAACTTTATCTACTGCGTTAATTTTCTAGTTTCTCAGAAGATGTCACTACTTGTAAATATTTAAGTTTCTGAACTGGGTCGTTTTCGATGTATTTTTGTTTTGCCTGTAGTAAGAAGTGTGGACATTCTCTTCCAGATGGCACTACTGAAGAAATACAATTATGCACCCTAGTGCGAAGTGAAAGAACTATGTTTTTGAAGAAATTTTGTGTTCATAAGTTTGTTCTTTGTTAAATTTCCTTCACTCATTGTTTAAGTTGGCAATATTAACCCTTTCTTTCCCCTTGTTTTGAATTTACCAATCCCGAATTTCTCGAATTAATTTTCCACCAATAATGTGTTTCTTCTTCATCTTGTGTAGGGGTTTTCTTGCTTAGCCAATAAAATTCTTGTGGGAGGGTGTTCTCATTCCTGAAACGCCTCGAACTTTCCGCGAGGGTTTTTAAACTGCTGATTTTCGGGACTCCGCGCCACTTCAGTAACATCTTTCTGTGTGTAAAGTACGTACCAGGGGGCGGGAAGCGCCTCCTTCTTCGGGCAGCAGTTCATCCACAAGGTAATGGCCGTTTAATAACTTCTTTTCTTGCTAGCTCAGCAGTTTAACTCTCGGGGCAGGTCCGAAGCCTTTTACCATGTAACTTTCCCTTAAAATGTAAAGACACTCGGTATCAATTCTATCTGTTTAAACTATAAATTGGGATAGAGAGTGCTTAACCCTCTCGAGCTCCCACTCGTATTGCTTTGAGGTGAACTTATTTTCTCAACCGTTTCTTCCATTCTAGCGTAATGTAAATTGTCTTCTCATATAAGTCACCTCTTTAGTATGGGATTAGCCCTTGCATTAACGGCCTAGTGCCAAGTAGGTTTTAAACAAAATGTATTAGGAGTGCAGCTTCGCCTCCTCTCAAGTTGGTGTTTTAGAGGCCAGGTAATTATCCTGTTTCTTTACTTAGTAGGCCTCAGTAGGTTGGGTATTTTACCCCTGTTTTCATGTCCTGGGAGGACAACTTGAAAGTGGAGTTTGGTGTGGCCTTGGATAGGCTGGAACTTAAGAGCGGGTTGCTCTTTCTAAAATCGTGTTTTCTGCGCGCCTCGAGGAGGTTTTACTGTGTAATTGGGAGCAAGTGCTCCTGGGCATGATTGGGGTCTTCTGCCCCTTTGTTGAATTCTGTATATCGTAAGGTTGGGCTTATAGCTCAAGAATTGTGTGTCTGGCTCTCGGAGCCCAAATCCTGTAATCATTGTAATTGTACATTTTCGAATTGTGTTTCGGCTACTGAGTACCTGTTCTATTTGTTATTTCTTAATCTTTAAAAGAAAATATAACCTTGTTAAATTTTATCTTAACTTTAATTTCGTATTTTGGGACCTGTTCTTCCCCGCACCTTCTTTCACCTCTGCACATCCACGATACTCCGTAACAATTATTAAAAATGGAAAGATGATATTTTAATTTCCACTCTTTAGAATTTAGTCACATATGTTAAATCCCATTATGAACCACTAAGATCTGCTTTATATCGGTCGGGACAACACGGTACTCTGGACCGTACCTTCAGTTTCGTACTGCCGTTAATTTTATATCGGGACACACGTCCTCCCAAGACACATCTCACAACCTATGGCACATCGCGGCTGGGCAAATACCTCCAATGCCGGTGATTGCTAAACTATTCCTTCCAATTTGAAATCCATTTCCTTTTATCGGAACTCTTCAAACATTTAATTCATAAATTAATCCTCCGTGCGTGGATTCTGCCACTAATAACACCGGAATATGCATTTTATATCAGCTTAGGCCTTGAGATTCATCTATTTCATCATTACAAACAATACGGCTCAATTTATTTCACGCCGGATATTCGTCCCTCATGACTTCCAACTCTAAATATGGGCTCAAACCACTCTGAGCTTTTAACATATCGTGACCATTCTAATTCACGTGCCTCTATCGCTTTTAAACAAATTTTAAACAATTTACGTAAAATCAAACTGACTACGCGAAGTAAAGTCTTTAACGCTACATGTCATCTCCACATTGATTATTATATTTGCACTGGCTAACTCACGAAGCACTGTAATTATTATTATTATACTTTAACTTGCAAACGCACAAATATTATTATTATTAATAATTTACTTTCCTGTGCCAACTCACAAACATTATTATTATTATTAGTAGAAATCGTGATTATCGTAACCCGTAATCATCCTTGCTAAAATACTTCAATTTCTCGCTCTTATTATTTTCATCAAAAAGTAGCTTCTTTTTTATTCTTCTTCTCCTTCTTCAAATATTCTCATTATTATTATTATTATTATTAGTTAAAAATCTCAAATTTTTCATTTCAACTCCCAACATCATTATTATGTCTAAAATATAAAAAAGTAAATTCTTCTTCTTCTCCTTCAAATATATTTTTTTATTATCATTATTATTATTATTATTAATATTTTAATGACCTTCCGTACGTAACACAAATTTTACATACTCTGGCACTTTCATAATCTGGCTGTTTGGTAGAAAATATTCCTAACTAACATACAAATAATCACCGCAGTGATTGAAATCAAATAAATGGGTTAGCACAAAAAGGAATTTAACACTTGAAATGAACTTAAGTCAAAGTATTACAAACAGCATGCATTAATTGAAAGAAATATATCCCATATTTACATTATATACAACAAACAAATACTCAAATTAATTAATCTAACCCATTATTACGTTAATATAAATTAGTTCGTCCGTCTAACAAAAAATGAAATCATGGACTCGGGAGGCGGACCATGTTAAGTAACCATAATAATCTACATTGAACCCGGTTTAGTCGCGATAACATCCCCAAATATTAAAATTGTGTACTCATTCCTATGTAGAATTCCATTGTCTCGTAGCGGGAGATAGGCCTCGCGGCCCCATGGTGATTTACTCGTCCATCATGTCGCACAATATAAAATTAACACAGCAAAACACTTCTGTGCGATTACCCATGATTAACACCTTATTAAATAATTTACACTATTTTATACAAGAATACTAATTTAAAAAAACACTTATAGGTGCGCCTAGACCCCTGACACTCGCACAATATATTCTTCATATAAGCCCGAAACACACGTCGTGACACATTACGACGAAGTGTCGTTCATTTGAACCGGCGCGTATCGCGTCTTCAACCGGCACTTCCTGGCTTATTTCTAAGCCGTCTTGATAATCGCCTAGCTCCTATAGTTCACTGCTCGGATAGTTATTCACCGTCTATCTTGAGCTATTTACTTCAGGCTCCGCACACTGCCTTCCAAAGGTACTATCGGCGTTCCGTTAGTTATTTATTATTTAATCACATGACATTTATAAAATTCAACATACAGTTGTACTGATTATTTACACTCGGTACTATGGATAATCTCACTGTTCGTCTTCATCCTCATAACAACTCACGCATTTTCAGCTCTAACTGACTTCGAATGCGTCCCGAGGTACTGACTTTCAGAGTCTCAACTACTTCATACGACTGACACGACTGGTGACCGTAACAACTGGTGGCTGGTAAGAACTGGTTACTGGTAAGAACTGATTCATGTGAGGTCCCACTACTGGTTATTTATGGACGACATGGTTACCCGCCGGGGTCATCCGCGGTCATCTCCTAGGGAGGGGGTTGGTTATCCTAAATTGGCATATGCAGGTGGATTTTGATCCCTTGCTTTATCCTACTTAATAAACTGGCGATACACATTCATGTGTCGTATTCTGAACTCATATCGTTGGGTGATCATGGAAATATCACTTAATTCCTGTCCTCCACCTTTCGCGCGCTAACTCGGCGTCCCTGATGGCGTGCTCATCTTGACCAATGGCGAGATAGCGTGGGTCATTTCCACGAATTCATTACTTTAATTTATTACGATTACAATTAATCAACATGGGAATGATATCCCAAAAATCCCCTCTATTCAATTATGTGGTTGGAATAATTTAATTATTGTTATCGGAGAAGCTAACTGGAGTTCACTCTGAGTTTTTCTTATGTTGGTTTATCTGCGGGCCTATGATAAATTTTTCTATTGGTCAACACCGCATCGGTTAGTTTAAAATCTCTTCCTTGCAACATGACTACCCAAAATGCCTTGAGGCAGTGGAAAATAATGGTACGTCATATTCTCGGTATTGGTGCTGCCTGCTTGCCCTTGTTCCGAAATACCTACTCTTTCACTTCCTTGTAGTCATTATTCTGTTGTTGTGAGCTCTAGATTTAATCCTCTTAGATTCTGACCAAGAAATATTCTCCCCATAATGACAAGCTTAACTGCGGCGACGGACAGTCGCGATATGTCTAGCTTATGTTGAAATCCTCCCGTCCACACAAAACTGACACTGTATTCCATTGAATATTCCTATATATCTGTATTTATCTTATAAAAAATCAAATCATGAAACTAGGGCCTATCTCATCCGGGTACACTCCCTCACTCCTCATCTTGCCTAGTACGCCTCATTTTGGTGCTGCCATCGGTTTTTGGGGTTTTCTTATAACCGCATAACCTTTGGTGGTGCTATTTGAGGATCCAACCAGCCTCTGGGCTGATGACTTAACAGACAGACATACATTTTTGAGCCTGCCCACTTCAAATTCTCAATCGCCGCTATTGGTACCAGCACTGGATTCCTCGGTAGAAAGCCGTTTCCCTAAAAGTGTATCCCAGACTTCCTTCAATCATTTCAAAATGATAAAAGGTATGAAACATGTTAGTGACTTGAGAGGAGGTAAGTCCAAACTTTCTACCGAAATAGCTTTCAAGGTCAGAATGTGTAGTAGTAAGCTGCATGCGCATCCCCCATTTTGCGGTGAAATCGGGGTTTGCAGCGAGAGGTAATTAGTATAACTCGAAACCGCGAGATTGCACCAACCACGAGTTGTCATTCATTTCGTTTACGCAGGATTTATCGTTATCTGTAATCATATTTATGATTAAACTTGGCTAAGTACGTGAGGAATTATTAAACATCAAACATTAACTTCCCAGAAGAAAATCATAATTTTAATCGATTGGAATGTTCAAGTATTCAAGCACTTTAGGATTTTTTTAAATTGTGAAATTTTACAATTCACGATTTCATTATTGAAATAGCCCAATGAGCATGAATATAGCGGTTTAATAGTAGCAGTGCCTTGGAAATCCATCTGACGGGTCCACTGTCACACTGGGGCTAAACGCTGGTGATTTCACGAATGGGAAAGCCTAAAGAGCTGGAATGCTTTATATTGTTAAATAGTTGAGGATTTTATGAACATTTCTGAAATGTCTCAGGAAGGTTCGAATGAGCCCAAGATGTCTGAGACTGGACTTTAGGTGGCCTAGGTACAACGTAAGGAAAACGCGGCGGCGAAGCAGTGCAACAGAGTAGATCCTAACGTACTATTCCCGTCCATCCTACAGACAAGCCAAGAAAACACACAGAAGATGTAATCGAATCGTGGAAATGTGAAATAGTGTGATTTTCAATCATTCGCAAGAGGAGAGCTCAATTAGAAAGAAGAAAATATCTCTGAACCTACTTTTTTTGGCTATTTGGTTTTAAGTCGCACCGACACAGATATGTCTTATGGCGACGATAGTAAAGGAAAGGCCTAGGAATGGGAAGGAAGCGGCCGTGCCCTTAATAAGGCACAGGCCCTGCATTTTCCTGGTGTGAAAATGGGAAACCACGGAAAACCATCTTCAGGGCTGCCAACAGTGGGGTTCAAACCCACTATCTCCCGATTACTGGATACTGGCCGCACTTAAGCGACTGCAGCTATCGAGCTCGGTCTCTCTAAACTTTAACCCTGACCATTTACGCATTTGTAACATCCACGAACACGCTCGTTATGTATTCTACTCACAAAAGATCTACGACCGCGTAATCGACACAGAGCCCACACATTAAAAAAAAGAAGTGTATACCAAGAAATGGAAGACGATGTAGAACAATATAGGCCTACAGGTGTGTCCACTTGTAAACCGTTAAGGATATCGATTATTTTAAAATATATTACCACAAAAAGCTAGTCGTTTTATAAAGAGTTTTACGTTTGCAAATTAGGTATTTGCATGCCTATGTGAAATAAAGTTACTTTTTGTTCGGTTGTACTATAATAGTGCTGCGCGGGGTGCCTCAACGTCCGCTCTTTCAACCTCAGACTTTGGGCGGAGCCAGTACGCGCAATTCGTGACTTCAACATTGGGCCCGTCCGCCCCTTTAAGCCGCACTATCCATGGTCAAGCTTAGGTGCAATGTCGGCCCCCTCTCTATCCACTCGTGGCGGGACGGCGGTCAAATGGAAATTACGGGATGATTAACCTGGAGTCATCAACGACGCGAGGGTTTGGGATACATCCAGCCTCTGGACTGTCCTGGAACGTTGGCCAGGTGTATATAAGGCAGGAGTGACCTTCGAGTTTGGACGAGCGCTCGTAACAACTCCTTGTCGGTCAGTTCGTGGCACTAACATGCCTGCCCTACAAAAACAGAAGCCTACTGGTCTCAGAGCCAGGGGCTTAGATGGCCATGTACGTTCCAGAGAGAGGGCGTAACCCTCTAGGTGGCTCGCCCCACACTTTCACGGTGGGAAATGAAAACCTTTGTCAGTCCGGTACTCATGAATATTCTATCGATAAACTTCTTGTATTTTCTCGCTTATGGTTCAGATCTTATCTATACAATCCCGGACACCTCTGTATTCCTGCATGTCTTAGCACTGAGAGTACCAGATGATCTCCTGTCCCCTTTGTCAGCAGTCGACACTACTGCAGTATTCACAGCAGAGTTTGAGCGAGCCTTCACTTCACTGAATAAAATTGTGACTCATATTAGAAGTTTTTTTCTTTATTTGTAACACGTAGCAGACTAATCTTATGGGACCCACACTCCAGCTGTTTGATCTCCTACCATTAGTGATGACTTGGTTGTCATCTGGAAGATATCCATCAGATGACCACAACTCCCAGGGAAAAAAATAATAATGACAACAGAATCTAATCCCTGATCTGTGAATCCATGTGGAAATTCTGTAACATTTGTTGTGTACCGGTAGTTCATATTTTCTAACTAAAGCCCAGCTCAAAAACTCGTCGACGTTTAACGCGAACTCGTAAAATAGAGTGCAGATGCGCGCCAGAAATGATTCGTAGTAATATCCACTAAGATTTCCTACCATAATGCTTTGCATTGTTAAGGTATTCTTTGCACGAATACTACCCTGAAGACATTGCTCACCAAATCGTCTTCTAACAAGAGTGCACCAATCATGTTCACGTGAAGATAAGTGCGAATCACCGAAAAGCAGGCACACTGCACGATGACCACTGCAGCCTGTCACACGTTGTGCCGTCTAATATATCAAGAGCTACATTGCCTGGACCATTGTAAAAAATGGTGGTAGTGTGTCACTATTTTAACGACTGCGGTGTTTTGAGGTTTTCGTAAACTTATTTAGTAGAAATAAAAGAGAATATTATGTGGATAATAAATTTCGTTTCGTTTCGTTTATTCATTTATCATTCATTTTTCTCGTTTCAAATCTTTCTTTTGCACGTTTTTACCGAATTGTAATCAAAGTTTTCTTTTTCATCATTACATTTCTTCATTCTGTACAACTGACCACGATGTATTCACAACGACAGCTAACCTCCAACTGAGCGCGCGAGTCAGCACAGCGCCATCTTACAACAGAGTATGCTTATGACGTCACATATTTAGCACATATTTTGTCTTATTTTGAAGGCTATTGCATGAAAACTATGTTTCATATTTTGCTTTTGCAACAGTTAGCTTCCTCTTTTAGGGTAAAGTAAGGTAATTTGGTGATAATTTTCGATTATAGCAACATAAAGAGGGAAAATACATGATTTATTTCCTTTAAATTCCATGCATCATGTAGAATAGAACATTAGCTAAAGGTTTTGATCATGAATGTATTCTTGAAATTACTTCATCTTGAACTCTTTATGATTTTATGCAACTCAATTGAATTAGGTTATTTGATGATGCTTATAGGTAATTTGGTGATAGTAGCCCAGGTAATTTGGTGATAGTTATTTTAGAAAACTTTTTATTTTCAGGAGTTGTATAACTACATTTCACAGGAGTTTTCGTTTTATGATGAGTCTTCACAACACACGTGACACATTCACATGATTATGTCATCAGTATTTTGTGATTGGCAATCTTCATGCATAGTATGTGTACAAAAGCTGCACTGAATCCACTTTTCCAAATTTTTGCGTTTTGAAACATTAAAGTACGATTTTTGCATATGACACATATTCAGTCATCATTTTGACTTTACACTTGAAGGTCCAGGAATCAGTAAGTCAACATGAGCGCTGTTAGGTCATCTTTCCTACTACTGTCGCTGCTCCACAGGAGTGTGACACCTCTCGGAAGTGTCTCTTCTGTTTTTTGTGATCACGTCTTAGTTCTCTGGGAAGCTGAAGAAAGTGCTCAACATTGAGTCTGCATATTCCCTTATTTCTGAGAAAGATCTCTGAGTTATGAGAGATGAGGCAATAGCTACAGAAGAGATCACATTTTTGTTAAAAGGCACTATTCCAGCCTTTCCAAATCTTTTTTTTTTTTTTTTTTTTGCTAGTTGCTTTACGTCGCACCGACACAGATAGGTCTTATGGCGACGATTGGATAGGAAAGGCCTAGGAGTGGGAAGGAAGCGGCCGTGGCCTTAATTAAAGTACAGCCCCAGCATTTTCCTGATGTGAAAATGGGAAACCACGGAAAACCATCTTCAGGGCTGCCGACAGTGGGGTTCGAACCCACTATCTCCCGAATACTGGATACTGGCCGCACTTAAGGGACTGCAGCTATCGAACTCGGTCCTTTCTAAATTCACCTGTTATGTTGGCATGGGAGAAATTTGAAATAAATGCAGGATTGAACAATGAACGGAAATTAAACTTGTTCAGTTTATCGTTGGGGTGATTTCGCATGTAATCCAAATTTGGGTAAGATACCTTCTGCAATATCTCTTTCTTCACTGTTTTGGAGCCATCATTTGAGAGACGACCGCGGCAAACTTTTCATTTTGAGGCTCGGTGCTCTGTCATTTTACCTTCAGTCACTAATCTAGCCACCTCCACTAAGTCTGCACTGTTGTACTGCTTGTACACTTAAGGATTATCATCTTTTCGAGGCTTTCTGTTTTTTTTTTTTTTTTTTTTTTTTTTTTTTTTTTTTTTTTTTTTTTTTTTGCATTTTACCGTAAGCTAATTTGGTGACGGTCTATTTTCTGAAAAAAATTAATACAAGGTTAATTCCTGGGGGCAAAGGCGGCCGGGCGTAAAGCTAACCACTATACCCCATCACGTGCCGAGGTTAACAATGGTGGAAGCCTTTACCTTCCACTCCTCCAAGGGCCTTCATGCCTGTACGGAGGTGACTTTGCTTTGCTTTTGCTATTTTCTGAAAATGATGATGAAATGTGTTCATTTACACTACCTATAACTGAAATATATGTAAAATTCTCATTCCTTCAGGCATTTGATGAACCAAGCTGGAAATAGAAAATAACATTATTGTGGGTTACCATCAGCTGAGTAGAAATTGCTTAAATATTTCGGTATTTTCTTAAGGTTTGTACCGAAAATTCTTACGGCGAGTCTAGTGTCAGATCTAAGACGAAACGCTGGTTAATAGAGGAAACGCCTGAAAAGCCTTACATCTGATATGTTTTTGACATGCTCTATTGGTGAAAAATATCTAATTCCCTCCATGGGAATTTAGAATTTTCCATTCGGAATTGCTAGGCGGGCAATAATTCCATTGTGGAGATTTATCTCCCGTATGCAGTTATCAGACTGTGCCTCTTATATAGGCTTCTGATAAGCTCACCTGCATACACCCAGCGTCAGTGGGTAGGGTCTGACACATCCCATTCTGACGAGTCTAGTGTCAGACCTAAGACGAAACGCTGGTTAATAGAGCAAACGCCTGAAAAGCCTTACATCTGATATTAAACTTTTCTCTCAATGCAAAAAATAACTGACTTTCTTAGGAACAGTTCGACACCAATACTAACTAAAACAAGCTAACCTCCAGCTGAGCGTGTGAGTCAACACAGCGCCATCTTGTAACATAGTATGCGTATGACGTCACATATTTAGCACGAATTTCACCTTATTTTGAAGCGCTATTTCATGGAAAAGTATGTTTCAGATTTTGTTTTTGCAACAGATAGCTTCCTCTTTTACCTGTCAATTGAGACATTAAGCATAATCGTAAGTTAAATGCTCTCGGTGATATTCGCGTTCTACCCGAACACTAAAAGCGTCTTAACAGTTTTCCTTCCACGTACACGTTGTCGAGGAGCGTAAGTCTACGTTAAAAATGTGAAAGAAATAATTTCCGCAGAACTGCACAGTATATCCGTACTGTGATACCCTGTCACTCATCACGGCCTCTTCTTACGAGTGTTTAAATGTTTACGAACGATAGTGTATTATCCAGTTCTCTTGATTAACAGGTCACTATAATGGGCTTTTACTATGCCCTCATACCACCCCCAGTTGATTGCTACCGGCCAATGTTGTTGTTAAACTCCCTTTGGATATAACGAATTACTCAGCAAAAGACTCGTTTGCCAAGGAACATCAAAGAAGCGTTCTCTCTTAAGATACAGGAGGCGGGAGCACGGTTGGCGTTATCTTACTGCTGGAGCAGCAAGACAGAAAACCCATTTGGCAACAACAGCTGGAGCGAGAGGAAGAGGCCAAAACACTTTACACACCACACGACGTTCCTATTTCTTTCTTTTTGGCTTCTCGTGTTCCGGCAGTACAGATATTCTCAAAGTGGTTTCAGAATTTAATAAGATTCTCCTTATTCCATTATATTGACGACTTAGTGAGCAAATGCATGTGATATGACCTAGTGTGTAAGTCGTGAAACACTATTAAAATAATGGACAATACCTCATTAATCCTGCCAGGCCCGCCTAGTGGCCACGATCGTAAAAATTAGCAAAACTTTAATAACCGAGTTGAAAAGAGGAAGGTCAAAAGAGTTTACTGAAATAGCTAATAATAATAATAATAATAATAATCGTATACATTTAATTTGACGCCATATCGCTTGGTGGTTAATCTAGGCCTACTAGATGGTAGATTAATCCGTATCTCTCTCTTTGAATTTTTATTAATTTTGTCGTGTAAACACCAAATAAATTGTCACAGATCTTTTACATGCCAACATCGTACGACATGGAAGACAGCTGCTATGGACTGAATTAAGATACAGCCCCCACATTTGTCTGGTGTGGAAACAGGAAACCACAGAAAACTATCTTCAGGGCTGCCGAAGGTGGGATTCTAACCCACCATCTCCCGAAAGCTAGCTCACAGCTGCACGACCCTTATCGTGCGACCAACTCACGAGATCTCTCGTGTACGACATTTCCAATTAAATTTTACTTCTACTATTCTGATCTTTATTTTCAGAGCAACAAGACCAAATGTGAGAATATAATTTCGCTACACTAAGGTTCCAACTGTATGTAGCCTGGAGGATGTCACATAACATGTATCGTAACATCAAAATTTACTAGTGAGAATGTGTTCATTTGCAATGTATTTAATATTTCTGAAGGTCAGTTCATCCACCTACGCACTTCAGATGGTTGGCTGAGCAGCGAGAGTGCGTGTTTACCGCCGCTGGGTCGTGCCCCAGACCTTGCTGAATAACGCTACGCCTGGCTGAGTGTCTCCACATGGTGGAATCGTTAAAGAATTCCGTCAGTCTGGTTTATATCCTTGGGAATTGTAATTGTTATGGGTCTGCCTCTTTCATTTTACCGATGTTAGAAAAAAAGGAAATGTAGGACCCACGTTTCCTGTAATTAGGTTATTTTTAAACCCTTATTTAAATCAACTTAAGTAAAGACCTTATACAGTAATAAAAATATGTTATGGGCAATTTAACCGCACAAGAGACCGGTAAACATTAGTTAGCTTATGAGCGTAGCTGTTGAATGATATATGGATGTGTGTCTAAACAAGAGTTATTAACTAGAGGACATGAGGGTCGTTGAAAACTGTAGTGTCTCCTTATAGATTAATGTTTCAATAAAAAACCTCTTCTTTCAAAGCTCTATAGTGACTTAATTGCTTTCTGTATTCTCAAAGAACATATCCCTTACACCAAGAACCAACACACGGACACTTCATCTGTAGCTAAGCATTCCTCCTAAACAAGCTATGATTTTTAAACTGATATTTTAGCAGATGTCCCTCGGAATCTCAAAAGGGACCATCAGAAATAAAGAAATATCCGAACAACATGAATGCTTTGTATGCCCGTTATTCCAGACTCGTCTGGTTAAATTCTCTGCCCAAAACTGGATACTTGTGTTTGTTCCATCACATAATCTCCTCATTTAAACATAACACACCACACCTCATATCACCATAGATATGCGCAATAGCAACTACAGGAAAGGGCAAGTACACATGTGCGACACAGACCGCATCTGCGATCACAATACTCTGCGAAAAAGGTGGTGAAAGAAGAAGTAGTTTACGATTTAACTTTTTAATTCTTCTTAAGCTTCGATATCAAACTCACATCATTCCTGGTGAACCGTGTAACCCTGTCTATATCCCATCGACCTTACAAGTGGTGTTAAATTGACCGACATTACAAATGCCTCCATTGGACAAATATCGAACCAGACCTTTCTTTTTAAATATCTGCATTAAGTCGCACCGACAGATAGAGGTCTTAAGGTGACAATGAGATAGGAAAGGGCTAGGATGGGAAGGAATCGGCCGTGGTCCTAATTAACGCATATCCCCAGCGTTTGCCTGGTGTGAAAATGGGATAACACGGAAACCATCTTCAGCGCTGCCGACAGTGGGGTTCGAACCCACTATCACCCGGATTCAAGCTCACAGCTGCAAGCCCTTCATAGCACAGCCCACACGCCCGGTTGATGTTTTAGCGTGCATATTGTAAACATGTTTGAGCTACCATGACATAATTAATCTATTATTTTTCACCGAGCTCGATAGCTGCAGTCGCTTAAGTGCGGCCAGTATCCAATATTCGGGAGATAGCGGGTTCAAAACCCCACTGTCGGCAGCCCTGAAGATGGTTTTCCGTGGCTTACCATTTTCACACCAGGCAAATGCTGGGGCTGTACCTTAATTAAGGATACGGACGCTTCCTTCCCACTCCTAGCACTTTCCTGTCCATCGTCGCTGTAGGACCTATCTGTGTCGGTGCGACGTAAAGCAATTTGCAAAAAAAAAAAAAAAAAAACTATTTTTGAGCACTCTGACAAAGTTATTTCATTGGTCAGTATTCCGGGCAAAGTGTTCACTGGCATTTTGGAAGGGAGGGTAGGACCAGTGGTTGGGAGCAAGTTGTATGAAAACCAATGTGGTTTCAAACCACAGAGGGGCTGCCAGGATCAGATTTTCAGTAGGCATCAGGTAAGTGAAAAATGCTACGAGAGGAATAGAGAGTTATGTTTATGTTTTGTAGATCTACAGATGGCATATGACACAGAACCGAGGGAATGAATATTAGCCGTATTGGGGGACTACGGGATTAAGGGGAGTTTATTGTATTCAATCAAAGGCATTTATGTTGACAATGGGCTGCAGTGAGAATTGATGGTAGAATGAATTCTTGGTTCACGGTAGTTACAGTGGTTGTAAAAGGCTGTTGGTCATAGTTTACACAGTGAAGTATAAAGTGGCGGGGGAGGGTATTCAGTTAGGTGAAAATGTAGTAATCAGTTTGGCCTATCCCGACGACTTGGTCTTAATGGCAGATTGTGCTTGAAGTCTGCGGTCTAATGTCGTGGAACTTGAAAATAGAAACAATGACTATGATACGAGAATGATCTTTTTCAGGACTAAAATAATGTCAGTAGGTAAGAAACCAGAAAACTCGATGTCAAGTTGGGAATACAAAGTTTGAACAGTATTTCAAGTATTTAGAATGTATGTTCTCCCATGATGGTAGTATAATAAGTGAGACTGAATCAAGGTGCAGCAAAGCTAACGCAGTTACGATCAACAGTATTCCGCAAGAAAAGAGTCAGCTTCCGTACGAAACTATATTTACACCGGTCTGTTTTCAGACCAACTTCGCTTTACGGGAGTGAAAGGTGGGTGGACTCAGGATATCTTAATCATAAGTTGGAAGTGACAAACATGAAAATAACGAAAATAATGGCTGGTACAAACAGGTGGGTCCGCCTCTGTGGTGTAGTGGTTAGCGTGATTAGCTGCCACCCCCGGAGGCCCGGGTTCGATTCCCGGCTCTGCCACGAAATTTGAAAAGTGGTACGAGGGCTGGAACGGGGTCCACTCAGCCTCGGGAGGTCAACTGAGTAGAGGTGGGTTCGATTCCCAACTCAGCCATCCTGGAAGTGGTTTTCCGTGGTTTCCCATTTCTCCTCCAGGCGAATGCCGGGATGGTACCTAACTTAAGGCCACGGCCACTTCCTTCCCTCTTCCTTGCCTATCCCTTCCAATATTCCCATCCCTCCACAAGGCCCCTGTTCAGCATAGCAGGTGAGGCCGCCTGGGCGAGGTACTGGCCATACTCCCCAGTTGTATCCCCGACCAATAGTCTGAAGCTCCAGGACACTGCCCTTGAGGCGGTAGAGGTGGGATCCCTCGCTGTGTCCTAGGGAAAAACCGAACCTGGAGGGTAAACAGATAATGATGATGATGATGACAAACAGGTGGTATCAATGGCAAGAGGGTACTCGGAATGAGGAGATAAAGGCTGAGTTTATAATGAACTTGATTGACGATCTGTACGCACAAGACGGCTTTGGTGATGGGATCATGTGAGGCGAATGGAGGAAGACAGTTTACCTAGGAGAATAATGGACTTGGTCATGGAGGTTAAGGGAAGCAGGGAGAGACCAAGACGACGATGGTTATACTCAGTTTCTACTGATTTAAAGATAAGAGGTATAGAACTAAAGGAGACGAGAGAGCTAGTTACAAATATAGCATTGTGGTGGAATATAGTAAAACCACAGAGGTTTGCAGACTGAATGCTCAAAGGCAGAACACTCTATAAACTAATGTAGATTTATGTATGTGTGCATGTACGTGATAAAGTTACACAATCTTTCAGGAAGTTGTAATGGCGATTTTCTATATCCCGTACCAAGATTAACTGATTTGTCACCGGGCTGTGTGGCTCAAACGGTTGAGGCACTCCCTTCTGGCCCCAACTTCGCAGGTTCGATCCTGGCTCATTCTGGTGGTATTTGAAGGTGCTCAAATACGTCAGACTCGTGTCGGTGGATTTACTGGCACGTAAAAGAACTCCTGCGGGACTAAATTCTGGCACTTCGGCGTCTCCGAAAGCCATAAATGTAGTTAGTGGGACGTAAAGCCAATAACATTATTACTGTTAATTGATTTTGTCGATAATATTTCTTAATAATGTAATTGTTTTTACGTCCAACTAGCTATTTTTCGGTTTTCGGAGACACCGACGTGCCGGAATTTAGCACCGCAGGAGTTCTCTTTCGTGCCAGTAAATCAACCGACACGAGGCTGACGTATTTGAGCCCCTTCAAATACCACCGGATTGAGCCAGGATTATATTGTAAGTATTTTCAAGGAAAACGCAATAGTTTTAGTTTACAAATGTTTAAAATGATATTTTCCATACCGTAATTTATGGTTCTAAATCAATAAAAATTATACAACGAAATTATGTGCATATGATAGTATAAATAGTGAAATTTGGTATTTCTTCGTGAGGTACTTCCAGAAAATATGTAGGCACCTAAAAGGACTTCCTTGATCTGAATTTTTCATACTGCATTGATGTTTATTTTGTCTAAAAAAAGAAATATTTACTGTAGGCCAGTAAATAAAAAAAAACAGATTTTGCTATGTGTATGACAAATTTCGTGAAAATTAAGTGTAAAATGCTTGGAGAAATCCACCTGAAAATAATTTACCTTTCAGTGAAGTCCAGGTCCCCTGGATTGAGATTCCTCGTGATAACGAACATTCCTGAGAAGAGAATATGAGATAAAAGTTGAGGAACTAAATCCGAATGCGCGGTGTGTTACAAAGGTCGTGCCCTACATCTACATAGGAGCGCTGCTCTCTTTGGTAAGTGGGAAGTAGTGTTGTAAGCCTGAACAGGTGCCTCAGGTCAGCAGCAATTAACTCTCTTCATAATCCGTCTACTGTTAATTTCACAGTACTGCATCAACTAATGTTAGCGTTGATGTTATCACCGTCATGCCTCTGTGCTGTAACTAGCAGCAAGTTCACACACACACTCTGCCCTTCTGTACCGGGACATCGAACCGAGTTCTGGACCTGTAAAAACCATAATTGCATTAGTGGGAGATATTAAAATGTAGATAATTATAAGTGACTGTGTGGAAAACTCCAAGAACACAGTAGAATTATTTGAAATTAATGCAAATATGACAAACAAGTATGTGGAAGTTGATATTAATAATAAAGAGGGAATCGGTTCCAGAAGATGGTAAAGACAGGATTAATTTCAAAACAGAAAATGAATGATATAAACCTCCGTGGCTCAGGCGGCAGCGTGCCGGCCTCTCACCGCTGGGTTCCGTGGTTCAAATCCCGGTCACTCCATGTGAGATTTGTGCTGGACAAAGCGGAGGCGGGACAGGATTTTCTCCAGGTACTCCGGTTTTCCTTGTCATATTTCATTCCAGCAACACTCTCCAATACAATTTCATTTCATCTGTCATTCATTAATCATTGCCCCAGAGGAGTGAGACAGGCTTCGGCAGCCGACACAATTCCTAACCTCGCCGCTAGACTGGGGCTACATTCATTCCATTCCTGACCCGGTCGAATGACTGGAAACAGACTGTATATTTTCATTTATCATTTTCAAAATGAATGATAAAAATAATCTTTCTTTCTTAATCTGTTTATCCTCCAGGATTTGTTGTTTTCTCGGACTCAGCTAGGGGTCCCGCCAGAACCACTTCAAGGGCAGTGTTCTGAAACTTCAGACTTTGGGTTGGGGTTAAAATTGGGGAGGAGGATCAGTACCTCACCCAGGCAGCCTCACCTGCTATGCTGAACAGGGTGCGTGGATGGGAAGATTGGAACGGATAGACGAGGAAGAGGGAAGGAAGCGGCCGTGGCCTTAAGTTAGGTACCATCCCGGCATTTGCCTGGAGTAGAAGTGGGAAACCACGGGAAACCACTTCGAGGATGGCTGAGGAGGGAATCGAACCCCCGTCTATTCAGTTGACCTCCCGCGTCTGAGTGGACCCCGTTCCAGCCCTGGTACCACTTTTCAAATTTCGTGGCAGAGCTGAGAATCGGACGCGATCCTCCGGGGGCTGCAGCCAATCGCGCTAACCATTACACCACAGAGGCGTATAATAATAATAATAATAATAATAATAATAATAATAATAATGCTTTTACGTACCACTAATTATTTGTTACGGTTTTCGGTGATGTCAAGGTGCCGGAATTTCGTCCCGCAGGAGTTCTTGTACGTGCCAGATAATCTACCGACACGGGACTGACGTATCTGAGCAGCTTAAAAATACCACCTGGCTGAACGAGTATCGAACCTGCCAATTTGGGATCAGAAAGCCAGCATCTTAACCGTCGGACCGGTAAGAGAAAATGAGTTTTGTACAATAATTATTCAATAAAGCCGGGAAAGTTTCGAGAGAACTACTGTATTGTGTATTATGTTAATGAACCTTTCTGTTAGACTCTAGAGGCCTGCAGTTCTCCTCTTGATCCAGATTACATTTATTTGCGTCGGGCCGCAGGGAATTTTCAGTACTTTCTTTTCTATTTCTGCGATTTCTCTCAAGGTTATGGCGTAATGAAATGGCGTATGGCTTTCAGTGCCGCGAGTGTCCGAGGACATGTTCGGCTCGCCAGGTGCAGGTCTTTTGATACGACGCCCCTAGGCAACCCGCGCGTCTTGTTGAGGATGAAATGATAATAAAGAGGACATATACACCCAGCCCTCGTGCCAACGGAATTAACCAATTGTGGTAAAATACCTGAACCTGCCGGGAATCGAACCCAGGGCTCATGTGACCAAAGGCCAGCAGGCTAATCATTTAGCCACGGAATCGGACAAGGTTATGGTTTCCGATGCCTATAGCGCTTCTGGTAGGTCAATTGTTTTTAAGTGTTTCAATTTCGCGTTGCGCGATATCTCTCTTTTGCCGCCCCCACGGGTGTAAGTGTAGCGTGCTTGCCTCTTACTCTGAGGCCCCAGGTTCGATTCCCGGCCAAGTCGGGGATTTTGGCCTGGATCTGAGAGCTAGTTTGAGGTCCACTCAGCCTACTTTAATACAATTGAGGAGCTGGCTGACGGTGAGATTGCAGGCCCGGTCTAGAAAGACGAGAATAACGGCCAGGAGGACTCGTCATGCCGACCACACGACACCTCGCAATCTGCAGGCCTTCGGGCTGCATAGCAGTCGCTTTGTTGGCCATGGTCTTTCGGGGCTTTTTCAGCACTGGGTTACGATATCGCTCTTTTATTGCAATACTCCACGTTAGTCAGCTAGGTGGCTCTACTCGTATGTTGGCCCAACTGTCCAGTCTTGATGGTTGAATGTTTTTTTCCAAGGTGTCATCATATATTCCATTGTTTGTTGTTATAATGCCTGGTGGCCATGATCGTTATGGCATCAAGTCTACATGGTCTGACATCGTGGTTAGCCGGTTCGAATCCCGTTGGTAGAAAAAACTACCATCAGAGTGTTGACCGGTAGGGTAAGAGAGGTGGTGGTATACAACACTAGACCTGCTAGCCAAAATGTTTCAATTACAAACCTCCCCACTGTGTTCATATGAAGTGAGAACACATGAAGTCGTTGATGGTATTTTGTCCGTCGGATGGAGACGTTAAACCTTAAGCAGACACCTTGGTGTTATTCGACAGGAGTAGATTTTGTACCGACACCGGGTTTGGTCCTTTCCCTGATTATCATTATCATCCCACATCCAGACATTTATTTCACCTGTGGGCGTCACATAGACAGACGTGCATCAGGTGATCCGAACAATGCTCGGACATTCCCGGCACTAAAAGTCATACGATAAATGAACCATTATTATTATTATTATTATTATTATTATTATTATTATTATTATTATTATTATTATTATTTCCGGTCTAGAAAGCCAAGAATAATGGCCGAAGGATTCGTCATCTTGACCACACGACACCTCGTAATCTGCAGGCCTTCGGGCTGAACAGCGGTCGCTTAATAGGCCATGGCTCTTGCGCCATGGGGTTTGGTATTGATTATTATTATTATTATTATTATTATTATTATTATTATTATTATTATTATTATTATTATTATTATTATTATTATTATTATTATTATTATTATTCGTTATGCCCGTTTACAGAGCGCATTGGAACTTATTAGCTTGATGATGGTTTTCCTTTCTTCTTCTCCTCCCTAAATCTCTTCATGAACTCGCTATGATGTGTCTTAGTCTTTTCCGTGAACGTGTATTTTACAACCAGATTTCCAAAAGCCTTGGGATCCCTGATGATATCTTCTGTGATATTCATTTTTTTAAAGTCCTGCTTTATTTCCTCTAACTAGCTTATTTTGACCTTCTCTGATTTAATTATACCAAGCAGATTTTTTGCATATCTAGTGTCGTTCATTCTACAGATGTGGCCATGCAATTCCAATCGTCTCCTGCGTACGGTATCGGTGAACTTGTCGATTGCTTTGTACAAATCTACATTTTTCCTTTTGATCCATATACCATTTACATGAACGGGGCCATATATTTTCCTAAGAATTTTTCGTTCTTGTTTTTCAATTTCATCAATTTTAGAGTGGCCTCCTAGGGATGTGGTTTCTGAGGCATACAAGGCTTCCGGAAGAACAACAGTCTTGTAATGCCGAAGTTTTGCATTTCGTGACATTACTCTTTTATTGTAGTGGTTCCATATTATTCGGTATGCTTTCAGGAGTTTGGTGGCTCTTTCTAAATTGGATTTCCTGTCCAATCCGGATGGTACAATGATTTCTCCTAGATATTTGAAGGAAGGGACCTGTGTGATTGTTCCATAATTTGTCTGTAGTGGCGATCTTTGGATATTCTGGTGTCCATTAGCCATGATATGAGTCTTCTCAAACGATATTTGGAGGCCTGTCTTTGATGCTATCTCATGCAACTTCTTTAATGCATACCTGGTTTCTTCACTAGTATTGGTAAAGATAGCTAGATCATCAGCAAAAGCTAGGCACTTCACGTTAATTCTTTGTCCCCGAGTAACATTATTATTATTATTATTATTATTATTATTATTATTATTATTATTATTATTATTATTATTATTATTATTATTATTATTATTAGTTGTATAGGTGGGCGCTATACTGTATATGTGTCAACCGCATAGTACAGGGGTAGTATGCCTACCTCTTACCCGGATGCCTCTATTTTGATACCTAACCAGTCAAGGGATATTCATTCTGCACTGTAAGGATGTTCGCTCATCCTCCTGAGGCCAACAAGAAGCTGTCTGATATGAGAGGGAGTGGCCCGGTCGCGTAAGCAAAAAAAAAATCTTCACTCTGACCACGTGGCAAGCCAGAATCTTCAGACCACATCGCTGGACAGCAACCATATTTGGAAACGTTAAACCTTGAGCAGACACC
Source organism: Anabrus simplex (assembly GCF_040414725.1). Taxonomy (NCBI): domain Eukaryota; kingdom Metazoa; phylum Arthropoda; class Insecta; order Orthoptera; family Tettigoniidae; genus Anabrus; species Anabrus simplex. Next base: position 312,463,917 of record NC_090268.1, read on the forward strand.
TTGGTGTTGTCGAATAACACCATGAACCATCAGAGACTGTTGACCGATAGGATGAGAGGGGTTGTGGTATACAACACTAGACCTGCCTGTGAAAAGGTTTCAAATCCAAAATCTCCCTTGTGTACGTATGGAGTGAGGACGCATGGCGTTGTTTGTAGTGATTCATCCTTTAGATGGAGACGTTGCGCCATGGGTTAATTTGTTTGTTTGTTTCTTAGCTATGCAACGTGATTCTAAGCAACAACGACAAGGCTTAGTTTGTTATACGGGACGGCAAACTGATCATATTTCCGTGTTCGGATATAAATGGTTTGGGTGCTGTGAGGGGTCAAAATCTGACAACACTCGTGATATGGTGGAAAGCGTACGTTCCATATTTTGTCAAGAAACTCCACCAAGCCAAACAAGAGCAGCACATCATGTACGAAATTACAAAATGGTTTCCAAGTGTCAATTTTGTACTTGATCCGAGAGCGGACAGAAATTGCAGCTCATCGTCCAAGACTTATGATTGTGTGTTCAGCATTTCTGTGGATTCGTGTGATAAGGCCGTCCTTTGATTAAACGAGAGTCTCGTACAACTTTACCTTGATAGTACTGCAAACAAAATCGTCTTTGACGGCAGATCATAGAAAAGAAGAAAGAAAGAAAGAAAGAAAGAGCGTGGAAGCTTTAGAAATATGGTGTCACCCGAAGAGAGTTGTAGGGGAGAAGGTATAGTGTTATCGAAGAGAATTGGAGAATACAAAATAAATCGGGCCATAAATGAAGAGATATTCTACTAAATCAATGTGGTGAGGGGATACGATTTTATGAAATTTGGCCAGAATTAGGGAAGGATTGACAGAACACTTCCCGAGATAAACAAGGTTTATCCAGTAGGTTCGAAAGGAATGTGCTAGTACTAAGGAAGGAAGAGTTTATTTTATTTATGTATTTATTTATTTATTTATTTATTTATTTATTTATTTATTTATTTATTTATTTATTTATTTATTTATTTATTTATTTATTTATTTATTTATTTATTTATTTATTTATTTATTTATTTATTTAATGTGAATATACGGGTGGAAAACCCAATTACATTATTCAATCATTCAGTGATACATTCTAGATACTGAACCCAAGGTCATGGGTGTTGTAACCAAGGTTGAAGTTTACAGAACACAACTTTATTTGCTTCACTTTATTATATTTACACAAATAACTGAAATTTATTTTGAAGCAAAAAGGAATATTGAATCTTGAGAAAAGTCTGTCTTTATACAATATGTACAGGTTTGCAGTCTTTATATACACTTCTATCTTGAAAAGATAGTCTTTGTGAATTGACACGTTGATAGTCGAGAACTATCTGGCACACTAACATAAATGTTCATGAGAGTCCTTGTTTGTTGAAGTGCCTGAATTCCTAAAAAGCAAGTTCAATTGATTGAAGAAATTCCACCTAGCGAAACTAAGGGAGCTTGCATAACTTAAGGAATGAAAATGGCTTATAAAAGAATTACGGAACATAGGCAGCGGAAACAGGTAAGGGAGCGGTGACCAGAGGTGAAACCTCGTACTGCCAGAAATTCAGTCCACCTGGTCGAAGCACATTTTCAAGAGGAGTAGCCTCCGTGCTCGACGTAGGGTGTATTCTGGAGCTGGACACCGGGGCAAGTGGGCAAGTGAGCAAGCAGGGAGCTCCTATTTATAGTACACTCGATGGTCAGGCACGCGCACTGAGAGCTGCGCGTCGAAGCTAGCAGAATGATACACAGGCGCGCGTGCAGCTGGCTGGCGGAGCGAGAAGGGAGCGCCGGACATACAACACCCTCCCCTCCTAAATACGCCGGTACGGCGTGAAACGGCGGCGGCGCTGGCGGCGACTGCGATGCTGGGGCGGAGCTGCTGATATCTCTGTTGTATTGTCCGGAGCTGGAACTGGGCGGAGTGGCGCCGTCTCGTCCTGAAAGGAACCCATTGTTATTAAATGATCTAAAGCGCGTTCAGCAATAGATTTATCTGGTTTAGCAATAGCATCAATAGCTGGACAGGGGCGGTAGCGCAGACGTATCTGATCTTGATGGCGGCAGATACGTTTCTCCGTAGTCTGTATCTCGTAGAGACGATGACCCAAAGATCTGCAGATGACTCCAGGTATCCAGAGTGGGTTGGATTTGAATGTCCTGGTGTAGACCTTGTCGTTGAGGGAGAACTTCGTTGGTGAGGTCTTATGCTGGGCCGGAAGAGGCTGTAACAGAGAAAGTAAAGTTCTGTGAGGTCGTCCATGGAGCTTCTGTGCAGGAGTGATATTATCAGCGCCGGGTAGAGTTCTGTAGTTGTTTAAGAGTTGGAGCAAGGCTTGGTCTTTAGTTAAGCCTGAAGAGACAGCTTTCTTCATACTTCTTTTAAATGTTTGTACGAAGCGTTCAGCTTCACCATTAGATTGAGGGTGAAAAGGTGGTGCTAGGATATGACGAATGCCATTATGTGTACAAAAGTTCTGAAAAGCAGTAGCTGTAAATTGAGGTCCGTTGTCCGAAATGAGTACTTGCGGTAAACCTTCTGTAGTAAAGATTTTCTGGAGAGCACGAATGGTAGCTTCGGTTGTAGTAGTCGAATGCATATCCACTACATATGGAAAGTTTGACAATGAATCGATGACTATTAACCACATGGAATTGAGGAAAGGACCTGCGAAATCGATGTGAACTCGTTCCCATGGAGTAGTAGCAGGAGGCCATGAAGCAAGATCAGAAGACGGGGCGTTCTGATTCGTTTGACATTGCTCACAATGACGTATTAGCTTTTCGATGGCGGCATCAATACCGGGCCAGTAGCAGTGTTGACGGGCGAGTTGCTTTGTTCTGGAGATACCCCAATGGCTTTGGTGTAATAATTCGAGAACTTGTTTCTGTAGGCTAAGTGGGATAACCACTCGGAAGATGGTGCCTGCTTCTAGTAGTACAACTCCGGCACGAGTCGTGAGACGATGCTGCATACGATGATAAGGTGCCATGTGGGCAGGAAGTGTGCTCTGAAGAGGCCAACCGTTGCGGATGTAAGTACGTACAGTAGCAAGTGTACTGTCCTTATCCGTAGCTTTAGCTATGCAGGTAGCATCAATAGGAAAACTGGATACAGTATCTTCAAGTTCTATGTCCAACTGAAGACATTCAGATTCTTGAGAATCGAAGGCAGTATCAGGACCAACGGGTAAGCGGGAGAGGGCATCAGCATTACAATGCTGGGATGTGGCTCGATATACAATCTGATAGGAATAATCAGTAAGGAACATGGACCATCTTTGAAGCTTTCTGAGGGAATTCTCTGGGATCTTATTACCAGGATGGAATAAGTGTACGAGAGGCTTATGATCGGTAATGATCAGGAAATGGTTGCCATAAAGATATTCATTGAAACGGCGAATACCAAAGATGATGGCTAAAGCTTCTTTCTCTATCTGTGAGTATCGACGTTGATGGTCATTAAGTGTTTTCGAAGCGAAGGCGATGGGGCGTTCTTGTCCATGACGATCCTTCTGGGAGAGAACGGCACCGACACCGTAGTCTGAAGCGTCAGTAGCTAGCGTGATGATCTTGTCGGGCTGAAAATGAGTGAGTTGTATAGCTTGAATTAAGGCGTTGTTGATTGTTTTCCATGCCTGTTGGCATTGCGGAGTCCACTGAAACTTAACACCTTTTTTACGTAGAGCGTTTAATGGTGCTGCCACTGTAGCGAAGTGTGGAATGAACTTATTATAATAGTTCGCTTTGCCTATGAAGGACTGAAGCTGCTTGAGGTTCTGAGGTGCTGGCATGTTTACTATCGCGGAGACATTCTGCATACTAGGACGAATTCCATTCTTATCAAGTATATGTCCGAGGTAGTGAACTTGAGGCTGAAAGAAGGTACATTTAGTGAGATTCGCTCGTAGGCCATTGTCTTTCAATTTCTGGAGAAGAAGGCGGAGATTGGTGAGATGTTCCTGATGATCTTTTCCAGTAACAATAATATCATCCAGGTAGTTAGCACAACCGGGAATTGAGGCGGTGAGTTGAGCCAAATAGCGCTGAAAAATAGCCGCTGAGGATGAAACACCGAATGGGAGCCGCTGGAGCTGGAGCAGTCCGAGAGGAGTGTTGAGTGTGAGAAATTTCTTAGATTCTTCGTCTAAAAGTAGCTGGAGATATGCTTCTTTAAGATCAACTCGAGAGAAGAATTGTCCACCAGAGAGACGACGGAATAAGTCTTCTGGACGTGGAATAGGAAAGATATCGGTTTCGAGTTGTGCGTTGACTGTAGATCGAAAATCGCCACAAAGTCGAACATTACCATCCGGTTTCTTGATTACCACGAGTGGAGTAGCCCATTGACTAGAAGTAACTGGTACGACAATTCCAGTTTGTATCCATCTTTCTAATTCTTTCGTGACCTGGTCTTGAAGTGCTAGGGGTACTGGACGTGCTTTGAGGAAGCGAGGCTTAGCTCCGGATTTCAGCTGTATGTGAGCTGTATAGTCGTTTGCTGTTCCGAGCTGAGAGTCGAAGACTTCAGGAAACTGCGCTAGGAGAGCGGTAACGTCAGAAGTAGGATGCAATGTAGATACGACGTTAATGTTGTCATGTATCTGGAAACCAAATAAGTTAAATAGATCCATGCCCATAATGTTTGATGCAGTGTAGTTGTTAACTACTAGAAGAGGAATGGCCTTCTGAATTCCTTTATAACTAGCCTGAAGCTTAATTTGACCTTTGATGTCAATTTTCTTCTTGTTAAATGTCACGAGCTGGATGTCAGCTGGAGAGCATGAAGGTGAACCTAAGTCGTGGTAGGTAGTCAGGTTAATAAGAGAGACAGGTGATCCAGTGTCTAATTGAAAATCGACAGATCGATCAGAGAATGAGAGAGGAATGATGATTTTGTGAGAATCCTTTGTGGGAAGAATAAGATTGATCTGATCAACTTCCATGTCTTGGCGGGGCTGTATATGCTTCCGTGTAGCATTACGAGAGGGAACCTGGCGAGAATGCTTGGTGGAGAGCGCCTTATCCGTACGGTTCACTGTAGCAGAGGACTTGCGGGCCTGAGGCGAGACTTGTGCAACTTCGTGTGGAGAAGCTATGGCTGCGGCAGTCTTGGTAGTAAGCTCATAAACCGTAGCAATACGCTGGACGTCTTCTAAAGAAGGGTTACTCTGCTTGACAGCGTCAAAACGTATTTTGTCTTCAGGAGTATGTAAAATTATCATGTCCCGAATGAGAGAATCAGTGTAGGATGAACCACAACCGTCCCGGGAGCAGATGAACTGGCAGGGTTTAGCTAGACCACGCAATTCAGTTATCCATTCAGTATGTGTCTGATGGGGTTGCTTTCTGCTCTGAAAAAATTTATAGCGAGCAGCCATTATGTGAGGAGCTTTGGCATAGTGTTCCGTGAGACGGGCCAAGAGCTGCGTGAAGGGTACCTCAGATAAGTGTTCTTCTGGACTTAATTTACGTAGTAATTCACACGTAGCATTGCCAACCGAACTAAGAAATAGTGCGCGGCGGCGTTGATCATCTGTGACAGAATGGCAGATGAAATGCTGTTGTAAGCGGGCTAAATAAACTGACCATTCTTCCTTAGCCGGATCAAAAGCAGAGAACGGAGGAATAGCTGATGGCTGTGTAGAGACAGAAATAGCTTGAATAGCCTGAATTAATGCTGCCTGTTGTTGTTGCATAAACTGTTGTTGTTGTTGCTGTAAGGCTTGGAAGATCGTAGCGAGTTGTTCCGCAGTAGCCATTGCGAGATGCGTGCAAGAAAGAGTAAGGTAAGCTGTGTGTCAGAACTGGTTGGAGTGTCGTTGTTGTTTAGCACGTCGCCGTAGAGTTGACAACTGGGCCCGTTGAATTGTAGTGTTGGCTTCGTGTGTACCTCGTCACTATAGAGTTGGCAACTGGGATCGAAGAATTGGAGTGGGTGCTTTTTTTACCTCGTCGCCATAGAGTTGTGTTGTAACCAAGGTTGAAGTTTACAGAACACAACTTTATTTGCTTCACTTTATTATATTTACACAAATAACTGAAATTTATTTTGAAGCAAAAAGGAATATTGAATCTTGAGAAAAGTCTGTCTTTATACAATATGTACAGGTTTGCAGTCTTTATATACACTTCTATCTTGAAAAGATAGTCTTTGTGAATTGACACGTTGATAGTCGAGAACTATCTGGCACACTAACATAAATGTTCATGAGAGTCCTTGTTTGTTGAAGTGCCTGAATTCCTAAAAAGCAAGTTCAATTGATTGAAGAAATTCCACCTAGCGAAACTAAGGGAGCTTGCATAACTTAAGGAATGAAAATGGCTTGTAAAAGAATTACGGAACATAGGCAGCGGAAACAGGTAAGGGAGCGGTGACCAGAGGTGAAACCTCGTACTGCCAGAAATTCAGTCCACCTGGTCGAAGCACATTTTCAAGAGGAGTAGCCTCCGTGCTCGACGTAGGGTGTATTCTGGAGCTGGACACCGGGGCAAGTGGGCAAGTGAGCAAGCAGGGAGCTCCTATTTATAGTACACTCGATGGTCAGGCACGCGCACTGAGAGCTGCGCGTCGAAGCTAGCAGAATGATACACAGGCGCGCGTGCAGCTGGCTGGCGGAGCGAGAAGGGAGCGCCGGACATACAACAATGGGTTCAATACAACTACTACAAATTAAATATTTAACATATATTTATTGTTAATGAACATAACAGGCGTTCAGCCCAAATACAGGTTCACAAATTTAACATGTAACTTAAGGAAAAAAGAAATAAAATAAAACAAGAAGGAAAACATACATTTTATACAACAAAGCAACTATAATGCAGAAACAAAATAACACATGCATCCAGATGTAATATAATGGAAATGGAGTAATTTTGTAACCTTGTGTAGTAAATAATCAAATTTGTACATAGGAAAGAAAAAAGATACATTATGCATTATAATATTAAAATAAGGGAATGGAACTTAAAGGAAATGACAAAATAAAAGCAACTAAGTAACAAACAATAATAAAATATAAAGGTGTAGGAGTGGGGTTCGAGATAATGGAACTTTCGACTACGGGACTACTAGATAGAAGGGGACGGGCAGGCCTAGACAAAAATGTCACTTAATGTTACTGTTTGATCTCTGTTACCCAACCTAATTAATGTAAATTGTAAACTTCTACGTAAGAATTCGTGGGTCAGTGCATGCGATAGAAAGTTTTTTTTTTTTTTTTTTTTTGCTAGTTGTATTACGTCGCACCGACACAGATAGGTCTTACGGCGCCGATGGGACAGGAAAGGGCTAGGAGTGGGAAGGAAGCGACCGTGGCCTTAATTAAGGTACAGCCCCAGCATTTGCCTGGTGTGAAAATGGGAAACCACGGAAAACCATTTTCAGGCCTGCCGACAGTGGGGTTCGAACCTACTATCTCCCGAATACTGGATACTGGCCGCACTTAAGCGACTGCAGCTTTCGAGCTCGGTCTGCGATAGAAAGATGACAATCTGTAATGATTAAAACTATTACATGTCTCCCACCCTTTAAACAGAACGTTCATATATTTGGTATTTACATAGCCCCACCTTATTCACGGCAAGTGTCAAAATCACAAACTAATCTATGACTGTGTCAAGGTCGCTCTGGAGCTGGTTCCGTGCAAATGTCACTCCGGGCAAGTGTTCCTATCCGAACGCTAGGGGATGTTAAAGACATGATAATGATAAACAGATTAGAGTAAACATAGGATACATTATTACGTACATAAGGCAGGGTAACATAGAAAAGCTGCGTGAAATAAGCCTATAAGCAACAGCAAAACCAAGAACAACAAATTACCTGTAAAGTTACGGCTCCATAAACCCTAGCTATAGACACATTAACTAACAGGTACTCAGATCATTTTTAATTGATATGAACGTAAATATTTCTTGATATCCAGATCTATTCATGATCTGTTTTCTTTTTTTTACAATTTGTTGTACGTAGCACCGACACAGATAAGTCTTATGGCGACGACGATGGGATAAGAAAGGCTTAGGAGTGTGAAGAAAGCGGCCATGGCCTTAATAAGGGCATTTGCCTGGTGTGAAAATGTGAAACCACGGAAAACCATCTTCAGGGCTGCCGACTGTGGGGCTCGAACCCACTATCACCCGGATGCAAGCTCACAGTTACGCGCCCGTAATCTTACGGCCAACTCGCCTGGTTATATTTATTAATTAATTTTTTTTTGCTAGTTGCTTTACGTCGCACCGACATAGATAGGTCTTATGGCGACGATGGGACAGGGAAGGGCTAGGAGTGGGAAGGAAGCGGCCGTGGCTTTAATTAAGGTACAGCCCCAGCATTTGACTGGTGTGAAAATGGGAAACCACACAAAACTATTTTCAGGGCTGCCGATAGTGGGGTTCGAACCTACTATCTCCCGAATACTGGATACTGGCCGCACTTAAGCGACTGCAGCTATCGAGCTCGGTATTTATTAATTAAGTAAATATGAATATCGTCCGCCTCTGAGGTGTCTTGGTTAGTGTGATTAGCTACCACCCCTGGAGGCCCGGGTTCGATTTTTGGCTCTTGCACGAAATTTGGAAAGTGGTACGAGGACTGGAACGGGGTACGCTCATCTTTGGGAGGTCAATTGAGTGGAGGTGGGTTGATTCACACCTCAACCACCCTTAAAGTGGTTTTCCGTGGTTTTACTTGGTTTTCCTTTGTTTCCCACTTCTCCTCCAGGTAAATGCCGGGATGGTATCGAACTTAAGGCCACGGCCGATTCCTTCCCTCTTCCTTATCTATCACTTCCAACCTTCCCTCCCCCCCCCCCCTCACATGGCATCTGTTCAGCATAACAGGTGAGGTCGCCTGGGCCAGATACTTGTCCTTCTTCCCAGTTTTATCTCCGTCGCAAAGTCTCACACTCCTGAACACTGCCCTTGAGGCGGTAGAGGTGGGATCCCTAACTGAGTCCGAGGGAAAAGCCAACCCTGGACGGTTAACAGGTTAAGAAAGGACGAAAGAATGGTATATGAAAACGTATGATATGTGTGTTCAAAATTCCTTATCGTTAACTCATTTCGTTCTGGAAGATTTTTGAAGTGAGAAAAAAGGAATGAAACCTCATATATAACAGACTGGTATAATTTGAGTTATGACTGATGAAACTAAGTTATTACTAGCATTGCTATGAACTGTCACTGGGGGAATGTTTCTTCATCAGCTGCACAGATGATGTCATGAGCGGTAGCATGTTTCCTTGGGCTGTTTTAAATAACTCTGCGATTACCATCGTCTTTCTCTTTCACATCTAGTCTTAGTATTACTGCACCGAATCCCTGAAGATAAGCCCTCAATTCTCTCAGTAATCATACTTGTTAATTTTAGGGACTTACAGTCTGCATGTATTCATTTTGCATTTGAAATCATATTTGATTTTAGATTTCCCCCAGGCCTCTGTGTGCCGTCATTTCTCAGTCTTGTTGCATTAACTCTCTCTCTCTCCGGTCTCGAGTACTTCCTTACATAATTCATGTTTCTTATTTCCCTCTCCCAAGTTCATCACTCCAGTTGAGCATGGCAATTGTGTCTGCTTAAGTGGTTAAGATGAGCTACAAGAGGTCTTAGATAACTGTTAATAGTGTGTTATTGTTGTATACTAAGCTTATGGCCCCTACGAAGTAAGGCACAGGGCATTCACGAGAGATAAGACAAGTTTGACAGCTGATACATCTAGATATCAAATATAATTAATACATTCCTCACTACCTCCTCCTTTCCCGTGATAACACGTGGAGTTTTATATAATTTTATTTAATTGTATTACATTCTCTCTTACTATTTATGCTGGGCTGAGTGGCCCACATAAGGGCTGCCTGGCCGAGGCGGTAAAGGCGTGCTCGCTTTATCCGAAAGGATGAGATTTCGATTCTTCGTCAGGAATTCGAAAAATGTAAGAAACGATATTTCCGTTTCCAGAGATGCTCATAGCCCTGAGGTTCACTCAACCTACACCAAAAATGAGTACCAGGTTAACTCCTAGGCGCAAAGGTGGCTGGGCGGAGAGCTAACCATTCTTCTCCACTAAGTGCCGAGGCTACGGATAGTAGAATCATTTACTTTCCACTCCTCCAAGGACTGTCATGATGTGTACGGAGATTTTTTTTTATTTTTTGAGTGACTTACATGGCAGAACGCTGCATTTATAGTCCAAGATGGTGGGTTCGATCCCGACTCAGCCTGATGTTATCTGAAGAGGCTAAAATATTTAAGCTCGGCGCGACGTAAAACTCCTAGCAAAAAAAAAAAAAAAAAAATATATATATATATATTTAAGCCTTGTGTCAATATAACCGCACGTTAAAAAGAGCTCCACTGAAACAAAATTCCCATATTTCGATGTTTCTGAAAACGTCAAAAGTATGTAAAGGAATGTAAACCCTACGTTATTATTATTATTATTATTATTATTATTATTATTATTATTATTATTATTATTATTATTATTATTATTATTATTTCTTAGTCCGTTTACCCTCCAGGGTTGATTTTTCCCTCGGACTCAGTGAGGGATCCCTTCTATACCGCCTCAGGGACAGTGTCCTAGAGCGCGATATAATTGGGCGGGGAGGACCAGTAGGCTACCTCGCCCAGGCGGCTCTACATGTTACGCTGAGCAGGGGTCTTGTGGATGGATGGGAATATTGGAAGGGATAGTCAAAGAAGACCATATCGGATGGGTATCTGTTGAGAGACCAGACTAACGAATGGTTCATCGAAAGGGGGGTAGCAGCCTTTCGGTAGTTGCAAGGGCGGCAGTCTAGATGATTGACTGATACGGCCTTGTAATAATACTCAACATGGCTTAGCTGTGTTGATACTGCTACACGGCTGAAAGCAACGGGAAACTACAGCCGTAACTAACTCCCGAGGACATGCAGCTCTCTCTGTATGAATGATGTACTGATGATGGCTTCCTCCCGGGTAAAATATTCCGGAGGTAAACTAGTCCCCCATTCGGATCTCCGGGTGGGGACTACACGAGAGGGGGCGATCATCAAGAAGATGGATACTGACATTCTGCGAGTCGGAGCGTGGAATGTTAGAAGTTTGAATCGTCGTGGTAGGTTAGAGAATCTCAAAAGGGAGATGGATAGGCTAAAGTTAGATGTAGTTGGTATAAGTGGTTGGCAGGAAGAACAAGATTTTTGGTCAGGTGACTACCGAATTATCAACACAAAATCAAACAGGGGAAATACAGGAGTTGGTTTAATAATGAATAATAAAATAGGGCAGCGGGTAAGCTACTACGACCAGCATAGTGAGAGAATTATTGTCGTCAAGATAGACACCAAACCAATGCCCACCACAATAGTGCAGGTCTATATGCCTACTAGTTCAGCGGATGATGAAGAAATCGAAAGAATATATGAGGAGATAGAAGATTTAATACAATATGTAAAAGGTGACGAAAATCTAATTGTGATGGGAGACTGCAATGCAGTGGTAGGCCAAGGAAGAGAAGGTAGTACAGTAGGAGAATTTGGATTGGGACAAAGGAACGAAAGAGGAAGTAGGCTGGTTGAATTCTGCACTGATCATAATTTAGTCCTCGCCAATACTTGGTTCAAACACCACAAACGACGGCTGTATACGTGGACGAGACCTGGAGACACTGGAAGGTATCAAATAGACTTCATTATGATTAGGCAGAGATTCAGAAACCAGGTGTTGGATTGCAAAACCTTCCCAGGAGCAGACGTGGACTCTGACCCCAACTTGTTGGTCATGAAATGCCATCTGAAGTTGAAGAAATTGAAGAAAGGAAAGAATGCAAAAAGATGGGACCTAGACAAGTTGAAAGAAAAGAGTGTGAGGGATTGTTTCAAGGAACATGTTGCACAAGGACTAAATGAAAAGGCTGAAGGAAACACTATAGAGGAAGAGTGGAGAGTCATGAAAAATGAAGTCAGTAGGGCTGCTGAAGAAATGTTAGGAAGGAAGAAAAGATCAACTAAAAATCAGTGGATAACTCAGGAGATACTAGACCTGATTGATGAACGACGAAAATACAAGAATGCTAGAAATGAAGAGGGCAGAAAAGAATACAGGCGATTGAAGAATGAAGTGGATAGAAAGTGCAAGGTAGCTAGGGAAGAATGGCTGAAGGAGAAGTGCAGAGGTGTCGAAGGCTGTATGGTCCTGGGAAAGGTAGATGCTGCATACAGGAAAATCAAGGAAACCTTTGGAGAAAGGAAATCTAGGTGTATGAATATTAGGAGCTCAGATGGAAAGCCACTTCTAGGGAAAGAAGACAAAGCAGAAAGATGGCAGGAGCATATCCAACAGTTGTATCAAGGTAAAGATGTAGATAACTTGGTTCTGGAACATGAAGAGGCTGTTGATGCTGATGAAATGGGAGACCCAATTTTGAGGTCAGAGTTTGACAGAGCTATGAGTGACCTCAGTAGGAACAAGGCACCTGGAATTGATGACATTCCCTCTGAATTACTGACTGCCTTAGGAGAAACCAGCAAGGCAAGGTTATTTCATTTAGTGTGCAAGATGTATGAGACAGGAGAAGTCCCATCCGATTTTCGGAAGAATGTTGTTATACCTATTCCCAAGAAAGCCGGTGCTGACAGGTGTGAAAACTACAGCACCATTAGTTTAGTATCTCATGCCTGCAAAATTTTAACACGCATTATTTACAAAAGAATGGAGAAACAAGTTGAAGCTGAGTTGGAAGAAGATCAATTTGGCTTCAGAAGAAATGTAGGAACACGTGAAGCAATCCTGACTTTACGTCTGATCTTAGAGGATCGAATCAAGAAGGACAAGCCCACGTACATGGCATTCGTAGATCTAGAAAAGGCATTCGATAATGTTGATTGGACCAAGCTATTTATGATTCTGAGGATGATAGGGATCAGATACCGAGAACGAAGAATTATCTACAATCTGTATAAAAATCAGTCTGCAGTAATAAGAATCGAGGGCTTTGAAAAAGAAGCAGCAATCCAGAAAGGAGTGAGGCAAGGCTGCAGTTTGTCCCCTCTCCTTTTCAATGTTTACATAGAACAGGCAGTAAAGGAAATCAAAGAGAAATTTGGAAAGGGAATCACAGTCCAAGGAGAGGAAATCAAAACCTTGAGATTTGCCGATGATATTGTTATTTTATCTGAGACTGCAGAAGATCTCGAGAAGTTGCTGAATGGTATGGATAAAGTCTTGGGTAAGGAGTACAAGATGAAAATAAATAAGTCCAAAACAAAAGTAATGGAGTGCAGTCGAACGAAGGCATGTGAAGTAGGAAATATTAGATTAGGAAATGAAGTCTTAAAGGAAGTAGATGAATATTGTTACTTGGGTAGTAAAATAACTAACGATGGCAGAAGTAAGGAGGACATAAAATGCAGACTAGCACAAGCAAGGAAGAGCTTTCTTAAGAAAAGAAATTTGCTCACTTCAAACATTGATATCGGAATTAGAAAGATGTTTTGAAGACTTTCGTGTGGAGCGTGGCATTGTATGGAACTGAAACATGGACGATAACTAGCTCAGAAAGAAGAAGAATAGAAGCTTTTGAAATGTGGTGTTACAGAAGAATGCTGAAGGTGAAATGGATAGATCGAATCACGAATGAAGAGATACTGAATCGAATTGGTGAGAGGAGATCGATTTGGCTAAATTTGACGAGAAGAAGAGATAGAATGATAGGACACATCTTAAGACACCCAGGACTTGTTCAGTTGGTTTTTGAAGGAAGTGTAGGCGGTAAGAACGGTAGGGGTAGACCAAAGTATGAATATGACAAGCAGATTAGAGCAGATGTAGGATGCAATAGTTACGTAGAAATGAAAAGATTAGCACAGGATAGGGTGGCATGTAGAGCTGCATCAACCCGGTCTATGGACTGATGACTCAAACAACACAGTCAAAGGAGATAGAAGGAAGCGGCCGTGGCCTTAATTCAGGTACCATTCCGGCATTTGCTTGGAGAAGAAGTGGGAAACCACAGAAAAACCACTTCGAGGATGGTTGAGGCGGATATCGAACCCCGTCTATTCAGTTGGTCTTCCGAGGCTGAGTGAACACCGTTCCATTCTACGTGCCACATTTCAAATTTCGTAGCAGAGCTGGGAATCGAACCCGGGCGTCCGGGGTTGACGGTTAATCACATTAACCGCTACACCACAGAGGCGTACATTATTATTACCCATAGCATACTTTTTCGCGTTTCCCTTGCTAACTGTGTTTTATTTTTCCTTTCAATATTGGCAGGCAATTGCCCAACAGAAACTTCTTCCTTCAGCTGTTCAAAGGTTTGACCCTTATGAGAGAGAACTTTAAATCTAGTACATTCTCAAGTTACAGACAAAATCTTCATAGTACCTTAGCTATATAAGAACGGATGTCACAGTGAAGAATTCACTCGAGAACCAACAGTTTATAAAGTAATTCAAAGAGAGAATCCGAAGTGGAATCGAGTTTTCAAATGACCCCCATTTCAAACCCTTGGGCTGTACTGTCGTTTGTCTGACCCCTGTAAAGGCGATCTAAATGATACCGAGAACGTATGGACTGAAATAAATCATAACTGGAGATTCGTTCATATCGCTTGTCGGAATCACAACATTAAGGCGATGGTCGAAGAGATGGCTGGTGGGGGAGTTAATGTTAATATTCGGGAGAAGATTTCATGTTCTTGATAGTTAGGACAGTACGAACATTTTCGTAACTATTTACGGAACTGCCTCCGTGGGTCAGGCGGCAGCGCGCCGTCCTCTCACCGCTGGCTTCCGTGGTTCAAATCCCGCTCACTCGATGTGAGATTTGTACTGGACAAAGCGGGGGCGGGACAGGTTTTCCTCCAGGTACTCTGGTTTTCCCTGTCATCTTTTATTCCAGCAACACTCTCCACTATCATTTCGTCTCATCTGTCAGTCATTAATAGTTGCCCCAGAGGAGTGCGACAGGCCTTGGCAGCCGGCACAATTCCGATTCTTGTCGCTAAATGGGGCTTCATACATTCCATTCCTGAACCGGTCAAATGGCTCGAAACAGGCTGTGTGAATTATCAAATATTTGTGGAATACGACAATCATGTTCCTCTCCATCTGAAGTGAAGGTAGAGATACTGGAATAAGTACGAATTAGCCCAACAGTTCTACTAGAGTATCAATTTATTTTTTTATTTATTTTTTTATTTATTTTTTTACAGTCCACTACTGCAGGCTAATACTTGTAGCTGCATTTTCATCATTATCTACAGAGCGAATTAGTTCCGTAGTGCAGGTCCAGTAGTTGAAATGAGGATATAATCGGTCTAAAGCCCACCGCCAGCAGCCCTCATGATAGTTTTCCGAGGTTTGCCATTTTTACGCCGAACAAATTTCAGTGATGTACCCTAGTTCAGGTTACGACCGCTAGTTTTTCAGGTATACACATGTACATACATCTTCATTTTAAACTGTAAGCGTCTAAAAACCAGCAGAAATTTTTTGATGTTTGAAGAGCGGAAAAGGAGAACTTATTCCGACTCTCCATATCATATGATGCCTCCATGTAAATGATCTCTACCGCCACGTTTGATGTTTACCTGACAAAAGAAAATGTAAAACTCAGTCATAGATCGCCCAATATAAATCTCGCTTACACGGCCATCTTGTAGAGTAAAACGGAATGTCGAATTTGACCCTCAGGCAGCCTAAATGGTATCAAATTGAAATGCGTGCACACGATAGCTAAGGCTATAAAATTATTATTATTATTATTCATACACTTCTCCACAGGAAATATGGGTAGTAATGGGGCACGGGATGCACCAAGTGCCTTACATAATTAAAGTATTTACACATTATAATACAAACGTTGATGTACAGGTATATACAAAACTGTAGATCATGGGATCTTCATTCTTGCGAGAGGAACGATCGCACAATGTTGCATGTTGACAGGAGGACAGAATGTTGCATAATTTTGTAGATGTTCGGTGGAAGACCCAGTTCTCGCAGACTCTTGTGAAGTGTATATGGAATGAGGCCGTTGACTGACAGAATCACAGGAACTATTCGTACCAGTTTCATCTTCCAGATCCTCTTTATCTCTTCTGCAAGTTCTTTGTACTTGGAGATTTTTTCACTGTACTTCCTGTCAATGTTTACTATTATTATTATTATTATTATTATTATTATTATTATTATTATTATTATTTTATGTGTGTATGGACCCTGTTGGATCACGCATTACATTTATGATACGCCTTTCTAACAAACCATAATGCATTCATTCTTTCAGTGTGTGCCTGTTTCTTTCCTCTGACCACTTATTCCCCGATCTTTTAGGGACTTCATTCTCTGGCCTTACTACCCATCTATGTATCTTGTGACGGTAAATGTCTCTGTCCAGTATTTCTGATGTTTTTATCTGGGCCTTTTTCAGATAATTGTTAACATCTTCTCTCCATGGTATGTTCTTCAGTATATGTCAAAATCTTGTGAGTTAGCCATGAAGACGATAGTCTGTGAACGTGCCCATAGACTTTCAGTCTTCGTTTCCTGATGTCTTATGCAAGATAGGACAGTATTTCCGTAGCTTTGCGTTATTTGAGTCTATACCCTTCTTCTTTTTCCTCTGGACCCAGCATTTTTTCTCCAGATCTTCCTTTCCTCCTTCAAGATGTTTTCCAGATCACTTTTATTATCAAGTACCAAGATTTCACTTCCATTCAGCACTTCAGAACTTTTTTTTTTTTGCTATTTGCTTTACGTCGCACCGACACAGATATGTCTTATGGCGACGATGGGATAGGAAAGGCCTAGGAATGGGAAGGAATTGGCCGTGACCTTAATTAAGGTACAGCCCCAGCATTTACCTGGTGTGAAAATGGGAAACCACGGAAAACCATATTCAGGGCTGCCGACAGTGGGGTTCTAACCCACAATCTCCTGGATACTGGATACTGGCTGCACTTACGCGACTGCAGCTATCGAGCTCGGTTCAGGTTTAATCACCGTATTATAAAGTTTGATTTTTGTATGTATGGACATGCATTTCTTGTTGTAGATGTCAGGGGTTCTCCAATATGCTCTTTTGAGTTTTTGTAATCGGACTATCTGTGTTTCCTTTTCCAAGCCTGTTGGTTCTAGGATCTCACAGAGATTATTATTATTATTATTATTATTATTATTGTTATTATTATTATTATTATTATTATTATTATTATTATTATTATTATTATTCCATGACACATTCAGGACTTCGCTGGTAGATATTATGCCGATTTTGTGATGTCTCACCGTTAGTTCCGAAATTACTGTTCAAATATATTTTTAATTATTATTATGATTATTATTATTATTATTATTATTATTATTATTATTATTATTATTATTATTATTATTATTATTATTATTATTATTATTATTATTATTATTATTATTCAAGTGCCATAGCCGGACCCCAGACGTTGCTGATCACCCTGTAAAAATCACCCCTTTCAGTAGCTAACTTGAAGAGTTGTGTGATGTTGTTGATGCCAGTCCAGTGTTCGATGTTTTGGAGGCATGACATTGGTGATCCACCAACTCTTCGCTTGCCTTCTATCTTACCTTGTAATATGAGGTGTAGAAACCCATACTTTCAACCTCGTAGAACATAGCCTAAATGAGCTGTTTTCTTGGCTTTGGCGATGTTGACCAGCTGAAACTCAGCTCTGGCTCTCGTTAACAATTCATTATTGGTTACAAAGTCTGCCCAGGCTCTTCTGAGCATTCTCCTATCCAATCTGTTCATGGAGTAAGCTTTGACAGTCAAGGTTTCTACTCCATAAAGCAGTGTTGGCCAGACGTAACATCTCAACAACTTCTGCCTAAGTTTGAGGTTTATATTGTTTATATTGTAAAGATGATCTTGAAATCTCAATACGGCGTCTGATCTCTTTCTCAGGGTCCAGATTGTCTATTATGGTGATCCCAAGGTAACTTACGTGAATTGACTTACTCGTTCAATGCTTATTATTTAATGAAACTGAGACACCTTCATGATTGCTTCTGCTAAGTACCATGAACTTAGTTTTCGTGGTATTGATGTTTATACCATATCTTAATCCACTGAGATGAATTCTACTGAGCAGTCCTTGAAGACCTTCCATGGTGACGCTTATAATTAGGGTGTCAATTGATTATTAGTATGTTAAAAAAGTGTCTTGCAATTCAGTTGACATTTGTTCAAGAAGAATGTTTGTTAAAATATAGACCACACGTGTAGAAACTAATTTTATTCTTTTATTTTTTGCCATTTGTTTTACATCGCACCGACACAGATAGGTCTTATGGCGACGATGGGAGAGTAAAGGCCTAGGAGTGGGAAGGAAGTGGCCGCGGCCTTAATTAAGGTACAGCCCCAGCATTTTCCTGGTGTGACAATGGGAAACCACGGAAAATCATCTTCAGGGCTGCTGACAATGGGGTTCGAACCAACTATCTCCCGGATCCAAGCTCACAGCTGCGCGCTCCTAACTGCACGGCCAACTCGCCCGGTATTTTTTTTCTTGGTTGAACGCATATGTAATGCATATGCCATAAATGCCTTAGTTAGGCAACTTTCTGATGAAAGAAAACTGACAACGCCACTCATCTTCCTGTATTTGTAACCGCAGTCAAAAACACGCCACTCCGTAAAAGAATTATATTTCTGACGGTATCTTCAGTATGACTGCAAATACACTACATAATGTTTTTATATTCCGATATCTATGGGACCATTCAAGGAAATATTGCGAAGAAAGAAGTTTTATGTAAGAAACGCCGTTCTGAATGCCAAATGTGTGAGCTTTCATAATATTTAGATGCAGAAGCCGTGACATTCCTCTCGGTGCACGCTCAGCGTTGTGCTATTGTTATGAGCTTGAGCTGTTGGCGGAGACGAGCAGGGTGACGGCTAAGATGAGCGACGAGAAATGAGGGTGGAGACACCGGGGATGAAAGCTGATACTTCGTTGCTATAAAATATCCATCCAATCACAACTTCCCCCTTCCTGTTACAAAGCCCATTGTGTAGTCAAATCCCTCCCTCTCCCAATGCAGATTGCACGTATAGTGTTCGCCATTCACCCGAAATTCTCTTTTAAGGAAAATAATCTATCCATTCATTTTTGTCTCCGAACAGTTTGTGAAGCGCACGAAGCGGGATTGAACAGAACTGATCAGCAAGGATTTTGTTCCTACTGATCTCAACAGGTATGAGGGATAAACTCAGGAGTCAGAAGTCTACGCCAATGGATTCGATCTCAGTTCACGAAAGGTATCCAAGATCGACCCAGTTATATTTCCATTCTTCTGAGGCAAAGGGTGGAATTGATGATGATTATGATGTATGTGTGTGTGTTGGGTATTCAGCCCGAAGGCTGGTTTTATCCTCTGCAGCTCCGCCAACAGCTGTCATTAATAGCCTAGGCGTCACAGAAGAGGCGTACTAGGGAAACGAGGAGTGATGTAGTTTCCCGTTGCTTTCCTCACCGAGCCAGCTGTTGCTATTACATATCAGTCCACCAAGCCCACTAAAATGCATGCACCAACCGATCCTATGAGCGATATTTTCATACCATTCATAACAGGGACTCGCTGCATAAGGAATGGTATTACTAGCATTACTCATACCTCAGTCACTTTCACATTGTCAAAGCCAAGGATAATGATAATAAAAATATTAATAATAATTGTGTGGCCTCTGCTACCGTATGCATGTGTCATTTAGGCTGCCTGCTTATATATGTTGACGTTCCGTTTTACCCTACTACATAGTACACAAACGAATCTATGTTGGGCGATATACGGCCGAATTTTGATTCATGTAGCCGAGTAAACTCGAAGTTTGTTACCTGAGATAATTTACAAGCCAATACCGTTCGATATGGAGTGTAGAATGGATTTTTTCTGCCTGAAAAATCCTGTTACCTGTGCTATATTTGAATCCACGATCTTGGGATCCGTAGGCCGACACTAGGAGTAATTGCATACATATCAACCCCTTGATATAAGGGTAGTGTGTCTGCCTCTTACCCAGAGGCCAAGAGTTCAGTTTCCGGCAGGTCCTAGGACTTAATGCGGAACTAACAATTGCACCGGAACTCACTCAGCCTCGTGAGATCAACTGATGACCTGTAAGATACGAATAGTGGACCCAGTCACTTGAGTTAAGTAATGCTGATGAATATATCGTTACGCTGAGTTATCTGACTTGATAAGCCGAAGTTCTCTTGGTAGGTCAAAGCTTTTAGTGAGTCTTTCATTTAGAAATATTTAAGAACACATGTGTTAATTTGTACAACACCCTAATCATACCGAAGTTAGAACAGATTAATGTGGTGCGCACTTCTATGTGCAGGAAAAAATGTAGATCAGTGCGAAAGGGGTGCAAAATAGCTTAAATATTTAAATTTTAAAATAATATCTCAAAATCCACGATTCCCTTCAACAACCTTCTGCTAAACTTAGAAGCTTAAGAAATTAGAAGACCGAAAACAGAAGGATGTGGTGGAGTTCATTTGCAATATAATAAATCCACAATTTTACGAGTTCCTTTCCCTTCTGAATTTTCATACATCGCGCCTGAACTCAGCAAGAAAACTGTAGCCTAACATCCGTCTATCAAATTTCACGACTTTTCATATTATGCAGTATCTACAATAGTGCTTCTCGGGAAAATAATCCTTTTGATTTAGCGCAAACTTGAAAATATTTTTAAAAGCGTTCAAGGCTACTATTGAAAGATAAATGTTTTGATACAACATTGTGTATACTTAGAAAAAAGTTTTAAGTAATTCTATAACAATATTTACATTTTCAGGTCAACAAAAGAACAATTTGAGCCTGCTGAAAAGTATGTATTACACTAAATGATAATTTTCACTAATAGAACAGCACTTCCCTAAGCAGTGTGTGTTAGGATATATTTTCTCTTTAAATGGACAGTCGACAAAATATCAGAAAAATATCAACGTAGAAAAAGATATTTATCTACTGCTGCCATTTTTCCACATAATTTATTTTAATCCCAAGCCCATAGTGGCATGCTACATTAGATCAAATCATATTAGTTTAGATTAGATGTAATTACATTAGGTTAGGTAATTTTAAGGGTTTTCATACACTTGCGAATGTACATTAAGATACTATTAAACGTCAATGAATATATTTTAGTCATTTCCTTGAAATTTTGCCTTAATGTCCTAAATGTTTTTCTGTTTCACTTCCTCGTTTCCTTTCAATGAAAATCTTCGTAAACTTTCTTTACATAATACTGCAAATATTTTTCGACTTTTTAACATCCACTTAATTTTTATTATTTCTTTCATTTTTTTCGACATGGTGCCCTATAATTGCGCGTAAGAGATAGCGAGCAGAAAGTACCCTAAACATACGCCAAAACCCCAGTTTCGTGAAAATGGAGATAATGCCATTTATATCACTTGCACAGTGTTATACTATTGAGCGTATCGTAGGGTGTGAAAAATTGTGTGACGCGGTTGGTCACTAGCACCTTTCCAAAATTGTGTTCCCATATTTTTCAAAAACAATGTTATCAGAAGTAATGCAACGATGGGCAATTTTTTCGCTCCACCAAGCAAGTGGCCACGTGGATTTTTTGCCACGTACTTATCAGCTTGCATTCGGGAGATAGAGGGTTTGAACCGCAGTGTCGGCAACACTGTGGTGCGCACTGCTTGGTGGTTTCCCATTTTCACACACCAGGCAAATGCTGGGGCTGTACCTCAAATAAGGCCAGTGTCGTTTCCCTTCCATTCCTAGTCCTTTCCTATCTCAATGTCGCCATAAGATGTATCTGTGAGGGTGCGACGCAAAGCAAATTTGCTACACCTAGAGATGGGTCAGAGACGGGGAAGGGGATAGTTAGTTCTTCCTACGCGGCCACGTCCACTAGTTCCAACCGGGACCTATTTTAGGCAAGCGAATTATTTATAAGCAAGCATTCGTGGTCTGAAGTTAGGTACGATCCCAATACTTGCCTTCGATAGAAGAGGGTGAACCTACCTTACGTAAAACTGCTTTGAAGATGGTATCACTTCACCTCTATGCAATTGCATTCATGAGTTTAATGGCCCCTGTATCAATCTTCACACCAGTTTATAAATCTCTGGCAGAACCAATAGCTGAGCCAGTAATTATCCGGACCGGAGTCTCAGTACGTACACCAAGACCACGAAGCCGTCTATAGAGAAAGAGATGGCAAAATGAAGAATATTGCACATTTTATTTCACAATTTTTGAAATCTCTTGCAGAGAAAATTCATTAATGGCGAGTGCGCTACTAAATCCAAATTAATACATCCTCTGACTCATTGTCGGCATAGCGTAGTCACGTCCCCCATCCTGTCTACTTTAGAGATTTCATCATCGTTCCATTAAATTATACACGTACAGTACAAACACAGTCGGACGTATCATCGCCATGTATCGCGGATATCCTGTTTTCCAAATACGTGTGTGGAGTAAAAGTGAGTCAGGAGGCTTGGGAAAGCCCACCCGCTCCCATCACGCCATCACCCAGTGTAAATGACCCAGTAAAATAATGTCTCCCGTATAACGGCAAACCACCACACTCCACCTGCCAGCTTAGCGTCATTCATCATGAGAATGATAGCGTCATCGCTGGGAACCCCCGGTCTTGAACACGGGTTAGTACAATCGTCACATCTGTGTTGCGGTACAGTGCGTAATGAAACATTGGAGCTAGGCGTTCGTGGAACTTCGCACAGTCATTGGTGTAGTTTCACGATATAGGCAAGTCTACAGCCAGAATTCCTCAGCAGGAATTCCATACTGCTAGATGATGGCCTTAGTACTACGAACAGATTTAAGGGCAATTCTGCTTAGTGTAAATGCCTTTTAGTAATTCCCGATAATGAACAAAAGGCAGATTGCTCAGTATAGATGGAAGAAGCAGAATTATCGTTTCCTTTATTCTTGCATAGTTTAACTGTTGTAAGTCAACATATTTCCTTTACTTGTGGGATGTAGTGTTTACAGTGCACTATGTCTTCTGGTATGGGCTATATCAAATTTGTTACTTTCATTGACATGTCTCAGTCTCATCATTGGCTTTGACAATATGAAAGTGACTGAGGTATGAGTGATACTAGAAATATCATTGCTTATGCAGCCAGTCCCTGTTATGAATGGTGTGAAAATATCGCTCATAGGGTCGGTTGGTGCATGCATTTCAGTGGGCTTGGCAGACTGATATGTAATAGCAACGGCTGGCTCGGTGAGGAAAGCAACGGGAAACTACCTCACTCCTCATTTCCCTAGTACACCTCTTCAGTGACGCCTAGGCTATTTATGACAGCTATTGGCTGCAGAGGATCAAACCAGCCTTCGGGCTGAATACCCAACATACATACATAAGTCAACATAACCGGAGGAGTGGTTAGCGCGTCGTCATCTCGTACCGAAGATTATAAGTTCAAACCGAATGAGATAGATCGTTTATGAAATTAAAATATTCATATGGAACTCAGAATTTTAATGTTTTACAGTTTAAATCATCAAACATTCTCATATCACTCATGGCGGCGCAAAAAGGAACCTTGGAAAGTGTTCTTCCGGCAAAATTCACCGCTTGTGTTGTAATCTACGTTTGCTCATTTTCGGCTTTGCTACTAGCAGCGTTGATTGTAACGTTGGTCATGGTGGCGTAAACTACTGATGAAACTGTAAATCGATGAAATAGTTGTTTAGGTGGCGTTGTACGATAAGTATGATGTTGATTAAATTACCCGCACATTATATGTGTACGAGTGAGTGGCCCAAACGCTTGCTTTCTAACCTCATCGTAACGGGTTGATTCTGTATTAGGGCAGTGGAATTTGAATGAGCTCAAATACGCCATCCTCTTACGGATAGATTTAATGCCATGTAAAATATCCCCCGTGGGACAAATAATGAAAAATAGAATAATCTACGCCGAAGATCAAATTCACGGACAGATGGTAATGGGTAATAGCAATGCAAAGAGAGAGGTCTAAAAACACACACGTTGAAAATTAGATATTTATCTATGGAAAAACATCTAAATAAAATTCGACTCAAAAACGACTGTTAATGTTGTATGTCCGGCGCTCCCTTCTCGCTCCGCCAGCCAGCTGCACGCGCGCCTGTGTATCATTCTGCTAGCTTCGACGCGCAGCCCTCAGTGCGCGTGCCTGACCATCGAGTGTACTATAAATAGGAGCTCCCTGCCAGCTCACTGGCCCACTTGCCCCGGTGTCCAGCTCCAGAATACACCCTACGTCGAGCACGGAGGCTACTCCTCTTGAAAATGTGCTTCGACCAGGTGGACTGAATTTCTGGCAGTACGAGGTTTCACCTCTGGTCACCGCTCCCTTACCTGTTTCCGCTGCCTATGTTCCGTAATTCTCTTACAAGCCATTTTCATTCCCTAACTTATGCAAGCTCCCTTAGTTTCGCTAGGTGGAATTTCTTCAATCAATTGAACTTGCTTTTTAGGAATTCAGGCACTTCAACAAACAAGGACTCTCATGAACATTTATGTTAGTGTGCCAGATAGTTCTCGACTATCAACGTGTCAATTCACAAAGACTATCTTTTCAAGATAGAAGTGTATATAAAGACTGCAAACCTGTACATATTGTATAAAGACAGACTTTTCTCAAGATTCAATATTCCTTTTTGCTTCAAAATAAATTTCAGTTATTTGTGTAAATATCATAAAGTGAAGCAATAAAAGTTGTGTTTTGTAAACTTCAACCTTGGTTACAACAGTTAAGAATAAATCTTTCAACAGGTAAATGTGATGACAGAGAAATGTAATACTGTTCATGTAAGACCAAAACTGTAATATATTTGAATCCTACGCATGTTGGGTTCTACTAGGAATATGCTGAGGGGAGTGGCCAACAGACTGCCGAAAAAATATGTTTTCAGCGAGAATGTTGCTGAAGAGAAGAGAAAGGTCAACTACATAATTTATAAGGGGCCATGTCACTCCCATATATGAGATCAGCGACTACCTGAACAGCAGTCGCTTTCGTCTCAAGGTGAATATGCTGCCCTCGTAATGACAAAACATTACCTGTCTGCCGGTACAAGCTCGGCTTGTACACGACGTATATTAAATTTGCATCTGCATGCATATTTATGTTTTATTTGGGGTTGAGCTGAATATTGATAATATCCATGATGCTTTGCTCCTCCGTTCTTGGACACCCTCAGGCCAGGAAGCGAGGTCTCTTTTAAAGACTACATTTGGAGAAAATGAAATGCTAGCAGGGTGAATAATGTGCTTAAAATGGACTCAGTAAGGCGGTCTAATTACACTGTTATTCATGAGTACACATTCTACATCAGACAGTTGTGCCTGTTTTTCCCAGGATATATTTTCATACAGTTCTGAAGTAATGATTGGAATTGCGTCGCCATACGTTGAGGATGTACAGTACATAACATATAACAAGTAATGTATCTACTCTAGGCTTGTATAGCCCATACTAATGTCTATCAATTAAATTTATATTTTGTCTGCACATTATGAATGTCATAATTTTACTTGACTAAAAAAACTTTCCATGTCATTTAAGGACCTTAGAGAACAACGATTCAATGTCTGTCAGTCTGTATGTACTGTATGTACGTATGTGTATCACGCGATAACACCAGGACATACTTTCATGAAGTCGAGTTTACTGTATATTTTACAATTGTCTTTCCTCAAGTGCTAGGCTAGTGATATTCAGAGGAGGAAGGTAGGTTAAGAGGGGACGGGGGCTTCAAGTGGTTTCTTACAGATATGTTGAAAACACTCCTCTTTTATAAGATTTTCAAAACAATTTATTTTACATTTCATTTAGAACGTATGATATCAGTACACGTCTTTCTAATAATTAGATTGTGGGCCAAAAAACTGGATTTAATTTCAAACTCCTCCGCAATGGTCATATAGAGTGAAGGCATTGTCGGTGATTCTTCCGTCGGATGGAAACGTTAAGCCTTGAGTACACCCCTAGGTGTTATTCGATAGAAGCAGGCTATGTACCGATACCGGTTTTAACCACTTCCCCACATCATTATCATCATCATCAGCTGCAGCATCTCACATTCAGACGCGCAGGTTACCCATGGGTTCAAATAGGATGACCTGCACCAGGCGAGCCGAATATGTCTCTGAACACTCCCGGCTCTAAAAGCCATGCGATAAATAAATGAAATACCCTTTTGATCGGAAAGATAATGAAGAAGACTATTGAAATTAGAAGAATTACATGAAGGCCTCGTATGTTCTAATAACCCCGAGCCGTTACAAAACAAAATGTGATGGCCTACATGTCTACAGGCCCTAAAACCGATCAACAGTAACACATGATTGACTGACTTTTGTTAGTTGAGATGGGCTCTCTCTCTCTTCTGCTGTCACTCGTCTCCGGTATTTTCATGTAAATACTGCTGCAGTTGTACAAAAGCTAACCTGTCAAGGACGGGTGCAGCAGCCAGTTAGATATACAGGGCAAGTCTCTCCTCTATGGCAAAACGCAAGGAGGTTATTTGGTGGGAGGTAAAGAAAATAATAAAACCGAGATATATAGTCGAGTTCTTTAAACTCTTCGTAGGCTATTACAACTGTATACTATTAAGACAGCAATTACCCATCCAGGCCTGCATCTGATGACGTCAATCCGTAGCAACACTCATAACATAAGCAATTCAAGCTTAAGTATGAACAGTGGGTGCGTACGAGATCTTTTCATACTTCAGTTCTTGGGCAGACTGTTGATGAGTGCGCCTCGTGTAACAGGGTCTGCGCTAAGCCAGGCGAGAAATAACGTAACAGCAAAAGAGATGTGTTAAGCAAAATTTGTCCTCTAGGTAGCGTGTGTTTAATTGCCGCTATGCGTTAACCGCTTCTCATTATCTTACATAGAACATTTCAGAATTTAAGGATTTGAGATTTTTTTAAAAATGTTTCTTGATTTAAAATTGAGTTGTCACCTTCTGCTAATGCTTTGAAAGAGAAGGGTAATAACATACTTAAGGTGCAATTACAATCGCTGATTTGAAAGCAGGATTGGAGGAAAAAGAACGATACATAAGCTGAAGGAAACAAGACTTGAGAGAAAGTGAAGAATAAAACATATCACTTTATTTAGTGATTTTGTTAAAAGTTGAATTTTGTAAGAGCAAACAGACTTTCGTAAAATATGTATGAAGTTAATTATTTCACTAGCAGGTACCCGCGTTTAGTAGTTCAGTTGCCATATGATTTTAAATAATTTAATTATAAACAAATTCAAGAACATTTTATTTATAACAAACATCGCTTTTACATAAAATTCATGAATCACATTATTTTATTTTTAATTGTATTGTTGCTTTAAATGCTTAGGATACAGGATTGATGTAATGGTACAAATAATACAAAAACTATATAAAACACTATATTTTATGTAAAGAAAAACTAATGTTTCCTTATAGAGCTTTCGGATAAACTATATTAAGTGTCCTTAAATTTGGAGCTAAGGTATATAGAATGTTTGCCTTTCCAACTCTTGAACAACCCACGTACAGCTGAACATGGAAGAAGCATGGTTTTCAAAACTCGAGTCCTACAGCTTTAACCTCAACTGTATTGCATGTTGTACCAATATACTTGCGTGTACTATTAAATAAACAAATATTTATTTATATATTTATTTATTTATTTATTTAATGAATTAATTAATTAATTAATTAATTAATTTATTTATTTATTTATTTATTTATTTATTTATTTATTTATTTATTTATTTATTTATTTATTTATTTATTTATTTATTTATTTATTTATTTTACCCACGTATTGGTGGATGATACAAATAACATTAAAAATATAAGAAACTATAGTTTGTATAAAGAAAGCCAAGAATAACGGCCGAGAAGATTCCTCGTGCTGACCACTCGACACCTCGCAATCTGCAGGCCTTCGTGCTGAGCAGCGGTCGCTCGGTGGGCCAAGGCCCTTCAGGGCTGTAGTGCAATAGGGTTAGTTAGTTTTATTTCCAGAATCACTAGAGTTAATCTGTCTCCTTTTAAATTTTGATTCAGGACTTAAGATTGAATATACTTGGTACTCTTTCTGAGGCAAGGAGTTCTTTATGGAGAGAATTCCACGTCCAAATCACCCAGTATTCGAGTCATGGCCATCTGGGTTAAACTTAAGCAGGTAAGCCGTTGCGTTCATAACCCCCCTACCTGACTTCACGATTATAAATATAACGAATTTATTGTTTCTTCGGTTAGAGCTTCATCGAAAACAGGTTGTGCTACTATGGCAATATGCTTTCCTCTTACTACGATTGTGGTTGTCTCATTGCTCTCCTAAATTAATATGATTCAGTATCTACATCTCATTGAACCTTCAATCGCAGCAGATATACGAATATATATATTCTCTAAGTTTTCGTAATTAATTTCATGAGAATTGGGAGTGTTAGTTATTCAAATAAAATTTATAAGAATCGAATTTATAATAACTTATACACTGACTGACAGAGCAAATGCAACACCAAGAAGGAGTGGTTCGAAAGGGATGACAGTTGGGGAAAAAACAGAGACGGCACGGACGAATAATGGATGTTTATTTCAAACCGATATGCAGGTTACACAATGCGCACGGCATTGACTCAGTAGGATGTAGGACCACCGCGAGCGGCGATGCACGCAGAAACACGTCGAGGTACAGAGTCAATAAGAGTGCGGATGGTGTCCTGAGGGATGGTTCTCCATTCTCTGTCAACCATTTGCCACAGCTGGTCGTCCGTACGAGGCTGGGGCAGAGTTTGCAAACGGCGTCCAATGAGATCCCACACGCGTTCGATTGGTGAGAGATCCGGAGAGTACGCTGGCCACGGAAGCATCTGTACACCTCGTAGAGCCTGTTAGGAGATGCGAGCAGTGTGTGGGCGGGCATTATACTGCTGAAACAGAGCATTGGGCAGCCCCTGAAGGTACGGGAGTGCCACCGGCCGCAGCACATGGTGCACGTAGCGGTGGGCATTTAACGTGCCTTGAATACGCACTAGAGGTGACGTGGAATCATACGCAATAGCGCCCCAAACCACGATGCCGCGTTGTCTAGCGGTAGGGCGCTCCACATTTACTGCCGGATTTGACCTTTCTCCACGCCGACGCCACACTCGTCTGCGGTGACTATCACTGACAGAACAGAAGCGTGACACATCGGAGAACACGACGTTCCGCCATTCCCTCATCCAAGTCGCTCTAGCCCGGCACCATGCCAGGCGTGCACGTCTATGCTGTGGAGTCAATGGTAGTCTTCTGAGCGGACGCCGGCAGTGCAGGCCTCCTTCAACCAATCGACGGGAAATTGTTCTGGTCGATATTGGAACAGCCAGGGTGTCTTGCACATGCTGAAGAATGGCGGTTGACGTGGCGTGCGGGGCTGCCACCGCTTGGCGGCGGATGCGCCGATCCTCGCGTGCTGACGTCACTCGGGCTGCGCCTGGACCCCTCGCACGTGCCACATGTCCCTGCGCCAACCATCTTCGCCACAGGCGCTGCACCGTGGACACATCCCTATGGGTATCGGCTGCGATCTGACGAAGCGACCAACCTGCCCTCCTCAGCCCGATCACCATACCCCTCGTAAAGTCGTCTGTCTGCTGGAAATGCCTCCGTTGACGGCGGCCTGGCATTCTTAGCTATACACGTGTCCTGTGGCACACGACAACACGTTCTACAATGACTGTCGGCTGAGAAATCACGGTACGAAGTGGGCCATTCGCCAACGCCGTGTCCCATTTATCGTTCGCTACGTGCGCAGCACAGCGGCGCATTTCACATCATGAGCATACCTCAGTGACGTCAGTCTACCCTGCAATTGGCATAAAGTTCTGACCACTCCTTCTTGGTGTTGCATTTGCTCTGTCAGTCAGTGTATGTAGTTATATCTCTTTCAAAGAATTGTAGAACTTGATATAAGAACGTATACTCCATCTCTCTAATAATACAATATGACGTCTACATTTTAACACAAGGAAGATAAAGGAAAATTCGCATTTTAACGTTACTTTTTTATCAATAATCATTTGCTTCGTTCTTTCAAGTAATTTAGGTTGTAAAGATTTGAGAAAGGAAAATCTTCATCAAATCTGTATTAGACATAAATCCATTCAGGTTATTGCAGGCATTTCTTTGCTTATGCCTCCTTAGCTCATTCTGAGCTTTCATCAGGGATTTCCAGACAGAACATGATTTTTCAGATGAAAATTCCAATCCAGAATCTATCGGGATTCGAACCTTGGTCGTCCAGGAGAAAAGCCAACTGCTAAACTACTACGCTAATCAGCGAAAATTTCTTGCATAAATGCCTTTTTAGGGGTGTAAAATACATCCCAGATGACAAAAAGTCAATTAAGAAATAAAGACGGAACAAGTGTCTGCGTGGTTTGGGCCACTTAGCTATCATCTTGCATTCAGGAAATAGAGGGTTCGATCCCCACTGTCAGCAGCCCTGAAGAGGGTTTTCCGTGTTTTCACTTTTTCACATCGGCTGTACCTTAATTAAGGCCATGGTCACTTTCTTCCCACTCCTAGCTCTTTCCTATCTCATCGTCGCCACAAGACCTGTCTGTATCGTGCGACGTAAAGCAGATTGCAAATATATATATATATATATAGAGAGAGAGAGAGAGAGAGAGAGAGAGAGAGAGAACCATCTTAGCACAGGACTTGAAGATTACGTATCCTCGTACTAAATAGAATATTACCTTCTGGCATGATAGACGAGTGAATGTCGGTTGCATCAGACTCAGGCACCTGCGGTTCCAATCACGCCAATATAAATTCAAATCTCTATGGTTCAGATCTTATGTAGAACTGGAGGTATCGTAGCTATGATCACGATATCAATAGCAACATAATTTTGCAGGCTTGTTTAGATTCATATTTATATCTACATCCAATCGCTTTTGACGTAAAGAATTAGCCTGATGTTTATTTCCAGTTGTAGGCTATTTAAGGGTAAGTGTAATTCAAGGAGGGCCTGCCCAGAAATGAAAGTCTTCTTTCTGAATTTCTGACAGTTAAATCCTCCCTTTTCGGGACTAAGAAGCTCATTGAAAGAAAGTATAAATACTGTAAAATTATACGTCCATTAACTTAAAAGAGGACGTACCTCTTTGTCTCTTTTTAGTCTGCTGGATTCAAAATTTTATGCTAGTATAACTGATCTGTCTTCATTCTCTCCGAAGAGAATCACATTCTGAATGTGTCTTCCGTCTGAAGGCTTATTGACAGTTTAGAATCTTGTGATCATGGAATCAGAAAGTGTCATCTGGAAACTAGGACACTATGAAATATCAACTGGAATTGTTACGTTTGTTTTATATTGGAGCAGTTACTGCATTTGAGTGTGTCTGGAGCTGGACACTGTCTGTTATCTTTATGCATCAAGGAAAGAGTGTCATATAAAACGATATTGCACAGAGTACGACTGAATGAATAAGATGCAAGTCATTCGCCATGAATTTCACGACATCTTTCTTTTCAGCATAATTGCAAGTACTCACCAAACGGAAAGTCTGCAGCAACTTAGTAACAACGTTGTGAAATAAAGCAATGATATCATCTCACTTACCGTTCCTTACTAAACACTCGTACAGGTTTAGAATATACCAACCTGTTTCCTTAATACGCGTGATCCTTAATCACGGCTACAGCTTGAATCATCCGAAGAACTTGGGAATTATTTATTTCACCTTAAAGGCATATAATGACTCCTATAAGGGGCTTGGGACATCCTGGTCAACAGCCCCATGCACGAAGAGTGTGTATGTATGAAGGGTATTCAGCCCAAAGGCTGCTTTGATCCTCTGCAGCTCCGCCAACAGCTGTCATAAATAGCCTAGGCGTCACTGAAGAGGAGTACTAGGGAAATGAGGAGTGAGGTAGTTTCCCGTTGCTTTCCTCACCGAGCCAGCCGTTGCTATTACATATCAGCCTGCCAAGCCCACTGAAATGCATGCACCAACCGACCCTATGAGCGATATTTTCACACCATTCATAACAGGGACTGGCTGCATAAGGAATGGTATTACTAGCATCACTCATACCTCAGTCACTTTCATATTGTCAAAGCCAAGGATGAGACTGAGACAGGTCAATGAAAGGAACAAATTTGATATAGCCCATACCAGAAGACGTAGTGCACTGTAAACACTACATCTCGCCAGCAAAGGCATTGTGTGTCTGTAACCTGAGTTATTAAGATGTTGAAGATGTCCGCAGTTTTCGCATGGGCGTGCACGATTCTCAGCTGGAACAAGGTCAAAGAACAATATTGCAAAACTCAAATTCCAAGACCAACTATTGCAGCAAGTCAACAAATTTAACTACCTCGCCTGCTGCAATGAGGATTCCCTTTATTCTGATCTTGAAATTAAGATCCGTATATAGAATGTTACAAAAGTTCATGACAAAATCGCAAGAATGCAGTCCTCAAATGTAGAGGAGAAAAATAGTTTATATTAATAACGGTCTAAAATGCTTAATTTCTGAGTTTTCTCACTTTCAGACGTGGTCTTAGTGTGTTTCAATACGGGTGAAGCCTGTAGGTGAAATTGTGGTGCACTACCTTGATATTAATTTACATGAATTGTTCAAACACTTTCTGTGCCTACTGGACAAAGTTGCAATTTCACTAACAAGGATGGATGTGAATTTGAACCTGCCGAAAACGAGATGGACCAGAGAAAACGCTGTTTTATAAAGTGACAACGTGTTGATGGTGAGAATGATCTCTGATCGTGCAATGTGGATAACTACGTGAAAACGATTAAGACCCTACACAACCGCGAAATAAATACTAGAAAAGATAAGTAGAAGTACTAGTGATCTGATTACGTGGTTCACGTCACAATGTTGTGAGATTTCATTCGGTGGATGGTGGGCTCGAATCCCACCGTCAGCAACTTTGAAAATGGTTTCTTAGTGATTTACCATTTTCGCACAGGCACTGCGGCTAAGTGAGGAAAGCAACGGGAAACTACATCACTCCTCATTTCCCTAGTACGCCTCTTCAGTGATGCCTAGGCCATCTATGACAGCTGATGGCAGAGCTGTTGAGGATCTCACCAGCGGAATCGCTGACGGACTGAACATACATACATACTGCGGCTAACTGCCAAATCGCCTTCCTCTCCCATCCGTAAGTCTCCGAAAATCTTCACTGTGTTAGTGCGACAGTAAACCACAAAATGAAAAGAAAAAAGAAAACCGAGAAGAAGTTGTGGTAAGGCAAACACTTAATGAAATCAGAAATGCTAAAATATTTTTTTTATCGGATTGATTTTTAAATGAAAAAAGTTTGTACAATGCTCGTACTTTTATACCAATCATAAATCAAACCAAACACCATGGCGCAACAGTCCCGAAGGTCCATGGCCTGCCAAGCGACCGCTGCTCAGCCCGAAGGCCTGCAGATGATGAGATTCCATGTGGTCAACAAAATGAATCCTCTCTGTCGTTATTCTTTGCTTCCGACACCGGATCCGCAATATCACGGTCAGATAGCTCCTCAATTGTAATCACGTAGGATGAGTGGACCTCGAACCAGCCCTCAGATCCAGATAAAAATCCCTGTTCTGGACAGAATCGAACCGGGGGCCTCTGGGTAACAGGCAGGTACGCTACTCCTACACAGCGGGGTTGGATTACTCCACGCATATCCGAGAATAATATTGGTACTATCTGCGATACGGCATTGTGAGTCCACTGACTGTTTAGCTCAGGGCTCCAACGATCTCTCCAGTATAACTTCAATCAATCAACAGCTGTCTGTCGCAACCTTTTAATCTTTTTCGTGTTACAACTTTCATTTTATCGCACCTACTGGCACTTGTTTTCATACACAATGAGAATAGTGCACTGAAACATATGCAGCAACACATTTGACCACAGACCACACGGTCAGCAGGACGTTCTAAGTTATTCCGAATAAACGACAGATGGCATATTGAGAAACTCAGGGAGTTCAGATGCAGAAGTAAATCAACATATTACTGTGCTGAACTTTTTTTTTCTTACAATTGGCATTATGTCGCACCAACACAGACATGTCTTATTGCGACGATGAGATTGGAAAGGGCTAGGAGTGGGAAGGAAGCAACCGTGGCCTTAAATAAGTTACACCGGGCGAGTTAGCCGTGTGGTTAGGGGCGCGCAGCTGTGAGCTCGCATCCGGGAGATAGTGGGTTAGAATCCCACTGTCGGCAGCCCTGAAAATGGTTTTCCGTCGTTTCCCATTTTCACACCAGGCAAATGCTGGGGCTGTACCTTAATTAAGGCCACGGGCGTTTCCTTCACATTCCTAGGCCTTTCTTGTCCCATCGTCGCCATAAGACCTATCTGTGTCGGTGCGACGTAAAGCAAAGAGCAAAGAAATGTTATTCTTTAAATAGTCAAAATAAATGGAACTCCATTTCCAGATTCTTTCTAGATAAATTTTGCAACTCTCGTAGCATTACTACAGACATTTACAGACAAAGTAAGTTCGAATGAATCTTGTATCATTGTCATTATGTTTTACAAATTTTTGTAGTCTCAGTAATTCCTTAATAATAATAATAATAATAATAATAATAATAATAATAATAATAATAATAATAATACTTTGCTTTACGCCCCACTAACTACATTTACGGTTTTCGGAGGCGCCTAGGTGCCGGGAATTTGTCCCGTAGGAGTTATTTTACGTGCCAGTAAATCTACCGACACGAAGCTGACGTATATGAACACCTTCAAATAGCTCCGGACTGAGCCAAGATCGAACCCGCCAAGCTGGGGCTAGAAGGCCAGCGCTTCAACTGTCTGAGCCACTCAGTCCGGCAAATCTCTAAGAATATCAGTGCTGTCACGTTAGCCGTTTCATTAGCATCAGTTCAATCGGACGGCCCGCAGATGCTTCCAAGGTTTTAGCGATTGTTGCGACTTGTGTGGTCTTGTATTACGACTTTGTTTCCGCTTTTATTTTACGTCGCACCAACTCAGACAGGTCGATGATGGTATAAGATAGTGTAAGGACAGGGAAGAAAGCGATCGTAAGGTACAGCCCCAGCATTTGCCTGGTTTGTAAACGGGAAACCTTGGAAAATCATCTTCAGGGCTGCGGACATTCGAGTTTGAACCCACCATCTCCCGAATGCATGCTCACAGCTACGTGACCCGATACCCGTAGCCAACTCGCTCGCTATAGTTCACCTCGGCCGTATTTGTTGGCAACACGAAGCTCCCATTAAATATGTTGTACTACTGGCATATCGCTCGACAGGTTGCAACATGATTAGGATAATAAAACTTGTAGTGCGATGAGATGATGTGTGATCTAACGACAGGCCAGCTGCAGGTCGTTCTAGTAAATATCCATGGGCAAGCTCCGTGTCTGGGTGTGTGTGATGATGATGATGACGATGATGATGATGTAGGCATAGTGTGAAGCCCGGTGCCAGCACTCGAGTTATATGAGGACACGAGTTAACTTTACTTACAGAGTGAAATGAAATGGCGTATGGCTTTTAGCGCCGGGAGTGTTCGAGGACATGTTCGTCTCGCCAGGTGCAGGTCTTTTTAATTGCGCCCGTAGGGGACCTGCGCGTCGTGATGAGGATGAAATGATGATGAAGACGGCACATACACCCAACCGCCGTACCAGAGGAATTACCAACGATGGTTAAAATTCCCGACCTTGCCGGGAATCGAGCCCGGGATCCCTGTGACTAAAGGCCAGCACGTTAACCATTTACCTATGGAGCCGGGTACTTGTGACCCAAAAGTACGTTAACATTTGACGAGGAAATATTCACGGAATATTGGCGGTAGAGAGATATTAATTGACACACATGATTGGCATAACATGGGGTTTTATTGACACCAACACGAAGTTAACAGACAGGCCAACAGATGGCGCTGGACAGCAACATCTCAGTGATGCCGCATGAGACCCATGTACGGTATAAAAGGAGCTGTCGTGAGAGAGGGCTTCAGATGCGCATGCAATCGCTGCATGTCACGCTTGGCCTCCCCGGTCTCCCGACCTCAATCCGTGTGATCATTGGTTGTGGGGTTACCTGAAGTCGCAAGTCTACCGCGATCGTCCGACCTCATTAGGGATGCTAGAAGACAACATCGATGGCAATTTCTCACCATACCTATGGATATGGTGTACAGTGCTGTTTGTAAAATTGTCCTTCACCTACAGGTATTGTTGATGAATGACGGCCGATATGCTGTTTATGTTTTATAAAGAACATCGTCTTTGTTAAACCTCGATTTTTATGCTAATTATTGCTTATGTGTCGTATGAAGCGCCATCTGTTGGTCATTTTGTGTACTTAATTTTGGTGTTGATAAAAACGCATGTCATGCCAATCATGTGTGTCTATTATTCTCTCTCTACCTCCAGTATTCCGTGAAGTATTGCCTCGTCAAATGTTAACAGACTGTACAATTTATTGAGGAGTGTCTGTTAAGAACTGGCTATTTCCACTCTAAGAAAGAGTAGAAAAACGCATGGAAACGTATAAGAAAAGGAACATGGAACGTACCTGTGATCGGATATGGTACTACTGTTAAGGAATTACATCTTTCTGGATTGCTCATGACAATCGATATACCGTATTTAATTGCTGCATTGCATGTGGACGAAATACTACAAATTTGTTGAAGTGAAAATAGCACCGTTTGAACAGACACTCCTCAATTAAGGTTGATGTAGAGGTTGATCTTTAAAATGTAGTAATTGTATACGTCTTTCCACTGTCTGGCAGTTTGGTGAAGCGTGTTCATGCTTGTCTTTACAGATCTATTTTATCTTGAAGAATTTGAGCTTTGTGGTCTTATTTTGCATCAGATTTGTTGAACCTGGCGAGAGGGAATGTAGTGTCTGTGTGATTTGTTTGATTAAATGTTACGATAATGATGATCTCCACTGAAGAAAATAATGATAATAATAAAATTATTTTTCTTTTATGAATTATTTCGGATGATGGTGTTGACGGCTAATAGGGAAGTCAGCTGCCTAAATGGCTTAATAATGTCAAGTTGTTTTAAATAATAAGCTAAGTTTATGATGTTAAATGTGATGGCAAATCCCTACATCTGGACAACTAGATTAGAGTCCCTTTGTCGTTTCATTCCGTTAACAGTAGCATATCTTGGGTTAGGAACCCGGGGACGGTATTGTACAGTCCCGGTTTGGTCTCATCTCAATAAAGGTGGAGGCGATGATATAATACATGCGATTGCGCCCACCTTGCCAACAGGTAAATTGTCTCGACTATAATTGGTCGTGGTGTTGTCACGAGGGTCGTGTTTCAACCCTCGGCAATCAACGGTTCAACCACCCAAGTGGATGGGTGATCTACAGTGTCAAATATTTTATGTAAATTTTCAGGAATGATTTGCTAAATTATGGGGAAAATAAGGGTCAACAAATTGTTGTCTCTGTTCCAGGAGGTGTGGTGTAGGGGTTAGTGTGATTAACTGCCCCCCCCCCCCCGGAGGCCCGGGTTCGATTCCCGGCTCTGCCACGAAATTTGAAAAAGTGGTACGAGGGCTTGAACGGAGTCCACTCAGCCTCGGGAGGTCAACTGAGTAGACGGTGTTTCGATTCCCACCTCAGCCATCCTGGAATTGGTTTTCCGTGGTTTCCCACTTCTCTTCCAGGCCAACGCCGGGATTGTATCTAACTTAAGGCAACGACCGCTTCCTCTCCTCTTCCTTGTTTATCCCTTCCAATCTTCCCATTCCTGCACAAACCTCCTGTTTAGCATAGCAGACGTGGCAGCCTGTCGAGGCACTAGTCCTCCTCCCCAGTTGTATCCCCGACCCAAAGTCTCACGCTCCAGGACACTGCCCTTGAAGCTGTAAAGGTGAGATCCTCCGCTGAGTCCGAGGGAGAAACCAACCCTGGAGGGTAAACTGATTAAGAAAGAAAGAAAGAAAGAAAGAAAGAAAGAAAGAAAGAAAGAAAGAAAGAAAGAAAGAAAAGATGGATATTAGTAATGAAATATTTTATTTCTTAAATAATTATTGAAATAAACTTTTTCTTCTATAATTTCATGCAAGGGCAGGTATTCTCTTCAATAACCTTGAACTTTTTTTTTTTTATCTTCGGTGTCATCTAACAACTGCAAGGTCGCAAGAATTGCAGATTTTTCCTTGTTTGATAGCATGGTATTCGACCTTCACTGATACTACTTGTACTTTTCACGTTCCACTCCCTACTAAGCCACGAAAGCCATCATCATGAAACACACTACAGCTACGGTGCATTTATATTCCTCGAAGTGTACATCTATATACGCTGCTTTAATTCTTACCGGGCGAGTTCACCGTGGGGTTAGGAGCGCGCAGCTGTGAGCTTGCATCCGGGAGATAGTGGGTTCGAATCCCACTGTCGGCAGCCCTGAAGATGGTTTTCCGTGGTTTCCCATTTTAGCACCAGGCATATGCTGGGGCGTACCTTAATTAAGGCCAAGGCAGCTTCCTTCCAGCTCCTAGCCCTTTCCTATCCCATCGCCACCATAAAAACTATATGTGTCGGTGCGACGTAAAGCCACTAGAAAAATAAGAAAATAAGCTTTAATTTTTGTAGTTCGCTCAGTATTAATTTCGTGGCGTTCCTTTGTACGGTAATTCTCTTCTGCAGAAAATCAGAGAAAAAATGAAATGGCGTATGGCTCTTAGTGCCGGAAGTATCCGAGGATAAGTTCAGGTTGCCAGGTGCAGGTCTTTTTAATTGACGTCCCTAGGTGACTCGCGCGTCGTGATGAGGATGAAATGATAATGAAGAT
This sequence comes from Anabrus simplex, assembly GCF_040414725.1. Taxonomy (NCBI): domain Eukaryota; kingdom Metazoa; phylum Arthropoda; class Insecta; order Orthoptera; family Tettigoniidae; genus Anabrus; species Anabrus simplex. The sequence goes on from NC_090268.1 coordinate 312,502,804, forward strand.
GTTACATACAGCCACCCCTCGTGCCAACGGAATTAACCAATTATGGTTACATTTCCCGACCCTGCCAGGAAACTAACCCGGGACCCCTGTGATCAAAGGCCAGCACGTTAACCATTTAGCTATGGAGCCGAACACATCAAAGAAGACACTGATGGACAACTGAATTAGAGATTGTTGTCGTTTTGGGAAAGATGGCCCTGTAGTCGGTCCGGTGAATGTACAGTAATAGTTCGGCGTAGTACATGACTGTGATGTCAGAACTTGTCCTGGCCGTATGAACAACAGGTGAGCACAGGATGGGTGCTTTCCAATAGCCACGATGCCGAAGTGTACTTGGTTTTCGCTATTTCGCAAAACAATCTTTGTCGTGCTCAACTGCCATGGAGAACAACGTGTTGATGACAGGGGTTAATGTCGACTGACTTGGATGGTAAGCACGGACAGACGAGTCACAGTGCAACAGATTAACCACGAATTCGTTGCTGGATAACAATGAAATGTGAACACCCATGCCGTCGAGGACCACCTCCTTGTAACGAGGTACAGAAGCTACCATCCCACTTGAATACCACTGCTTTCCGCATGTCAAAAGGCTTTAAGAATGATTTTGGGACATGAACACCGACATTGAACTCTCAAACCACAGAGAAAGATTGCCTGAAAGACCGAGTCGTGGTACCAGTTTGTACACACCGATGGCAGGGTACTAGCGCGTCACCAAGCACTCGAGACAATGAGCTCTCTTGTCAGTAGGGTACAATTCAGGTCGGATGTGATTGTATCATCGTATGGGGACTGTTCATGAGGGATGAAATGGGACACCGACAACGACCCTCACCAACAAACGATACAGTAACCTGCTGTCAGATCATGTCCACATATTTGTTTACGTACTGTTCAGTCGCTTCCGAATTGTGGTTGATTGGTTCGGTGAAAACTCCATGGACATCACGATGTTTGCCTGGTTCCTTAAGTCACCCGGCCTCAATCCTATTGAGCATATTTAGGATGCTGTCAAGAGAGATGTATGCGCTGTTGAACCTGATCTGATTAATATCTGTACATTAAGGGAGCTATATAATGGTCATGGAACGGGATGACATCTCGCTTCCAGTATCTTGCGGAGTCCCAGTCACGCCGCATTGCCATCGTCATCAGGGTGAAACGGGGTGCTACACGCTATCAGCCAGGTATCTCTAATTCAATTGCTCATCAGTGCGAACGCCGATGGTGAAGTAAATTATCTACAACTAGCTAAGTTGACGCAGTGAACCGTTAGTTCGTGAACTATAGGGGAAAGGGGGGCAAGATGGGGACACGGGGCAAGACGGGGTGGGGGTTTCCTTGTCTCCATGGTGCTGCCACTGGCCTGAAAATGGAAATATCTTGAAGGGCAGATGAAGGTTACACAGTTTGTACGACTTCTAGTCAGTGTGAGCTGTCTGGATACTTGGAGTGGCCTTTTTACGGTTTCTAACTCCTGTGATCTTATACATATGTATCCTTTGGACTTTGATGAGGTAAGCTGGAATTGCAATACATTTGTTCTTGAACACTATCCATTAGACTGTACCTTAATGTATATATATTGAGCTTGTGGAGGAAATTCATAAATAAATGAAGGTAGTTTTATTCCGTTAGTCTCAGTATAACATTTGGGGCAAGATGGGGACGTCCCCGTCTTGCCCCAGTCCCCATCTTGCCCCAGTCCTAATCTTGCCCTTTAGGATAAATAGTATTCCCCCTATAGGTACTTATATAATTTCTAGTCATATTTCATTTTTATAAATTATGCCCCCTGGTATAGGCCAAGGGACCAAATACTGAGTGCAAAGGGTAGTGGGGTTCTAAATCAGTCATTACCGACAGCAGTGGCTATGCTGGCTAAAGCGCAGCGATAGGTCATGGGGCCAAGCTCTCTGCTGACTCGGTAGACGCGTGGGTTCGAGCCTCACCGTCGGGCGTCCTTGAAATGGTTTTCCGTGGTTTCTCATTTTCAACACCAGTCAAATGCTGGGACGGTACCTTCTGACAGTCCACGGCAACTTCCTTCGACACCCTTGCCCAGTTTCATTCATCTTCATCCATTCCATCTCTCATCCCGACGCGCAGGTCGCCCACGGGAGTGGACTTTAAAGACCTGCACACGGCCTCTCAGGAGGTCACACGAAAAAATCGGTCATTTAAAAATCCATATATTTTTACCATAAAAATGAATTTAAATTGTATTCTTGCTCATTATGCCATCTACGAGCCTTATGATGGTTTATTATGGTGTAACACTTTACGTTGATATTAGTAATTCAAGGTTATGGGAATAGATTCAAATTTTAGTATAATTTTTACTGAAGAATGCAAGTTTCCAGGCCAATGGCAGCACCATGGAGACAAAGAAACCTCCACCCCGTCTTGCCCCATATGTGGGGCAAGACGGGGCATTGGTAGTATGCACGATTTTCTGTGTATGGAGTTTTTGTGTTTAACTTTTCAAAAACTATTTTAGTGCACAATGAGAAACAGATAGTGCCGCAACAAAATGGAACTATTTATGAACATATTATCAACATGTATAACGCACCTGAACTACTTTTTCCTTAGCGTCCCCATCTTGCCCCCCCTTCCCCTACATCAGTAGAGGACACATTTTTCTGACATGTTACCTCCTTGTCTGCAATGCAGAGGAGAATATTATTTTTTTATATAGGTAAAGCTTTCGGCACCCCCCTTTTTTGTTATTAGAGAGAACCTTGTTTCAAGTATTTTTAAATGATACTACTACTACTACTAATAATAATAATAATTATAAAATTAATAATAATAATAATAATAATAATAATAATAATAATAATAATTGTACCGGGAGATACACCCCAATGCCGCGCATTTAAATCTAGCGCCTAAAAGAACTCCTCTACTGGTGAAACTGTGAAACTGAATCTGCACCAACTTATAAATTTACTCAGAAGATGTCACCACTAAAATATGATGTAATTTTGTTATTGTGAAGTTTCCTGAACTGACTGTATTTCTACTTGTTTTGTTTGCTATTCATCAAGTAGTTTGGACATTCTTCCATAGAGGTCACTACTAAAAACTATGATCATGCACCCTGGTGCGAAGTGAAAGAACTTTTGATTTAAAGAAGTTTTGTATTCACAAGTTATTTTTTTCCAATTGATGTTCATTTATTTCTGGGTTGGCATTATTTATCTTTTCTTTCCGCCAGTTTTGAATCTAACCAATCAATAATTTCTGTAATTAATTTTCTACCAATCACAGTCCTCTTCTTTGATTTTGAGTGTAACTTTTAAATTAACCAATAAAATTGAAAGGGTATAGCTAGCTTAATTTTGAATGGTCTCGAACTTTCCCCGAGGGTTTATAAACTGCGGATTTTCACGTCTCTTGGCCAATTGATCGTCATCTTACTGAGTGTGTGTGTCAAGCAGGAGGCGGGAGGCCTCTTCGTCAGTTGCTAGAACTTCTACCAGGTAATGGCCACATAACATCTTTCTTTCTTTCTTGCTAGCTCCGCAGTTTAACCCGATGGAAAGGTCCGAATCATCAATTATGTAACCTTCTTTTCTAAAAATGTAACTTTCTGCCGGCTAATGTAATAACTTCATAAAATCTTCAACTGTAAATCGGGGATAGAGAGTGATGTACCCTCTCGAGCTCCCCTTCATCTTGGTTTGAGGTGCCACGTTTTGTTTCTGCAATGTATTAAAGTTATTTCCATGCGTGCAACCTCATTTGTTTGGGAATAGCCCCTGTTTCATCGCCCAAGCGCCCTATAGGTTTTAAGTTTTTGGACTCCATCCAAATTGTACTCGGGCCGTTTATTTAACCTGTTTCTTCTTCACTAAGGCCCTGTAGGTTGGGTACTCGATACCTGTATGTAATAGGTTTTCTATTTTTAAATAGTGCCTGGTAAAACCAGAGATTATTAGAGTTTCATGCTGTGTTGCCTTGAGTAGGCTTGGAAAACTGAGAGCACGTTAGCTCTTTTTCAAGTGTTGTAAAAGTGCCTCTGGGAGGCCTGACATTGTAATTTAGGGAGCAAGTGCTCCATGTATTGTGCGACTTCTGCCCTTGAGTAAATTTGTGCTCTTTGTAAATTTGAGCTAGGAGCTCAGGAAAAGTGAAGCGAGGGCTTGAAGCCCATGATCTGTTAAAACCATTAATCTTGGATTTTTCCCAATATTGTTCAATGATTGCTACTTGTACCTGCAATATTGTCATAAAATCTTGTCATGTGTGAAGTTCTGAAAATATAACCTTCAGTTTAAGTTTTAAGTTCAATTCTTGACATTGTAGTTAGACCCATTCACCCCGGCACCTTCTTTCACCTCTGCGATCCACGACCTACCACGGATCAATAATAATAATAATAATAATAATAATAATAATAATAATAATAATAATAATAATAATAATAATAATAATAATAATAATAATAATAATAATAATAATAATAATAATACCGAGCTCGATAGCTGCAGTCGCTTAAGTGCGGCCAGTATCCAGTATTCGGGAAATAGTAGGTTCGAACCCCACTGTCGGCAGCCCTGAAGATAGTTTTCTGTGGTTTCCCATTTTCACACCAGGCAAATTAAGGCCACGGCTGCTTCTTTCCAACTCCTAGCTCTTCCCTGTCCCATCGTCGCCATAAGACCTATCCGTGTCGGTGAGACGTAAAGCTACTAGCAAATAATAATAATAATTGTTTAACTACTGTTCAACTGCTAAAGATTTTTATAGAGAGCTAGGTATGAGAAATTTGTCTCACAAGAGATCTACGTATAACCTGCCGGAAGCCAATGATACGGGATTGTATTTGAATACCCTCAAATGACACCGAACTCAACTGGAAACGAACCCAGTCTCTTGTGAACAGAAGGACGATGACTAACCAAATTTTCATTGAGTTTGGTAAATGTTCTAAGGGTGAATTAAACTGACTCTGACTGAACGAGTTGGTTACGCGGTTTGAGTCACGTAGTTGTGAGTTTGCATTTGGAAGATAGTGGTTTTCCGCGGTTTCCCACTTTCACACCAGGCAAATGCTCAGGCTGTACCATAATTAAGGCCATGGTCACTTTCTTCTCATTCCTAGCCCTGTGTTATCTCATCGTCGATATAAGACCTCTCTGAGACCGTGCGATGTAAAGCAAATAGAAAAAAACCAGATTATATAATTAATATTAATAGCTTCATGTCGGATGTCCGAGATGGCAGAATTTGTTCTGCAGGAGTTCTTTTATGAAACTGATGGAACTATATACGCAATCGATACCACTACACTGGCCAAGGACGTCCCTGAACGTCTAGACCTGTATCAGAAGATCAATGCTAAAAATCTGCCCCTTGGATTGTGGTGCTGGTAGCGTTTAAGTCCGCATCCCGTGGACAACGAAACGAACTAACCTTTCCATTTTAAATGAATTAGACATTTGTGTGAGTTTCTCGACGATTATTCTTTTGCTAGTTGCTTTACGTCGCACCGACACAGATAGGTCTTATGGCGACGATTCTCGACGATTTATCGACATTTTACAGTACTCTAGTCAACGTGATGGTACTAGTCGTGAAAAAACTACGTAAAAGGACAGTTAAGGGACAGTGGTCCGGAGGGTTGAGAGGACTGGACAAAATTGAACAGTTCACTGAAAAACCTCTTCAAATCTCACTGAGGCTAGCAGAAAATCAGCTCAAATAGAGAACCATAGTCTTTTTTTCTTTATTATGACCTACGTCCATAGGACATTTGGCCATCAATAATGTACAATGATAAAAATCGCTACAGAAAAGAGGAAGAAAAAGGGGCATCAAGTTAAAAGACATACAAAATAAAAATGAAACCATAGTTTACATTTTCTTTTAAGCGACTCACAATTTCTACCCCCATCGTTAATTTATGTTTCATCTTGAGCTCACTTAATCTTTTTCTTTTTCTTTTTCATATGCATTGTTTTACATGTTTTTACGGCTGACGATGACCTGGACTAGGGTCGAAACCGGTCCCATTTATAGTTACTATTAAATAAGAATGTAATCACTACATTTCTTTCTTTTATGTATTGAATAGGTTGAACCTCTTTTTCAATTATTTAATTTTTAACGTTAATACTTTCAATACGGAACAATGAAAATTTTTATCTTTAAATTTCTAAGCTATGTCATTGGATCACAGCTCCTCAGTAGTGTCAAGAAATCTTCATACCGCAGACTAGCGTGTTTTACCACCTTCAAATACCACTGAGCCAGGATCGAATCTGGTTCAGTGACCTCGCAAAGGTATGGGGAAAACCGGTAGAAGCAGAAGAAACTGAAATATTGTATTAGTTCTATCTATAGTCACTTGTTATCAATATTAACGCATAAAATCTAGTCTACCTAAAGTATTATCGTGTTCCCATGCGCAAGGTTCTTGTCAAAGTCATACGAAAATGAATGCCTATTTCTAAGCGAATCGTAGATCATTAGTTTCGTTGATGAATTCACTTTTCCTAGAAAGAAATCCGTCTAATAATAGTTAGCCTTGATATCGAGGATAAGGGCAATTGAAATGAGAATAGGAACCAGTTAATAATGTTACTTGCTTTACGCCCCACTAACTACTTTTACGGTCTTCGGAGACGCCGGGGTTCCGGAATTTTGTCCCGCATGAGTTCATTTACGTGCCAGTAAATCTACCGACACGAGGCTGACGTATTTGAGCACCTTCAAATACCACCGGACTGAGCCAGGATCGAACCTGCCAAGGCCAGCGCCTCAACCGTCTGAGCCACTCTGCCCGGCGGGAACCATTTCTCTAACTCGCAATTTAGTCCTGGCCGGTAAATTATGAAATGCAGTTCTGTAACTATAATTTATAAGATAGAAAAGGTCCCCGCGCGCGACACTGGGAAAGTGTCGGCGGTTGGATCCCAAGATCACGGGTTATAACCCGGCAAAAGCAGTCGGATCATTGAAGGGAGGAAAAGGTACATTGCCGGGCTGAGTAGCTCAGACGATAGAGCGATCTGTCCTTATGACATCAATTTGGAAGGTTCAAGCATGGTTCAAATACTCAAACACGACACCCTCGTATCGGTAGATTTACTGGCACGTAAAAGAACTCCATGGGGAAAAAGTCCGGCACGGTTCTTGTCGTCGCTATTACCACCGCCTGCTGCATACTTCACCATAGATGTTTCGGTCATATCAATTAGCCATACCAATCGATGTCGTTTGTCCACCAACATCAATTCTGGTCTATTTCTTGAGACAGAACGATCGGTAAAAATTGTACAATCCCAGTAAATATGATAATTATCGTTTTCAAGCACAGGTTCAGCTTGGTATTTGTAATACGGCTGTTTCTCGGAAGTTAGAAGACCATGTTTCAGTGCGAGTTTCTGATGTAAAATTTTGGCAACTGAATCGTGGCAACCTGCATATTCTGAAACATTGCTCATGTTCTGCACTTACTGAGTATCTGGTGTTATAGCCTGTTACAGTCTTCGGTCCACTGTTGAATGATGAACGTTAAATGCATAAATTAGGGAGTATCTATGGTATCGTATTCGTACAGGTTTTAACAGCAAAGATTATTAAACAGTTTCTTCAAGACAAAGAGGAAGTGATGACGGGCTGAATGATCAATAACACGGAGTGGGGTGTATGAATATTCCACGCAAAAGACTATACACGACTCCGCATGTTCCGCAAAGCTTGGGTCAGTGGCTTCAAATCCAAAATAATCAATGTTAAATGATAGAAAATTAGGTATTTCATTATGTTACTGTACATACTTCGTAAATTTCAACAATTATAATAATAGAGAATTACATTTTTGACTACCGGTACATTCAAAATTGAAAGGTCAATTTTTGTGCCTCAATATTTACTGTTAGCTCTATTAACTCACTACAAAATACATATAAGAAACACATATACAGATATTCAGTATATAAAGATTTGTGACTCCAAGTCCCGAATTTCCATCGCCCTGTGGGTGGGGGCGGTAGAATAACACCCACGGTATCCCCTGCCTGTCGTAAGAGGCGACTAAACGGGGCCCCAGGGGCTCTGAACTTTGGAGCGTGGGTTGGCTACCACGGGGCCCTTAGCTGAGTCCTGGCATTGCTTCCACTTACTTGTGCCAGGCTCCTTACTTTCATCTATCATATCTGACCTCTCTTGGTCAACTCTTGTTCTTTTCCGACCCCGACGCTATTAGGTTTGCGAGGGCTAGGGAGTCTTTCATTTTCACGCCCTTCGTGGCCTTTGTCTTCCTTTGGCCGATACCTTCATTTTTCGAAGTGTCGGACCCCTTCCATTTTTTTCTTTCTGATTAATGTTATAGAGGATGGTTGCCAAGTTGTACTTCCTCTTAAAACAATAAGGACCACCACCACCATCCCGAATTTCCACGGTTAAATGGTGACAAGCCTTGGTTGGATCGACCGTCACTATGGCACCTTTGAAGCAAGTGACGGCGCGGTTTGAGTCATGTAGGTATCAGCTTGCATTCGGGTAATAGTGGGTTCGAATCCCACTGTCGGCAGCCCTGAAGATGGTTTTCCCTGGTTTCCCATTTTCACACTAGGCAAATCTTTGGGGCTGTACCTTAATTAAGGCCACGGTAGCTTCCTCCCAACTTCTAGCCATTTCCTATCCCATTGTCGCCGTAAGACCTATCTATGCCAGTGTGATGCAAAGATAATTGTAAATATTAATATGTTTTCCCGTTTTGACATTTTCTCACAGGGCAACTGCTGGAGCTGAACTTAAATTTAGACCACGGATGCTTCTTTACCAGTTCTAGACGTTCCTAACTCATGTCTGTCTGTTAGGTCATAAGCCCAGAGGCTGGTTGGATCCTCATATAGCACCATCAAAGGTTATGCGGTTATAAGGAAAGCGCAAAAACCAATGGCAGCACCAAAATGAGGCGTACTAGGCAAGACGAGGAGTGAGGTAGTTTGCCATTGCTTTCCTCACTGGGTCAGAAAGTGCTATTGCAGCACGACTGACCCTATGAGCAACACCTTTCATAACACTCAGATGCACTAGTTGTGCTCTGAATGTCATTACTCAGCACCACCCATACCCCAGCAGCTTCCATATTGTCACAGCCATGGATGAGACTGGAACTTCGGTGGAAGCTACACTTTACTCTGGCCTGTGCCAAGAGATGGATACAAAAGTACTGCATCCATCAAGAAATGACAACAGGCAAATCCTAACTCATTGTCGTCGATTATTTAACAGTATAAGTGTGACGTTAAAGCCGTTAGCATTTAAAGAACATCTTCGCCACTGCAGACGTTACAAAACTTTTGATCCAGTATCAAGGACACTAAATGGACAACACTGATGTTTATCATCTTCATTGCTACAACGACGAGAAGAGGCAGATTTTGGGGGAGATAACTTTCCCCTGTTCCTTCGATCCTGAACTTCACGGCTTATTGTCCCTGAGCTATCGTTACACACACACACACACACACACACACACACACACACACACACACACACACACACACACACACACACACACACACACACACACACAGAGGAGCTGCTGACGTCATGGAAATAGGGAGTCAGTACCCAGCTGAACCACTGGAGCTGACATTTATTCGCGTGCTCGCATCCAAAGCAAGCGGAACGGAAGAGAATGTATTGGCTAAATTACGCATGTCAGTCGCGGCACGTGCGTCTGACATTGACGGCTGTACAGCGGGTGGTCAAGCTGGCTAGCGCCGATATTACTAGCCTGCAGTTCTGCTTCTTTATAAGGCTTGACATTACAGTTCCCTTTCTCCTCGATCGAAATCGTCCGCATATCAAAATACTCTACACAGCCTGACTAGTTCAAATAGCCTACGCTGCAATATTATCAAAATTATGCTATACTTGTGATGAAAACAAATTTGTCATCCCTTGAAATTTATGGACGGCTCAGCAACATTATTGTTAGCTTTTCACAAACGAAACAGGGGTTGATTCCTGCGTTTTCTATTTTTTTTCTTTCTTTATGTAAGCAAAGCGAACAAAGTCACCTCCGTACAGGCCCTTGGAGGAGTGCAAGGTAAAGGCTTCCACCATTGTTAACATCGGCAAGTGTTGGGGTAGAATAGTTAGCTCTTAAGCCCGGCTGCCTTTGCCCGCAGAAATTAACCTTCTTCTTTCGGTGCCTATCCGTTTCGGATGTTGGCGATCTTGTTGGCTATTTTCGTCTTGTTTGTGGCAGAGCGGAGCAGTTCAACTGATGACATATTGCACCAGCCTCTAAGATTGTCGAGCCAAGATATTCTTCTTCTTCCAAGACCTCTTTTGCTGTTAATTTTCCCCTGGAGTATTTTTTGGAGTAGGTTGTATCTATCTGTGTTGCGCATTATATGTCCCAGATACTGCAGCTTTCGGCATTTCACTATCTTGATCAACTGAGGTGTTGTGTTCATCCTGGTACTCATTTTTGGTGTAGGCTGCGTGAACCTCAAGGCCATATGCACCTTCGGAAGTGGAAATCTCGTTTCTTAATTTTTACGACTTCCTGGTGGGGATTCGAACCCACGTCCTTCCGGGCGAACCGAGCACGCCTTTACCTCCTCGGCCAGACAGCCCCTTCTTTCTTTATGTACCGTATTTATTTATCTTGTTCAGCTTGGGCCAGTCTGACCGGTTCAGACGGTTGAGGCTCTGGACTTCTGACCCGAACTTTGCAGGTTCAAACCTGGCTCAGTCCGAGGGTATTTGGTGGTGCTCGTAAGAGTCAGCCTTGTGTCGGTTGATTTACTAGCACGTAAAAGAACACCAGCGGGACAAACTTCCGGCACCTCTGCGTCTCCGAAAACCTTCAAAAGTAGTTAGTGGGACGTAAATATTTGTTTTAATCATAGCTCTCCTAAGGAGTAGAAAGAAATACGATTCCCACGTTGAAATAAATGGGTCTGTTCCTATTTTTAGACTGAGGAATAATTTTTCCACCGATTTGTTCTGTAAATTCAAGCATTAGACATCAGCTCCTTTATTAAATATTTCTTCTCTCTACCGTTTAGTTCTATCACCCCTCATACGGCAGACAAAAGCGCAGTCATCAATTTACTTAATAATTAAAATTATGTCAAGCTTTAACTTGTGGAAGTGTCAGTTGGTTTCCGGTCACGTGACTGAGGTCACAGTAGCAGTCTATCAGCTGATCTCGGGGGATCGATCGGTCCGTGAGAAACTACTGCCTGCTGCACTTACTGTTTCCGTTAGCTGGACGTGTTAACACAAATGTACAGAGGGACCCACTCCAACACCTTCTAATTGCGTGTCCTTTCCCCATTGAGAACATCCCTATTTCATTCCCAGCCATAAAACACTGACTGTCAAGCTGACACTACAATGTCCTCATGGCGCAGGAAGCACTTCACACTTGGCCGTGTCCCTCCTGACAGGCTACGAGTCTTTCACAAACATTTTAAAATCGTGTACTCTCACACTAAATAAACTCTCCCTCCCTTTACGCCAACACTGAAAGCTTTTTGCGAAATATTGATACAGTAAACACTCCCTTCGATCTTGACGAGAACAGCTCGTAGACTGGTGTTGTAAGAACTTAATCGTATCATGGCAACAAAAGAAGCCCATTATTGTTTCATTGGCATAGACTGCAAAATAGTGATTATGACGGAGACATGTAGTTCCACTAGGACTTAAACACAAGACCTCATCATACTCAGCTTGCTCTTCAGACAGCTGATCGTCCGGTTGATTGACTTTCTGACTCCATGCTGACGAGTTCAGTGCCATCTCAGTCCAGTGGTATATGGAGGTATTTAAATACACCAATGCCTTGTCGTTGGATTTATAGATATGTGAAATAATTCTTACAAGTTGTTTTACGTCGCACAGATGCAGACAGCGAAGGGATTATTCGGCTAGGAGTAGGAAGGAAGTGGCCGTGGCCTTAATTAAGGTACAGCCCCAAAATCGGAAAAAGGGGAAACCACGGAAAACTATCTTCAGGGTTGGCGACAGTGGTGTTCAAGCTCACTATCTCCCGAATGCAAGGTCACAGCTGTGCGCCTAACCGCACGGCCAACTCGCTCGGTATAAAATAATTCATATGGGTTGAAATTTGAGCACTTCGGTGTTTCCGAAAATCGTAAAACCATTATTATTATTATTATTATTATTATTATTATTATTATTATTATTAGGGAACTGATAAAAATGAAAGAGTACCGTCGGCATTCCTGAAGATGGTTTTCCATGATTCTCCATTTTCACACCAGGCAAATGCTGGGGCTGCACCTTAATTGAAGCCACGGCTGCTACTTCCCAATCCTAGCCCTCTCCCACACTCCCGTCGCCAAAAACCTTCGATGTGTTAGTGCGACATTAAACAAGTAGCAGAAAATAAAATATAGAAGTGAAAGAGTTGCAAAGTGAGTATGAAGAACCGCTTATGGCATCCGTGCAATAGCGGTGGATTCAGAATCTAATCCCCGTTGACGATCCTTTAGTTTATTTATTTATGTAGTTATGTTTTTTATTTATTATCGTTCCGGCCATCTATGGACCACGTTTTACAGTCTTTACGTTATTTTTCACCAGTCCTGACTTCACATTCTGCCAGTACTTCTTCATCCTTGCACTGACTTCTTTCTTCTGTTCTTCTGTGTAGGTTCTCTTCTTCTTCTTCTGAAAATCCTTTTTGTCAGTCGGTTGGTGTCCATTCTCTGTAGATGTCCATAAAATTGAAGCCTTCGCTTTTTCATCAATACGACGACTTCCTCTGTCTTCTGGTATAGTTCTTTGTTGGGTCTAAGTCTCCTCTCCCCACCTTTCATATTCGGGCCCAAGATCTTCCGGAGCATTTTCCTCTCTTTCTTTCTGATGTTCTCTAGATCTCCCTTTCCAATCATCTCCAATGTTTCTGCTGCGTATTTATGTATTTAAATATTTATTTATTTTATATTTACTATTTGTAGTGTGTGTTCTCAAGAAGGGTCACTTTACTAACAACAGTTCGAAAAATTGAACTTCAGCCGCCTGTTGCTAAAACATCATCGTCGGGTGTTTGGAGGTGATAGAATATATCAACAGTATCCTCTGCCTATTCAGTTCCAGGGGCTGTCAACTTGGGAGTAAGTGTTAGCGGCCACGGGTCCTAGCTGAGTCCGGTACTCCTGACACTTACTTGAGACACCTTCCTCATTTTCTTTCTTCCTATCCGACCTTCCTTGATCTACTGTTTTTTTTTTTTTTGCTAGTTGTTTTACGTCGCACCGACACAGATAGGTCTTATGGCGACGATGGGACAGGGAAAGGCTAGGAGTGGGAAGGAAGCGGCCTGACCTTGATTAAGGTACAGCCCCAGCATTTGCCTGATATGAAAATGGGAAACCACGGAAAACCATTTTCAGGGCTGCCGACAGTGAGGTTCGAACCTACTATCTCCCGAATACTGGATACTGGCCGCACTTAAGCGACTGCAGCCATCGAGCTCGATTTGATCTACTGTCGTTCTCCTCCAACTCCGACGGTATTAGGTCTGCGAGGTCTAGGAAGTACTTCATTTTCACGCCCCCGGTGATCCTTCTCTTTCTTTTGACGATACCTTCATTCTTCGATATGTCCGACCTCCTCATATTTCCCTCTGTTTAATGTTTAGTTTATACCTCATAAAACAATAATCACCACCATCGCTAACATAGTCGTGGCAACAGTTCAGCGGACTCTCAAACAAAATGCGTCATCTAATCTTCTTGATAAACAAACTGAAATTGATACAATTTAACATTTTAATTTCTTTCTTTCTTTCTTAATCTGCTTACCTTCCAGGGTTGGCTGTCTCCCTCGGACTCAGCGAGGGATCCCACCTCTACCGCCTCAAGGGCATGTCCTGGAGCGTCAGACATTGGGTCGGGGATACAACTGGGGAGAATGACTAGTACCTCGTCCAGGCGGCCTCACCTGCTATGCGGAACAGTGGCCTTGTGCGGGGGGGGGGGGATGGGAAGATTGGAAGGGATAGACAAGGAAGAGGTATGGAAGCGGCCGTGGCCTGAAGTTAGGTACCATCCCGGCATTTGCCTGGAGGAGAAGTGGGAAACCACTTCGAGGATGGCTGAGGTGGGAATCGAACCCAACTCTACTTATTTGACCTCTCGAGGCTGAGTGGACCCCGTTCCAGCCCTCTTACTACTTTTCAAATTTCGTGATAGAGCCGGGAATCGAACCTGGGCATCCGGGGGTGGCAGCTAATCACACTAACCACTGTACCACAGAGTCGGACAACATTTTATTTCACTTTTAAAAATTTGAATTTGTTCATATAATATTTAATACAAATATACTGTATACACCACGTACGCAAATAACTTTAGTGGACGAATCCGTTCCCCGTTTGTTCATTTTAAGCATCGGATATACTCATTTTACTATCCGACTCCATTGCTAAATAATTATCGTGCTGGCATTTAGCCCAAGCGGTCCCGGGTTCGGTTCCTAGTAAGGTCGGGGATTTTAACTTTCATCGGTTAATTCCGATGGCTTGAGGGTTCGTCATCAGAATTCATTATTGGAAGGTCCCCATCCTCTCAGTGGCGCAGATCTCTTGTACGGCGTCAACTCGAATGACCTGCATCAGGCTTCTTCGCAGGCCAAACGCCATTATTGTTCAATTTACACATTCATTTTGAAGAGAAAACATGCAAGGTCCGTGGTATTTATGCGTTCTTTTTCAAACATGTCATTAATTTTGCTCAAATTACATATCTCAAACCAGCCGTAGGCAAATATTTTATTCGATCTCCCTACATCCGTCGCAGGATGTACAGTATTTCAGCCGCCATGTCCGTACTCATTAGCCGTAAGGGAATAATTCACTTAAGTGTTTCTCAATCCGCACACATTGGTTGTCACGCAGTAGTATTGGTATCGGAAAGCCATCCAGTGCAATTTGTTCTCAGGTTGCGCTGTTGCACGTCGAAGTAAGGTGGGGCTGGTGTAATTTACAACTTGAATAATTAAATTAGTTTCAAGCGAACCATAACTGACTCACGTTTGTGTATTGTCAAGGACTGAAGAACGGTGCAGACCGTTACATTAGTAAACTGTGCTGTGACTCACTCACTGCCAGTACAATGAGGCCCCTCGGTTAGAACTCATCCGAAACCATTTACCTGGAAGAGAAATGCTTCTTTCACGGAAGGAGGGAAGATATCATTACAATGTTAAGAGAGAGATAGTTCCAGGCATGAAGATATGACAGCAGTGTTGCCAAATCAATTTTCCGTTTATTTTTAATTTATTTATGCAGGAAAATGATCTTGTACGTAAACAAGCAAAAGCTTGGTTTTACTCAACGCAATTGAATATTAATTTATATCAGTAAAATAACCAAAGTCCACCTCTGTGGTGTAGTGGTTAGTGTGATTAGCTGCCACCTCCGGAGACCCGGGTTCGATTCCCGGCTCTGCCATGAAAATCTGGAAAGTTGTACCAGGGCTGGAATGGAGTCCACTCAGCCTCGGGAAGTCAACTGAGTAGTCTCACCTCAGCCACGCTTTAAGTGGCTTTCTGTGGTTTCCCATTTCTCCTCCAGGCAAATGCCGGAATGGTAGCTAACTTAAGCCCACGGCCGCTTCCTGCCCTCTTCCTTGTCTATCCCTTACGATCTTCCCATCCACCCACAAGGCCTCTGTTCGGAAAAGCAGGTGAGGCCGCCTGGGCGAGGTACTGGTCCTCCTCCCCAGTTTTATCCCCTGACCCAAAGTCTCACTCTCCAGGACACTGCCCTTAAGGCGGTAGAGGTGGGATCCCTCGCTGAGTCCGAGGGAAAAACCAACCCTGGAGGACAAATGGATTAGGAAATAAATAAATAAATAAATAAATAAATAAATAAATAAATAAATAAATAAATAAATAAATAAATAAATAAATACAATACCAAAACTATACAACTACAGGAATGCCTTGCCACGTGGCTAATTGGCCACTTGCCGCATATTTGGGCCTCGGGGTCCCGAGTTCGATTCCTACCGTGTCGTGGAATTTTAATTGCGAGCAGTTAATTCCCTTCTGTTCACACAGCACACACTCTTTTAGTTCAACCTTACTATCACGCAGTTTGTCATTCATAGGCTGAACCAGTCTAGTAGCAGCTACACGAAATATATAAGGTGAAACAGTTGGTTGCCCCTTACAATATGGTTATATGCTATACGCTGTATATAGACTACCTGAAAAACATCAGTCCCTATAGTTGCACAATTAATGCAGAATGAATGCTAAATAAGAATTTCAGCCAAGAACGTAGCGGTGTTTCGAATTTTCGCTTATTTCTCCTCAGAGCCAACAAATGGAATGTAACAATGTATTTCATAAACAAGTAGCGACACATGTTTATTCCCATAAAACCGATATTTAACATGTGGTTTGCCGAGTGCGGTGAAATTATACAAATACATAAACATCTCATTAATTTTGCTCAAATTTCTTCTCAAATTAAGCCTAGGTAAATATTTTACTCCATTTACCTACTAATAATAGTGGCGTATAGTCCCCGGAAAAGTCTGGTTGAGGTCATTTGAGCTGATTCCTATGCGCGACCTGCGTGAATGTGAGGATCAGTGGCGTAGGCTGAGGGGGGGGGGGGGGAGGATCGAAGGGATAAATCCCTCAAAAAAATTTGAAGTTTAGAACTTCTGATTTTGTGGCAACCATGTCAATGATGATTTTTTTAAATTTGCTTTACGTCGCACCGACACAAATAGGTCTTACGGCGACGATAAGATACGAAAGGCCTAGAAGTGGGAAGGAAGCGACCGTGGCTTTAATTAAGGTACAGCCAGACGTTTGCCTGGTGCGAAAATGGGAAACCACGGAAAACCATCTTCAGGGCTGCCGACAATGGGGTTCGAACCCATTATCTCCCGGATGCAAGCTCACAGCAGCCTGCCCCTAACCGCACGGCCAACTCGGCCGTTTGAACATTTTAGGTATCTGATTGTTTTGCTGTTAAACTGAACTACTATTTGCCATCAATGTGTTGATACTACCATCTATATATATAAAATAACTTGTCCTGACTGACTGACTGACTGACTGACTGATTCATCATCGCCGAGCCAAAACTACTGGACATAAAGAGATGAAATTTTGGGGATATATTCATATTAAGACGTAGGTACTCGCTAAGAGAGGATTTTTGGATATTCCTTCGCTAAGGGGGTGAAAACGGGGGTGAAATTTTAAAATGAGTTGCTCTATATCTCAAAACTTTAAAAGTTTACAGATGTAAAAATTGGTATTTAGAATCGTCTTTAAAAATAAGGAAACACGTATTTTTTTGTTTTCAGAAGATCCCAATAGGAGGGGTGAAAAAGGGTGAAAATGGGGAAAAATGGGTTGAATGCCTTTAATCAGGATACCGGTACCTATATTTTAGAAACTGAAGATATTACAGACCTGAAAATTGGTACTTTTGATCTCTTTTAAAAATAAACAAACACGTAATTTTTTGTTTTTGGAAAATCCAATTAATGGGAGGGTGAAAAGGGTGTGAATTTTTTAAATGAGTGAATCTATATCTCCAAACTTTTAAAGTTTTCAGATGTAAAAATTGGTATTTAGAACCTTCAATAAAAATAAAGGAACACGTATTTTTTTGTTTTCGGAAAATCGCAATAGGAGGAGTGAAAAGGGGCTAAAAAGTGGTTGAATGCCTTTAATGAGGCTACTTATATATCAGAAACTGAAGATATTGCAGACCTGAAAATTGGTGTTTGGGATCTCCTTTAAAAATAAAGAAACACGTATTTTTTTGTTTCTGGAAAATCCAATTTAGGGGGTGAAAAGGGAGTAATATTTTAAAATGAGTGTATCTATCTCAAAATTTTTCAAGGTTATATATGTGAAATTTGGTATTTAGAATCTCCTTTAAAAATAAATAAACACACGTATTTTTTCGTTTTTGGAAAATCCAAATATTGGGGGGTAAAAAGGGGGGAGGGTAAATTTTTTAAAATGAGTGTGTATACATCTTAAAACTTTAAAATTTACAGATGTAAAAATTGGTAGTTAGAATCTCCTCTAAAAATAAAGGAAAACGTATTTTTTGTTTCCTGTAAATCCCAATAGGAGGGGTGTAAAAGGGTGAAAAATGGGTTGAATGCCTTTAATGAGGATACATATATCTCAGAAACGAAAGATATTACAGAACTGAAAATTTGTATATGGGATCTCCTTTAAAAATAAAGAAACACGTATTTTTTAGTTTTGGAAAATCCAATTAATGGCGGTTAAACAGGAGTGACAAATTGGGTGAATTTTTGAAAGACTATATCTACAGAATATCTTGGAAACGTAAAATGTTACAGACGTAAAAAGTGGGTGTTTGTAATCTCCTGTAAATCTAAAGAAACATAGGTGATTTGTGTTTGGAAACTCCACTTAAGGGTAACTCAAAAGGGGTGAAATTTTAAAATGAGAATTTTTACAGTTTATCTCACAAAACTTAACATGTTACAGAAGTGAAAAATGGTATTTTTTATCTCTATTAAATTCTTTTAATTAGGCAACTGATATCTCGAAAATGAAGATGTTACAGAGGTGAAATTTGATATTTGCAATCTGCTTTAAAAATAAAGAAACACGTATTCTCGGAAAATCCAATGAAGGGGGGGGGGGTGGAAGAATTGAAAAATTAATTGAATTAATTGAATGAAAATACATACATCTAATAAAAACTAAAGTTGTTACAGACGTGAAAATTCGTATTTGGATCTCCTTTAAAAACAAAGAAAAACGCGTTTTGGGGGGAAACCATCTTGGAGGGCGGGAGTGTAAAGGAGTTGAATTCCTTTCATGAGGACACATAAATCAAAAACTGAAGAAGTTAGAGTCGTGATAATTGGTATTTAGAAGATCCTTTACTATTAAAGAAACAAGTATTTTTTGCGGGAAAATTCACTTAGGGGGGGGGGGGAGTAGTGTGAAAGGAAGTGAAAAAAGTAAATTATTTTTATGGGGATACTTATATCTCAAAACTGAAGGTAATAGACGTGAACATTGGTGTTTGAAATCTTCTTTAAACATAAGAAACAAGCCTTCTTTTAATTTTTATTTTTTTTGGGCGGCGGGGTGTGCCGGTAAATAAACTTAACGGCGGTGGGGTGGAGAAGGAGGTGAGACCAATTGATTTTACTGTTCTTAATGTACTTATAAGGATCCTCGGCAGCGCGCCGGCCTCTCACAGCTGGGTTCCGTGGTTCAAATCCCGTTCACTCCATGTGATATTCGTGCTGGACAAAACGGAGGCGGGACAGGTTTTTCTCCGGATACTCCGGTTTTCCTGTCATCATCCATTCCAGCAACACATACTAATAATAATAATAATAATAATAATAATAATAATAATAATAATAATAATAATATTAATAATAATGTTCCGGACCGTCGTCAAATGTGCGGACCTCGCTGGAAACGGCTCCTGGACGGGTAATGACTAAGAATGCAGTCCGGCCGCGGGTTCAGTGCCTTCTAGGCACCCAATATGACACCACGGCGGATCTCCTGAAGGATTTTATCCATATTAAAAATGATTATAGGAAAAGATGGCAAAGATTTACGGACCCAACTGACCGGGAGGAATACCTGAGCCTAGCCCGGGAAGTACGAAATCGATTGCTGGAAAAGGAGATTGAAAAATGGGAGGAAACATGCCGTAATCTAATAGAAAACGAGTCAGATCTGGAATTTTGGTGGGTTCTCGCAAAAAACGAGTCAGACCGCGAATTTCGGCGGATTATATATCTAAAACAATAAGCATTCAATTACAAATTTCAGTATAATACCGTAGCGAAGCACGGGTATCTTGCTAGTTAATACATATAAATAATTATATACACGTTTTTTTCTTCTAAAAGCAATCATCCTGAACCAATGGACTTCACTTCTGCACTAAACCTTTTGCGACAGTGATATTTTTCCTGGTCCGCAACTGTGGTGTAGTGGTTAGTGTGATTAGCTGCCACCTACGGAGGCCCGAGTTCGATTCCCGACTCTGCCACGAAATTTGACAAGTTGTACGAGGGCTGGAACGGGGTCCACTCGGCCTCTGGAGGTCAACTGAATAGAGGTGGGTTCGATTCTCACCTCAGCCACGCTTTAAGTGGCTTTCTGTGGTTTCCCATTTCTCCTCCAGGCAAATGCCGGAATGGTAGCTAACTTAAGCCCACGGCCGCTTCCTGCCCTCTTCCTTGTCTATCCCTTACGATCTTCCCATCCACCCACAAGGCCCCTGTTCAGCACAGCAGATGAGGACGCCTGGGCGAGTCACTGGTCATCCTCCCCAGTTGTATCCCCCAACCCAATGTCTGATGCTCCAGGACACTGCCCTTGATGCGGTAGAGGTGGGATCCCTCGCTGAGTCCGAGGGAAAAGCCAACCCTGGAGGGTAAACAGATTAAGAAAGAAAGAAAGAAAGAAAGAAAGAAAGAAAGAAAGAAAGAAAGAAAGAAAGAAAGAAAGAAAGAAAGAAAGAAAGAAAGAAAAGATATTTTTCCAACAATACATGGAGTAATGAAACTGTTTGCTGTCTCACTAGTAACCAATGCCATTCCAGAACGCTCTTCTGCATACCTGAAATATTTCAAAGGTTATTTGCAGAATATGACTGTATAGGAAAGATTGAATGGGTTAGCTCTTTTGTATATACACAAATAAGAACATGTGACCGTAGAAAATATAAGCCATGACCTGGCCAGAAAACCTAGGAGACGTCTTCTGTTGTAATCAACAACATGAATACAAATGAGTCTTAATTAAATAATTATGTTATTTTGAAAGTTTTAATTTACTGTTCCTAATTTCTCAGTATATCATCATCATCATCATCATCTGTTTACCCTCCAGGTTCGGCTTTTCCCTCGGACTCAGCGAGGGATCCCACCTCTATCGCCTCAAGGGCAGAGTCCTGGAGCTTCAGACTCTTGGTCGGGGGATACAACTGGCGAGAATGACCAGTACCTCGTTCAGGTGGCCTCATCTGCTATGCTGAACAGGGGCCTTGTGGAGGGATGGGAAGATTGGAAGGGATAGACAAGATAGAGGGAAGGAAGCGGCCGTGGCCTTAAGTTAGGTAACATCCCGGCATTTGCCTGGAGGAGAAGTGGGAAACCACGGAAAACCACTTCGAGGATGGCTGAGGTGGGAATCGAACCCTCCTCTACTCAGTTGACCTCCCGAGGCTGAGTGGACCCCGTTCCAGCCCTCGTACCACTTTTCAAATTTTCGTGGCAGAGCCGGGAATCGAACCCGGACCTCCGGGGGTGGCAGCTAATCACGCTAACCACTACACCACAGAGGCGGACTTCACAGTATATACCCAATATTATTTTGTAGACGTCCTCAAATTTTAATGTTTAATATCCTCCCCCACCCCCGAAAGCAAATCTGCGTGCGCCCCTGGTGAGGATAGGATCCTACCTAGGATGAATTGTAATTTAGAAAATGGCAGACGAATCAAATGCCTACCATGAGTAATTAACCAATTAAAATCCTCTAACCCGGATCCCCTTGGACCAATGGCCAGCGTGCAAGCCAGCTGGTCACGGAGATGCACAGCAATATGATTTATAGAATGTGATATTTTTGGAACGATCTTGTTCTTATTGTGCGGAATGTTCGAAGAGTCCTGTGCGCTTTAGAGATATGCTTGCTGTGAGTTGTTAGCAGGCAGCAGAGGAATGTCGATCATCGCGATCAACACGTATTACTGAATTACATATCTTCCAAATTTGCTGAGCGAAGTGGTCGCCCGTGGTAACGTGTTATTTCCATGGCGCGAAAGCTCTGCATTTGGCAGACGCGTGGGTTCGAAACCTACCGTCGGCTGTCCTAAGAATGATTTTCCATTTTAACTTCCAGGCTCATGGCCAGACAGTCCCTATTCCTTCCAACTTCTTAACCAATTTTATTCATTATCACCCATTCCATCTTAACTGAGGCTGATGTCAGGAAGGGCACCCGGTCGAAAAGTATGCCATATATATTCATCTCACCTTATCTTAGACCACATCTCAAGAAGCACGACTAAGGGATATACATAGGCCTACGAATTTTTCAGAATTATAAGGAGCAGTTGGTTTACGGGGTGAATTTTATAATTAGAAAACTACATCCTGTTTAGAATGAAACATTAAGCCCCTGACAATGAGAGCTTTGAATACATCCATGGTATCCCTTTTCTCTCATGAAATGAGACTGTAAGTGGTGACATCCTAGGGGTTTATAACTTGACGTGGGTTGGTTGGGGTGGGGGCGGGATGGGGCGGCGGAGAGTAGGATGAGTACCTTCGTTGTCATCAACATAATGATTATAATGATGAAATGAAATCGTGACCTCAAGAAGTGGGAAGTAGAAGTGGGGGGCACAAACATTTATACACAACAAAAATTCCCGTGTCTGGGGAATATAGGAGAGAGGGTTGGGTAGACATCAACATTGAAAAATACAGTTTCAAAATGGTAAGTTTTTGATGTTCGCTGAGCGAATTAAGACAAAAAAGTAAAGGTTGACAGTTTAAGAACTTAAGTGCAATATTGATAGTTTTTTAGATTTTGATTCAATACTCAACAATAAAACTTCGACCAAAAAAATGTGCATGTATTACAATCAAATGGAAGTACGGCGTGATTATACAATTAAAAAGTCATTTAGTATTTGACTACACACTAGCAAAGTAACAAACACTAGATCGAAATTCACAAACACTTTGACTAAGTGAGACTCCTAGACTGACGAATGCGCGTGGCAAGCGGGTGAATCGTACCTCAGTGTCCTAGACTTGCTACCCTTCATCACAGCACAATATGCTGCTTGCTGCTGCGCGGGTCCCCACTAATACTTGTGGCGCTGTACGGCCCGGTTGTATAAAACATTTGATCTGAGTTTAACGAGGAAAAATGGCTGCCAGTCAAGTTGAACTTCGATTTTCCGTTGTATAAACGCTAATCTAAGATCATCTCGTCTCGATCTAAGTTCAGATTTGACTGGCGAATATTCGTCGGTTAATCTCCTTGAACTTAGATCATTATCGTTCATATTAAATATTGAACTAGTCCTGAAGACTTGAGAAGTGTTTCCTTGTATCGTATCTGCGTAAGAATACCGCGTCTTAATAATATCGAGATGAGTTATAAATATCTTGAATGCTAGTAATTAAATTATATTGATAAAGATCGCTAGATTTTTTCAGAAGTGAGGTTATGTGAATATCATATAAACAATAGCCTACTGCCATACCAACACGTTGTTGTTACTTAGTTTTATGATACTGCTTCAATAATGAATTATTTTAAATTATGTTTCAAGTTTACAAAACAAAGCAACTAGCAGGGATGTCAGATTATTCCGACTTTTCGTCTGATGAAGAAGAGTTGATTAAACCTACTCAAAGAAATTATCCCCTGTCACCCATGTGTATGTTTTATGCTACAAGAAGTTTTCAATTGGTTGTTGGAGATTTCTTTAAATTGACAAGTCAACGGCTTTCTCGTTCAACTTTGTCACCATATCGGTTTTTTTATTTTCTATTATAGGTTTGTAGCTCGATAGTACAATATCCACCAGATCGTCCTTTTATTTCGGTGTGAAATTCGCAGAACGCTCCTTTGAATTTCCTTCCATGTTTACTTCGCGAGATTTCAATATTTCTTCTTCTCCTGCTTCGACAGTCACGGCAGTTTCGTATTTCATTTGTTTACAGTCACGGCCAGGTCAATCCCGCCATTTATGTATTATCCAAAGGGCCGAGCTATTTCGTATTTCATTTGTTTTGCGGTGTTGCCACGTCCACTTATTTTAACTCCGATTACATTTGAACTACACATGTGTAAACCGAGTTCAGTTTTATACAACGCGATGAAGTCGTAACCTCAGTTCATTTTCAGAACTAAGTTCTAAATTGATCTCCAGTCAGATGTCTTTATACAACCGGGCCTACAAGTCGGTTAGCCGCGACGAGAGACACTGTGTGCGTATTTCCGCTGCGTATTATTCTTAATAATTAAAGAAATTAAAAGAAAGAATGCCTTTGCTGGCAGGACCTAGTATTTACAGTGCACTAGATCTTCTGGTATGTGCTAGAGCAATTTTGTTACTTACATTGATCTGTGTCTTATCTTTGGCTTTGACAATATGAAAGTGACTGAGGTATGAGCGATGCTAGTAATGCCATTCCTTGTGCAGCCAGTCCCTGCTATGAATGGTGTGACAACGTTGCTCATAGGGTCGGTTGGTGCATGCATTACAGTGGGCTTCGCAGACTGATATGTAATAGCAACTGGCTCGGTGAGGAAAGCAACGGGAAACTACCTCACTCCTCACTTACCTAGTACACCTCTTCAGTGATGCCTAGGCCATCTATTACAGCTGATGGCAGAGCTGTTGAGGATACAACCAGCCTTAGGGCTTTGTTACGTACATACAAAAGAAAGAATTAGGTGATAATACAACATGGTTTATAAAAATTGCCGGGCTGAGTGGCTCAGACGGTTGAGGCACTGACTGACCTTCTAACCACAATTTAGCAGGTTCGAACCTGGCTCATTCCGGTGGTATTTGAATGTGCTCAAAAACGTCAGCCTCGTGTCGGTAGATTTGCTGACACGTAAAAGAACACCTTGGGGACTAAATTCCAGCACCTTGGCGTCTCCGAAAACCGTAAAAGTAGTTAGTAGGACGTAAAAACAATAACATTTAAAATTAAGTTTAATTTTCTTATATTGCCGTTATGCAGATTTACTAATTTAAGAAGCGAAGGCAGAGTGCCGGCTGGCTGCGACCAGGTGGGCCGCGGGTGTGGGGAAAGCCAACCAGCCGGCCCCGGCCTGGCTCAGCAGCTGGCGAGCGGTCAGATTTTATACGGAAAGCTTTGTAAAGATAACATGCAAATAACAGTAAAATCTACTTGGGTCCAGAACATTTCGTTACAATATAAGGAGTTCGACTGTTTTTCTAACGTCTTTAAGGCCAATGAATAGTCTTTACCTGCTAAAATATTTCCCATCGGAACATTTTCTACTGTATGTAAAATGATTTTCACGGCTTTTCACTTCTGTTTTCATGTTTCAGATGCAATTCTCTCACTTCGTAATTTCCTTCGTCACTGCTGGTTCCTATCTATGCCTCTCCCTCAATTTGCTAGTGGAAGCACGTCCCAATCCGGCTGGCTGTAGAAATCTCAAGTGTGATTTAATCCCTGGCTCTAAAAACGCAGCTACCAGGAACAAAGTGGCCTTGTAGAAAGGACAAGTCCCGAATCACTAAGTAAGCGGCTGTAACAATGCTCAACGACACATTCCTCCTGTAAATTTATTCAACATAAATCTGCTCTTATTTTCTTTGATAATAAGAGAGAAATATATTATTGTTTCTGTATCTGATCACACAGTTCAATACCATAATGTTTGAATTCAGTAGGGAGGACAATTTCTTTACACATTTCTGTAATGTGTATGTTATCTTAACCCTCATATTCATACAATGCTCACGCCTCTTGCAGATGTCCTCAACAGAAAACTTGGTATTGGAATTTCAAATGCAGCCAGCATGTTATGAAAAATTGTTTTCTTGAAAACATATGGTTTTCTCTCTGATTATTCAGACTTAAAACCTATTTTTTGTATTCATTTCTTAAGAATATTTCTTTGGCATATCTTTGATCTGTGTACATTTACGCTGATGATCAAAAATACCTCCCACCTCTCCTCTGGTAATCGCAGGTTGTGTCAAGCGGTGTGCGGATATTTCGTACCAGGGACATTCGGTACCACTTTATTTCTCTGGGCATCTCGTCCCACCTAGGTAATTAACTGCCTGGGAATGATTTTCCTGTGATACCTATATATTTACGCCAGGACAAATTGCACCATTTGCAAAGTAAATCTAAATTGTAACTAAATAAATACATTAATTTAAAATGGTGTTTGACATCTTCCTTAATCTTTCCAAATGCCCTATGAAAATGAGTTTTAATGTTTCATACATTTATTCCAACTCTGTCTTCATGTATACTTTAACTGCAAACTTTATACTGATTTTGTCCAGTTGTACTCTATTAAGAGACGGCTGAATTCCCTAAGAGGAAGTTATTTCCACCGTACAGGTAAATCCACTTCCCTGTGACGCGGAACACATAACGGGACCCAAGAGAGAGAATGCATATTTGTTATATTCAGAGTAACATCTCAGGTGCATAATTCACACAGTCGGCATAAATAAAACGCAATGCAGGTCATAACATCAAGTATTACATTCGTTTATCTCAATCCACTATAATGTTCAAAACAGAGTAATAATATGACCTAAGGAAGTAGACAAAACATTCTGAATCAGGGTGTCTGCTTCTCTTGTAACTTTTAGTGGAGAGTGGATGGTTGTGAAATAATAATAATAATAATAATAATAATAATAATAATAATAATAATAATAATAATAATAATAATAATAATACCAAGCTCGGTAGGTTGGCCAGTATTCAGAATCCAGTATTCGGGAGATAGTGGGTTCGAACACCACTCTCGGCAGCCCTAAAGATGGTGGTCCAGGTTTCCCATTTTCACGACAGAAAAATGCTATTTTGTACCTTAATTAAGGTCACAGCCTCTTCCATCCCTCATCTTTGTCTATCCCCTCCAATCTTCCCATCCAGACACAAGGCCCGTGTTCATCATATCAGGTGAGATAGCCTGGGCGAGGTACTGCTCCTGCTCCCCAGTTGTAAACCCGAAAAATTATCGCACACTCCAGGACACTGCCCTTGTAGTGGCAGAGGTGGGATCCCTCACTGATTCCGAGGGAAAAACCAACCTTGGAGGGTAAACGGATTAAGATAGACAGAAAAAAATTAACCTCAAGATCTCAAGAAGTTCGAACGAAGTTGGTGGCCTCGTAGCTGTGAATTCCCCTAGTGATTTTCAGTATATCGCATGGAAGTTTAACAAGTGGCGTCTGATAATCAGTAATTTCAGAAACACATCACATACCCAGCCTCAGAGCCAAAGGAAATAATCATATGCGGTTAAAAACCTTTGAGTCGGTCGGCAGTCGAACCCAGAACCTCGCAGTTGAGAACTACAGTAGAACTCAGACAAGTCTATGGCCAAGTTGGACATACAACGAGATGACCCACTGTTCTAATTATTTGGAGTATAAAGGGTCTGATGACACATCAAACAGTGAAGAATAGGAAATAATGTTTCTTTGCTTTTTGTCTCTTTTTTACAGGTTGATTTACTTCGCACCGACACAGATAGGTCTTATGGTGACGATGGGGCAGGAAAGGGCTAGGAGTGGGAAGGAAGCGACCGTGGCCTTAAATAAGGTACAGCCTGATGTGAAAATGGGAAACCACGGAAAATCTGCCGACAGTGGTGTTCGAACCCACTATCTCCGAATACTGGATACTGGACACATTTAAGTGACTGTAGCCATCGAGCTCGGTATAAAATAATGTTAATATGAACGGAATTGTAAGCATGATCAACAACTGCATGTGGCAAAGCTGCCTATTCTATCATGCAGGTGATTTACTGGCGTCTGAAATGAACACCAGTGAGGGTCTTTTAATTATTGTTACAGGGGAGCACACAGGTGTGTGCAAAATGGTGTGGTTCTCACTTCCCTGTGCTATAGTCCGTAGTCTTGGTTCATTCTGGGGAGGGGGTGGAGTGGTATCGTTCACAGTGAACAAAGTTCACCTTATGTTCGGATCCAATAATTGCTAGCTGCTGTTGTTTGGCTCAGTCCAGTTGCGGTTACCCTGAGCTGAGTAAATTTCCAAGAGAATTTCTGACTTATTTCCCCTTCTTTGTCTAAGGGGATCTCTTAGGGTGTGGAAGGCAGCTGTCTGTTCATTCGGATGTCTTCTATCCGGAACCTATGTCTCGAAAGAGAGCGTAATTACAATCCAATCGGCTTTTTTCTTCAGGAAATTGTCTTGACACATTCTGCAAATTTGAAATCCGATACTGATAATTTAAGGAACTGCTAATGTCTCTCCTATAAGCAAGAAGCTTCATTAAACATTTTGGCTACATAAGGAGGCTAAATTAATCCAATATTGTGCATCATTTCTTGGACATCGAGTAACCAAATAGAGGAAGAGGAAGGCCAAAGATGAGTTGAGGAAGATCTATTGCATCCTTCTTACAGAAATAATTGGCACCAAAAGTTCTGATTGTTATAGGACTAGACTTAGTGACCTCATGTCAGATTGGGAGCGTCATGCTGAAACGTGGAAATGCGCTCAGGAAATACGAAACAGCACTCGATAATATTGTAACAATAAAGGCCAAGATTGCAGGTGAGAGGCTGACTAGCAGCGAGCAAGACAAAAACGCCGGCGAATTGTTGAAGCTCGCATTAAGAAAACCCCCAGGAAAAGTCGGATGCTAATTAACACTGGAGCAGACGCCTAGAATGATCTGGAAGTGGAAACCACTTAAATCTCAGGCTGATCTATACAAAGAGCCAAACCGGCGTGATTCAGTCAGTCTTAAGTGAGTCAGTCTTGCGACGATCGCGAGTGAATTACGAGACGGTCGCAAGCACTGTGTAGCGTGCGGAGAGCTGGAGAGTGAACTGAACAGTTCTGGAACGAGGCTACACTGCGAGAGAGGTGCGCAAGAGCAGGAGTTCGACACAATTGTGTGAGAGCCCGAGTGAGTGAAGAAGTGAATTGTAAAACTGGTGAACTTGTAAACTGCAGTTTAATAACATTTGGTAGATAATAAAACACGCTTCCTCTCAGTGTAGATTTTGTGTATGCCCAGCTGTACAAATATGATCGTCTTGAATGCTGTACTACAACAAAAGAGTTCACTTTGATTTAGAGAGAAACTTTTGTGACCAGTGCAGTGACTCGTTCTTTATTCACTATTCATGATGCAAGTTAAAAGTCTGCTTTGATCATTTTGTGAACGCTGACGATCACCACTTTGTAAAAAGTAACTTTTGTCTCCCACAGATCAACTTCCTATTCAGAGACAAATTATTTTCGCACCACCAGAGGGTAAACTTCCTATCGTTCGCCGGCGTACAAGGTTATCCATTATCAGATAATATTGCGCATACGAACTATTCTATACCCCAGAGACTTAGCAAAGTGAGAAAGCGTGCCTCGCTAAAAGGGATAATGGGTTGGTTGACACTGAAATACATACCCCTCCAAGTGAGAATATATACGAATTAGTTTTGTTATAATATAGTTGGTACGAAATGTAAATAATCTAACTTACAAGAGTATAATTTTCTCTCTTATTGATATGGATCACGTTATCTTTATTGAACCAAGTCATGCTCATAAGGAAATTCATTACAGTAAGTACGAAACTGCAGAAGACGGCGAGTTGTTAATGAACTAGAACAGGCCTTTCCAAATGAGGTGCCGCCAGGGCCTAGGCCAGGTGGGGGAAGCTGGGAAGTGGCAGAGGCAGCACCACAGGTCAAGTCAGCATGCAGCCCATGTAAACAATTATTAATAACAATTTTGTGAACACATAAATACACTATTAATTGTGTACATATTTTTGTTTGCCTTAGTGTAAATTTAGCATTTAAGTCGATTGTTGACATCGTTTTGCCGCAACTATTTTACCAATAGTCTATTGTATGTATTTGGCAGTAGAAGTTTTAAGTACGGCCTCTAAGGCAGCATCAGAGAGATAAGTCCTAGTTTATTTTAAAATTCATAATTGTTGAAAACATCTGTTCGCATGCATAAGTTGCACAGAACTTCTTTGTTTTCTTCTTCTACCACTTTTCCCACACCTTGTGCGGTCGCGGGTGCGAAACTGTGTAGCACATGTTGATTTCGCCCTGTTTTACAGCCGGATGCCTTGGAGGGATGTAATCACTATTGCGTGTTTCTGTGGGGGTTGGTAGTGTAGTGTGTTGTCTAAAAATAATGAGGAGAGTGTTAGAGAAAACACAAACAACCAGCCCCCGAGCCCGAATAGTTAATCAGACGCGATTAAAATCCCCGACTCGGCCGGGAATCGAACCCGGGACCCTATGAACTGACGACCTGAACGCTGACCATTCAGCCAAAGAGTCGGGGATACATTGTACAGAACATTAATGTAAAATTTTAGGCAATTGCATGAAGTTTGGGAAATTCCTGCGGATGAACACCTTTGTAAAATGAAATTAAATCACGGCTGTAGTCGTAGTACCTGTCGTTTAGGATTACGCTGCGCTGATTGAATGCATCGTGCAAATTCTGGTACGACGTCTGGTACTTTCCAAGAATTTTGGAAGTAGATATCAAGTGGCAGGGAGGAATTCAGATAGATGGAAATGTAGTAAGAAATCTGGCCTATGCTGACGACTTGGTATTAAAAGCCTGCAGTCTAACATCTTGGAACATGAAAATAGGTGCGATAAGTATTGTATTAAACACGAACAAGTAGAAAATGTCTAGTATTTATGGCAGTGTTGTAAGTGAGATTGAATCAAGGTGCAGTAAAGCTAATGCAGTGAGCTCGCAGTTTCGATCAACAGTGTTCTGTAATTAGGAAATCAGCTCCCGGACAAAACTATCCTTAGATCGGTCTGTTTTCAGACAAACGTTGCTTTACTGTAGTGAACACTGGGTGGACTCAGGATATCGTATTCATAAGTTAGAGATAACAGATGAAAGTATCGTGAATGGCTGCTGGTACAAACAGCTGGGAACAATGGCAGAATTGTACTCGGAATGAGGAGATAACTAAGTTAGCAATGAACTTGATAGATGAAGCTGTACTCATAAACTGGCTTCGGTGGTGGGTCATGTTGGGCGAATGGAGGAGGATAAGTTACCTAGGAGAATAATGGACTCTGTTATGGAGGGTAAGAGAAGTAGAAGGAGAGCAAGATGATGTTAGACTCAGTTTCTAACGATTTAAAGATAAGAGGTATAGAATCAAACGAGGCCATTGGACTACTTACAAATAGAGGATTCTGATGGGGTTTGGTAAATTCACAGAGGCTTGCAGACTGGTCGGTGAAGGACATAATTGCCTGGTTAAGGTGGTCTAGGGAAACGGTTGCACTGAGTACGGCGCTGGTGCACCCTAGCGCAAGGTGTTCGAGTAGGAAAGGCCTGAACTAGAACATCCTCCACCCAAATACTACCTTAGCCACATAATATTTGCTTATGTGTGACTCAAGTGTGACGCATCAGTTTGTATGCAAGTGCATGATTAGAGTCTTCGTGAATCTAACAAAACTAGTATTGAATAATGTATTTTTCATTTCATCATTCTTTGTAGTTTAATGTTGTGTAGTGCAGTGAACATGGTTAGCTTGTGTTTATGTTGAGTCTCAAGTTCTCCGAAACAGACACTAAACGTTATGTGGTACTTTGAACGATATCAACATTTTGTTCTACCATCCTCAAATAGCGGTGAGTTTCTCGCATATTCCATGGCTATCTTGTCCCCAGTAAAGAAAAGGAAAGTCCATGAAAGGCCGAAAATGTTACGTCTAGGAAAACTAACACCTTTGTGAATAGAATGTTATAAAAGTAGACCATGTGAAATCTGTAAGAAAGACATCAGGAGATCAGATTTGGAAATGATGGGTAGGTTGCATGCCTCTTACCCGGAGGCCCTGGGTTCGATTCTCGGCCAAGTTAGGGATTTTTATCTGGATCTCAGGGCTGGTTGTAGGTCCACTCAGCCTACGTGATTACAGTTGAGGAGGTCTTTGACGGCATGGTAGAGGCCGCGGTCTAGAAAGACAAGAATAACGGCCGAGAGGATTCGTCATGCTCACCACACGACACCTAGTAATCTGCAGGCTTTCGCGATGAGTAGCGTCACTGGGTAGGCCATGGCCCTTCGGAGCTGTTGCGCCATGGGGTTGGTTTTTGTTTGGTGTTGTCATCACAAGACGTCAATTGAGTCTTGCCCCACGTGTCTCTCTTTCTTCTTCCTATAAACTATTATTTCCCCGCATCATTTTCTTAAGCATGACACTCCCCCACGTGCCTCCAGAAAGCCTGACAATGAGACTCATTTGCAGTCAAGGTAGCACACTCTTACTTCCTCACGTATGCGATTGAGAAATTTTGCAATATTATTGCCTTTTGGAGGAAGACGAGGTTAAAATCCTTCACGAAGAGAACCGTACTTATGAAACTGGCATTTAAACATAAGAGATCAGTTCAGATGTAAAGCCTTCCAAAATTCAAAAAAGGAACGAGTTGGCTGAATGATTGTAGATCGTAGTCCCTTGAAAGAAAGTAAAAGTTATATCTCAAAAGAACACGAAATATGTTATTTTATATATACTCTCTATCCGTTTTCTTGTGTTTTCTGGCTTTGCCCTTAACCCAAAACTTGATGTTGGAAGACTGAAGCTCCTCAAGAATTGCCCGCTCGGTGAATACTGATGTTTGTCCCTCTGGTGGAAATAAGAAGACCGGGCCGTGCGGTTAGGGGCGCGCAGCTGTGAGCTTGCACTCGTGAGATAGTGGGTTCGAACCCCTCTGTCGGCAGCTCTGAGATGGTTCCCCATGGTTTCCGATTTTCACACCAGGGAAATGCTGGGGCTGTACCTTAATTAAGGCCACGGCCATTTTCCTACTACTCCTGGCCCTTTTCCGATCCCGTCTCCGCCGTGCGACATAGAAGCAACTTGTACGGAACTAACTTGGAAGAAGCAGAAATGAGTTCGGAGAGGGCTAAGAAAATCTAGATCTAGAAGTGAAGTGGACAGATTTTACACGTTGCGCACTTTGCTCCGTTCTGATACTGCTGGGACAGACATGATAGGCGAGTGACACTGCCATTGTCTTCTCACCAAGGTGGCTAGGGTTTGATTCCTAGGAAATGAGAAGTCTGTGGCTAGAATACCACTTAAAACTGGTCATGTGGCTATTTTCACAGTACGAACAGTCATGTGAAACTTCAAACTTGCTTGCTTGGTCTTGCTGAACAATGTGTGTATCAAGCAGTGTAGTTTTATGGTACATTCATATCTGACCTTGTAACTTCTTTCTGTCGCTCCCATTTTCCACACTGAGCAGCCCTTGTGTTTATCCTATAGTGTATTATAGAAATTTATCCAAGTTTTCATATTTACGTCTATGATTTGAATTTCAAAGTAAAGTATGTTAACTGCAACATTTTTCTCTCCAAATTTCTATCCAAAGGCAGTTTAATTGATTCAGTTACTAACTAGTTTGACCAAGAAAAAGGAAGAACCTGATGGTAATACCTTGACGAATAGAATACCAAGTGTGATCACTCCGCTCTCTCAACATTGTCGTTGGTGGCCCCGCCGAAGTGTGGCGCTGCAGTCGCAATGCACCAGCTGCAACAACACGTTAGACAAATTGTCGACGAAGGTAATAGCGTGCGGGCGTAAAGTCATGGTGATAATTTTAACGTTTATCGAGGGAATTTGCTTGTTTTAATATATTGCGAAAGTCTGTTAGTATCTGTGCAGTGCTTTGTGTGTGCAATTTCCAAAAATTGTCGTACTGTTTCGTTCCTAGTTGTAAATTGGCCGACGGAAGGAAGCTCAATGGTAGAAGATTTTTTACACCACCAAAAGGAAATAAAGTTTGCGAAGTGATCGAGACTTATTTCGTGGAAAGATAAGGAATTGTAGGCCAAAGGCAGAATATGTGACCTGCATTTTTACGCAAATTTAATTATAAAGATTACGGATTTGGTAGTAGCACTAGGTTTCTAGCACATCCATTTATGAGAGTGTGTGACATTCTTTTCCAGACTGAAAGGAAAATTCATGAAAAACTGACCTCGTTTAGGTCGATGTTGAACGATATTTTTTATGAGTGCCTTGACTCGATTGAGGATATTTCAGTTGTGCTATCGGGATCTGGCTATTGTATGGAACACTTTTGACATTATTCCTAAACTGGTCTACCAATATTTAAACTGCAGATTCTTCTTCAGAGCGAGAGATATCCTCAGAGATCTTCAAGCTCGACAATCTGCTATGTCTACTCGTAGACTATCAAAGTCGGCCTAAGACTAGTTTTGGTGGATAATTTAAGTCATTTACATCATTTGAGGAAAGTGTCGGTGTTGTTTGCAATCTGGTGAATATTTAATGTTTTATGTGCTCTGGTTAAGTCTTTTTCAAGTATGTAAAGCACAATATTATTTTCATTTTTGGTAGTGTGTTCTCTTAATAAAAAAGCAATGATATTCCTTCGTGGGGAATAACAGTAGTATTTACAACTGTCTGACAGTATTTTTTCCAAGTCTAAGGAATTGAGTGTTGTATTTGATTATTTGCATATCAGTGCAAAACAGCTGACCGTGTAGCGTTGGTGTTATGCTCCACTAGCGCCGCTCTGCGGGAGCGGTTTTGAACTTAGTGAGTGATCTTCTAGGTATTCTATTCGTCGTGGCAATACTTTAAATTTAGTATGCATTCGATGTATACGTGTACTTAAGTATAAGAATAGCAGGTAAAAAGCGTGGAAAGAAATGAAGAGGTATGGATTAACAACAAAACACGAAAGGGTATCTTCCGACAGTACGGTCTTCGCACACATGGATGGGTTTTCTCAAGAGTAACGATTCATGGTGTGATGATGGCTGAAATGGCTTTTCAGAATGTAATAGTTCCTCCGTGTATGTACAGTACATTTATCTTCATCACAGGTTATTATGGCTTCCAGCATACAGTATACGAGCCCCTGTGAAGTAAATAAGCGCTTCCACTATCCTCCATTTGCATCTAAGTTCTGTAGCTTCATTTATTACCACACCTCTTATATAATTAATTATGAACTCACTCTACCATCATCATCTTCGTCGCCCTCGGTTTCTGTTACCCTCCAAGGCCAAGTCCGTAATACTCCTCACAGGAACCTAATTCCTGTCTATTTCCCTCACATGACCACGATTAATGAGCACAGCTTCATCCATCAAATTAAGTCCTATTTTAACCATCATCTCTTGATTGCGAATGCTTTTGCACCATGGGTCCTCTTTCTTACACCAGCACTCCTCCGCATAAATATTTGTATCGTTTCGAAGTATTTTGAAATGGCAAGTTAATAATATTCTTTATCAACATTGAGTGACAAAATGGATTAATCATATAGGTAGAAAAGAAAACGGCATGAAGAATATATTCGTAAATGCATCAGAACTTTGCTTGGCCACCACGATCTCCTGACTTCAACCCCCTGGAACTTTGGGGACTAGTGAAGTCTGTTGTGTTTCTACTGCCGTTGATTCTCCGTGCACGCACTGTGGCATCCTGTCAGGCAGTACGCACTACATCAGATATTTATGACCGTATTCGGAGCTCACTGTGATGAAGAACCTAGGCCTGTATTCAGTCGGGTGGTCACTATTAACATTTCATCTGAAGGGTGAGCAGAGTGTTTCAGCTGGTATTATAGACGTAACCAGTGTATCTGGCAACAGTGTTGAGAGTGTCGTATTTCACTAACTTTACTAAAAGTCGAATGACACTGTAATTATGCATTTCTTGACGCAAGGTGTCATATTTTTTCTTTCTTCTCTCTATATAGGGAGTCAACTTCTGAAGTTTTACCGTTTAATTTTGATACATCCTACATAATCCAAGAATGAACATGTATTAACCACTTTGTTTCTCAAGGACAGAAGGTAGGTAATTGTTATCATTTTGCAGCCTGCTTTGGGTACAATTCAAAATAATACAGCTGTGCTCCTTTTCGCAATGGACTAATTAAATTATCAGGCCATGCATGTAGAATGGTATTGACTTTGACTGTTATTATTATGCATTTTTAAAACTCCTACTACAGTTTAGTTCACATGCAACGGATTTTTTTGAAAATACTTAAAATTAATTTCGTTTCACGCATGCTTTCCTTTAGGTACAATTTTCTCATGAAATTACAGAACTATATCTACTAAACTTTTAGATTGGATGTAATATATGTGATCTAATAAGAAAAAAATATTTAATATTACTCATTATTTAGCAAAGTATTTGTTTCTGATTACCTAATTTATTTTGCATAAAAGTTTGCTAATATGAATTTAAATATTGGAAAGAGTTTCAATTTAAGTAATATAAAATATTGTTCACCACTTTGAGGATGGTTTCAATAGTTTACATATAAAGAATCATCATTCTATCTTAAATATTTGCTGAGAATTTTTTTATGTATTTTCAAAAAGATCTAATGCAGGTGATCTGTTTTGAAATGTGTAATAACATTTAAAAATTTTACCAGTGTGTGGTGAAGAGTTCATTAGTCTATTGTTAATAGGAACCCAGATGAAATAGTCCGAATTTTGCCCGAAGTAGGCTGAAAAATTGTAGGAATTACCTACCGTCTGTCCTCAAGTACCTAGGCTTTTAAAATGTACCCAACGATCTTGTGGTTAGATTTAAATGCCACTATCCAATTCAATAACGACTAGAAACTAGGTCTGACAAAATGAGCCACTGTAAGGTGAAAAATAAAAACAGTTGGGGATACTTATGATTATGGCACTACGTCACGTCCAGTTGTCAGAAGTTCTCTCTGAACTTAACAGTGCAACCTTGTTTACAATACACTTGTCAGAGATACCAAGGTGACTAATTCTTTATCAAACGAAGTTCACAAGTTCGAGGTTCTTTTCAATAGTTTCTGCGAAAATGTAGCGATAACACTTATTTTGAAGGCCAAATGGCTACCTTTCATAAGAGTGTGCAATAGCAAAGTAAAACACGTTGCGAAATACGTCTTGGTAGACAACAGTATCCTATATACCGCACAGAAGCCTGAGACAAAATTTGTTCCAGTGGCGAATTTCCCATACATGCAATTGATGTGTTACATCCATTGTATTTTCAACGAAAGATAAATATTCATTGCTCATATTTTCATAGAAGGTATTTATATAAAATAAAAATGCACAGTTATCGATACTCAGAGATGGAAGTAACGAGCGTGGCTGGTTAGTGAATGTTACTAATTATTGTCAAACCACTCCAGAAATGGTAGCACGAGAATTGAACCCTTGTTGGTTGTTGATCTTGGAATGCGTAACGAACAGCCACATCCGTCAAGAGGGCGGTGCAAGCTGGAATCCTGTAAGTTATCGCGCGTGGTCGGGATTTATTTGTTATTTCGAGAAATACTGGAGTTCTTGCTTGTTAGCTGTTCTTTTCTTGTGCTATAAATGATGATACATGATAAATGTGTGTTGTAATATTGTAAATAATTCAGTTTCGTGTGCTTGTAGTGAAAATATTAAAAAAAGAAAACGCGGGAATGATGCGATTTTGAAATGACATCACACCGATCAGAGAGTAGTTCATCAGGCATTAATGTAGGAGCGCCAGGGTCATGTGTTTCTACCACGCAATCCGAACTGAATTATACTAACCTTGTGTAATCTAACGATTGTTAAGAGAAACATTTAGTATGTTTTCGTTTAAGGAGAAAATCAGAATTATATATGAAGGACAACCGCTTCCAACTCTGAATGTAACTACAAATCTTAAGTCGTGTGCTCGTCATTTCAACAGAAATATTTATGAAACAAACCATTGGTTTGGTGGATGCGAGATTTTCAATAAATTTTCTGTTGGCCCTGTTTGTTGTTTCCTCTTGAAAAACGTGTTTGGAATGAAGGTCTGTTTGCGTTGATGTTTCTAATGGTTTTTTCGCTTACATCCCCTAAACCAGGAGTCAGGAGTCGCCACTGATGTGTTCTCATTCCAAATGCTGGTTGAATTCCCAACGCCTCCGCCATCCACTGACATACAGCCTAAGCTTCACTGAATCAGAAAGTGCTATTACGTAACAGTCTGCCGAGCCCCGTGAAGTTCAAACACCGACAGATCTTTTCTCATTTTCATACTCGCTGGGATTGTTCTTATTGCGGAACCAGTCAATCCAAAACTGCAAGCCATAGCACTATGTCGCTCATCTGCTTTGTAAGAAACAATGTTTGATAATTAGTTAAAAGTTGTTAATAAACATAAGAAAACATTCAGTTAACCAAAAAATTCAAGCGCATTCAAGCGGAATAAAAAAGAAACAATTCCGTAATATGGAACGTTGGAATTATAAGGCATTTTGTATTTTATCTAGTCTGTTTTTACACGATTGTCACTCACCTGGATTGAACCATATAATGATACTCATTTTGACGTGAAATGTCCGATAAGTCGGTACGGACGAGAAGTACCTATGGTTGAAGGCAATGCAACGAACTGTGTATTGCAAACATTAGAATGTAGCCTATAAGGGATATACGAACGGGCTATGTGCCATTTCAAAGAGGAAGGTTGATGAGGTAAAATAAACGCCCATTTTCGAATTGTTAACGTCATCGTGAAAAATAGGATGGCCACCAAGTATGGTCGACAAATCATGTATCGCCGCCAGTTATTTTATTTGTAGCACCAGAACTAGTATCAGATCTCTTCGACGTTTTCTTTTTATTTGTCTGTTTCAGACACACGAGAGTAAGGACAAGCACGCTGAAATACAAACAGGGAGTAACATGAGAGTGTACGCGTTCAATATAATACTTTCTAGTACGTACATATTATAATGAAATTCGATATATTTTGACATATTTTGAGTGTAGCAACTGATATTGGACAATTCTACATTTTAAAAAAATCGACGCTAATGCGATGTTTTCGACATCATAGTAACAAATATTGTGTTACGTGTTAAAAATCAAATACGGATGAGACTTACGAAACTAGCATCGTATTCCTGAACGGTCGTTAATGTGGAAACGATGCACAGTTGGTAGGAGTGCTTGGTTCCACAGTCGGTTCTCTTGCGGTTTTCACGATGATGTTTTGCAACAAAGATTTTTCAGTTTTTAGCATATGATGGTGTTCAGCCTGTAGAAAACTTGCATAGAGTGCATGCACAGTTTGGTAATGGTACACTTACGAAGAATCATATATACAAGTCGCACTGATCATACTGTAACTGAAAACGTGTTAGGTTTACAGGACACCACTTCTAAATAGGTGCGAAGGGGTTTGATGAAAATCAGAAAGCTGTAAGGGTAGAACTTTCTCATAATCTTTTGGATCACTTCGACGTAGGTTTGTTACACATTCTGGCATGTGATGAAACACAGGTACACCACTGTATCCCTATAACAAAGAGGTCAAGTATGGAGCGGTGTGCGAAAGGGGAAATAATTCGTATGAACGCAAAATCACCTTTGTCTGCCACCAAGGTTCTCATGACCGTCTTTTGGGAAGTCAAAGTTGTTGTGTACGTCGTACTACTATGAACACTTGGGCTGAGTTAGGAAGACCACTCGTTCCAAAAGACGCAATATTCCGATCTGCAACGTTTTCCTCCGTCACGATAGCGGTAGAACCTACACTGCTGTTGCTACAATATCCAAATTGGAAGCAATAATGCAGCAGCAACTCCCGACCATCTCGGTCATGTCCTCCTTGCAGTCCAGATTTCTCATCGTTTGTTTGGACCCATAAGAATAGACTTAGGTGAGAATAAACTTTCCAGTGACCGAGTAAAAGAGTTCGTGAGTTGTTGGCTACGTGTCCATCTAATGCTGTTTTATGAAGAATGAGTAAGAAAACTACCAGATTGAAGCAAAAAAATATGTGGACAATAATGGATACTGTGAAGAAAAGTAGTGTGTGCCTGTTTTGATACACATTAGCACATGCAAACCATCCTTGCATATGTTGTCATTAATGCTTTTACGGCCCGTACTTAAAGACATGATACTGTATAGGCTTTTGGGCTTACGCCGTGTCAAGAAAATAAGGTGAAATTCTTAACGTTTCGCAGGGAACCGTGCCCTGCACCTTCAGAAGAAATATCGACTGTCCACGAGAAAGGCTTCTTAAACAATGACACTTTAAATTTGGAACGTTACAATAGAAGTGGAAAATGGTACGTTCATTCGCCACCAGGTGGCCCCCAGGACGTGGCAACGCTAGCGTTCGAAGCGGAAGCTGGCCGAACTATCACAATCAGAAGCCTACGTGCTTAGTTACGCACATCGATTCTGAAGCTTTAATTTGGCTATGGAAATAATGTTATGACTTGAAAACATGCGCACAATTCTGCCTATCAGATAGATAAAGTGTTGTCACTGGTGCAGCCATCTAGAGTATATAATACGGAACTAAAAGACGCTGAAGAAAACAATGCCAGAAATTACCAAACTCATTGAGGTGAGGGTACAAGGTGTAGCTTGGAGTTATTGTATATTAAATGTTTGCGGTATTTGTGGTATCAAAAATTAGTAGTAGTAAGGTTTATTAGAAATAAATCATCCGTCCTTCAATAAGGTGACCGTAAAGGGCAGGAAAACAGCAGCCTATATAATTACAAAAATGCAACGTATTTTATGGACACTCGTTATAACGAGTCAGTGCTATGCGAGCTAGCATCAAAAGAGGTATTACTGTACTTTATAACGGTTCACGTTCTAATTTCAGTCTCATCCACAATGACCCCGAAATGATATATGCTTCGTACAAGGGCAATGTCCTGAAGATTTAATGACAAAACAGTTGTGAGGATATTGCTAAAAATAGCGGTGTGTATGGTGTTATTACCATCCCTACCACTAAGTAATCAGTTCGCGGTAACCACAAAATCTTTCCGTGCTCTGCTGTTGAACATTACAGTACGCGCTTTGTGGTTGAACGCCTGTTAGTAATGGTTTATGCGAGCTAATGAGGATCAAAGGTCGTTCAGATAACGAGTATGCCAGTATAATCCAATATAAACGTATAACAGATTCGACGGTAAGCATGCATTAATGAAACGTGTACGGCATAGAGAAAATCATACAAAATTAGCTTCCAATATAAAATATGTTAAAACTTCAGCTCTACCAAAACTGAATACTGAATAGGCCTATTTGAAATAATGCAGGCAGTAATAGTGAAACAATATCATGACTTCCGACACTTCATTAATG
This sequence comes from Anabrus simplex, assembly GCF_040414725.1. Lineage (NCBI taxonomy): Eukaryota > Metazoa > Arthropoda > Insecta > Orthoptera > Tettigoniidae > Anabrus > Anabrus simplex. The sequence continues at coordinate 312,543,760 of NC_090268.1, forward strand.
ACATACAAAACATCATGATCATCTTATAACATTGATATGTTTTTGGGCTGGAAGACTATCTGGAATTAGCGTGGACAGAAAACCGACACTTTGGTAACCATTGCAACCAGTGTTGGTCATTTATCTATACTAATTCTTTGTAATGTTCTTCCTCACGCTATTACAGCGTCCCAGAACACTGTCGTCTATATACAGTAGGTACGAATTGCGCCGTGTTTTAAACGAGTTTCCGCTGTCTGTGATTGGCGTCTCGTCTAGGTCACAGCAAAGTCCCTTACACATGGTAACGTCAGCGAAGGCAATCAGTCTTTGTGGTCTATGTATATTAGGGCTGTAGAGTAATATATATAGGAGGGTCGAGTCATAAGTCATGGTAACTATTTTTTTTTCTCGTGAACAGGAGTCAACACGGAAAATCTAAGACATGCATTTGGAAATATAGGGCATGTACTTATGCTAGTACCTGAAGACAAATTCTGACTGCAGGAGATTCTCGTAGGAAAGTGACAGAACACAGGCCATTGGTAAATATTGTTTTATTATGGTATAGACAGCAAATACACAAGATGCGTTGCCAGCGGTGGGGGAGGCGCTGAATACAGTTCGCTGCATGTGTATCCCTAATGTGTGACACCTCTTTCCGAAATGCAGTTGCGATGTCCTCTTTGTTAGCAAACCGTTGTCCACGTAATGACTTCTTGACTTTGCGGAATTAGATCATAGTCACATGGGCTCAGATCAGGCGAATAAGGCGGGTGTGGAAGAACCTCCCATTCCCATGGACACTGGACGGCCTGGGCGAGGCAAATTGGCAGTTGATGCTCTACCCCGTCTGAACGTCTCCACGGTCCTATAGGGCATGGCATGCACACCTAATGCTTCCCGCACCTTTGCATGGCACTGGCGTGCATTTCTGCCGCGGAGAACTGCTATTTTAATATACGATCGTTGTTCCTGCGTGTTGACTTCCATTTTGTGACGCCCTCACTCACACACTGAACTTGGGGGCATGCTTATACCCACACTGTTCTTTACATACACCGTCTAGTGGCATCATATACCGTACGTTTCCAAACGCATATCTTACATTTTCCGTGTTGTCTCCTGTTCGCGAGAAAAAAATAGTTTCCATGACTTATGACTCGACCTCCGTATATACAGGGTGTATTATAACTATACCGGCAAAATACAGGGATGCTCTCGTATTCTGTTAAGAAAAATTTTGCTATAGAATTGGCGGAGAACATTTTTCTTTTCGAGAAAATGAAGTTACTTCCAGGTACGCGTTTCAAATTGACGAACTACACCAGAGAGCCAGCCGGTGCCTGTTACTGTGTGACAGTGGAGGGGAGGGAAGGGAGGGGAAGTGGTAAGTGGGAGACAGAGGTTATGCGCGACACACCACACATCCCGAACAGAGTTCAAATGTCACTACAACACCGTCCGGCTCCATGGCTAAATGGTTAGCGTGCTGGCGTTTGGCCGCAGTGGTCGCGGGTTCGATTACTGGCAGGATCGCTGCCACGGGGGCTGGGTGTATGTGTCGTCTTCATCATCATTTCATCCTCATCACGGCGCGCAGGTCGCCTACGGGTGTCAAATCAAAAAAGACCTGCATCTAGCGAGCCGAACTTGTCCTCGGACACTCCCGACACTAAAAGCCATACGCCATTATTATTTACTACAACACCATCGTGAACTGTGCATCGAAGGAAGGTGGCATATCGAATATTTACTGTAATCAAACCATTTAGGGTGTTGTCTCTTCGTTCAGTATTTCATTCCATTACAATATTGTGAGTGAAGGAATACACAAACGTGGGGCGGCCGCGTTGCATCTTGTAGCATGTTAAATAATAAAGAAAGTTACTGCGACCAACAGACAAGAGGATAAACGATCTGGTCCATACCTTGACCGACAAGTGTGTCTTAATTACAGTGTGTTCTTGTACTGAGTGTAGAGTTATGGCTGTTTAATAAATACGATGTGGATATTGCCTATAAAAGACAAAGACAGTCCTCTGCGAGTCGAACGAGGAAACTTGTACGCACGCGCGGAGCATTACTTCTGTCTAGGACGGACCACTCAGTTATGCAGACTACAACGAGGTAACGTCATACCAGACACCGCCAGCGTGCACGCATGCGAGTGCGCCCTTTAGAATTCCCGTCAACTACATGGCCGGCAATGGACCAGCGGGTGGCCTTAGTAACTAAGAATGCTGCATTTTCTTTAATTATTTAAAAATATACGGTAAGAAATTCTTATGATTGTACAGACACTCTAAAAATCTACAGGCCAAGAGTTTTCGTCAGAATACTTTACGATGCCAAACGGTTCACCCATTCTCTCAAACTCGTGCTCACAAGAATCAGCCTAGTGTTTTACATAATATACAGTGTGATTCAGCAGCTCCTTTCAATATGGTTTGCTGCTGCCCAAGTTACGTGCACATGACTATAGGGGTGCTATTCTCCTGCAGGGGCACTGTGTGGTACTAATGTTCAGGGAGCACATTTTGCACACGATTCTGAACCCTGGCGAAATGTTATATCATCCGCTCGCAAAACATGACACATTGAAATCATGTAGGAACGACTTTTTTACAATTTAACTATGTTAATGTGTCGTGCCTCGTGACCGGGTGTAACGAAGCGGAAAATCCATGCATAAAACTAGGTAACAGTGCAGTAATCAATGTCTCAACCACCGAACCGGATGGCGTATATACTCTGCTCTCGTCGTACTGCCAGCACGTTCCCAGCCGTGTAGCGCAGCGGATGTGGTTACGCGTTCGCGTAGCAATCAACGGAATGTGCCAGCAGCGGTTCGAATCCTGCGTCGTACAAGTATTTTTCCTTCGTTTTGATGTTTGAATACATAAACACAGACCCACGTTTGCCATATTCGAACAGTATAATAACGCTGTTATTCATCTTGTGCCCTGTGTAGACTCCGCTGGTCCGGCTCCATGGCTAAATGGTTAGCCTGCTGGCCTTTGGTCCAGTGGGCCCCGGGTTCGATTCCCGGGCACGTCGAGGATTTTAACCTTCATTGGTTAATTCCGATAGCTCGGGGGCTGGGTGTGTGTGTGTGTGTGTCGTCTTCAGCATTATAATTCATCATAATTAAGCCATCATAATATACGCGCAGGTCGCCTATACGGCGTCGACTAGAAAGACCTGCATCAGGCCTCTTCGGAGGACACACGCCTTTAATTAATATAGACTTCGCTGGTTAGGGCCTGAATGTACTGTGATCTCTGCTGTAATTCGGCAGGTTTTCCACAGAGGGATACGTTGACATGCTCCTCGCTTATGGGAAAGCAAGACAAAACGCGCGTACGAGGCACTACGTCTGTACCAGGAATGGTATCCCGACAGGCGACACCCGGCTGTTACAACATTCCGCCGTGTAGAAAAACGCCTAAGGACAACAGGCGTGATTTCCAACCAGCCACAAATCCGCGATAGGCCCGTTATATAGGGTGAAACAGAAGAGACCGTTCTGGAGGCAGCTCGTAATAATCCACACATCAGCACAAGGGCGATTGCACAACAGGTGAATACCAGCCGGCGGCTCGTCTGGCAAATACTGCATGAACATAAATTTCACCCGTACCATCTTGAGCTACACCAAGGGCTCCATGGGCGGGATTTCGAAGATCGAATGGAGTTCTGTCGGTGGCTATTAGGCAGGCTGGACAATGATGCAGCATTCGTATCGCGTATCTTGTTCTCGGACGAATCGCGCTTCCACAATAATGGGAACATCAATCGCCACAACATGCACTATTGGTGTCTGGACAATCCTCACTGGGTGTGACAGGCGTCCCATCATGTGCGATGGGGAGTGAATGTTTTTTACGGAATCTTGGGAGATCGCCTGATTGGACCTTATTTCTTTGAAGGCCATTGGATGGGCCCATGCTACCTGCACTTTCTGCTTCAGAAACTCCCACTGCTACTGGAGGATGTGCCCTTGCACGCTCGTTTGACGATGCGGTTGCAACAGGATGGAGCTTCACCACATTCGACTTTGCCCCATCTGAACGAGGAACTGCCAGGGAAATGGATAGGATGAAGAGGTCCTGTTTCTTGGCCCACCAGATCACCGGATTTAAAGCAGTTAGACTTCTTTTTGTGGGGGCATTTGAAGAGCGTCGTTTGCACTCAAGCGTCGGAAAACCCCGACGAGCTCCGGCATCTCATCACGGACGCCTGCCTAGCAATTACACCTGGAATGCTTCAGCGCGCAAGACGATCTATTGCACACCGGATCCGAATGTGCATAAACCAAAACGGTCATCATATCGAGCATTTGCTGCGATAAAACATTGTCAAGGCAGTTGAGTTTCTATTATTTCCGGTCTGCATGTGTCCAGCCTTTTAACTAATTGACCCTTCGTAAGGCCCCAGACCCATTCATGCACACATAATTTGTATGAAAGCGGTTACTGAACTTACATTGCGTGCGGTACGTATTAAACAAAGTTTGTAATCTTCGCCCCGGACTCGAACCTCCCACCTGACAAGAAAGCCCGCTCCACCACGCCTTTACCAACTATACTACGATTCCGTACGGCACACAGGGAAGCTTATAGCAAGTATTAGATTTACTGCGGTCACACTATCAATTTAGTGTTTCGCTAGCGTGTCATCTGGATATGAATTAGAAGACACATGCATGTCTTCCAGTGTTTAATACGAGTAAAACATTACTGCGTCCTATCATTGCGAGGCAGTAAATACCAAGGTATCCGGTTGTGTTGTTTGAGCATACCGGCAGGGCAGATGTTTTCAGGACAGAATGAATATTGTGGGTTGCATAAAACTACATTGGAAGGGGCGGCTGAATCACGCTGTATAAATATCTCTGAAATCGTTTGACATACGAGGTTGATATTTGACATGATGGTTGTTCCTCTATGTTATAGACTATAAGCATAAATTGATCTTAAAACAATACAATCATAAAAAGGTTTTGACTGAGGGGGTGAGACCTGGTGACAAGAATATTAATTTCTCTGAAGCTGTTTGACATACGAGGTTGTAACTTAACATCATTGTTGCTCCTCTATGTCATAATTTTAAATACTATGTATTTTTAAAACAATACAACAATACACTCTATGTAGCTTTGATGGTAGGATGTGGACTGATGTCAACAGTGGCGTAGATAACGAGAGATAAGGTGTATATATCCCTTCACGAGGCCCTTGTATTGTATAAATTGCTATAAGAACGTAAGCTAATTTCTTCGCGAAAAATAATTGAACCGCTCACACTCGCACTATACGTTAAAGTATATAGCATGTAAAATATATCTGTTGACAAATGTGGTGTTGTCTCCATTGATCACCTAATGGAGAATCGTTTCTTTGCCGCGGAACTTTGACAATGTTACGTAAAAAATTTAAATGGTATCAAATAGAAATGTCTGCAGACGTTAGCCGAGGCCATATAATAATAATAATAATAATAATAATAATAATAATAATAATAATAATAATAATAATAATAATAATAATCGCATGGCCTCTGCTACCGTATGCCGGCATTTCGATTTGATGCCAACTAGGCTACAGTTTCTACAGGCTACTTTACCAGATTGCGGAGTAAATTGAAGCTCTGCTGGGCGATCTGAGGACTGTGTCACTAGAGATCTTCTTTTTGCCGATACCGCACGGCATCTCTGTGTTGATGAACATTTTTACGCCCTTCAGTGACTAAGTTGTTCAAACCGGAGTTTAAAAATATATTTTCATTGCTACCTTGTTCATTCATATTGACCCTGTTTTCGCGTAGATTAAAGGTTTTTTACAACAGAAAACATTTGATCATATGATTAACGTAGTTACACCTTAAAATTTTCTTTCAATATTATGGTGGATGATTTTGAAAATCATGCTTGTTCTACTAGACGGGAGAAATTTCCGTGACGGATTTTTCAGGCCTTCCAGATGTGTGCCGTAAAGATTAAGTAAAATCTTGGGAGCAAATAGGTATGATTAGTTTTGGGAGAGCAACACACTCACAACTTTCCGTCGGGTACTAAGCTACCCAGAGGTTTGCTGTGAACGTACATACACAGAGACTAAATATGGTATTAGAAACGCTAATGAAAAAACAGCAGAGTTGAAGAAATCGCAATAGGAAGTACATGAAAGAAAGATCAATGTATCCCAAGTACTAATTTCCAGAATAAATTTGTTAGCGAAGATGAAGCACATTTAAAATTGTACTGTTCTCGATTATAATATTATATTACTGTAATACGTTTAGTTGAGGCCTCCGTGGCTCAGGCGGAAGCGCGCCGGCCTCTCACCGCTGAATACCGTGGTTCAAATCCCGGTCACTCCATGTGGGATTTGTGCTGGACAAAGCGGAGGCCGGGCAGGTTTTTCTCCGGGTACTCCGGTTTTCCCTGTCATCTTTCATTCCAGCAACACTCTCCAATATAATTTCATTTCATTAGTCATTCATTACTCATTACCCCAGAGGAGTGCGACAGGCTTCGGCAGCCGGCACATTTCCTAATCCTCGCCGCTAGATGGGGACTTCATTCATTCCATTCCTGACCCGGTCGAATGACTGGAAACAGGCTGTGGATTTTCATTAATACATTTAGTTGGTTTACAAACACTCATTTGACCGAAGTATTATAACTTAAAAATGAAGACTATCCAGTGAAAGAGTATATACATAAATTCCACTTATTTTCTCGAAGTGAGGTTGATAAGAGAATAATGCAAAAGAGTTGCGCAAGTTAGCAAATTTCACTTGTGTTTAAATGCGCCATCAAAATTTCCAAACGTTTAGATCAAATTTAATATTTTACAAGAAATAAGTTGTTCTATACTAAGAATTTACAAGAAACAAATACGATAACAAACTTTTGTCTTAACACTGAGAGAAACTTAAGGAACGGTACCGAGAATTTTTCTCTCGACCGTTCAACATCAAACTTTCTTTCCATAAAAGAGAAGACATATAATTAATATTTCGTAAATCCTAATTAAGAAGGGTAATATAAGAATGAAGAATGAAGCATGGCCAGGTAATGGTAATGAATAATCAGAGGAAATAGAAGGATGTGTTGGGGGGTGAGAACCGAAGTGAAAACCGAGAATGGAGAATGGGAATGGGAATTGAGAAGTGGAAGTGACATTACGCTGAAGCATTCACATACCGAGCAAAGATTGCAGTTTACAGACATTTTAGAAGATATTTAAAGATAGAAGGCTTAAATACGCTTAACGAATGACTGTCATTCACCGAAGCATTTAGTTTCAGAAGGTAAACTTCAAATAAAGTAACATAATAATCATAATCAAGAGTTCGTAGACATTTCTCAGAATAAAACCACTCGGAAACACAATATCTTGAGTTAAAGGAAAGTTAAGGCGATTAAACTATTCAAAATAAGTGGATTCTAAAGCTGTCTCTCGAGCCACTACAGCAACTTGCCATTTGCTGTCCTCATACTTTCCGGTGCACAAATTTCTTAACACATGCCATGAGTGAACAACCAGGGGTAAATAACGATCCTGAAGGAGCACGAGTTAATCCCGGCCAGACAGAGCATGTTGCCGTTTAGGTGGCCTGTCCCACCACATCAGATTGGTGAATGAACTCTTTAAACATAAATAAATAAACAAATAAATAAATAAATAAATAAATAAATAAATAAATAAATAAATAAATAAATAAATAAATAAACGTGTTAAGACGAACTAAAACGTTTCCATGCTGCTCCTCAGAATAAAGTAGCACAATAAAAGTTTATTTCTCATTTTATTACCTGGTTCCATGGCTGAATAGTTAGTGTGCTAACCTTTGGTCACAGGGTTGCCGGGTGCGATTCCCGGCAGAGTCGGGAATTTTAACCATAACTGGTTAATTCCCCTGGCACAGGGTCTGGGTGTATGTGCCGTCTTCAACATCATTTCACCATCGTCACGACGCACAGGTCGCCTACGGGAGTCAAATCAAAAGACCTGCACCAGGTCTCTCCGAAAGCTGCACGCCAGTATTATTATTACCTCAGATAAGAGCAGCCATTGAAATCTGGGAGAACCAGTTCCGAGGAATACTTACCACACCTCCAGCTCGAATGACCTTAGCTGGGAATGGACTAAAGAGGCAGGAGAAGCACGCCGTAATTATATATTTCTGGAGGTGTAAGATAACTGAGAGGGGCAAATCGGGACATCGAAAGTTCTAGTACGTTTTGATAGTAGGCAGACTGCGAAGTCAACGGCAGTGATGTCAGCTGGAACTGCAATGAATAAGGCTGATGACACACGGAGCGGTTTTCGCCGAGTCGGCCGCCGAGTCGGCGCATGTTTCTATTGTATCAGATGGGATGAAACAGACAGAGCGGTGCTCGCCGACAGGCGGCAGATTTGCCGACTCGGCCTGTCGTGTAGCTGGCGGTGCAGCGAGCGTTTTGAAGACTTTGTGCGCGCTCTAGCGCCATAGATTTAATACATTCAGCTGAATCACGGCCGACTTGATGCTTCGCTCTAGTCGGGCGTGGCTGAATTTACGCGGCGATTGCATCATTGGTAGGTATTCTTGTATTAGATATCATGAAGTATCTTTGAAATTCAATAATATACATGTAAAAGGGCATATAGAGTAAGTAGACTTTTGGAATAAGAATAAGAACAATCCTTTATTTTTCGGTAATTTTAGCTAGCTTCCTCACCTAACGTCACGCTCGCTAATGTGTTTTGTCCACTGCCTGCTCGATACGCACCCGATGACTGCTTATAAGCAGTCATTTTAGATGCAGTTCGAGCAGGCAGTGGTTTCGTCACAGTCGGCAAAAACCGCTCTGTGTATCAATCACAGGCGGCGGCCGACTCGGCTGCCGACTCGGCAAAAACCGCTCCGTGTGTCATCAGCCTAAAAGGCACTCGGCTGAAGCTGGTTGCGCTGCGGGATGGACTATACGAAGAGTGTTGATGAAGCATAGTGCAGAATAGTACAGGAGAATGAAGTTCGATACGGGGGAAAAAAAAGAGCTGGTAAGATGTATCTTCACAGAATGTCTTACGAACTTAGTCCTGTAAAGATATGGTGGAATTGTTTAACACTTCATAATTCCCAGTCTTCAGAAATGTTATTTCTATGGTATAGGCAATTGGAGAATTATCACTATATCTCTTGATTGGTCTCCTTGAGGAATTTATTATTATGTAGGTATCTGGAAATATTTTAGCCTCATAGCTACGTAAGTGTAACAACAATACCCCCAATTAAGAAACACGAACGTGCGTCAGTATGAAGTTTACATTTAATTAGCGAAAGGGACTTCGGAAAAGCACCGGTGCGCAGATGGTCTTGTCAGTGAGTGGTCAATGCTGCACAGAATCTTCTTCTATTTTTGTGCATTCTATTTTACACATCACTATTTCAGTCATTCTTCTTCTCCTTCCTCTTCTTCTCCCGATACTCATGTTACTGTGATGACTTTGTAGTGTGTATTTACATGTAATAATGTCGGTTTCTAACTGACATTGAAGATGCCAGCTACATTAACTTGTGAAATGTCAATTAACGTAAAAACTTACGTCACGTTCCAAAAATTCATAAGCTCCTCCTAGAGACCCCTATGAAGGCTTAATTCAGTTCAAAATAGCAACAACCCTCTTAACGGGAAGTACTTTTACTGTGTGTTTCACTCTCAATCGTTTGTTCTGGATTGTGAAAACCGTAATTAACCTCCCTGGAAATCGTATGCGTGATGGGAATTTGAACCCTCCATCATTTTGTTGTCATGTTGCCCACATTAGTACCAGAAGGCAAGCGTAAATGTCCAAACATACAACACCCAGGTAACAAAGAGGAAAATGAGAATGAAGAAGACGAATGGCTTGCACAAGGAGGGAGGGAAGAAACAGTGAACAAGAAATTGGTTAATTACAAGAATGAAGGGAAGGTGGTGTGAGAAAGCGGTTACATTCCTCCCCCAACCTAGACTGGCTAATCGTACTCCAGGTTCATTCTCCATCTTGCACAGGAAATTTCAAGCGAGAATAATTCTTGCAGGAAATTTTACTCCATGTCACGGGGCTGAATATTAACCCTGCAGAGAAATGTGTTTGTCGTCGTCACTGGAGTTGAGCTGTGCGCGCGTGAGGATGTGCATATGAAGGGGCCAGCCAGGTAGGAACTGTGCTGCTTAACGAGAACAATTCTAAATGTACATTTTCCAACTCGAGTAAGAAATCATAGCACAGATTAAACAAATTACTTTGCTGTGGCTCATCTACTCTTTTCACGAGGATGATAACACTGTCGTGAATAATAATAATAATAATAATAATAATAATAATAATAATAATAATAATAATAATAATAATAATGAAATATCCACACCCTGTTTCCAGTCATTCGACCGGGTCAGGAATGGAATAAATGAAGCCCCATCTAGCGCCGAGGATAGGAATTGTACCGGCTACCGAAGCCTGTCGCACTCCTCTGGGGCACTGATTCATGAATGGCACATGAAATGAAATTATTGTTGCTAGAATGAAAGATGACAGGGAAAACCGGAGTACCCGGAGAAAAATCTGTCCCGCCACCGCTTTGTCCAGCACAAACCTCACATTGAGTGACCGGGATTTGAACCATGGAACGCAGTGCTGAGAGGCCGGCGCGCTGCCGCCTGAGCCACGGAGGCCTAAATAATAATAATAATAATAATAATAATAATAATAATAATAATAATAATAATAATAATAATAATAATAATAATAATAGAGATCAAGAATGACCGAAAGGGAACAACAGAACGGGATAAAGATAGGATGTGGAAAAGGTGCGATCATATTTGAATACCTGACTTTCGCGGATGGTGTAGTACTCCTAACTAACAATCTACACTCAGTCGCAAAATAGGTAGAGGAATTACAAAATGTGGCTGCCAAAACTGGTTTAAGAGTGTTATTGTTTGAGTCATCTGTCCATAGACTGGTATGATGGAGCTCTCCATGCCACCCTAACCCGTGTTAACCTTTTCATTTCTACGTAACTGCTGCATCCTACATCTGCTCTAATCTGCTTGTCATATTCATACCTTGGTCTACCACTACCGTTCTTACCGTCTACACTTCCTTCAAAAACCAGCTGTACAAATCCTGGGTGTCTGCAGATGTGCCCTGTCATTCCAGCTCTTCTTCTCGTCAAACTTAGCCAAAACGAACTCATCTCACCATTTCGATTCAGTATCTCTTCATTCGTGATTTGATCTATCCTCCTCACCTTCAGCATGCTTCTGTAACACCACATTTCAAAAGCTTCTATTATCTTTCTTTCTGAGCTAGTTTTCGTCCATGTTTCACGTCCATACAATGCCACGCTCCAGACAAAAGTCTTCAAAAACATCTTTCTAATTCCTATATCAATGTTCGAAGTGAGCAAATTTCATTTCTTAAGAAAGGCCTTCTTTGCTTGTGCTAGTCTGAATTTTATGTTCTCCTTACTTCTGCCAACGTTAGTTATTTTACTACCGAAGTAATAATATTCATCTACCTCCTTTAAGACTTCATTTCCTAATTTAATATTTCCTGCATCACCTGACTTCGTCCGACTGCACTCCATTACTTTTGTTTTGGACTTAATTATTTTCATCTTTTACACCTTACCCAAGGCTCTGTCCATACAATTCAGCAATTTCTACAGATTTTCTGGAGTTTTAGATAAAATAACAATATCATCAGCAAATCTCTTTGATTTCCTTTACTGCATGTTCTATATAAAACATTGAAAAGTAGGGGGACAAGGGTTTAAGAGTATCTTTTGAAAAAAACTGCATATGTGGACCTAGAAAAACAGATCTCAAAGACAGTATCAAAACCAAATTTGGGGAAATCCACCGTGTTAAGAAATTGTAGTACTTGGGAGAAATTCTCACCCAGAATTAAAATTAAGAAGCTATAAATAGAAAGGTGGGAAAGATGGAAATGGCTTTCAGACTATGTCGTAGGAGTTATGAATTCAAGTCCACATTCATCCAAGAAAAAATGAAACAGAGCACAGTGTCTATATGCGGCGGAAACCATGACAAGAGTAACGGACCCAGTCATTTTAAAAAAAGAGAAAGGAGCTTCCTTTGGAATATCTTAGGTCTAAATAAGTCACTAGATTTACAACCCATGTTGCGAGTGAAACAGAATCGAGAACTTTGTGAAAAAGTTGATAAGATAACAGCTACTACGAGGAAAAGGAGACTGTCATTTTGTGGTACATTAAGAGGATGAATCCAAAGAGACTGACACACAGGGTAGTTAGTCTACAAGAAAAATGTAAGGCACAACCTTTGTGGCTTGAGGAGGTTCACAATGACTTAAAGAAGTGGGGACTCAGAAGGGAGAGAGATTTTACAGGAAAGAACAACCTTTAGGAAGAAAATTGCGGGAATGTGGGATGCACCGCAGGAACTCGTCAAGTACGCAATATCTCTACCGAGCTCGATAGCTGCAGTAGCTTAAGTGTGGGCAGTATCCAATATTCGGGAGATAGTGGGTTCGAACCCCACTGTCGGGAGCCCTGAAGATGGTTTAACGTGCTTTCCACACCAAGCACCTTAATTAATTCCACGGACGCTTCCTTCCCACTCCTAGCCCATTCCTCTCCCATCGTCGCAATAAGACCTATCTGTGTTGGTGCGACGTAAAAAACTTGCAAAAAATAAAAAAAGGAAACGAAACATCTCGGTTAAAGAACGGCGAAGGACTTAAAAAAAAACATCTGGAAGGAGTGCAAACAAAAAGGAATAGGTTTGAGACATAGAAGATCTGGTGGATTATGTAAACGTGGCCCATGGATGACCTTAACGAATGAAATAAATTGTTCAGTGTCCCTTCAGTTACTGTAGATTTTAAAAGGCTTTAGTGTTGCAATTTAATGTAAAAGAAGTTAATTACTATCTTGGAAGTCAGTGACACGAATCTGTTGCAATTAGACACCCTCAAATGACATCGTTCTCAGCGACGATCGAACCCATTATCCTGAAATCTTTGCTGAGAAACTCTTTGATTTCTTGTAAGCGTTCCTTAAAGAATTATTCTCTTCTTCTCCTTCTCCGTCTCTTTCTCATTCACTTGGATCGGTACCTCATGAGGATATGGCTCAGTCTTCTGAACTCATCCTCTTCCTGACGTGTACCAAGCTCGATAGCTGCAGTCGCGCAAGTCCAGTAATCGGGAGATAGTGGGTTCGAGTCCCACTGTCGGCAGCCCTGAAGATGGTTTTCCGTGGTTTCCCATTTTCACACCAGGCAAATGCCGGGGCTGTACCTTAATTAAGGCCACGGCCGCTTCCTTCCACTTCCTAAGCCTTTCCTCTCCCATCGTTGCCATAAGACATATCTGTGTCGGTGCGACGTAAAGCAAAATAGCAAAAAAAATAATAAAAAAAAAAGCTTCCTGACGTCAACTCTATGTAGAAGAATATATTCATTCGTGCATATTTCTGTGGCAGTTGGTTGTGTGATATGTTTTGCACATATGAATAGGCGTGTGTTAAGATGATCTCAGACACCCAGTCACCGATCCAGAGGAATAAACCAAACAGTGCTAAAAGTCCCCAGCCCGACTCTGAATCAAACCCAGGAACCTCTGAACCCAAGGTCATATTGGTAACCAGTCAGCCAAAGTGTTGGACTAGTTACTCAACGAACATTTTTATAACATAATGAAATCTAAATCACATAACCCAAAGCATTTGTGTAGTGATAGTTGTTGCTTTTAAGGGCCTAATATGACTAGATTTTAGCCGTGATATTATAACCTAGGCGGGGAGAAAATATAAAAGAGGTGCTGGGCCGTTCGGAGGTCGGAAGATCGAGTCACATCGAGGATAGATGTCAGACCGAGCGCGGAATATTCTTGGGTTATTTCCCTCATATTCTTATCCAGAAAATTATTTTTTTATATTACTGGATCTTAATAGCCAGTCTTATCCCGAAATCACTAGTCATAGTTCCATATGCTCGAGCTCACACCACATTAACAGAATATCACATCTGGCTTCACAGTCACAGTGTGTAACAGCCCAACAGCAACAGAAATAGCAGCTGATTTGCTAGGGGCTTTACGTCGCACCGACACAGATAGGTCTTATGGCGACGATGGGATAGGAAAGGCCTAGGAGTTGGAAGGAAGCGGCCGTGGCCTTAATTAAGGTACAGCCCCAGCATTTGCCTGGTGTGAAAATGGGAAACCACGGAAAACCATCTTCAGGGCTGCCGATAGTGGGATTCGTACCTACTATCTCCCGGATGCAAGCTCACAGCCGCGCGCCTCTACGCGCACGGCCAACTCGCCCGGTGAAATAGCAGCTGAAATTTAGTTACTGGGATGTTTAACTATCTGCCTAAGGAAGACGTGGTCGTGTTTAATAAGTTAGGCATTATACAGAAATGGAAATCTCATCGAATCGAGGCGTGAAACCGTGGAAAATTACTTTTAGGATACTCAAGTTTAGAATCTATACCAATTTCTATTCTTAATTGTGTTATCTGAGACAGCCAAGAATCGAATCCTAACAAAACAAGTGAGAGGTCGTCATGCTGACTGACCTTGGTGGATGTCAGTTTTCTCTGTGATAAAAACATACTTGGGATACAGTTAATTGCATCGTTTTACGTAAGAAGGAGGCCAGCGCCCCTGGGTTTGAGAATTGTGCGTACGTTGGTGTACCACAAAACCTTGCCCTCCGGATGACACTACATCCGTCCAAAGACGAGATCAAACCTTTTCAGCGAGAAAAACCCCATATAACAGTAACTCTTACCTTGCACTCATCTGAAAGGTTATTTACTACGAGGTGAACTATATAATTATTGACGATTAATTAAGTTTGGTGGTACAGTTTCGACAGCTGTAGTCACGAAGAGCCTCTGGCAATTTTTATATTTTCTCACTACGCAACTCTTCAGAAATAGAATACGGCTATCTACACTGCAGACGATTTGAATCCTTCTGAACTCGATCCATTACTCACCAGATTGACAGGAGAGTAGGAAGGATTGTGTAACATGCTCGTCTGTAGTAATTGTATGTCCCAAAACACCCAACATTTTTCTGGTATTATTTAATATTTATGTCCTGTAAAATTATGTGCAGGTCCGCTCTGTTGTGTAGTAGTTCGTGGGATAGCTGCCACTCCCGGAGGCCCAAGTTGGATTCCCGGCTCTGCCACAAAATTTGAAACGTGGTACGAGGACTGGAACGGGATCCACTCAGTCTCGGGTGGTCAACTGAACAGAGGGAGGGGGGGGGAAGGGTTCGATTTCCACCTCAGCCATCCTCGAACTGGTTTCCGCGGTTTCCCCCTTCTCCTCCAGGCAAATGCCGAGATGGTACTTAACTTTCGGCCGCGGCCGCTTCCTTCCCTGTTTCTTTTCTATCCCTTCCAATATTCCAACCCCCCTACAAGGCACCTGTTCAGCATAACAGGTGAGGCCGTCTAGGTGGGGTACTGGTCCTCCTTGATAGTTGTATCCCCAGCCAAAATCTCACCCTCCAGGACACTGCCCTTGAGGAGGTAGAGGTGGCATCCATCCCTGAGTCTGAGGTAAAAAAACCAGCTCTGGACAATAAATGGATTAAGAAAGAACGAAAGAAAATTATGCAGCCTACAGGATGACTTAGTCGTATACTGGCAATGAACATTAATAATTAATTCATCTCATAATTCGATTATAAATTCAATTAATTGTAGTACTTTTTGACACCGTGCGAGGTAGCCTTGTTGTGCAGTGGTAGCGTGACTGACTTAGCTGAAGGTACCGGATTCGATTCTTTGCTTGTCCAAGAATTTTAATTCAGGGCGGAGGACTGGAAAACGGCTCACTCAGACTCGGGATACAAATTGAGGTGCTGTGTAATTTAAGAGGTACTGACCCGGTCGAGAAAGTCAAGGAATACATCTAAGGATGTCTTGAAACTTATCACATGATACTCCATTATCTACACACAGTCTTGGTTCTTAATGGGTCATGGGTGCCACAGAATTTCCATTCAAGATAGCGTCCGACATTGCTGCTTCAAATGAAATTAGAGGGGATGAAAGTACTAAATAATAATAATAATAATAATAATAATAATAATAATAATAATAATAATAATAATAATAATAATAATAATAATAATAATAATACTTATAGCCTGTTTTGCCTCAATCTTGGTGTCTGACATGGGAAGGACATTTTGAATCATTGTAGTGTAGAGCAGAAGTCTGCAGGAAAAGTCAGGTGCCGTGTCCTGCTCGCACCTATTGCTGTATGAGATCGTCCTGAAGGAGCCCGTAATTTCACAGGGGCCCGATTGGACGGGATGAGAGGGAACGGACTTGTGCAGGAAGTGGTACAGGACTGGAAGCGTCAGATGTAGCGAGCGGCTTGTGGGGGGCTGAAAGCAGTACACGACAGAAGCATGAACAGGACTGACGTTAGGGTATGTGTTTATGCAAAATGTATGGTGGTTTTTAAAGTACTTACGATACCGAGTGAGTTGGCTGTGAGGTTAGGGACGGGTGGCTGTCAGCTTGCATTCGGGAGTTAGTGGGTTCGAACCCCATTGTCGGCAGCCCTGAAGATAGTTTTGCGTGGTTTCCCATTTTCACATCAGGCAAATGCTGGGTTTGTACCTGAATTAAGGCCACGGCCGTTCCTTCCCACGCCTAGTCCTTTCCTGTCCCATTGTTGCCATAAAACTTAGCTGTGATGGCGTGACAGAGAGCAATTTTTTTTAAAAAAAACTTACGACCACTGTGAAAGATTCTGTTTTCAATTAACCTTCAATTAAGAGGATGGGTAAGTTATACTTGGATTCACGGCTAATTTTTATTTTCTTTTCCTCTTGCTCCTCTTGGGGCATAGCGCTTCAATGAAACACTTCCATCCAGTCCTATTGCTAGCCACCCTTTTCATTTCATGTCAAGTCTTTCCCATTCCTAGACACTTTTCCTCAATCGCCTTCATGCATGTCTTCTTTGGAGGGCAGCGTTTTCGAGCACCTTGGGTTTTCCAGTCCGTGCGTGCCCTCAATCCCATTCGCCTCGTCACCGTAATAGCATGCATGACGCGATGGGAGGGGGAATGCGCCGTATAGCGAAGATATATACGAAGTGCGGGCAGTTCTTCCTGTACTGCCCTTCGCTATACGGGTAGGATGGGATGGGAAGCCCGTAGCGCATGAAGCGGGCACCGTTGGGACGGATTTGCAGAGCTCTAGTGCAGCGTAGTGTGCGTTGTAGGAACGTCCAGAAATACTCTACTTACGAGTCATAGGGATCCTGGTTAAGATCTCAAGGGTCGATCGGGAATCGAACCTGATGACCAGAACGCTGACCATTGATCCAGCGCGTTAGACATGATTAAAGAAGATGTTGGCTACCATATACTAATTATTTCGTCGTTAAAGCTTCTTGTGTGCACTTTTTCATAAATGTTTAGGCCTATACTTCATTTCAGCTGTCTGATAAGTTACTCGCCAACTTTTCCCAACTTCTCCCAGACAGTGTTTGCTGAAGTCCTCCATCTCTCTGCTCCCCCTCTTGTTCTAAATCGTCTTGCGCCTCGAATGCTAAAATTATTTTATGCTCTATGTGTCTGGCTGTTCGCCTCCGCAGCGTAACGGCTAGTGGTACTAGCTGCCGAACTCGGAGGCCCGTGTGCGATTCCCGGTACTGTCAGAGAATGTGGTATAAGCTACATGCAACTCACCTCCGTAGTGGGTAATGTGCTTGTAAAGAGCTGCACGACCTCGGGATGAGGACACGAATTTATGAGTGCCTATCTTGTAAATCGTCTGACCGAAGGCTGCTTGCATCTCCAAATAGCTCCACCGAAGATTCACGTGGCCTGAGGAAGTGCA
Source organism: Anabrus simplex (assembly GCF_040414725.1). NCBI lineage: Eukaryota > Metazoa > Arthropoda > Insecta > Orthoptera > Tettigoniidae > Anabrus > Anabrus simplex. The sequence continues at coordinate 312,561,654 of NC_090268.1, forward strand.
TCCGGCCTTAAAATCCTTGTTAAAAAGCAGACTGAGCCAGAGTGGTTTCAGTCAGTTCGTAAGTTTCGAAACACCTACGATACGCTGAAGAAAGTTTTGAGTTGTTGTTATTAAATTAATTAATGTCCATTTAAGACCAAGTGGTGTGGAGTGCGTGTTAAAGAGTTATAGCTATGTATTCGGGAAACACATGGGTTCGAGCCCCGCCGTCAGCTATCTTGAGAATGGATTTCTGTGGTTTCCCATTTTCACTTTCAGGCTAATGCCGGGACAGTTCCTAATCATTGGTCCCAGCCGCTTCTTTCCACTTCCTTCACAATTGCATTCAATCACCATCATTAATTTTATACTCACTATTTCCTCAACATCCGGCCGTAAACACACCTCATCCCCGATCCTGTATCAGAAAACGGAACTAAGGCATTCATGGACATGCTGTTAATGTCTAGGTAGAGAATATATAAATACCATATTAATATTATTGATTTGGATAAGTGACTAGGGTTTTGAACTAGAATACCTCTGTCCGAGTATATTCCTGCATTATGTGTGTCGTACGATACTCAGAACAGCCGTCGTCGAAATTTACGTTAGCTCACATTGAGTGTAACTCTTTTAGGGTAGATTCTCAGCAAGATCAAATATGCCGAATGAAGCGGCTGATTATCCTTTCAGCGAATACTGCTTCTTCCAGCAAATTTTCAAATTTTCAAACTTTCGAATTTGTCCTAGTTTTTAATTTTTTATTTTACTCGTCAGATGAAGTTGATTTACATTTATTATTTCCCCCATTCATGCTCTGTACTATTTTACTTTAACAGTTAACACTGAGCATGTATTCAGACAGCATTAGCCCACGGTCACATGGATATTAGATTTATTGTGTAGGGAGTAAATATGATGTCGCAGATGAAGTTAGTAAATATATTATCAAGACCCAACAAGACACTATCAAGTACTGTGTTACGCGAGACGTTAAACACACAGCAGATTACTTAAAATTACATAACGTTATTGGTTTAAGGTCTCACTAACTACGTTTATGGGTTTCGGAGACGCCCTTACTTAAATTATCAGTTAAAATGTATGATGTCCATAGCTTTAAGCTACTTTCAGTTGGAGAGAAATTGGATAATTGAAATTCACGTCAGCAAGAATAACATTTTCAGTTGATGATGATAATGTTGATGTGTGTTGTTTAAAGGACCCTAATATCTAGATCATCGGCCCCCAACATATTCAGTCCCTTACTCTGATTCGTTTACGATGACGTTAAATCTCTTTAATAGTGGCAGTGTACTACAAGACTGAGTTGAAAGGAAGTTATCATGAATAATAATAATAATGGCTTAAAATAGTAAATAATTAGCTAAGTTGAGTCGCTCACACGGTCTTCTGATTCCCAGTTGGCGGGTTCGATCCCGGCTCAGTCCGGTGGTATTCGAAGGTGATAAAATCCGGCAGCCTCGGGTTGGCAGATTTATTGCACGTAAAAGGACGTCTGCGATATAAAATTTCTGCACCTTCGTGTCACCGAAAACAATAAAAATAATTGGACGGAGTTAAAAGCATTCTTATTATTTTTATTACCAATCAAGAGCCAATCAGTATACTCATCATCATCATCATCATCATCTGTTTACCCTCCAGGTTCGGTTTTTCCCTCGGACTTAGCGAGGGATCCCACCTCTACCGCCTCAAGGGCAGTGTCCTGGAGCTTCAGACTCTTGGTCGGGGATACAACTGGGGAGTATGACCAGTACCTCGCCCAGGCGGCCTCACCTGCTATGCTGAACAGGGGCCTTGTGGAGGGATGGGAAGATTGGAAGGGATAGGCAAGGAAGAGGGAAGGAAGCGGCCGTGGCCTTAGGTACCACCCCGCCATTCGCCTGGAGGAGAAGTGGGAAACCACGGAAAACCACTTCCAGGATGGCTGAGGTGGGAATCGAACCCACCTCTACTCAGTTGACCTCCCGAGGCTGAGTGGACCCCGTTCCAGCCCTCATACCACTTTTCAAATTTCGTGGCAGAGCCGGGAATCGAACCCGGACCTCCGGGGGTGGCAGCTAATCACGCTAACCACTACACCACAGAGGCGGACATCAGTATACTCAATAATGTTTAACAGTGGAGAAATCTTATTTCCTTAGCTAAAATATCTGCCACTCATTAAAATAACTTATATATTCCTCTGTGGGCGAGGCTGCCACGGAATTTTAAAAGTGGTACGAGGGCTGGAAAGGGATCCACTCAGCCTTGGGATGTCAGCTGAGTAGAGGTGGGTTCGATTCCCACCTCAACCATCCTCGAAGTGGTTTTCTATTGTTTCCCACATTTCCTCCAGGCAAATGCCGGAATGGTACCTAACTTAAGGCCACGGCCGCTTCCTTCCCTCTTCCTTGTCTATCCCTTCCAAACTTTCCATCCCCCCACAAGGCCCCTGTTCAGCATAGCAGGTGAGACCGCCTGGGTGAGATACTGGTCATCCTTCCCAGTTGTTTCCCCCGACCCAAGGTCTCAAGCTCCAGAACCGAGCTCGATAGCTGCAGTCGCTTAAGTGCGGCCAGTATCCAGTATTCGGGAGATAGTAGGTTCGAACCCCACTATCGGCAGCCCTGAAAATGGTTTTCCGTGGTTTCCCATTTTCACACCAGGCAAATGCTGGGGCTGTACCTTAATTAAGGCCACGGACGCTTCCTTCCCACTCCTAGCCCTTTCCCGTCCCATCGTCGCCATAAGACCTATCTGTGTCGGTGCGACGTAAAGCAACTAGCAAGCTCCAGAACACTGCCCTTGAGGCGGTAGAGGTGGGATCCTTCGCTGAGTCCGAGGGTAAAACCAACCCTGGAGGGTAAACAGATTAAAAAAATGAAAAATGAAATAAAAATGAAATAAAAGTCAACCATCAATGCCGAAGTTTCGTTCCACAACCTGGCAAACTGGAGGTTAATGCGGCACACAGCCTTTCAAGTAGAACTACCTGCACAACGACCACGCTGAATAATTTTCCTTACAACTCAAAGAAGCTCCTCCCACGTTTCGAACGTCAATAGATTCATCCACGGGCACATTCATTTTAATATTTAGCCTATGGAATAATTCAAACTACCGGGCTAGTTTGTTCAACTGAAGGATGATACGTAGGTTAAAAAGCATGACATTCAACGTGAACGAAGTTAATATTTTCGTAGCTGTATTCTGAAAGCATTCTTGTCTCCCCTTGGAGCCTGCAGTCCCGACCTGCCCTAACAGCCCAAGGAGACAGTCACAAAACACATGGCGAGGAGCATGGAGAAAGTTACGACAAGCCTTGTTCTGTTTGTGTTTGTCTGCAGGAGCAGCAGGGGTCCTCTACCATCCACACACAAAAAAGAAGGGGCTTCCATCGATTTTTCTCTAGCCATGTGTCCTTCAGGTCAGGACGTGAAGGGCGTTTCCATGTAATGGCTTAACAACACTCAGCTGCGTGAAGCCGTCCTAAGACTTGAGTTCACGATCAATTTTCAATCATAATGCTTAGATGTAAAATTACGGAAAAGGTAATTAAATACATGTTTTACTGTACATTGAAGTTTGAATGATGTAAATATTATATTAACAGGTAACGTCAAATCGTCAAGTGGCAAATTGGGAATTTGTTTTACCTACCTAGATACGTATTTACTTTTTATTTATTTATTTATTTATTTATTTATTTATTTATTTATTTATTTATTTTTAATCTTAACATAGATTAACTCAAGCCCAACTGGTAATTCCGCAGGCACGGGGACTGGATGTATGTGTTGTCATCATCATTTCATCATCATCATCATCATCATCATCACGACGCGCAGGTCGCCTGCATCTGGCGAGCCGAACTTGTCCTCGGACACTCCCGGCACTAAAAGTCATACACCATTTTTAATTATTTCTTTATTAGTCCGTATATAGTCCAGGGTTGCTTTTCCATCGGACTGGGCGAGAGATCCCACCTCTACCGCTTCAAGCGGGAGACATTTGGCTGGGAATACAACTGGAGAGGAGGACCAGTACCTCTCCCAGTCGGCCTCATCTGCTATGCTGAACAGGGGCCTTGTGGGGGATGGGAAGATTTTAAGGGATGGGCAAGGAAGAGGAAAGGAAACGGCCGCGGCCTTAAGTTAGGTACCATCCCGACATTTGCCTGAAGAAGAAGTGGGAAACCACGGAAATCCTCTTCGAGGATGGCTGAGGTAGGAATCGAACCCTTCTACTCAGTTGACCTCCCGAGGCTGAGTGGACCCCGTTCCAGTCCTCATACCACTTTCCGTGGCAGAGCCGGGAATCGAACCCGGACATCCGAGGGTAGCAGCTAATAACACTAACCACTACACAACAGAGGCGGTTGAGTCCACTTACCCTATTGAATACCATCCCAATTTTCTGTATATGCAGTTTTGAGTATCGTATCGAATCCATCAAGTAAGATCAACGTAAATAAACGGTGCAGAATTGCGTTGATATCGATATCGCCTGATTGATTGTAAAATTTCTATGTTCATACCTGCTTTTTAAATAGCCTAGCGAAGTGGAGTAGCCCGTAAAGTTATTTATGGATATATTAAAATAACTTCTACGGATATTCAATTTGTCATCTTCTTGTGATTCTCTTGACTGTGAATATCAAATCGGCTATCAATTATAAATGATAATGAATAGCACATATTCCATTATGGAAATTATTTTGGACAGAACAAACAAAGATTACGTGCTCAGCCGTTTTCAGTATGATCTCAGTTCAATCCGCGTTTACATGGAACTCAATTCGAACTGAGTCTGACATGATCCCAGATTTTAGCGCATCGGTAATGAGACCGTCCGCCTCTGTGGTGTAGTGGTTAGCGTGATTAGCTGCCACCCCCGGAGGCCCGGGTTCGATTCCCGGCTCTGCCAGGAAATTTGAAAAGTGGTACGAGGGCTGGAACGGGGTCCATTCAGCCTCGGGAGGTCAACTGAGTAGAGGTGGGTTCGATTCCCACCTCAGCCATCCTGGAAGTGGTTTTCCGTGGTTTCCCAGTTCTCCTCCAGGCGAATGCCGGGATGGTACCTAACTTAAGGCTACGGCCGCTTCCTTCCCTCTTCCTTGCCCATCCCTTCCAATCTTCCCATCCCTCCACAAGGCCCCTGTTCAGCATAGCAGGTGAGGCCGCCTGGGCGAGGTACTGGTCATACTCCCCATTGTATCCCCCGACCAAGAGTCTGAAGCTCCAGGACACTGCCCTTGAGGCGGTAGAGGTCTGAGGGAAAAACCGAACCTGGAGGGTAAACAGGTGATGATGATGATGATGATGATAATAATGAGACCCCGTTTATATGGCATTTTCAGTACGGAAAGTAAACTCAACTCGATTTGAATCCTGCATGTAAACCCACTATGCCGGCCACGTGGTGAAGTGCTAGCGTGCCGACCATTTTGCCGGGAGGCACCGGGTTCGATTCTCGCGCTGGTCGGGGGTTTTTCCTGAACCTAACGGCTGGTTCGAGGTCCACTCAGCCTACGTGATTACAATTGAGGTGTTTACAATATCGGGAATAGAACCAGCTTTTGGGCGGTTAGGCCGTGTGCGTTTGCAGAGTTTCGCTCAGTTGGATGGGCACGCCAACTGATGAACCCAAATGGCACGTCTGGGCGAAAATCTAGTTCTATTCCCGAGATTTTTAAGATTTGCGCCGTGAAAGTCATTTTTGGAATTGGGGAGTTATCAGACGGTGAGATGGTGGCCTCGGTGTAGACAACCAAAAATAACGGCCGAGAGGATTCGAAATGCCAACCACACGACACTTCGTAACCTGCAGGCCTTCGGACTGAGTAGCGGTTACTTGGTAGACCACGGCCTTTGGGGGCTGTTGCGCCATGGGGTTTGTAATTTTATGTAAAAGCACTATACACTTACTTTCCATAGTACGTAGCTGACTCTGTGGATCAGTGGTAGAGTGTTGGCCTTCGGATCTTAAGATAGCGGGTGCGAATATGGCAGAGCTAGTGGAATTTTTGAAGCCCATTCGACACTCCACGTCGTACGATTTCGGCATATAAAAGAACTTTGGTAACACATTTGGTGTTTACCAGACAAAATTAATTAAAAATCAGCCACAGACGCTCAAGAGAAATTCGGCTTTTTCTGCCATCTAGCAGGCATAGAGAAAATGGAACGTCGATATTGAAAACCAGACTGCCAGATGGCGTAAAATTAAAACAGTAGCTGAAGACGTACGATTATTATTACTTACAGTAAAAGACAAGCTCTAAAGAAAAGGGTGATAAAACTTTTGTTGGAAGCCTATCGGTTATCTGAAGTCTTTTGGGATAAGAAATGATTTTAATTTTCCGTCTGGAGAAGCTGGTCCAGCCCTGTAAAGGGCGCCGCCTAGAATGTTGGAGTGTTTGTCTGGGGTGCTCCGACCGGAGCACAGCGCTGCCTACCTACCTGTGTTTGCTCTTAACCTTCCCCCTGGCCCAGGGATGCCCAGGCAATCTTCACCACACTCGTACACCTGTTACTTATTCCATTTATTTAAGTTGTTTCCAGTCAACTCCTCTTCCCCAGAGGTTCAGCATGCATCGCTTTCTAAGAAAACATTATTCGGAAGATTTTCAAATATGCGATATACATCTGCAGAACGTATTTTGACCTCTAGCATGGCTGGGCCAAGAAAGATGGTTGGTGTAACCCTCATAGCTTTCACTTCGTAGACAGAATGGACTCTGGGTTTCATCACTAAAACTTGAAGATACTCGATACAGAATACTAAATATTTCAGCATTTAAGACCAAAATTATAGAAGTTGTACACGACGAAAATGTAAAAGAAAAGAACAGATCGCGACAGAATTTATTTTACTATGAGAAATAGACTGCGTTTTAATTCATTTGTTGCATGAGAAATTAAGTCCTTTTTTGTACACAACAATATTCTTTCATCTGTAGCAATGTAAGGAGAGCCCCAGGATTTATCTAGAAGGAATCTAGAGATCGAGTTGAACTCATTTTGACTATTTAGCGAATAATTACAAAATTAAGTAATGATAAGAAAAGTCAATAAATAAAATAAATCGAATGTATACAGTCGAACTTGTATAGCTCGAACGTATTTAACTCAAATTTTCGATATCTCGAAGGAATTTTCATTTCCCGAAAGAATCTTCATATAGGGCCTAGTTTCGATAACCGAAAGTTCTGTTACTCGAATATTTCGACATTTCGAAAGAATTTCATGTCCACATGTAAAATGTTTTTCTGTAGGTCGAAATTATGGTGATCATCATGCTAATGCGCAATAGATTTCCCGACGTTAAACGAACTCCTGTAGGAAGCACCCGAACTTAAATCATATCTTTATTCCAGAAACGAGAATAAGCATTCTCTACATTTTAATCAGAATATATTGTTCGATTAGCAGGTGAGGCCGCCTGGGCGAGTTACTGGTCATTCTCCCCAGTTGTATCCCTCAACCAAGAGTCTGAAGCTCCAGGACACTGCCCTTGAGGCGGTAAAGGTGGGATCCCTCGCTGAGTCCGAGGGAAAAGCCGAACCTGGAGGGTAAACAGATGATGATGATGATGATGATGATATATTGTTCGATTAGCCCCATAACATAGCATCTTAACAGCAATGCATTTCGCAACCTTGATTAGTCGCAAAGAAACCTACAAGCTACTGTAGTATGGGATGATGTGTAAGTTGGGAGATCCTGATCTGCTGGGTTATTCAAGCCATGGTTAGAACAATACAGTTACCGCCATGCAGATGAAACGTTGCTGAAAATTTTAAGTGAAAGTGAAAAATAGAATTTGGTTAAAGAAGTGGTAAGAGTGGGGGGGGGGGGGGGAAAGAGAAAGACACTGTAGTGGTTTTTGGCGTTCCATGTAATAGGCGATTGACATGAAAATGAAAACAAGAATTCTAAATCTATGCGAGAATTCGTTCTTCTACGGAAAGAGAATGGAATGGGTATTTTTTTTTATGTGTTACCGAAGTGGTGTGCACGTTTTTCTACACTTCGTCTTTTCGATAACTCGAAGTATTTTAAGCCTCCGAATGCACTTCGAGAGGCGGTGCCTATGAATTAATGCCAGAATACCAGCCGCATTTCAATTTTTCTAAATTTCGCCAAAACATTAACTCACATTCCCAAATTTACATGTCATCTAATATTACTAAAATCTCTGTTAAACGAGAATGTTAATAAGACAACGATCAAATTCCGGCATTGCATTTAACTCAGCAACATTGGGCGTGGTCAGTGCCTGGTTGGGTGACCACACTGGCCTGCCACATATCGCTGTTTTAAATAACCAAGTACTGTGTCAGCCATCCAATCAACTTGCGAATTGTCTTACAGAGAGCTACTTTTGCCATCATTTACAATTTAATTCAATACAACCGTTTACCGGAGGGCGTGATTAGCTCAGAGGCTTAGTTACTGGCTTCACACCGGCAAGGCGGAGGTTAGAAACTCGGTCGATCCTGAGTTGAGATTTTCAGCTCTAAAATCACTTGGTGTCAGGAAGGGCATCCGGCCAAAACCAAAATGAGCTTGGTGGCTCCAGCGACCCCAGAAATAACTGGAATTAGTTGAAGAAATTAAGTAAGTAAACTCTTTACATCAACCTTACGTCCGACTCGTTGGTTGAATGATCAGCGTACTGCCCTTCGGTTCAGAAGGTCCCGGCTTCGATTCCCAGCCGGGTCAGGGATTTTAACCTTCATTGGTTAATTCCAGTGGCCCGGGGGCTGGGTGTTTGTGCTGTCCCCAACATCCCTGCAATTCACACACCACATATAACACTATCCTCCACCACAATAACACGCAGTTACCAACACATGGCAGATGCCGCCCACCCTCATCGGAGGGTCTGCCTTACAAGGGCTGCAGTCGGTTAGAAATAGCCACACGATTTAAAAAAAACAACCTTATACCAAATACTTGTATCTATGCATTTTTAACTGAACAAGTCAATACTCACTTTTACAATCTCAACTCAGCCTAAACTTTATATTAAATCTTTTCTAAACTACTCTAATTAAACACACAAACCCACAACACGAGGGGCAGGGAAGCGTCGTTCGATACAAGAAAATAAAAGATGGAAACCGACGCCTTAGTTCGGTGGGACCGGGCGAGTTGGCCGTGCGCGTAGAGGCGCGCGGCTGTGAGCTTGCATCCGGGAGATAGTAGGTTCGAATCCCACTATCGGCAGCCCTGAAAATGGTTTTCCGTGGTTTCCCATTTTCACACCAGGCAAATGCTGAGGCTGTACCTTAATTAAGGCCACGGCCGCTTCCTTCCAACTCCTAGGCCTTTCCTATCCCATCGTCGCCATAAGACCTATCTGTGTCGGTGCGACGTAAAGCCCCTAGCAAAAGTTCGGTGGGAAACGAGTACCCATCGGTGACTGATAGGCATATGCTCTATTTCGTTCGATTTGCACGAACATTCCATAATAGTTTCTGATTTTTCAATTATTTTAAATTTATTTATCTTTGCATTTGACAGTTTTCAAACCAACTTTGCTGTACGGTAGTGAACGCTGTGTGGAATCAGGATACCTTATTCTCAAGTTGAAAGTAACGGACTCCTGGCTCCTTGGCTGAATAGTCAGCGTACCGACCTTCGGTTCAGAGGGTCCGGGTCGGAGATTTTAACTGTGGATTGTTAATTAATCTGGCTCGGGGACTGGGTATTTGTGTTCGTCTTAATACACTTCTATCCAATTACCATACGGCACAACACACTATCAACAACTATATACACATGCAATAGTCAATACATCCCTCCACATTGGGATGGCGTCAAGATTGGCATCCGGCCAACAAAATACCAAGAACAGGCCGTAACAAATTAAGGAAAATACTATAAATAAAATAACACAAATAAAAATAACAGGCATGAAAATAGCGAATGATTGCTAGTACAAACTGGTGGAAACAATGGAAGAGGGTACCGGAGCTTGGAAAGAGGAAGTAAAGCCTGAGCTGGGAATGAACGCCCGGAAGGGTAAGGGAAGCAGAGGGAGACCAGTCCGTCGATAGTTACACTCATCTTTTAATTAATAAAAAACAGGGAGATGTGGAACTATACGCGGCAACGGGGCTAGCATGAAGTAGAGGGTTATGGAGGCGTGTTGATTGAATGCTTTAAGGAATAACCGTATGTAATGAATATGTATGTACAGTCGTTATATAAAAGAACGAGCGCGCAGTATTGTATGATCCTCGCGTTTTATATTTTATCAGACTTAAGTTTAATTAATATCAAGATTCTCAAGTACATACAAAACCTATGGATACTTACAAAAATACATTACATGTGTGGGTTCAGTTGTTTCTGAGAAAAGTGTACTAGCGAGGAAAAACAATACAATCCGCTCATTTTTCTGAGCCACTCTACGTACATTTACTAACAGAATATTTATACAAAATATACATAGTTATGTTTATATTCCTTTTCTGCATGGTTTCGAACCTACGAAATTCTGAAGAAAATATGTAGTTTTATATTCGGAAATATGTGTTTATGTGTTCAAAATATGATTGCATTGGGCTATGCCAGGACCTGCTACCTGTTTACGTCCGGTGCTCTGTCATGCGACTCTCTTGCCAGATGCAGTAGAGCCCTCTGCTCGGTTAGACAGTCCTTGGAGATACAGTGGTTTCTTTCGCTTGCACGTGAAGTATCAACACACATTTCATTCTGAATTCGCCCATTATTTTGGATTTGTAACGCTCACAAATTCTTCCCTAAAACTGATGTTGTTTCGTCGGTAATGGGATACTCATATCCCCTTCTTTTTCTTCTTCTAGTGCTTTTCCCAAACCTCTGGGGTCGCTGGTGAGACTGTGTGGCACATGTGAGTTTGGCCTTGGTTTACGACTGGATACCCATCCTGACGCCAACCCTATGTTGAGGTAAGGTAAGGGTGTATTCTGCCCGAAGGCAGGTCCGAACCTCCGCAGAGGTGTAGGTGGGAGCTCAAGAGAAGAGTTTCGCTAGGAATGTGGCCGGGAATGCGTTAGCCCTCGCTTCGCCTCTCGTCCCTGGCTTATCGTCACCAAGATGGTGTATGTACTTGCGTTTCTGCAAACGTTCGCCCTCGCAGTCGCTGTGTCCTCACGTGGTCTCCTCCTGCAAGGCACTTGATGTATTTTTGTATACCGCAGGTGGGCAAAATTATTCATTTATTAATAGACTACAGCTGACCAGCGAAATATTAAGACAAGGCAGTTTCCAACTAACAGTAATCTAGGTTAATTTCCAGTGACACTGGGTATTTATGCCATCTTCAGAATTAGATTTTATCACTGGCAGAGTCCATCTTCAAGATGCAAATCGAAAGAGCTTCTGTTATTATTTTTTATTTTAATGTATATACTGTATTAATTATTATAATAATTTTTACATATTTTTACAAAATGATCGCCAACGTCCGATGACGGTTACATTACTAGAAGAAGACGATATTTATTTCCTGTATTTCAAATGTAGTAATTTTCATGAAGTGGGCTAAAGGCAGGTCAATTTCGTTCGTCAGTGTGCCGAGTTACGAATGCATTCTCTCTCAAACACATGTCCCGGCAAGTTCGTTACGTGAAGAAAATAATAATAATAATAATAATAATAATAATAATAATAATAATAATAATAATAATAATAATAATAATAATAATAATAATAATAATAAACCAGATTGAATATGTGCGCGTATAACAATTTTATGATTACAATCCAATCATTCAACTCATCCAAACATGCAGTCAGTCATTCACTCATTCAGCCATTCAATTAATATATAATGTCTATTGTAAGCTAAGGAGAAATATGTTCGGACTCTTAAAACAAATTACACTAATAGGAGTACCGGTAAGATACGTGTTGTCCTAGACAATATAACACTGTTAATGTTTAGTCTCTTCAGTCCTGAGGTACACATATGTTTACAAAACTATGAAATAAAATAACATTTAAAACAATAGTCTGTAGGCCTAAATTAGCTTAATCAATCCTTGTGTCCCTATGTCACTTTTCTTGGTGACACACAAAACTATGAAATAAAGTAACATTTAAAACAATAGTATGTAGGCCTAAATTAGCTTAATCAATCCTTGTGTCCCTCTGTCACTTTCCTTGATAGGCAAAACTATGAAATAAAATAATATTTGAAACAATAGTCTGTAGGCCTAAATTATCTTCAACAATCCTTGTGTCCCTATGTCACTTTTCTTGGAGACACACAAAACTGAATGAGGGTCCCGGGTTCGATTACCGGCCGGGTCGGGGATTTTAACCTTAATTGGTTAATTCCATTGGCTCGGGGGTTGGGTGTTTGTGCTGTCCTCAACATCCCTGCAACTCACTCACCACACATAACACTATCCTCCACCACAATAATACGCAGTTACCTTCACATGGCAGATGCCGCCCAACCTCATCGGAGCGTCTGCCACACGAAATTATTATTATTATCACATTCTTGGATAACATGTCTGATAACCTCCCTAGCTTCGCTGTGGATAGTCTTTCCTTTCTTCAGGCAGGGTTCCATAATAGTAATACAAAGTAGCACTATAATAACATAAATGTTTTATAACACAGTTATGTAAGTCTCAATATTTAAATCGCTGTAAAACACTTACAACACACAGACAAGATCAACATTACCGAACTGTTCGACTGGCCATTTGTATCATCAAAGGGAGACTGGCTGCTGGCTGGCTGGCTGGCTGACGATACTTTTAGGAAGAGCCATAGCCGAGACGACAGAGAGAGAAAGCTGCTCCCCCGTGTCCCACCTCACGTCCCGCTAGTCTTCTCTTCAGCTCGCATCTATACCTGAGCCGGAGTTTACGTACGGTAGGGTGACCAGCTCCTTTCCGCTCCTCCATTCCCTTACCCCCCACCAACAGCGCGTTGCAACCCATCCAAATCTTCACCACGCCCAATGTTGCTTAACCCTTTATAGGGCAGTACTCAATAAAACACTTTTCTAACTAACTTTATTTACAGGCTCTGTAAGTGCTAAATAGTACAATTTAACAGAACACAAAGACAATCCAGGGCTCACGAGGTCAGTAATAAGATGGGAATTTAATTCCCACCGCCTGCTGTCTGCCATTCAGAAGTGGGAAAATATCTTCCATGGCCCACCCTCATCGGAGGGTCTGCCTTACAAGGGCTGCAGTCGGCTATAAATAGCTACACGATTTAAAAAATCAACCTTATACCAAATACTTGTATCTATGCATTTTTTTAAGAGAACAAATCAATACTCACTTTTACAATCTCAACTCAGAATAAACTTTATATGAAATATTTTCTAAACTGCTCTAATTAAACACACAAACCCCGAACACGACGAGCAGAGAAGCGTCGTTCGATACAAGAAAATAAAAGATGGAAACCGGCCCTTAGTTCGGTGTTTTGCCCTTGAAGGAGCACGTAGAACCATTGTTTACCACTGGACTTCTTGTTAAATTCTTTGTCTTCTTTCTTGTGTCCAAGCATTTAGTTCCTGGCTGTTTATTATTATTATTATTATTATTATTATTATTATTATTATTATTATTATTATTATTATTATGAGAAATAGACTTTCTAAACTTATATGCCTGTCTGGTCGTAAATCGGTAAATAATTTGAGAATTACGAAGTTAACTTATGATAAACACCATTGTAGATATAGAGTTATAATAAATTTGTAGCTTTACGAAACGTGAACATAACATTTCAGCCAATGACCGCTAATTTTAATATTCAGAGTTCCCAGCACTATCTGCTGAGGCATGGATGGAAAAACAGCACGGTATGCAAGACAGACAAAGACAACACGATATGTATGACAGAACTCTTCAACTTTAAGTATACTGTGTAATTCTCAATGATATCCGAAGCACATCAAGCGTAAAAGTACGAACAACAATCACCACCATTACTACCACCACTAACAACAAAATAAAAATTATCTTTTCGAAGAAAAGGACTCACAACGGCTCATCCTTTGCAGTTGCGTGTGACATTACCATTATTAGCAACACCTGCGTCTAGACACATTATTTTTCACTTCGGACTCTATTCTGTGATAATGCTATAGGTTAATAGCAGAGCTGTATATCCAAACGTGAACTCAGATAATTCCAGCACAAACTAATATTTCTCTTCCTCCCCCTGCATGCAGTTCAGAGCCATCAATATGATATGTTTACCCTACGTCATTGCAGTTAATGAGGAGATGAGGCGAGGTACATATGTGGCCCAACTGCTAAACCTGTTTAAATCCCATCTGTGTAGGCGTGGCCTTAACCAGAGGCTCTGGGTTCGATTTCTGGCCAGTTCAGGATTTTTACCTGAATTATCTGAGGATCTGTGACAGAGTGTCGGCCTCCGGATTTTAAGATCGCGGGTTTAAACAGCAATCACGTTTTTGAAAGGCGGAAAAACTCTTTCGACCCTCCATGAGTTTATGCCGTATCAAGTGGGCATGCAAATGATTTCGGATGAAAATTGGTGTTTACCCGACAAAATTATTCAAATCTCAGCCATAAGTCGCTCAGCAGTGATCCAGTTTACTCTGCTATCTGGTGAGAAAAATAACATTGAAACTGATACGCAGGCAGACTAAATTACGTCAAATTGAAATATCCCTACGCGGTCCCTGAGATTATTATTATTATTATTATTATTATTATTATTATTATTATTATTATTATTATTATTATTATTATCATGTAATATTGTGTGGAAAACTGGTGAATGGCCCAAGGACTGTCAACATCAATACTAATTTCTCTTCACAAAAAGGGGTCTACAAGGGATTGTTCCAATTATCGTACTATTGCATTAATATCCTATGCAAGCAAAGTTCTGCTCTACATAATAAATCAACGCCTAAAACCATACCTACGTCAGATATCCGCGGAACAAGCAGGCTTTGTTGCAGGTAAAGGAACACGAGAGTCTATCCTGAACGTGAGACAGGTAATTGAGAAATGTCGCGAGTTTTGTGTTCCTGCATTTATTTACTTCCTGGACTACAAAAAGGCCTTTGATTGTATGTGGGACAAGTTGTGGCAGGTGCTAAAGGAATTTGGGGTTCCACTGCATTTAATATCGTTATTGAAAGGCCTGTATAAAAACCATGCAGCAACCGTAAAGGTGGATGGTGATCTCTCAGGCATTTTCAATGTGACAAATGGAGTAAGGCATGGTTGTATATTATCACTTCAACTCTACAACATCTATGCAGATTGTGTCATCAAAAGAGCTCTCAATGGCTGGAATGGTGGAATCGCGATTGGTGGTAGAAAAATTAACAACCGACGCTTTGCAGATGACACTTCCCTCATCGCTGGAAGTGAAGAGGAACTTTCTGACCTGCTTACAAGTCTTCAGTATGGTCTAGAGATAAACATCAAAAAGACCAAACTGATGGTAGTTGATCCGCAAGGTCATATCCGATTTACAGTATGCCTAAAGGACCTGGATATAGTAAATGAATTTGTATACCTGGGGTCAGTCATCAATGACACGGAAAGCTGTGATAAAGAGATAACAAGGCGTATTGTCTTAGGTCGTGCTGCAATGGTTAACTTACTAAGATCTGGCAGAACCGGACAATTTCAAAAGCTACGAAGATGCTCTTGGTAGAATCACTAGTGTTCTCCGTCTTTTTGTACGGCTGTGAGATCTGAACCGTGAATGCTAAAGACAAAAAGCGCATTGATGCCTTTGAGATGTGGTGTTGGCGGAGAATGCTACGTGTACCCTGGACTGAAAGAAGAACTAATGTTTGCATTCTGATCGAACTCTTGTTCAAGAAACGTCTATCTTCCCGTGTGAGTGAGTGTTACCTCCAGTTCCTTGGCCACATTTTCAGACGAGACGGAGAGAACTTGGAAAAGATCATTTTACAGGGCAAAATTGAAGGCAGTAGACCACGAGGAAGAACCACTTCAGATCATATTAAAGAAATGTGAAAACCGCTTGGGATGGAGATATCTCGTCAAGGTTGCAACACGAAAATGATAGAGTTATGACGTCACGAAGCTCAGTAATGAGCATAACGATTTATTATCATCATTATGAACTGCAACTGAGGGCTGGTTTGATGTTTACTCACAAGGGGACATTCCCTACTCGTCACCACCGATTTCGCTCAAATTGATAAAACATGCTGGGCTTGGCTAGAAATGAAATAACCCGAAGTGGGAACTCCAGATGGCCAAGCGTATAGAAAATAAAAATAAAAATAATAATGTTGACGCGGCTCTGACGCCGTATAAGCCACTTACGTTAGGCCGCACGCCGAGCAGTAGTTAGCGTAGCTGTAAGAGCTCGGACTGGTAATTCGATGGTTGTTGGTTCGACTCACCGTGTGGGGACTGTTTTTTTCTGTCAACTTTTATATTATTCATTTTCCAATTAAGCAAAGAGGTGAATCATCATCATCATCATCATCTGTTTACCCTCCAGGTTCGGTTTTTCCCTCGGACTTAGCGAGGGATCCCACCTCTACCGCCTCAAGGGCAGTGTCCTGGAGCTTCAGACTCTTGGTCGGGGGATACAACTGGGGAGTATGACCGGTACCTCGCCCAGGCGGCCACACCTGCTATGCTGAACAGGGGCCTTGTGGAGGGATGGGAAGATTGGAAGGGATAGGCAAGGAAGAGGGAAGGAAGCGGCCGTGGCCTTAAGTTAGGTACCATCCCGGCATTCGCCTGGAGGAGAAGTGGGAAACCACGGAAAACCACTTCCAGGATGGCTGAGGTGGGAATCGAACCCACCTCTACTCAGTTGACCTCCCGAGGCTGAGTGGACCCCGTTCCAGCCCTCGTACCACTTTTTAAATTTCGTGGCAGAGCCGGGAATCGAACCCGGGCCTCCGGGGGTGGCAGCTAATCACGCTAACCACTACACCACAGAGGCGGACAAAGAGGTGAATAATTCATTTTATTTATTTATTTATTTATTTATTTATTTATTTATTTATTTATGCGCAAAAGGCATAGAAAAGGTAAAAAATAGGGATTTAATTGTCAGACTTTGTTCTACCTGCGCCAAGAATATAATTATTGTTTGTATACAGTCGCCAGGACCAACCTTTACTTGTCAGGCGGAATCGACTCTTACAGCGAAACGACTATTCACTTTTATGGCACATTTCCCAAGGAGGGGAGATAGCCAATAAAGGAGAAAAAGAAGAATTTATGTTTGAACACGTCGGGAAAGTTCGCAACTCCAAATTTTCTACAATTATGCGCACATTAAGAAAATGACGTCCTATATGCCTTTTACATACAAATAAATAAATAAATAAAATATAAATAAATTGAAAAAAATATTCTCCACACGAGGAGTCCAACTCACCATCGTCGAATTACTAGTCCAAGTTCTTACCGCTACGCATCTTAACGCTCGGTGTGCGCAATAACGTAAGTGGTTATACGGTGAGAGAGCCGCGTCAACATTATTATTTTTATTTTTATTTTCTATACGCTTGGCCATCTGGAGTTCCCACTTTTGGTACTTTCATTTCTAGCCAAGCCCTGTATGTTCTATAAATTTGAGCGAAATCGGTGGTGACGAGTAGGGAATGCCCCTTGTCAGTCTATGTGAGAGCAATTGGGGAGCTATCTGACGGTGAGGAAGCAGCCCGGTTTAGAATGCGAAGAATAACAGACGAGAGGATTCGTTACGCTGAAGACGTGAACTCGTAATCTGCAAGCCTTCAGGATGAGCAACGATCGTTCTTAAGGCCCGTCAGGGTTATAGCGCCACGAGATTTGGTTTTATTAGCGGTTTACTTTACTCTGGGAGTATTACGAACTATGTGATTATCATAAGATTCGTTTTTAAAAATGCTATTTGCTTTACGTCGCACCGACACAGATAGGTCTTATGGCAACGATGGGATAGGAAAGGCCTAAGAATGGGAAGGAAGAGGCCGTGGCCTTAATTAAGGTACAGCCCCAGCATTTGCTGGTGTAAACATTGGAAACCACCGGAAAACCACCGGAAAATCACCTTCAGGGCTGCCGACAGTGGAATTCGAGCCCACTATGCAAGCTCACAGTTGCGCGTCCCTAACCACACGGCTAACTCTCCCGTATTACTAAAGGCTTATGTATCATTATTTACGTATATTAATTACATGTAAGCAGCCTCCGTGGCTCAGACGGCAGCGCATCGGCCTCTCACCGCTGGATACCGTGGTTCAAATCCCGGTCACTCCATGTGAGATTTGTGCTGGACAAAGCGGAGGCGGGACAGGTTTTTCTCCGGGTACTCCGGTTTTCCCTGTCACCTTTCATTCCAGCAACACTCTCCATTCTCATTTCATTACATCTATCATTCATTAATAAATCACTTTGGGAGTGGCGACCCCATCGTACTAACAGCCTATATCTGCTTCACTCATTACATCCCTGACCCGGTCAATGACTGGAAAACAGGTTGTAGGTTTTTTCAATTACATGTAATGCAGTCATACCTCAATACCTCGAATTCATTTCAATTTCTCTGTCGTCTGTTCTCTTCTTCATGTGTATTTATTTCTCTATTACTCGACATTCGATTACACGAATTTCTCTATTTCTCGAAGCAAACGTTTCCTCCATAGAAGCTAAAATATATTCCGTAACTCGAATTATGTGCAACATTAACTGTGCAATCATCATCATCATCATCATCTGTTTACCCTCCAGGTTCGGTTTTTCCCTCGGACTCAGCGAGGGATCCCACCTCTACCGCCTCAAGGGCAGTGTCCTGGAGCTTCAGACTCTTGGTCGTGGGATACAACTGGGGAGAATGACCAGTACCTCGCCCAGGCGGCCTCACCTGCTATGCTGAACAGGGGCCTTTTGGAGGGATGGGAAGATCGGATGGAATAGGCAAGGAAGAGGGAAGGAAGCGGCCGTGGTCTTAAGTTAGGTACCATCCCGGCATTCGCCTGGAGGAGAAGTGGGAAACCACGGAAAACCACTTCCAGGATGGGTGAGGTGGGAATCGAACCCACCTCTACTCAGTTGACCTCCCGAGGCTGAGTGGACCCAGTTCCAGCCCTCGTACCACTTTCCGGACCTCCGGGGGTGGCAGCTAATCACGTTAACCACTACACCACAGAGGCGGACTAACTGTGCAATACGGTCTTTAAGTTTTGTGTGTACTACAGTATATCTTCCCATCAAACGTCAGTATGCTTACATAGTGGCTTATTTGTCCACCCTGGTGCGTTGACCATGGGCAGTTAGAGCTGTATGAACCATCTCCTAGATCAGGGCCTCTCAGAGTGCATGCGCCTGGTCCATGCACTGTGCACGGTGCACAAGACGACTTCGCTTGGTTGACCAGAGTGCAGACCCCACTCCTCGATTTGGAGCAATAGCGCTGTCTCTCTCTTTCCCCACGCCTGTTTCGCTCGCTCCGCCTGTCTCCCTCTTCCTCACTTGCTCCGTAGCGCTCCACATCCGAGCCGAGTTGAGCCGAGCTTAGCCGAGTAGTCCAGAGACGAAGTGTTGGTCCGAGCTGACCCGAGCGGGACCGATGCACAGTGCACAGAGGTCTTGCGCCTCGATTTGCACGCGTGAGATTTTGGGCGTTTGAGAGGCTCTGTCCTAGAACGTCAGTACACCAGGCGTTAAGTGTACTGGCTCTTCTTCCATCCCACATACAGAGTCAGTCATATGTAAACGCTTTTACAGCAATAACTGTTGTTGAAGCCTATGTGAAAGAAAAGAAGCTTGAGAGTGAAAAGTGGAAGAAACCAACGGATTTTTGCAAAGTTGTTGACGGTGCTATGTTTCATCTTCCCCTATCAAATGTATTCCTTCTTCAACGACCTCAAGGTGTCGTTAAAATCACAAAATACTTCGAGTTTCTTTTTATATGCTTAAATAACACTTATGCTAGTATCAAGCCGTTGCTCTACGTGATTCAGTTCCGCGCATATCTCAAAGATGGGAATTCTCTACATCTCAAAATTTCGATAACTCGAATTAAAATTCAGCTCTCCCGGTGATTCGAGATATCGAGATTTGAATGTACCTTGTTTGCTGTTTTAAGGGGCCTAACATCGAAGGTCATCGGCTTCGAATGTATCCATAAATTGCAAGATTCTATTTTTTTAATAAGTGAATAGGCAAGTATGTCACAAAGAACAGTAAATATTAACCAAGGCATACCTTTTACGTAGACTTACATTCCTCTACAACGTGTATATGGAAAGAAAAATGTTGACGCTTTTATTTTATTTTTATTTTTTGCTTAACGTCGCACCGACACAGATATGTCTTATGGCGACGATGTGATAGGAAATGCCTAGGAGTTGGAAGGAAGCGGCCGTGGCCTTAATCAAGGTACAGCCCCAGCATTTGCCTGGTGTGAAAATGGGAAACCACGGAAAACCATTTTCAGGGCTGCCGATAGTGGGATTCGAACGTACTATCTTCCGGATGCAAGCTCACAGCCGCGCGCCTCTACGCGCACGACCAACTCGCCCGGTACTAGAAAAATTAAAATGCCTTGCAGCTCTGGTGAACATTCCGTCTTCTGAGATAAGAGACTGATTCAGTGTTTCACGGAAGTACATTCTTTTAGAAACTTCCGCAACAAGCGAGTTAGTCGCATAGCTGTGAGCTTGTATTCTGGAAATAGTGAGTTCAAATCCCATCGTCGGCAACTCTGAAGTCGTGTTTCCGTAGTTTCCTATTCTCACACCAAGCAAATGCTGATGTACCTCAATTAAGATAACAGCATCTGCCTTTCCAACCGTAGCCCTTTTTCCACCCTTGTGTCGCCGAAAACCTTCTATGCTTTGGCCACAACTATCTTCTGCCGGCATTTTAATTTGACACTGTCCAGGGCCTAGGTTACCTGTGGATCAGTTTCGAGGTTTCATTTTACTATATTATGGCAGAGTAACCCGGACCTCAGTTGGATGGTCTATGGCTGAGTGTTAATTAATTTTGTCGGTTAAACTCCAAATGTCTCACCATCGTTTACATGGCGACATAACACGACATGGAGTGTTGAATGGACATATTTCCGCCCTTCTGCCGGGTTTTAACCCCTAGATATTGGGATCCGGAGGCCGACGATCTACCACTTACCTACAGGTGGAGCTTTTTAGCAGATGAAGCTATGCGAATGAAGGTTTTTCGATTGTGAGTTTGTGTAAAAGGAATGGAGGAGACATGTTTCCTCTCTGTGAGTCAAGGAGTATAAGAGAATCAGAGGGCAATTAGGGCGATGACGGATGGATTCAGTTTGTTTTAATTTCGTGTGGCTATTTCTAGCCGAATGCAGCGCTTGTAAAGCAGACCCTCCGATGAGGGTGGCCGGCATCCTCCATGTGCAGACAACTGAGTGTTATTGTGGTGGAGGATAGTGTTGTGTGTGGGGTGTGAGTTGCAGGGATGTTGGGGACAGAACAAACACCCAACCCCCGGGCCACTGGAATTAAGCAATGAAGGTTAAAATCCCCGACCCGACCCTGAATCGAACCCGGGAACCTCTGAACCGAAGGCCAGTACGCTGATCATCCAGCCAACGAGTCGGGCGATTCAGTTTGTAATACGGGCTGAGTGGAATTAAAGGAAGGTGCAGAGTTAGGTGCAAATATATGTAACGTGTTCGGCCCTTAGGCGTGCATTCCTGTCTTCAGCTGTTCTCTTAGTTGTTGCTACCTTCTTGCTCTCTTGACGTTGTCAACCAACTGATATCTTCTCCGTCCTTTTCCACTCCTTTCGTTTACTAAATGTTCTTAAGTGTCCTAAGCAAACCATTTCTTTGCAGCCAGTACCACAGCCAGTCCCTTTTCCTTATATGAATGGTATTTAGTGGTTTCATTTTTTCTCCAGTTCCATCCAATACCTGCTCATTCCTTACCCTTTCTACCAAGGATATCCGTTCCATCCTTCTCCATAAACACATCTCAGATGTTTCTAGTTTCTTTTCATCTTCCTTCCAGGTATCGGCTTCATACAGCATCATACTTCAAACAAAGCATTTTTCAAATAGAGAATTTCCTGAACTACGACATAAATATCACATCGCAGTATGACGTTAATTTAACACAGATAGATAATCCACCTTATAGCCACCCCTGTTAGGGAATGGAAATATCAGTTCATCTGAACAATATTTACACTGACTGACAGAGCAAATGCAACACCAAGGAGGAGTGGTTCGAAAGGGATGAAAGTTGGGGAAAAAACAGAGACGGCACGGACGAATAATTGATGTTTATTTCAAACCGATATGCAGGTTACACAATGCGCATGGCATCGACTCAGTAGGATGTAGGACCACCGCGAGCGGCGATGCACGCAGAAACACGTCGAGGTACAGAGTCAATAAGAGTGCGGATGGTGTCCTGAGGGATGGTTCTCCATTCTCTGTCAACCATTTGCCACAGTTGGTCGTCCGTACGAGGCTGGGGCAGAGTTTGCAAACGGCGTCCAATGAGATCCCACACGTGTTCGATTGGTGAGAGATCCGGAGAGTACGCTGGCCACGGAAGCATCTGTACACCTCGTAGAGCCTGTTGGGAGATGCAAGCAGTGTGTGGGCGGGCATTATCCTGCTGAAACAGAGCATTGGGCAGCCCTTGAAGGTACGGGAGTGCCACCGGCCGCAGCACATGCTGCACGTAGCGGTGGGCATTTAACGTGCCTTGAATACGCACTAGAGGTGACGTGGAATCATACGCAATAGCGCCCCAAACCATGATGCCGCGTTGTCTAGCGGTAGGGCGCTCCACAGTTACGGCCGGATTTGACCTTTTTCCACGCCGACGCCACACGCGTCTGCGGTGACTATCACTGACAGAACAGAAGCGTGACTCATCGGAGAACACGACGTTCCGCCATTCCCTCATCCAAGTCGCTCTAGCCCGGCACCATGCCAGGCGTGCACGTCTATGCTGTGGAGTCAATGGTAGTCTTCTGAGCGGACGCCGGGAGTCCAGGCCTCCTTCAACCAATCGACAGGAAATTGTTCTGGTCGATATTGGAACAGCCAGGGTGTCTTGCACATGCTGAAGAATGGCGGTTGACGTGGCGTGCGGGGCTGCCACCGCTTGGCGGCGGATGCGCCGATCCTCGCGTGCTGACGTCACTCGGGCTGCGCCTGGACCCCTCGCATGTCCCTGCGCCAACCATCTTCGCCACAGGCGCTGCACCGTGGACACATCCCTATGGGTATCGGCTGCGATTTGACGAAGCGACCAACCTGCCCTTCTCAGCCCAATCACCATACCCCTCGTAAAGTCGTCTGTCTGTCTGCTGGAAATGCCTCCGTTGACGGCGGCCTGGCATTCTTAGCTATACACGTGTCCTGTGGCACACGACAACACGTTCTACAATGACTGTCGGCTGAGAAATCACGGTACGAAATGGGCCATTCGCCAACGCCGTGTCCCATTTATCGTTCGCTACGTGCGCAGCACAGCGGCGCATTTCACATCATGAGCATACCTGAGTGACGTCAGTCTACCCTGCAATTGGCATAAAGTTCTGACCACTCCTTCTTGGTGTTGCATTTGCTCTGTCAGTCAGTGTATTTTGCCTGATGTTTCGATTAAGCAGGGCTTGGGGTATATCTCAAGATTAAAATTGCCAACCATCAGGCGGATTTTCTCTTTCGGATTTTATTTGAAAAAGAAAATCCAATACATGGTATTTCAACAAATAACTAAAAATCGCAAATTTATTTTTCAACACAGAGTCCACTATGGTCTGAATAATGGTGTTCGGAATTTTGTTTATTCTTAGGAAATTCAGCGTCTCCTTAGGAATTGCAGCTACCAGGCCGACCGACGAACTCAACTACTGTATTATGTAATTCAGGACAAAGAGGCCTACATTAATCATCCCCAGATAATCTATAACAAAATGAACTTAAAGTTGGGCACTTTGAATTGTTAACCAGAGAATGGAAGCATAACTTCAGAGAGACGTATCAAGGAAATAAACATCCATATTCAGTTCACTAACGATGGACGCTGATAAATATTCTCCTCATACGTACTATTTTGCATTTAATTTTACCTTATAAATCAGATTCACTATCCAGGCACCCTAAGTAAAGTATAACTGATCTCTTCTACCGTCTTTGGCCTTTGCCTTCATGGTGAACTAATGAAACGTGATCCTGTAAATTTACATAAAAACACAATTGAAAGGTTAACAATTATGAAAATTTCCTCGGCGAACATCAAAGAACTGTTATACTAACTGTATGAAGATTATAAAAATTACATTTTCTAAAGTTGTTTTCTATTACTCTTTCCTTTCATCTGCATTTCTGATTTTGATCACTTATCGATGTATTATAATACTCGTTTACGTCTAATAGATACCGCTGGATTTTTGGAGGGAGTTAGCGCCTGTGATATTTCATACAAGTTTGTTAGAGTACAGTTCAATCAGTTGGAGTACAAGTAAATTATTTCTGTAATAACAAATTACTTGAGATCGTCATTTTCTAATATGCGATGATTATGTTGGTCATCCGGTAACAAACATCGCTGTAATGTCCATGACAGAAGCCGGTTGTGGTAGTGGTGTTTTTTGTCAATGAATGTATGAATGAATACCCTTCTCTCCCAATCATGTGTAACGGTTCATATCCCGTTTAAAAGAATTCCTCTGTATTTATTATTATTATTATTGTTATTATTATTATTATTATTATTATTATTATTATTATTATTATTATTATTATTATTATTATTATTATTATTATTATTATTATTATTATTATTATTTGGTGATGCAAAGGTGGAAGAGGTCGATAATTCTCCCAGAATGGTAATATAGTGTAAAATTTATTGTGCAGTGTGATTATAATTTCAAGTCATGCTATATCTCGTTGGTGAAACTAAAAGGATACGTCACCAAACTAGGTTTAAGATACCTACAGCTGATTCCAATTCCACGGAATACGTCATAATAACACTTAAAGTGTTCAAGGTACTGTTAAGTGAACTAGTGAGGGATACATTTCTTGTACAGATTTCAAATGTCCGGTCAAGAGTATTTTAAATTTAATGCCTAGAGCTTCATTCCATTTTTATTTCAGAGTTTTATATTGTAATATTATTATTGCGGCAAATTTCACATTTCAATTCAGAATTTAAATAATATATTTTGTTTAGTATCAAGTACAGTCAATTGTTTTATTTCATGGTAGATCAGGTAACCTCAATTTTTTGTTGGGAAACCAAATGTCAATTACCTTTTCCCAGAACCTATATGTTATGCTGTCAAAGTAAACTTTTTACCCCACACCCTAGAGATATTCAAGATTCTCATTCTATTACTGTTACATTTATTTGTAGCTGGCGCCCATCATCACTCAAAGTGTTTAGTATTTCTCGTTACTGTATGTGGAAACTCGAAGGTAAGTACAAAGTGAGACCACATAGTACGACGACCGAGTATTTTATTTCATGCATATTGTTTTATCTACTTGTCCTGGCAATCGCCTTAGTGCAGAAGACCATGGAATATAATCTTTAAAACAGGTGACGCGATGTGGAGTTGCAAGGTGCAAGACTAGCCAAAACTGACCGCTTTTAAGCCAAAGCTTTACTAGGTCGCCTTTTTCCACTTTCCTCTATTATTATTATTATTATTATTATTATTATTATTATTATTATTATTATTATTATTATTAGAAGTCGCTTTACGTCGCACCGACACAGATAGCTCTTCTGGCGACGATGGGATAAAAAAGGGCTAGGAGTGGGAACCAAGCAAACAGGGCCTGGTATGAAAATGGGAAATCACGGTAAACTATCTTCAGGACTGCGGACAGTGAGGTTCGAACCCACTATCTCCCGAATGGAAGCCCACAGCTGTGAAATGCTAACCGCACGGCCAACTCGCTCGATCTCATAATATTACGTAATTTTGCTGTTCCCTCTTATTTCTCCCATTGTCTGTTTAAACATTTAGCAAGAAAGTAAAGTTGAAGTTCATAGGTGATTTTGGTTTTAGGAGGAACTACAAGTGGGCAATGACGCTGTCTTAATATAAATTAGAAAAGAAAATGAACGAGTTCTGACCCTTCGAAAAATGAAGGTAACGGAAGAAAAACAAGTTGTAAAAAATAAAGACTTTCTTTACATCGCAAACCAAATACTGTCGGAGTGTGAAGAAAACAAGAGTTGACGAAGGTAAGTCAGGCAGTAAGTATGGAAGTGAGGAGACTCACAAGTAATTGGAAACAATACCAGAAATAGCTAAAGGACCTTTGTTCATCATACGACACTCACAGGTTGAGACACTCGTTGGATTCCCCTTTTAGTCGCCTCTCGCGACAAGATAATAATGCTTGCACTTTAGGGAATGCAACACATTCATAGAAGATTATCACACAACGTGGCCTACATTAACAATATTATGAAACGAAGGTGGTGGTGCTGAATGCTAAACGAGTCTTTGATAATGCCCATTATGATGTGAGTATATTTCTAGGGACAACTAACCCTTTCAAGATATTCCAGGTGTATTTTGTAGTACCTCGCTTCCTACCAAAAAGCAATGCTTTAACTCACCACTGACCACTGTTGTAATATTTGCTTAAATATGAGAGGCATGGTTCATAAGTATCCTTCTTTTCTCTGTCAACCTAAATCGCTTGCTCAATGTCTCTTTCAAAATGGTTGGATCCAATACTAAAGCAGTGTGTTTTTCTGCATGAAGGCGCACAGTGAACTTCTTCAAGAACTTGCCACTTCATTTCCCTTAATGTTGAAGCTAGAGCTGATTATTATTATTTACAAACATAGTAGATATGTCTGAACTTGTGTTATTCTAGTATTCAGTATAGAAATACCTGTTTATACATCTTCCCTCACTTTTTAGGGTTTTGACCTTCACATATCTCTTGCATTATTTATGATCCATCTACGTTTTCTCTTGAGGAGGAATATCTCTGCACATGGCATTCCAAATTATACATTACACGGACTAAGTTTTCAATGACGAGTTCTCTAGTTGGTTTTATATATTACCTTTTTGTTTGATATAATGAATGCATGTTTTGTTTGAAATTTCGTAATACAAATGTACTCATTAATTATTACTTATGAACCTTTCACGCAATCGTTGGGATTGATCTCCGTAAAGATTTATATCGGCGACTCCGGCTCCATGGCTAAATGGTTAGCGTGATGACCTTTGGTCACAGGGGTCCTGGGCTCGATTCCTGGCAGGGTCGGGACTTTTGACCAACGTTGTTTGATTCCGCTGGCATGGGGTTCGGTGTGTATGTCGTCTTTATCTCCATTACATACTTACCACGGCACGTAGGTCGCCTACGGGGGTCAAATCAAAATACCTGCACCTGGCAAGTCGAACACGTCATCGGACACTCCCGGCACTAAAAGCCACACGCCTTTTCATTACTTTCTTTCCGACGACTAATTCAGTGTACATAGTTAAATGCTGTGCACTGTGTGTGGTTATGGTAGTTCGCTATTTGAAAAGAACAAACAATTTCATTCCCAACCTGGTAAGCAGTGCTATAAATGTTTGGCCTATTTTCTAATCTTTCCTTGTTTTGATTTACATTTCGTTACCTTGGATGATGACTTGCTTTATTAAATTCAAATTGGGTTGTCAACACCGGTCTCATCCGGGACGGTTACAGATTATGGCATGGGTCGCATCTGGCATGACACCGTATGTAACGCAGTAAGAACACATTGTAGGACTTTTCTTTTTCATACGGTCAATTTTTTTTATTTGATCTCACGAATCAACACCCCTCCCCTCTCCCACCCCCACCCAATGGCGTGTGTTACATATGTTTAGATACGCCCTGAATATACCAGGTGCGAATCAAATGCCCCTACCAACATTATTTTATGCAAATCGCAGTTTCACAAACGTCCTGAAGAGATCTGTCCTTCCAGTAAGTACAATAAACACAGTAAAACGGACATCATTGTACTTACGGCCTCCACAAAAATAGGAAGCTGTTATGCCATTTGTCTGTCGGTTAGGTCATCAGCCCAGAGGCTGGTTGGATCCTCAAATAGCACCACCAAAAGTTATGCCTTTATAAGGAAACCGCAAAAACCAATGGCAGCACCAAAATGAGGCGTACTGGGCAAGACGAGGAGTGAGGTAGTTTGCCATTGCTTTCCTCAGTGGGTCAAAAAGTGCTATTGCAGCACGACTGACCCTATGAGTAACACCTTTCATAATACCCAGATGCACTAGACGTGCTCTGAATGCCATTACTCAGCACCACCCATACCCCAGCAACTTCCATATTGTCACAGCCATGGATGAGACTGGGACTACGGTGGATGCTACACTTTACTCTGGCCTGTCATGCCATAATAGATAGAAACCAAGTATGATCTACTTCAAAATATCACGTGATCTCCACTACAGACGAAATATGGGATAATTTCATATGCGTCTTCGTTGAAATATCTTGGAGAAAACATACTACCATCTGGGCAGTAAAGGTAATTTAGAGAGAGCCACCAAAATCCAGAAAGCGTATAGAGTGACATTGAATCACTACAATAGAAGACTGATATCGCGAAATGCGAAACTTCATTACAGGACAGTCGTTTTGCCGCAAGCATTATATGCCTCAGAAACTACATCTCCAGGAGGCCACTCTAAAATTGATGAAATTGGAAAGCAACAACGAAAAATTCTTAGGAAAATATATGGCCCCACTCATGTACATGACATATGAATTAAAAGATAAACTACAGACAGCAACAGATAAGTTTACTGATGCCGTACGCAAGAGACGCTTGAAATTCTATGGATACATCTATAGAATGGACAGTAATAGACTTACTAAAATTCTATTAACAATAAGCACTTAAAAGGAGACGAAGATCAACTAGTTGGAAGAAATTAAGCAGGATTTGCAAGAAATAAATGCTACAGAGGACACCATAAAATCGTAATCTCTTTGGAATTCTGGTTGCAAATCACATATTCGTGGAAGGGCCGATGTCATCAGGGTCGAAGACTGGATAGGTAATTTGTGAGGGGTGGGAAAACCTATAACAATGGTCAGTTTCGTTATCAAGCGCCAGAAGTGATGACCTGCTTGGTTTGTGCACGCCGCTGAATGGATATACTAGGTCGCTGGAATATAGCGATTTTACTGATCTCCAGGTTTCGGCGATAAGCTGTCGAAAGTGCTCGGGATTTTCTGGATCCTGATGTAAATTGTTTGTTTCAAATGTCTAAAGGCGTTATCCGGTGACCTGGCGGGCCAAGTGACCGTTACTCCTCTTTCTACCCATGTTCTTTCATGTGTCTCATTGAAATTATTATGAATGACTAACGTCTAATGTAGAGGAGCTCCCTTCTGTTGAAACTACATCGTTAAACGTTCTCCAAGTTGGATCATCATCCTCCAGCAGAAATGGGAGTTCAAGGCGGAGAATGTTCAAATAGCATGCGACTGTTAATTAACCATCAAAAGAATATGGTCTAGTTGGGCGATCTTCCAAGATTCCATACCATACATCGAGATACCGTACCGCCGAGATATGAACTCCTGATCAACATGGTAAATTAAAATTTCTGGGGATAAACTGCAGTTATATTGTTATTAATAATGTAATTAAATATCACGTGTCCAAAAAATATGGGCATTGAAATATATATTATACTTTTCAATACGCGAGGTTTACTGAAATAAAGTATCATGCCACACCTAGTGTCGAACCCAGAGACAAACTCTCACCATTATTGGTATATATTATAACAGGGCAAGGGAAAATTATTATTATTATTATTATTATTATTATTATTATTATTATTATTATTATTATTATTATTATTATTATTATTAGTATTATTATTATTATTATTATTATTATTATTATTATTATTATTTCTTATAAGCTGTAGATCTCTTTATCTTCGAGATTTCAAAAATAACTTTCCATCTTAACCTCGGCCGTGTAACCCTTGTCTTCTCTTTTGGTCCTTCATCCCTTGATATGTCCGGCTCCATGGCTAAACGGTTAGCGTGCTGGCCTTAGATCACAGGGGTCCCAGGTTCGATTCCCGGCAGGGTCGGGAATTTTAAAGGTCACTGGTTAATTTTGCTGGCACGGGGCTGGGTATATGTGTCGTCTTCATCATCATTTCATCCTCATCAAGACGCAAAGGTCCCCTACGGGAGTCAAATCGAAGGACCTGCACCTGGCGAGCCGAACTTGTCCTCGGACACTACCGGCAATCAAAGCCATACGCCATTTGATTTCGTCCCTTGATATTTTCACAATTCTTTCCTTGTGCGTTCTGTTGCTATCCTAGTTCCACTCTATCCTTCACTAAGCAATCCATTCAGTGATTGAATTAATTTGGAAGAACTGTCATTTCTTGTTCTGTCTCTGACTGTGGTGTGTGCTGGGTGAATTGAGCGGCTCAGCAGACCTCTCCCGGTCCAAAGCCGAGATAAATTAGGGTTCCTGGGTGCCGTTAGCTGCCTGTCCAGCGTAAAAAAAGAAAGACATTTGTTCGAAGTACCAAGAATGCATGTTTACACTGATAATTATTATTGGCTATTTAACTGCAATTTAAAATTTTTAGGTCAAACTTTCTCTGTCAAACGTATTTAAGCAGATTTTCAAACAGCAATGATCTGACTAATGATTTCAATTACCGGTACTTGCTTTGTCTTTCGGGAGTCAAGGTGAATCTGTATGTATGTATGTATGTATGTATGTTGGGTATTCAGCCCGAAGGCTGGTTTGATCATCTGCAGCTCCGCCAACAGCTGTCATAAATAGCCTAGGCGTCAATGAAGAGGTGTACTAGGGAAATGAGGAGTGAGGTAGTTTCCCGTTGCTTTCCTCACCGAGCCAGCCGTTGCTATTACATATCAGTCTGCCAAGCCCACTGAAATGCATGCACCAACCGACCCTATGAGCGATATTTTCACACCATTCATAACAGGGACTGGCTGCATAAGGAATGGTATTACTAGCATCACTCATACCTCAGTCACTTTCATATTGTCAAAGCCAAGGATGAGACTGAGATAGGTCAATGAAAGTAACAAATTTGATATAGCCCATACCAGAAGACATAGTGCACTGTAAACACTACATCTCGCCAGCAAAGGCCTAAGGTGAATCTATTGATATTAAATTGCGTCTATCCAGGAAATAGAGGGTTCAGATTGAGCTCTTACGAGGGAGATTTGAAAAAAAAATCTAACCAAACTGTTTGATGCGACATCCCTAATGAGCCTTGGCCTAAAAAGCGATCGCTGATCCTTTCGCAGACAATCAGATTATGAGATGAAATGCAGTCAGTGTGACGAAACTCTCGGATGTAATTCTAGGGTTTCTAGCCAGGAGCAGCTATCCCACCGTCAGATAGCTCCTCTATTATTTTCGTGTAGAATCAGTGCATCTTGAATCCGTCCTCAGCTCTAGGTTAGAATCCATAACCTGGTCGGGATTCGAACACAGGATGGGGTACGAGGAAGTACTGCTAACCCAAAACCGTAGGGTTGGCCGATTAGGAAAATAAACTATTCTCTAAGGCTATCACTAAACTTCGAAGCAATATTCTCAATTTAAAACCCATATTCTGGAAATATATTCGATACGGTATTCAACATTATTGTAACGAAGTTCTATTCCTT
This sequence comes from Anabrus simplex, assembly GCF_040414725.1. Classification (NCBI taxonomy): domain Eukaryota; kingdom Metazoa; phylum Arthropoda; class Insecta; order Orthoptera; family Tettigoniidae; genus Anabrus; species Anabrus simplex. Next base: position 312,593,321 of record NC_090268.1, read on the forward strand.
AGGAGGAATTGGCCTTGTACACGAGAGGAGTTGCTATTGGGAAGAACGGTAACATTTTCATTAGTAGGAGCTGGGGCTCGTCCGTTCATCAATCACTTGTCAAGTGGAGGACGCGCCTAACACGTCCACAATAGGAGATCGTAAAACGACGACCTCCTTCAGCCATAAAGTCACTTTCTCTGAGCCCTTTTGTCTACATATTGTATGAAGTCCAGACGATATATATCAGCTGTTAAATAAACGTCTTCTGAACAGCTGCAGTTCTCACCCCCAGAGACGAGGAGTTTGAACTACTTTCCCTACCCTGCAACATTTTTAATTAGTCAAACTTATTTCGTTACAGTACCGGCCGGAAGTTTAAGATCGCCATATAGGAAGACAGAATATTTACCAATACAATAAATAATACCATGATGACACTATAACTTATGTAAATAAATAAATAAATAAATAAATAAATAAATAAATAAATAAATAAATAAATAAATAAATAAATAAATAAGAATTGGTGTCGCCAAATCTACTGGACCGAGATGAAATCAGAAAAACTACAGAAACACGGGGGTTTGAGGAAGAAGAGAGAAAGACCACACGAGGTACACTTCCGAGCAGCTGAAACACACCCACTCGTTGCGTATGAAATGATGATGATGATGATGATGATTAGATGATGATGCTTAGTGTTTTAAAGGGCCTAACATCGAAGGTCATCGCCCGCCCACCCACCCCCCAGCGTATGAAATGAAAGCCATTGTTCTTTATCCTAAGCGACCAATTCCACGAATAAAAAACTATTGTCGGAAGTAACCTAACGTTACAGAAGAAAAGAGGAAATAAATTACATTTCTAGGCGTTTTCACGAATATACAATCTATTTCATAGTGGGAATGTTATTAGGAGAGTAATTTTCTTGATTGTTTGAAACGTATAGATCCTGGAAATACTAATAATAATAATAATAATAATAATAATAATAATAATAATAATAATAATAATAATAATAATAATAATAATAATAATAATAATAATAATAATAATAATAATTGTTCCGGGGTTACCCGTGGAGCGGAAAGAGGTTAAAAAGGTCCCGGGGTAAATGGGTCTATTTACAATATTCAAATCAATTTAAAACTTGGAATGAAGGTCATATTTTTTCAGAAAACAACAACTTAACAATTTTCACTTGGTGAACATAAAACATATCAGGTACAAAGTACTCTTGGAACAAGATTAGGAAAATCCGAAATTAGTGACTTTTGCAGGTCCTGGGCTTCAAGCCCGTAATTTTACAATTTCCAGAGCTCCCAGCTCAAATTTACATTTCAAAATGAGAACAAATTTTGTCAAGGGCAGAAATCCCCTAATTCAAACTGCACTTGCTCCTAAAATCACAATATCTAGCCTTCCAGAGGCACTCTTTATAATTACAGGTACAAAATTTAAAAAATAGCTAACAGGCTCTCAGTTTCTCAAGCCTACTCAAGGCAACATTGAATGAAAATCAGACGATCTCTGGCCTTACAAGGCACTATTTACAAATAGAAATATTATTACACAGAGTTATCTAGTACCGAACCTACAGGGCCTTGGTGAAAATGAACAGGTTAAATAAACGGCCGGAGTACAATTTGAATGGAGGCGAAGACTGTGCTCCAAAAAATAATTAAAACATATAGGGTTCTTGGCCGATGAAACAGGGGCTATTCCCAAACTACTGAGGTAGCACGCATGGAAATTGCTTTAATATATCGCAGAAATGAAAGGTTACAAAAACTTAGGTACTTCAAACCAAGATGAAGAGGAGCTCGAGTGGGGACTTCACTCTCTATCCCCGATTCACAGTTAAAGACTTTCGAAGATTTTACATTAGCCAAAAGAAAGTTTACATTTTAGAAGGGTACAGTTACATGGTTAAAGATTCGGACCTTCCCCTTGGAATAATCTGCGGAGGTAGCTACAACAAGAAAGATATAATTTATGTGGGCAATACCTTGTAGATGTTCTAGCTGCCGACGACGAGGCCACCCGCCTCCTGCTAAACACACACACACACACACACACACACACACACACATACACACACACACACACTCAGATAGACGTCGACCAATTGGTCAAGAAATGAGAAAACCCGCAGCTTATAAACCCTCAGGGAAGGTTCGAGATCATTCAAGACTAAACTAGCCACACCCTCTCAATTTTATTGGCAGATTCAAAAGTAACACTCAAAATCGAACAAGAAGCCTGTGATACATTGAAAATCAATTATAGAAATATTTCATTGGCCTGATTCAAAACTGGCGGAAAGAAAAAGGAAATATTGCCAACCCAAAAATAAATGAACATCAATCAGTTACAAAAACTAGAAATACAAAACTTCTTTAAAGTATAAGTTTTTTCACTTTGCACCAAGGCGCATGATCATAGTTTTTGGGTATTGTCATCTATGGAAGATTGTCTAAACTTCTTGATGAATGGCAAAGAAAACAAGAGAAACTGACTCAGTTTAGGAAACTGCACAATAACAAAGTTACATAATATTTCGGTGGTGACATCTTCTGATTAAAGTTCCAACTGGTTGTGTTATTAGTTCCACTTTTCATTGATAGAGGAATTCATTTAGGCGCTAATTTTGAATGCGTGGCGTTGGGGTGTACCTCCCGGTACAATAATAATAATAATAATAATAATAATAATAATAATAATAATAATAATAATAATAATAATAATAATAATAATTTCATGTGGCTATTTCTAGCCGAAGTGGAGCCCTTGTAGGGCAGGCTCACCGATGAGGGTGGGTGGCATCTGCCATGTGTAGGTAACTGCGTGTTACTGTGGTGGAGGATAGTGTTATGTGTGGTGTGTGAGTTGTAGGGATGATGGGGACAACACTAACACCACTGGGCGAGTTGGCAGTGCGGTTAGGAACGCGCAGCTGTGAGCTCGCATCCGGGAGATAGTGGGTTCAAACTCCACCGTCGGCAGCCCTGAAGATGGTTTTCTGTGGTTTTCCATTTTCATACCTTAGGGTAATTAGGGCCACGGCCGCTTCCTTCCCATTCCTAGGCCTTTCTTGTTACATCTTCGCCATAAGACCTATCTGCGTCGGTGCGACGTAAAGCAACTAACAGCACTAACACCCAGCCTCCGGGCCACTGGAATTAACCAATGAAGGTTAAAATTCCCGACCCGGCCGAGAATCGAACCCGGGACCCTCTGAACCGAAGGTCAGTACGCTGACCACTCATCCAACGAGTCGGCAATAATAATAATAATAATAATAATAATAATAATAATAATAATAATAATAATAATAATAATCTACGGTAACTAAATAGCAAATGTCTATCACGAAGCCACTTATATATGAATAATCAGGAATTTTCAGACACGGTAATCTTACAATATGCGGGAAAAAGAGTTCGGCTGATTATGACCGATCATAAAATTTCCCCGAAAGCCGAGTACAGCAATATTCTCAAAACCGAAGAAATAACATCTGTGTTACTGATCTCTGTGATCAATTATCTGGGAAGTATATATATATATATATATATAAAAGAAAGATACCGTAGCTTAAATTAATGAATGATGTCGATTTGAGAATATTACAACATACAACTAAATTTCATGAATCCAGTGATTGATAATTAAATCATATTATCAACATATCACATTGTTTTCATTACGCACACTTAATGCATTTACCAGTATATATGTTATTTTGGACCGAGCCCTCCTCTGATTAAATAAAAAAAGGACTTACGGGGCCGCAGTATCAGGAAGGTTGAGAACCGCTGCTATGAACACTGTGAATATTCATAAATTGAATGTAAATACAAATTAAATACGCAGTAACCGGTTATTTGCCAGATCACAAACTTCAGGTGTTGCATCCATTTAGGTGGACACTGGAGAGAGGAGTCCATGGTTTGCACTTCACCGCATTCGCACACAGTGGATTCGCTGACAAAACCCCATTTCTTCAAGTTGCCTCGACCATTATCTCAGGAGAGTAACCTGTTGAGAGCTTTCCATGTCACCCAGTTTCCGCAATCAGGAGGGAGACTTTCCGATGGTAATATCCACCCTTCAAGATCATCTGTTCTGAAGCACCAAGATTTCAGTCTGTATTTTGGAGACAGTTCAGTGAGCATTTGTGTGGAATAGAGGAAACTTATCCTTGATTTGATTCGTAGAAATGGTCTGTATGGGGTTCTGCGCTTGATGCGTTAGACCGGTCATGTCTGGCTGCAATGTCTCGACAGAAATTTGGAGATGGTTGGACGATGTTTGAAATTGTAGGTCTCTCACCGGTACCTCGCCGTGTGGGGTTGATGAATTTTATACTGGCAGGAGGTTAACAGTGTGATATAATAGAAAACGAAGGGGAAAAGTCAAAAATGACGTCGGCAGATGCAGAGTGGGTCTCGCCCACAAGTGGCCGCGGCTAGTCCGTGGTCCAACAGCTCTGCACTCTGACCGGCCAACCGAGCAGAGGAGTTGACAGAATCTTTGTGGTCAGAGTTCTAAGCGGAAATATTGTCACATAGCGGCTTCTCTAGGCGCAACAACGATTTGCTCTGTTGGTCTTCCTTCAAGGACGAAGCAGGTGGAGAATTAAGCCTGCGTGACCTAGTTTCCCCGATACCCCTAGGGAGTCTTACGCAGCCGGCTGGCTGGGTAACTTAACAACACATCCGTGGTATAACTTTTCGCTTTTACCACCATAATTTCAGGTAATTATGATTCTTAGTCATACGTCATCCTGTTTTTAACAGGAGGTTAAAAATAATATTTACATCCGTCTCGAAGTGCATCAGTTATTTCAGAACTATTCTTCATGTTAAATAACTACAATAGTGAATGGTTTCGAGTACGGTCAAGACCAATATCAACTGATGCCGGAGGCACATGCAAAAGAATTCCTCAAAAAGAGGAGTCCAACCATATCAGAGATTACGATGCTATTTACTACCATAATCAATCGACGTCTTCGGTACTCTAAAATATGAACGTTAGACGGATAACCATTCATATAAATTTAATTATTAAATGTTATTTCACTCTACTTACCTGAATGTGTTGAAATCTGTTGGTTGAAAATATGCAGGTTTTATCATAATTCTTTTCTTCTTAATCTGTTTACTCTCCAGGTTCGGTTTTCCCTCGGACTGAGCAAGGAATTCCACCTCTACCGCCTCAAGGACAGTGTCCTTGAGCTTCACTCTGGGTCGGGGGATAAAACTGTGGAGAATGACCAGTACCTCGCCCAGGCCGCCTCATCTGCTATGCTGAACAGGGGCCTTGTGGCGGAATGGGAAGATTGGAAGGGACAGGCAAGGAAGATGGAAGGAAGCGGCCGTGGCCTTATGTTAGGTACCATCGCGGCATTTGCCTGGAGAAGAAGTGGGAAAACACGGAAAATCACTTCGAGGATGGCTGAGGTGGGAATCGAACCCACCTCTACTCAGGTGATCTCCCGAGGCTGAGTTGACTCCGTTCCATCCCTCGTACCACTTTTCACATTTCGTGGCGGAGCCGGGAATCGAATCCGGGTCTGCGGGGGTGGCAGCTAATCACACTAACCAATACACCACAGGGGCGGACTGTATCATAATTAATAGCGTAAATTGAAACAGCTGTAAGTACACGATACTAGAAGCAAAAAGAGTGTTAGTAAACCTGGGTGCGCAGAGCCATTTGCGAGATAATTTAGGATTTATGGTTATCATCCACCACTAACTTTATTGTGCGTGAACGTCCTCCTAGTTAGAACAAGGTAGTATGAAAAGTTGTCCAACTCATTAGCTGAATGATCAACGTTGAGGTCTTCTGTTCAGAGGGCCCCGAGTTTGATTCCCTACACTACACTACCAACCACCACAGAAACATGCGATAGTGATTACACCCGTTCATATAAGGTTGGTGTCAGGAAGGGCATCTGGCCGTAAAAGAGGGACAAATCCGCATTTGCACTACAGTTCGCACCCGCTACCCCACAGGTGTGGGAAAACCTGTAGAATAAGAAGAAGACAATACTAAGAAAAGTTATTAGATACATTGGTAGAAGTGCAGTTGTTTTTAAGGAACAAGAATTTCTTTTTTAGTATGTTACGGTTACATATTACAATGACTGTACAACGTACTTAAACGTAGTTAAAGAAAGTATTCAAAAGTGTCTTCCATGTACCTGGATGCAGGCAATCCTGGAAGATAATTCCGTCCATTGAGTTTGTTTGGTAAAATGTGCGGCCCAGTAAGACAATCATCTAGTGTTATTCGACGGGAGAAGGCTATCTGTCGACAACGGGTTTAACTCGCCCCCCCCCCACCCCGGCAAATGCTAGGGCTGCACCGCTTCCTTTCCACATCTAGCCTTTTCCTATCCCATCGTTGCGATAAGACCTATCTGTGTCGGTGCGAGTGATGCAAATTGCAAATTGCAAAAAGAAATCACTCCACACACACACACACACACGCGCGCGCGCGCGCGCGCGCGCGCGCGCACACGCACATACTGACAAGCAAGTCGCCCAAGTCCGTCAACTAGAAAGACCAGCACCAGGTATCTCCAGACACCACACACTACATCAATCAATCAATCAATCAATCAATCAATCAATCAATCAATCAATCAATCGATCAATCAATCAATCAATCAATCAATCAATCAATCATGAATTAATTAATTATTTAATTAATTAATGTGTTTGTTAGCTCTGTATTTATTCTTCTGCCACTGGAGCAAGGTTCCGTTGCATTATACTTTATTTTTACCTCTGAGAGTGGTTATTATCGAATATACACGTCATTGTCTCGTAGTAATACATCATGGAAACTTATTTCCGGACCTACCTACGCACCTAGAAGGGAAGATAAGACAAATGGTGCTGTAACACTGATTTGAAGAAGAAACTGCGATTGAATTTGTGAGTGGCCAGTTTTCTAGACGAGGCAGCGCCTGTTTAGCCATAAGCTCTTCATTACTGCGAACTAATCAGCCCCGTTTCTGAGGTCGTATAAAATCCCATTTCTCTTCATTGGAAACAGGCGTTAGAAGAGCAGGGTGTTACAAATGATTGGTTGGCGAGAATGGCACACAAGTTGGTTTCTCTAAGCTTGCGGTAAGCTGGCATTGGCCGGATGCTACTGTGGAGACACTTTCCGCCGTTCCTTCGTTCGTCTTACGACCGATCGCGTCCTGAATGCTTTTCCTCGAGTTGCAGCTTAGCCGGCATCAAAAGACGGGACGGCATTCAGCGCTCGCTGCGGGATTTACTGGCCAGTTAATTGGACCGGGAGTGATGTCTCGGGGATCCGAGGTGGCCCCCGATATTGCCTGCCACTGTGACAAGGAATTGAAATCAAATGGCTTCCCAAAGAATATTTATTGAGCTGCTTTCCCAGGCCAGGCCAGAAACTTCGCTGACATCAAATTACTCTTTTTACTTTTACTGCTTTCCTCTGCTACGGTTCCTTCATTCTTTATGATAACAACTTTTTTTTCTTTCATGTGAAGTTTCTACACTACTTTTCAGGAGTTGGAATCTCAGATAATCTCAAGAAGCGATATACAGCGTGAGCCTCGGTCGAGTTGCTGGCTGTTGCTCATGCCGTGTCTGATCGAGTGGATGATGCAATAGCCTCCTGACCCATATACCGTATATTGCCAGTGATGCCATGGTCTCAGCTGTCTACGATACGCTTCCGTACAGGTCCAGCGTACTTATACGCCAGCAATTGATCGTTTCATGGCATCTGAATGAAGTGCTGAACAGTGTATTTTCATGTTTTAAGTGCAATTCGCAGTGAAATTTTGAAAATTCATGAGGCTGAATTACAGAGACTGATCGGAATACACGCTACGATGCTTTGTCTACATGCTAAGGGAGCACGTTTCCAACATTTACTGTAATGGGGTAATTTTTATTGTTTTCCTTTATGTTTTACAATCTGATTATCCGGTCATCGAATTTAATGGGTTTTGTATGGACGTACGGGAACAGTGTGATGGCGACCGAGCTCCCGTTTACCGGCACGTGCCATGCGGGAACACTTGCTGGGCTCGCCTTGTATAATGAGTGTAGACGAGTGTACACGATTCTTGAAGTGCTTTCGTGTAAAACTATCATATCTGAAACTGCAATCCAAATTCCTCACCAACTCGTCCAAAATGGCAAGTCTGTAAACTCCATTTCTAAAACAAAAGTGGATGTTCCTAAGACAATATTCTACCAGAGACCAGTATGTTTCTAATCCCTTTACCATGGCAGAACTGAATGAGGCTATAAAATAATATCAGTAAAAATGGAAAGGAATGGAATCTGTATTCAACAAATCAAGAATTTTGGACCTGTTACTAGAGAATGGGTACTAAATCTATTTAACAGTTGCATTCGAACATGCAGAATACCCAAAATTTGGAGGAAATCTAGAGTTAGAGCATTCCTAAAACCAGGAAAAGATCCACATGATCCTAAAAGTTAGAGACCCATTTCCTTGCTCTGTTATTTATTCAAGATCTTAGAGCGAATGATTCTGTTAAGGCTTACAAAAATAGTTGAACCACTTTGGATCCCAGAACAAGCTGGTTTTAGAAGAGGGAAGAACTGTATATCCCAAATCCTCCATTTGACCCAATATATTGAAGATGGTTTTGAAAATCGGAAAATAACTGGAGCAGTCTTCATCGATTTAACTGCGGCCTATGACACAGTTCGTTACCAAATTCTGTTAAGTAAACTTTATAAGAAGATGACAAGGGACAACAAGCTGACTGAATTTCTTCGATGTCTTGAAAATCGAAGATTCTTTGTAGATTTCCAAGGGCGACATAGTCGTTGGAAGAACCTCAGGAATGGCCTACACCAAAGTAGTGTTTTGTCTCCAATATTATTTAATATTTACACGAATGATCAACCCTTGCCAAAAGGAGCAAAATGTTTCATTTATGCAGATGATCGAGCTATTGTCACCCAGGGTGATCAGTTTGAGAGTTTTGAACGGTGACTAATCGAAGCCTTAGATGAACTGAGTCCATACTACAAAGAAAACCATCTAAAGCCTAACTCCTCAAAGACGCATTTTGCGCTTTTCATTTAAAGAATATGCAGGCAAGAAGAAAACTGAGGATTTTCTGGGAAGGTGCTCTCTTGGATCATTGATATCAAATATCTGAAACTCAATGCCAAGTGAAATGCATTGCCTGATTAAATAAATTTGACAAAGACCCCAAACAGAAGTGGAATAAGACTATTATAATGACCAGCTGTACGATGCTACAGGTTAGGTGATTATTTGAATTAAATTAAATTCTTTCACCATAGTTCAGCGTGTAAGAGTGAATAAATACAAGGTTAAATGGCACGTCCAAGAAAACCTTAGAGTAAAATGATAGAAATCTGACCTCCGTTCAGACTAAGATTATTATTATTATTATTATTATTATTATTATTATTATTATTATTATTATTATTATTAACGAGCGAGTGGTTGCGTGGTTTGGGCCACGTAGCTGACAGCTTGCATTTGGGAGATAGTGGGTTCGAACCCCACTGTCGGCAGCTCCCGAAGATGGCTTTTGGTGGTTTCCCATTTTCACACCAAGTAAATGCCGGCGCTGTACCTTAATTACGGTCAAGGTCGATTCCTTTCCACTTCTAGCCTTTCCTGTTCCATCGTCATCATAAGACCTATCTGTGTCGGTGCGACGTAAAGCAAATTTAAAAATGCTTCTTCTTCTTCTTCTTCTTCTTCTTCTTCTTCTTCTTCTTCTTCTTAACACCTTCCTATCAAAACAAGCAAGCGTGTAATTTCATGTGAGTGTTGATATAGGCTAGTGATCAAGACAAGGTATCTCCAGTTTTTCCAAATCCGTGACGTTTTGTTTCCAAAATCCAAACTCCATCGGGTGGTACTCAAACCACAACCACTTACAAGTAGGTGAGAAGCCATTGACGTTCTCTCTCTGCCATCCTGTCTTCTTTGTATGTACTGTTTCCAGGGGAAACTATATCCAGATCAATAATTTGAATATAGTTCTCTAAAGTGACTGTCATAATTGACCCAGTTAACGCAGCAGTCCGGTTACCGCACTGTCGATTTCGAGTCCCAGAAACAAGAAGCAAGCAAGAAAACTTGTAATTTTGCGTAACAGTTGACATCGTGGAAACCGATGCACAGGGACGTGATTTCTTATTTCTTGAATCCCACATATTGAGAAGACTATGATGGTGTCAAAATACCCAACCTCCCTAGGTCAACTCTTGTTTTCGTCCAAACCGGGCGATATTCGGTTTCGGAGGCCTAGAAAATATTTCGTGTTCTTGCTGCTCATATCATTTTTCCGTCGTTTGTCGATAGCTACTTCTTTCGAATGTTGGGAACTCTCCTCCTTCTTCCTCCTATGATTAGAATTAGAAAGGGACGATGATTACAATATATTTCCCCTTAGGACAATAATTACCATCACTATATTTTATGTCAACGGCCGTAGCCGTGTTGAAACACCGGATCCCGTGAGATCTCGGAAGATAAGCAACATTGGGCGTGGTCAAGATATGGATGGGTTGCCACGCGCTGTTGGTGGGAATGGAGGAGCGGAAAGGAACTGGCCACCGTACCGTACGTAAACTCCGGCTCAGGCACACCTCTGCGGAGGTCCGGACCTGCCTTCGGGCATAATATTCCCCCCCCCCCCTTCTACTTTATGTCATATATTTCCGTTATCGTAGCTTGAGTTCCTAAATTGGGGATGATTTTCCGTCTCCATGTTAAATCTCTAGCTAGAGAGCATCGCAAGGTGACTTTAAGCTTATGTTAAACTTTAGTTAAGCAAATCCTTAAGTCAAAATACTTATTACTTCACTTCGATCAGGAAACAGCCTAGGTGAGCAGCTGGTGTCTGAGCTTGAGTCGTAGGAAGTATTAGACGAAAAACGTAGATTCATAATATTCCGTCATAGCGACGATCTATGCAGGAACAAAACCACAAGTCCAATCAAGAAGTTAAATTATGTTGGCCGCCATGAACAAACTTTGATTAAAAGGAAAGGAAGAAACTTACATCAAACGACTACACAGTAGGAGAACTGTAATTTATAACCTTTGAATTCTCCAAGTGATTTATTAAATACTGTAATTTCTTAATACATTTGTCTAATTTTAATTGAATTTTCGTTCAGATTGCTCGTTAGAATAACCTGTAAGCCGATATAAATAACAAAATAAGAACATCTGGTGGAACTAGCCATTGCGTCAGCATATTTTTACTGATTGTTACTGTGTTATTTTGAAATCAACTGATTGAACATTCAACCTCGAAAGGAATAATGTAGATGTTGGCAGCAAGGTTCTTTTTACACAAAGGCTTTCGAAGGACATGCTCTCGACTTCGTGAATATTTCATTCAAAAGCACATGGGCACAGCGATGAACTGCTGCGCCCAAATAACATCAACAGGGAAGACGGCTTCAAGTTATCAAATACAGTACATGGACCTGTACTCCAGAAGTACATGCATAACACCACCATAGCACAGCGTGACGCACTCAATAAACTGTCGAAAGAGGCCGGTGAATCAGTAAATTCCCTTCCAACCACCACAGCACAGCGCGACGATCCCTGAGTCCAGTTACTGGGGCGCCGTGGAGAGTATGGTGACTTCAACGTTCCTTGGAAAAGTTTCTTTCCTCACTGTCGGAGGCAGACCTTTACATGCCCTGATGAAGGCCAATGTAATTCGACGGAAAGCTCGGCTTTGTTAAATATAATTATAGAGTGAATTTAATCAAATTAGCATATTTATTTCTTTATTTCAAGTATTTGCTTTCTTTACCGGATCCATGGAGTCATCTGCAAGTGTGGACGAGCATCTCTATTTGTTATAATAATAATAATAATAATAATAATAATAATAATAATAATAATAATAATAATAATAATAATAATAATAATAATAATAATGTCGTATGGGATTTAGTGCCGGGATATCCCAGGACGGGTTCGGCTCGCCAGGTGCAGGTCTTTATATTTGACTCCTGAAGGTGACCAGCGCGTCGTGATGAGGATGAAATGTTGATGAAGACAACACATACACCCAGCCCCCGGGCCACTGGAATTAACCAATTAAGGTTAAAATCCCCGACCCGGCCGGGAATCGAACCCGGGACCTTCTGAACCGAAAGCCAGTACGCTGACCGTTCAGCCAACGAGTCGGACATAATAATAATAATAATAATAATAATAATAATAATAATAATAGAGTTTAATAACTCGGACAGTCGAGCGCTGGAATTCTGACCTCAAGTTGACGGGCTCCACCTCGGTTCTGTGCGGGTGTATTCGAATGTCGTCAAATACGCCAGCCTCGTATCGATAGATTTATTGGCGAGTAATATAACTCCAAGGAACAAAATTTCGGTACCTCGGCGTCTCCAAACACAGTAAAAGCAGCTAGCGGGACGTGAAAGTAAAATAAATAATAACAGGCATAGGCCAGAGGAAAGTGTAGCTTCCACGGAAGTTCCAGGCTCACCCATGGCTGTGACAATATGGAAGTTGCTGCTGTATGGGTGCTGCTGAGTAATGACATTTGGAGCACAACTAGTGTCTGAGTGTTATGAAAGGTGTTGCTGATAGGATCAGTCTTGCTGCAGTAGCACCTTCTGGTCCAGTGAGGAAAGCCATGGCAAACTACCTCACTCCTCATCTTGCCTAGTACGTCTCATTTTGGTGCTGCTATTGGTTTTTGCGATTTCCCTATAACTGCATAGCCTTTGGTGGTGCTATTTGAGGATCCAACCAGCCTCTGGGCTGATGACCTGACAGACACAGACACACATATATAATCATTATAGACCGTTATGCCTTTCAGCGTTCAGTCTGTAAGTCTCTGTGAATTTACTAAACTTCGCCATAATCCTCTACTTGCAACTAGTGCTGTAGCCTCATTTATTTCTATACCTCTTATCTTTAAATCGTTAGAAACTGAGTCTAAACATCTTCGTCTTTGTCTCATTCTACTTCTCTTATCCTCCATAATAGAGTCCACTATTATTCTAGATAACCTATCCTCCTCCATTCGCCTCACATGGCCCACCACCGCAGTCGGTGTATACGTACAGCTTCATTCATCGAGTTCATTCCTAACTTAGCCTTTATCTCCTTATTCCGAGTACCCTCGTGCCATTGTTCCTACCTGTTTGTACCACCAATTATTCTCGCTACTTTCATGTCTGTTTCTTCTAACTTATGAATAAGATATTCTGTGGCCACCCATCTTTCGCTCCCGTGAAGAGATGTTGGCCTGGAAACAGACCGATGTTAAGATAGTTTCGTCCGGGAGCTGACTTCCTTCTTACAGAATACTGTTGATCGAAACTTCGAGCTCACTCTAGTAGCTTTACTGCAACTTGATTCAATCTCACTTACTATATTACCATCTTGGGAGAATACACATCCTAAATACTTGAAATTATCGATCAGTTCCGGCTTTGTATCACCAATCTGACATTCAACTCTGTTGAATTTCTTACCTACTGACGTCAATTTAGTCTTCGAAAGGCTTATTTTCATATCATATTCATTGCACCTATTTTCAAGTTCCAAGATGTTAGACTGCAGGCTTTTGGCACAATCTGCCATTAAGACCAAGTCGTCAGCATAGGCCAGACTGCTTACTACATTTTCACCTAACTGAATCCCTCCCTGCCACTTTATAGCTTTCAGCAGATGATCCATGTAAACTACAACGGTGAAGGATTACAGCCTTGTCTAACCCCTGTAAGGGCCATGAACCAAGAACTTATTCTACCATCAATTCTCACTGCAGCCCAATTGACAATATAAATGCCTTTATTGATTTCAGCAATCTACCCTTAATCCTATAGTCCTCCAGTACGGCGAACATCTTTTCCCTTGGTACCCTGTCATATGCTTTCTCTAGATCTACGAAACATAAACACAACTGTATATTCCTCTCGTAGCATTTTTCAATTACCTGGTGCATACTGAAAGTCTGATCTTTTTTTTTTTTTTTTTGCTAGGGGCTTTACGTCGCACCGACACAGATAGGTCTTATGGCGACGATGGGATAGGAAAGGACAAGGAGTTGGAAGGAAGTGGCCGTGGCCTTAATTAAGGCACATCCCCAGCATTTGCCTGGTGTGAAAATGGGAAACCATGGAAAACCATTTTCAGGGCTGCCGATAGTAGGATTCGAACCTACTATCTCCCGGATGCAAGCTCACAGCCGAGCGCCTCTACGCGCACCGCCAACTCGCCCGGTGGTCTGAAACTACACTGGTTTTCATGCAATTTCCTCACAACCACTGATCGCACCCTCCCTTCCACGATGCCAGTGAATATTCTGCCTGGTATACTAATCAATGACATACCTCGATAGTTGTTGCAATCCATCCTGTTCCCTTGCTTAGAGATAGGTACAATTATTGCTTTTGTCCAATCGGAAGGTACCTTACCAACACTCCATGCTAATCTTACTACTCTATGAAGCAATTTCATCCTTGCCTTCCGACTATACTTCACGATTTCAGGTCTAGTTTCATCTATTCCTGGTCCTTTATAACAATGGAGTTTATTTACCATCCTTTGCATTTCCTCAAGCGTAATCTCACCAAGATCAATTTCCTTCTCCCCACGAGCTCGGTTGTTCGCAACACCACCATGAAGATTTCCTTTTACGTTGAGAAGACTTTTAAAATAATAATAATAAAAATAATAATAATAATAATAATAATAATAATAATAATAATAATAATAATAATAATAATAATAATTGACATCATCAGCTACCCATTTCACATTACGCACTTACATGCAATTTACAGCTGTTTCAAATCTCGTCAGCAAAACTACATGAGCACTCTACAAAACTTGGCTGTTTTATCATATACGTTTGTAGTCCTGCATACGTCCTTAGGACTGGATATTTTTCAATGAATGTGATGAAAATTAACAGCAGTGACTGATAATTATAAACCTATTTAATGATATTTTATTGACTATCATATATCATACGAGAAATAGCAAACAAACCCGACCCGTTAAGCAAAGCTAAATGATGTAGCACTAACGAAGATTACGTTATAAATACGCTGGTATAAAAACTGACCAGAGAACAGACCACATTAACACACAATATACTGGCAAAAAAGGAGCCTGATTTATGGCACAGCCTCGAGACATGGGCTTTCAACCGAATTGCAGATCGATTTCAGGTAGTTGCGAGTCCAAGGTTATTGGGCCTGGACTGAGAGAAAACATGTTCCAGCCGCACACCATACGTGCCACCCAACATCTGTACACAGCACAGCAGGTGGAAACTACACGCAATAATAATAATAATAATAATAATAATAATAATAATAATAGTGAAGGTGCTAATGATGTAGCAATCCTTACTAAGACCAGAGATGAAACCAGATGTGCCATACAGAGATGCACAATATAGCATCAATGGTAGGCCTCCAGATATCTTACGAAAAACCCAGTGTATGGAAAATTCACATCAACACAGCAAAACAACTCCGCTGGAGATGGAAAACGGCACAATTTCACAGGTGTCCTCCTTCAAATACCTTGGAGAAACATACTACCTTCGCGACTAGACTAGACAGTAGGGCAAGCACAGAAATTAGCCAGCAAACTCTATAAGGCACAACTTATAGACTAACGTGGAATTACTACAAAAAGAGAGCCACATCGCGTAATGCGAAATTACAACTTTACAAGACAGTTGTTTTGCCGGAAGGTTTATACACCTCAGAAACTGTATCCCTTGGAGTTCACTCTAAAATTATCGAAATTGAGAAGCAAGAAAGGAAAATTATCTGGAGAATTTATGGTCCCACGAGAGAAAATTAAGGGGAGGTGTTAGCCCCTATACTAACAATGTTAAATTGTCATACTTTGTGACCCGTTTTCTCTGGAACCGTTAGCCCCACGAATATCAAATTTGGTATACTGCTATGGTGATACCTTGTATGTACACTGAGTTTGTTTCAAGAAGTAATTACTGAATATGAAATTTTAAGGGAAATGTTTCTGTAGTACGCAATTTTTAGTACATTTTTCATCAAAAATGTATCTGTAACATCCATACAACTGCAAGACGGGAGTTAGGAGTAACTCAGTAGATTTATCATTAGTATCATTATGTATTAGCAAAAACTCGTTTTTGTATGATGAGAAGTTTCTGAAAAATGGGTCATTTATACAAAAAAAAGTTAGTTTTCAGAAAAATGAAAAAGATTTAGCATATATCAGTGCATCCCTGCAGCATACTCCGGGTTGTTATCGTCATCATCCCCAACTTCAGTCTTTATAAATTGCCTCTTGTGCTTCCTAGCTTCCTTAATAAAGTCTTTGATATCCTTATTAGCTTTTTTAACTCTAAAACTAATCAATTTCTTTAAGCGCTCTCACGATGTTTTTACAGGGTTCAACGTTTAAATGTTTCAAAACACATATCCTTCCAAAACTACCATCATTAAAGGTCAATACAGCAACAGATACAGCAATGCACAGAGTTTCCAAGCCAACAAACACATTCTTAGGGATTTGAGTCCACACAACGTTGTTGAAAGACTCGTTGGGGTTTTACGTCTTGCCGTGCAAACATTTTTTTCAGCAAATTTGGATCAGCAAGAGCTGATTGCATAATTCAACTGAAATGAAATGAAATGTCGTATGGCTTTTAGTGCCGGGATATCCCAGGACGGGTTCGGCTCGCCAGGTGCAGGTCTTTCTATTTGACACCCGTAGGTGACCTGCGCGTCGTGATGAGGATGAAATGATGATGAAGACAACACATACACCCAGCCCCCGTGCCATTGGAATTAACCAATTAAGGTTAAAATCCCAGACCCAGCCGGGAATCGAATCCGGGACCCTCTGAACCGAAGGCCAGTACGCTGACCGTTCAGCCAACGAGTCGGACTGCATAATTCAACTAATCCAATGATACAACAATATATACATCGTGTGAATCATCTTCATCTTCATACGAGTTCTCAGATGATAATAGTTTACGTCTATAAGCACTTCCAATGGATTTGGGAGTTGTATTTCTAATATCATGATCAAATGTATGCTCTAACCTCACATTTTTAAAGTGGACCTCTATTATTGCACAAGACAACTTTTATTTTCCTTCCAACACCTTTCCTACTCTTGAAAATATCCTTTGGTTTTGTCATTTGAAGTAAACATGCAACACACGATATGAAAAAATAAGAATGTGAAACAACGATACCGCCAAAAAATTGTCACAGTTAAACCAAGAAACAAAAAAAATTGCGATGTCCGCATGTCTACTAGATAACTTACAGAGTAGCCAACGTGTATTACACCGAAAATAAAATGCCTCTCAACTCAAATGCATGAAGCATTTCAGAATTATACAAGTTAACTAAGGAGCGAAAGAAAAAGGGGGTGTGGCACCTAATGCAGCATGCTTATTAAACGTCTTTTTAAAGAACTAGGAGGGTCGTTACACGTAAAATTTTGCTTTGGACACGTAAGTGATGTTATAATGGACACACACACACATTTTTTTTTCGATTTTTTCACCCAATTGGGCTAACAACTCCCCTTAAATGTTGATTAAAAGGAAGACAGCGAACCTCTACTGAGTCTACTCATTAAGTGACAGGTTCACAGATGCCGTACCTAAGAGACGCCTGAATTCCTATGGCCATATAGAGTGGACAGCGACAGACTCACCAAAAGATTATTTAATGTAATCAACTCAAAGAAGATCAAAATGAACTGGCTAGAAGAAACTGAGGTGGACCTCCAAGAAATGAGTATCATGGACGAAATCATAGAATCTTTAGTACAATTTGCAGTCAAGCACAAATTCGTCGAGAAACCTAAAAAGGAAACTGGTAGGAAGTGGTCCACAGAACGGAAGATGCAACACAGTGCATTCATGAAGAGATTTTGGGAGGATATGAAGACGAAAACCATCAGGCCAACGAACAAGTTCAAACGCGTGTTTTGAATGGGAATAACGAAGAAAGAATAACCATAATAATAATAATAATAATAATTTACTCATTGTTGTTGTTTAAATTATCGTATATATTTATATACTGCACAAATCTGCCAATACTAGTCAGATTATCTTTGAAATATACGGGTTGAGAGGCATTTTATTTTCGGTGTAATACACGTTGGCTACTCTGTAAGTTATCTAGTAGACATGCGGACATCGCAATTTTTTTGTTTCTCGGTTTAACTGTGACAATTTTTTGGCGGTATCGTTGTTTCACATTCTTATTTTTTCATATCGTGTGTTGCATGTTTGCATGTTTAATTTACTCATTGTTGTTGTTTAAATTATCGTATATATTTATATACTGCACAAATCTGCCAATAACTAGTCAGATTATCTTTGCAATATTTATATACACATTCATAGTAAAAAGATGAACTAGTACATACCGTGAGTCATAAAATAAATGTAAGAAAGAGTAATTACGGTTTTTTTTGTTAGTGGTTTAAGGTCGCGTTAACTCAGATATCTTCCAGTGACAAAGGGATTAGAAAGGACTATGACCGGGAAGAAAGCTACCATGACAGTAAATGAGGTACAGAAAACCGGGAAAAACTACATTCAGAGCAGCCGAGGGGGCGAGATCATGTTTGGTCGACGTACGCCTCGAATTCCTATCCAGGGTAACATGACTGGTGTGGTATCCAGAGACAACGTCCTCCAACCTGCAGTTATAGGATCTGTTGCCACTGTGGGTGAGAGCTTTGCGCCAGTGGTTGCCCATCGAGCCATAGTGGTCATAGATTCATGGCATACAGCGAATGGTGTGGCCGCCATAGTATGCGGATATGAACTGTGTTGAACATGCATGATGGCGTGAACTGAAGAGAGTAAGTCCAAATCATACTGCTGACATTCAGCAACTGAATGAAGCTGCTATCCAAGACTGGAAGAATCTGTCCCAAAACAAGTTGGATACTTTAGTGCTGAGTATGCATCATTGCGTTCAAGCATGCCTCAGAGCCTGAGGTGGTTATACGCGGTACTGATCTGCCACACAATGAAAGATAATTTCGTGTTCTAAACCTATCATTATCAAATTTATGCTTTTGTTGCATTTCTGTGGCTTTTGCATAGCTGAATGCATGTTACTCATTTGTATATACCCTTCGTGATTTATAATGTACGTACATAAACTAGTAAACTAAAGCGTGAACTAAACCAGAAACCAGAACGAGGCCACAGAACTAGTTACAAATAGAGGATTGTGGCTGCGTTTGGTAAACTCACAGAGGCTTGCAGACTGAACGCTGAAAGGCATAACGGTCTACAATGAAGTATGTAACCAGAATATGCAACCGGGTGAGTTGGCCGTACGGTTAGGGGCGCGCGGCTTTTAGCTTGCATCCGGGAGATAGTGGGTTCGAATCCCACTGTCAATAGCTCTGAAGATGGTTTTCCGTGGTTTCCCATTTTCTCACGAGGCAAATGCTGGGGCTGTACCTTAATTAAGGCCACGGCCGCTTCCTTCCAACTCCTAGGCCTTTCCTATCCCATCGTCGCCATAAGACCTATCTGTGTCGGTGCGACGTAAAGCCACTAGCAAAAAAAAATAACTAACTGCCGGTAACTAACTAAATAAATAAAACGGCGTATGCATTTTAGTGCCGGAAGTGTCCGAGGACTAGTTCGTAGGCGACCTGCGCGTCGTGATCAGGATTAAATGATGATGGTGACGACACACACACCTATTCCCCGTGCTAGCGAAATTAACCAATTATGGTTAAAGTTCCCGACCCTGCCGGGAATCGAACCTGGGACCCATGTGACCATAGGCCAGCACGCTAACCATTTAGCCATGGAGCCGGACAATAAATACATTTAAAAATGAGCACTGTATTTCACTGCGACAAGGGAAAGCTGAGCAGTAAATAAAATTACCTTCTTACCTCTGAGAGCATATGGTGCTTCACTTTAACGCCAAAGGCTCGGACTACCTGCATCTCTACTTCACTGTGTTCCTGAACAGGTCACTCCTTTATATTATAATATACTTGGTTTCAGGAGTCCTTCGAGTATAGCAATCTGTAGAATATCTCTGAAATTATATTATAAATGTTCTTTGTCAGTTTCTTCGCATGCAGTGCTTGCAGACTTTATCATTTTAACATATTTTCTACCGTTATTGGTTCATTACAGTGGATCGACTTCCTTTCAATATTTGGGGATCATGAACAGCACTTCTCAGGGCAGAGTACGCTTCGGCTTAACAGCGGCTAGTTAATAGCCTTTCAGTTCTAGATTTGGGATGCGGAGAGGTGGTCCCCACCGCCGGCTGTCCCGAGAGTGGTTTTCCATTCTCCTGCTCTAAAGCGAATGCCGCGACAGATCCGTTCGCAGGCCACAACCGCACCCAACTAACCCTTCTCTGCATCTCAAATCACCGCTTCAAATCTCAATAGCCTGAGAGGGAGGACATTACCCCTTAAGCGGCCTGCCGTACCCCATTAGGGTACGGAATAAAAACGAACTCTGGAATAAGAACATGGGGCATACTGTACCCTAGGGAAATTTTTTTGTTATAATTATATGTTGGTATTATCTGCGACGGCTATATGACGTGACTTTCTTCTGAGGGAATCAGCATTCAAGTGTAACAATCTGTTAGTGTCCAGAGGCTTGCTTCCGTGCTCTGTGGTAGCTTTGGGGCATTCAGTACCCCATGTTTCAGTTTACGTTGTTTGTTGTTGTTCCAAGTATTTTTATTGTTTGTAAAACACCAGCAAGGAACAATGGATATAATAGACTACTTTTCTATGACTCCTTCTATACTTACTGGTTAATAACATGATTGGAAAATACCATTGTATTGCTGGAAAGACGATGACTATATTCGAGACAAACTGATGAATCAGACCAAGGGGACAGTGTAGATGGTATACCACTCACTTTAGGCAAAGAGGAGGACACTGTGATTGAATACTCGAGGACGAGGACTTACTTCCATGTGATGGTATAGGTGATGAACTCGAGCCAGTGAGTCGATAGTGGTGATTCATCCTCGGACATTGATGCAGATAAACCTTGTGCAGAGAGAAGCAAGACAAATGGAACGGAAACTTGTTCCACAGACTCAAATTCACAGTCGGAGGGAACTCAGAATGCCTTACTTGACTGTATTTAATGTCCCAAGGACATGTTCAATGAAATGAAAGAACGTCATCTATGGTCATCCAAGTCTCATATAAAAGCTGGAAGAAAAACCAAGATGTGACATTGTGTTCATTAAACCCATTATTAAAGCATGACTTTTGAAAATAGTATTATTTACCGTTATGCTCGTTAAGCAGTACTTAGTGCGTTTCAGATGTAATACAGCAGAATGCTTTACGAAATTGTAATTGAATATATTTATATATTATATATTTCCGTATATAGTATAACATCATTGGCAAAAACCTTACCTGTGATAACAGTAATTTACTCATAAGTATATAAACATATATAAGAAATCATAATAAGTGTCCTACTGTATAATGCGGAACTACCGTTAATCACTACAGAATCAGAAAATTCTACACGTACTCTAATTCTCTGAGTTTTGTTTTCTAGAAATGTAGCCACACATTCAGTCACTGTTTTGTCTAGTCCAATATCCCTAATTTTTTTTTTTTTTTTTTTTTTTGCTAGTTGCTTTACGTCGCACCGACACAGATAGGTCTTATGGCGACGATGGGACAAGGAAGGGCTAGGAGTGGGAAGGAAGCGGCCGTGGCCTTGATTAAGGTACAGCCCCAGCATTTGCCTGGTGTGAAAATGGGAAACCACGAAAAACCATTTTCAGGGCTGCCGACAGTGGGGTTCTAACCTACTATCTCCCGAATACTGAATACTGGCCGCACTTAAGCGACTGCAGCTATCGAGCTCGGTAATATCCCTAATTTTCGTCAGTAGTATCCCAAGATGTATCCTATCAAAAGCATTAGATAGATCAATAGCGATACAATCCATTTGACCTTTTGAATCTAAAATATCTGCTATATCTTGTTGGAATCCTACAAGTTGAGTCTCACTGGAACAACCTTTCCTAAACTCTAATTGCTCTCCACCGAGATCGATAGCTGCAGTCGCTTAAGTGCGGCCAGTATCCAGTATTCGGGAGATAGTAGGATCGAACCCCACTGTTTTCCGTGGTTTCTTATTTTCACACCAGGCAAATGCTGGGGCTGTACCTTAATTAAGGCCACGGCCGATTCCTTCCCACTCCTAGCCTTTTCCAGTCCTATCGTCGCCATAAGACCTATCTGTGTCGGTGCGACGTAAAGCAACTAACTAATTGCTCTCCATCGAACCAGTTAGTAATTTCACAAACGTGTTTAATATAGGTAACCAGAAAGAATACTTTCCCAGTACTTACATGCAACACATGTCTCACTTACTGGCCTCTGAGTGTCCGATTTATGTTTATAATCTTTTCCTTTTTGCACTGGGGCTACGGCAGCAGTTCTTCATTTTTGGTACAGCTCCTTCATGAAAACGGTTATCAAATTTGGAATTCAAATATGGTACTATATCCTAACCCATTGCATTTTAGTATATCCCTGAAATCTTATGAATTCCAACTGATTTCCTAGTTCTCAATTTCTTTTTAATTTTCTTGTAAATATCTTTGTTATTACAGCCACATTTCAGTACTACGCTATTAATTGCCACTTCCTCTCCGTTTTTATCTCCTCAACCTTTCATGGTTGGCGGGCAGCATTGTCATCCACACGGTAGAGGTATTCTCTCCAGTGCTAACTTCTTTATCGTTCCGTACGATCGTCCGTCATAAATTATTTTCTTGGTCTCCCTCTTGTCTTTTTGGCCTCCATATTCCCTCCATCAGATTGGTACACCAGGTAGCTGGTATTTTTCATTCAAACATTTCAGCACTTCTTCATTGCTCACCCTTCTGGTCCAGGGTATTTTTAGCATGCGGCGTCAACACCACATTTCGAAGGCCATTCCATGTTACACTAAAATTCATTTGACTGCCAATTATGATTGCCATGTTATTCTTAGGTGACTTCTTCACTAAATTGAATTTCCTGATAATTTATCCTTACAAGACTACCACAACCATTCCTAACTCTATTACTTTTCAACCTGCACTTCCTCCTTAGTCTCTTTATTTATCCTGTTTTGATGTCTGGGCCGTGACGCATTCGATACCACATTAAAGGTTTCTGACCCATGCAGTCCAACACTCCATACAAATTCTTGCGAACATCTATGCTAACTGCCTCAGATGTCAGCAATGGTATTTTCTTATAGAAGGCTTCCTTGGCTTGTGCGGTTCTGCTTCTTGTCTCATTTCGTTTCTTCCATCAGATGAAATTAAGCTGCCAAGGTAAGATAAATTTTGCACCTCTGACAGCTATTTTCTACCCAACCTGACTACAACGTTTGTGGTACATTTCATTCCTATTGTTTCATTCTTATATATTTTCAGTTTACATTTTTCACCTCCTCTACCTGGACATTATCCTTATATCCAAAAATCGTGGCATACTGCTGATTAAATACTTCTGCCTTCCGTAAAACTTCACAAGTACAGTCCCCTTAAAATACCATTCCATGTTACACTAAAATTCATTTGACTGCCAATTATGATTGCCATGTTATTCTTTTTTTTTTTGCTAGGGGCTTTACGTCGCACCGACACAGCTAGGTCTTATGGCGACGATGGGATAGGAAAGGCCGAGGAGTTGGAAGGAATCGGCCGTGGCCTTAATTAAGGTACAGCCCCAGCATTTGCCTGGTGTGAAAATGGGAAACCACGGAAAACCATCTTCAGGGCTGCCGATAGTGGCATTCGAACCTACTATCTCCCGGATGCAACATGTTATTCTTAGGTGATTTCTTCACTAAATTCAATATCCTGATAATTTATCCTTACAAGACTACCACAACCATTCCTAACTCTATTACTTTTCAACCTGCACTTCCTCCTTAGTCTCTTTATTTATCCTGTTTTGATGTCTGGGCCGTGACGCATTCGATACCACATTAAAGGTACATACTGTACCTACTTTCGCATTCCTCAACAATTGCTTTGAACCCGTTCCATAGGCTGTTTACATTTTTATTTAAAATTTTCCACCGATCATAATTACTTTTTGAAATCTTCCTCATGCCTCTCTTGTCAACCACATGATACTGCTTAATATTCGTTTCACAACCTTCCTTCCATTTATTTTTAACTATAGCAAAACAGCTTCGTGCTCACTCTTATACCACCTATTACTATAGTTTCTCTAGAGCTAATTTGTGTTCTTCAAGCACCACGCCTACACTATTCTTCCCCTGTAGTTGGTCCCGTAAGGTACAACCCCACCATATGAGTGGTATGAACATGGGAAACCACGGAAGATGGTGTTCAGGACTGCCGATGTCGGGATTCGATTCTGACATTTTATGAATTCAAGTTTCCAGCTAAGCGACCCGATCCATGCAGCCAGTTATCTAGAACGGAGAAGTACTGCATTTTACGTTATATCTTGTTCCCTGTAATGAGGCTGTGTTTTTCCACAAACAACTGTAGGGAAAAAATCCGTGTAGTTTTCAAGAATTGTGTAGTAGCGTGCAAGTTGTTATCAGTAGCAACTTCCTAGTAACGGGAATGCAAGGGCACTTTTTATGTAGTGAGCGACACCACTGAAAATTATCTTCGAAATTTTCAGCTATTAACTTTTAACAATGCTAATGCCGTCAGCTCACAGGTGCTATCAACGGTGTTGTGTAAGAAAGAAGATACTTCTTGGACAACATTTTCTTTACATAGTTGCGTTTTCAAACCGAATTTGTAGTGCGATCGCAATCAGAATGAATTTAATGCATTAGCTTTGCAAACTCTATTTTACTTCCTATACTCCTGGCAGAAAATACACCCTAAGTACAGCAATGCACTTCAAATGCACCATTTGTTCCAGCTCACCTGGCCTCTTATATTTCTTCCCGACTGGCATCACTTTAGACTTAGAAATATTTAATTTCATATCCTAGTCGATCAATTTCTTAACACTGTCTGCGACAACGACATCGAAGTGGTCTAACCTGTTACCTTCATTTTCACTCACTAAATCACTCCCTGCCATTTTCTACCTATTAGTAAACGAGCCATGTAAAATACTTGATTAATTCTATTCTTCCATTATTTTTTAATTAACAGATTTATCATCTATAAGCGAGTCCACCTGGTGGCCATGATCATTAAGGCGTTGAAGTCTAAATGGTCTCATACCATAGTTAGCCGGTTCGAGTTCCGTTGGTCGAAAAAAAATTTCGCCATCAGAATTTTGGCCGGGAATCACTAGACGTTAAGCCTTGAGCAGACCCCTTGATGCTGTTCGACTGGAGTAGGTACCGGGTTTCACCCTCTCCCGCCGCGTCAGATTCATCTCACCTAATACCCGACCCAGTAAAGAAACGGGACCAGGGTTGAATAAACAATATCATCTACAAGTGCTTCCCCTATATTAGAGATTGCCAATTAAAAACCATATTTTTAACACCTATTAAACAATAGGTACAAGTGATGTTGAGGAATGAACACCGAGTCATAAGCACACTTGCTATAACATCTATTATGAAATGTTTTTCATGTCCAAACTTGCGACAAAACTCTATGAAGAGGGCAGGAATATTTGCTTGACGTCTACCAACAAGCCAATAATATTGCCGTCTATAATATTGTACTTATTTTTATAATGTGATATGATTGATGAATAAATGGTAATTTTTCCTTCCTGCCGATAATAAATGCAGTAAAGGTGTTATCAAGACCGACCCTGTAGATAAGTCTGGTGTTAGCATCCTTCGCTATTCAAGATACGCTTCTTTGTACCTCAAAGCCCTTGCTTCACATAGCACCAGCAATCATCTTCTTTGCAGCCTGAATGCTGTTAATGCCCTGTAATAACCTAGAAGGGTCCAATTGCTCAAGCTCATGCTTATTTTTTCGCTGCTATGTTCTGATGTTCTCGAAGGCACGAGTTAGATTCCCGGCCCTGTCAGATATTTATGATTGGCAGGGTGTCAGGAAAAGTGCATGTAGCTCTAATTATTGGAGATGTATCTGAAATGACCCAACATCGCATGGAATACAAGGACATGTATTTACGTACATGTTTACGTGGTCTCGATCCTATAATCCCTCAGTAGGGGTTATCTCTTACATTCCTTGTCTAGATCTACGATACAGAAGCATAATTGCCTGTCATGAAAATAAAATAAATAATAACAACCATTTTCAGAGCCTTGAATTTTATGTCAGCTCTTATATTTAAAACTAACTAACTAACTAACTAACTAACTAACTAACTAACTAACTAACTAACTAACTAACTAACTAACTAACTAACTAACTAACTAACTAACTAACTAACTAACAAACAAACAAACAAACAAACAAACAAATGAACTAATGAAGAAAGAAAATTAAGCAAAACTAAATGAACTCGTGGCGTAACAGCTCACTAGGGTCTTGGCCTGCCAAAACGTCTGCTGCCCAGCAAGATGGCCTATAGGCTATGTACTAGAGTGCGACATGGGACGTTTGATGACTTCCTCAACAGTACTCTTTGAAATTAATAATAATAAACAATATTATATTTTTTATGTCCTACTGACTACTTCTACGGTCTTCGCAAAAGCCAAAGTGCCGGAATTTTGTCCCGCAGGGGTTCTTCTACGTGCCAGTAAATCTACTGGCAAGGCATTGACGTATTTGAGTACCTTCATATACCACTAGACTGAGCCAGGGTAGTACCTGCCAACCTGGGCTCAGAAACCCAGCGCATTAACCGCCTGAGCCACTCAGTCCGGCTTTTTTACCTTCTTCACCGGGTCCGCTACCTCTCGAGTCAACACCTCCTCAGACTCACGAGGCTGAGTGAATTACGTTCCAGACTTCAGTCCAGAACTTGACCTGAACCGGTCGGAAATCGAACCCGGGGCCTCCTGATAAAATGTTGTCAAGCTACTCTCTTTCTTTCTTTTATTTCCTAATCCGTTTATCCTCCAAGGTTGCTTTTTTCCTCGAACTCAGCGAGAGATCCCACCTCTACTACCTCAAGGGCAGTATCTTGGAGCGTGATACTTTGGGTCGGAAGGATACAGCTGGAGAGGAAGACCAGTACCTCGCCCAGCCGGTTCCAGTCTTTCGTGGGGGGTTGACATCGGAATCCTCCTCTCTCATAACTTAGGAGAGAGAGAGAGACCTGTCAATAGAAGGGAGGCGCGTGTGAGAACTTGATGAAGTGAACACGATGCCATTCATCATCTCTAGCCGTGGAGTCATTTCATAAGGCTGAAGACCGACCTCGATTCAGCTGGATCACCAAAGGGGCTTATTTCTAGGAAGCAAGGAGCTGTTATCTTATAGACGTGTCATTTTTTCCTCAAGATTCGATCACTATGGTGATAGCTGAATGAAGGGAAGCAGAAGGAGACTCTTCCCTAGCTATATTTCACGGACTACTAAGAGTTACTTAAAGCATCATCGCAGAATTAGGACACTGATATACTTACAATCTCTAAATGAATATCAAACAATATAATTGGCAAATTTGTGAAAAATCGTTATACTACTACTACTACTACTACTACTACTACTACTACTACTACTACTACTACTACTACTAATAATAATAATAATAATAATAATAATAATAATAATAATAATAATCCAGTGGAGAGGTTCAATTTTCATTTGGAAGATCGCTTGATTTCATAGAGGTCTTCCGGCCCTAAAGCCCTGGCCAAAACTCAAATAAACTAGGATGAATCCAGTGACCCCAGAAATATCTCCGATGACCTAAAAGTATTTTAATAAAAGCAAAGCAAAGTGACCTCCATCCAGGTTATGAGTGCAAGTAACAACTTTTCACTACTCGCACCCTCGGCACTAAGTACAATAGGCTGGTTAACCCTATACCCGGATGCTTTTATCCAAGAATTAACCAATGCTCATTTGCTGTTTGTTTTACATCGTACCGGTACAGATAGGTCTTATAGCGACGAACCTATAGGACAGGATAAGGACTCTGAAGGAATCCACCGAGGGCTTCATTAAGGTACATTCCCCAGACTGTTAAAATGGCAAACCACAGGAAACCATGGGGAACCATCTTCAGGGCTATCCACAGTGGCGTTCGCACCCACTATCTTCTGAGTGCAGGCTAACAGCTACGTGATTTAAACCGTTTAGCCAACTCACTATTTCCTATACTAATTTCTGGTGTAAGCTGAATGAATTTCAGTGTCATGTGCGTCTCTACAATAACAATCGTCTCAAAATTTCTTGATATTCTGTCGGGGATCGAACCTACGTCCATCCAGCTGAAGCAAGCCACCCCTACAACCTTGCTTAGACAGCTCCCTAATACAATAATCATAATCGCAATATCGTTTTTGTGTGTACCTGCCTTTCATTTGTATAAATCATATAATATAACGTAGTAAAACAGTGTTCTTTATCTTACGGTACCAGAAAAACCTGTGACGAACGTCCCTCTCTCTCTCTCTCTCTCTCTCTCTCTCTTTCCCATTTAAAGAGTCATAAGACAGCTGACTGTGCCGGGATTAGATCCTACAACCTTAAGCGTAACATAAGAACGCCTGATGAATTGTACAATCCAGTTGAGCAGGGACAGTAAGAGAGATGGAGGAGGTATTTTTAAATAACTGAACCAAAGTTAGAGCCTAGATATTCGCAGAAAGATACTAGAAGCTCATTGCTGCTTAACTATCCAGAAATGTTCAATGCTCTAAGAGAATTTATCTGTAGATTGTCTGGTTGGCCAATCGATTAGCTGACCGTTGCACCATTGTTAACTTCAATGACGAAGAATTTGTGGCGCCTTTCACACCTATTTACTTCACCTACCTGCCCAGCTTAAGAATGTTCATATCACTATAAACCTGCATGAAATGGCGTTCCTTTGAAACAGGGGTTGTGTCTGATATTGCCCCACCTTCTTGATTCCTTTCTTCCAATAGTGGAGTTTGGACAGTCGAAGTGGGGGACTGCCTATAGGGATGAAGTACAGTACAGTGGGGAATTCGAGGGCCCTGGGACCGCTACAGTAGCTGTGAAGGCCCTTCAGGAACTCTGAAAAGTGTTGGGAAAGGGGGCTCTGGTTAAGACGCAGCAGGTCGTTATGCTACTTAGGTTCAAAAATGAGTAAAAAATAAATAAATAAATAAATGCAATGTAAATTTTAATCTTATACCAGTTGTATAGTATTATTTGAAGTAATTCCACGTACTGTATATGACTTAACTATGTTTGTAAGTACAGGAGATATTATAAGTAGACTTTTGTAAACAATATAAATTTATTAAGGATGAGCTGCGTGTTTAATAGAAAAAATGTTAGCGTAAATTGTATAATACTGTATTCTAGGAAAATTTTCTTCTTCTCTTGTTAATTTAAAATTTAGTGCTTGGCAATAATGTATTTTATTGTACCATTTGCCACCGAGGTAGACACCTCATTTGCAAATCAAGAGATTTTGATTTTTGATTTTGATAGTGTAGGTAATAATAATAATGGCGTATGGCCTCCGGAGAGGCCTGGTGCAGGTTTTTTTCTAGTAGACGGCCTATTAGGCGACCTGCATGTCTGTGAAGATGAAGATGAGGGCCCTACCTAGGATTATTTCTAATGTTGAATACGCCACACACACCCAGTCCCCTAGCCATTGGAATTAACCAATTAAGGTTAAAATCCCCGAACCGACCGGCACCCTCAGTACCAAAGGCCAGTACGCTGACCATTCAGCCAACGAGTCGGAAATAATGTAGCTGGAAGTCTCGGAGGTCACTGGTGGATTTCTATGAATCAACAGCGAGCCTTCTACGCGTGTTATTCACTCTGCATTTATATTCACTGCGCACGCACATCGTCGACAAACTGTAAGCCATACAGATTTATCAGCCGCGGTGAACATGTTCCAGGATACAGTAAACACTACATGGAATAGCAAGTCCTTCTCAGAGCAATGTCCAAGTTCCGACTCTGCCTCCAGTCACAGTGCTCTCCGCTACAGTGTGATGCTGGGCCAACCTCGCGGTTGCCTGGGGCCGCGCCTTGATTCCAAGCCTTTCGGAAGGTTTCACTTCTGGACTGTCCGGCTCCATGGCTAAATGGTTAGCGTGCTGGCCTTTGATCACAGGAGTCCCGCGTGCGATTCCCAGCAGGGTCGGGAATTTTAACCATCAGTAGTTAATTTCGCTGGCGCAGGGGCTGGGTGTATGTGTCCTCTTCATCATCATCATTTCATCCTCATCACGTCACCTACGGGCGTCAAATCAAAAGACCTGCACCTAGCGAGCCGAACATGTTCTCGGATACTCCCAGCACTAAAAGCCATGTGCCATTTCATTACAATTTTTACTTCTGGACTGATATCAGGAACGGGCTTCGCTTGAGTTCAATTGAGGAAATGTCTAATGTAAAAGCTGTTGGGCTCGATATGTGAACCTAATTTAAAGAAATGCTGGGCTGAGTAGGTCAAACGGTATATCATTGGACATCTGAGTCTAGGTTGACGGGTTCGATCTCAGCACAGTTGGTGGTATTTGAAGTTGCTCAATGCGCGAGCCTCGTGTTAGTAAATTTAGTGACACGCAACGGATATTATTATTATTATTATTATTATTATTATTATTATTATTATTATTATTATTATTATTATTATTATTATTATTATTATTATTATGTGTTTGGGTCATCAGTCCATAGTGAACCCATGACCTTTGTGCCCTAAGAACATTATGAGTAATGTAACAATTAAACTAAAAGTTGGATTCTTGATAGCATGGATTTGACACGTGACGAGGGGGTGATTACCTTCGGTCCCACGCTATGGGGTACGTGACGTCAACCACACGTGTCGACGGCGGAAGAATCTCTAGTCATTTTTATGAACTATTTCAAAGCGCGTGTACACGGCGTGACCACGCCAAGTCAAAAAAATATAGTGCCTATCAAAGGATGTCAATCATCTCACAAATCAAACCCGTAAAATTTTTAAATGTCCATGAACACTACCATCAGAAATGTAGCAAGCATGTAGTCACTTTCAAAACTCTTGAAATTACAGTTTAGGTAAGTCAGAAAATTTATAGGAATTTTCTTGGCGGCAAAGGGAGAGATCTGAAGAGAGAGGGTAACTGCTATAAATATAAAGGGACGCCATGACGAAGCTTCCTTCTCCGGCATTTGTGATACAAAGCGGACGAAATTGTTGAGTTGCTCCGCGAAATCAAATCAACGAAAGTAAACTGAGTTCGACTGCAGATTTTAGCCAGTGTGGCTAAGTCTTGACTCCATGGGGAGATAGTTTTCTTGAGAGAAATAAGTGTATCAGATAGGACGGTCAAAGTACTGAAATATTCTAATGTGATTAAGTAATTCGTGTGCGGGAATAATTATAATCCATCGTGTGCGCTCCGCAAACAAGTGAAGGGTATTTCTTTTTTTTTTATGCTTTATTCCAGGAAACCTGAAGAAATAATTATAAATTGTGAAGCCATGAATGTAAAAATGGCTAAATAAAATGCCAGGGTCGCAGGTGAGCCCTAAGACGAATACTGGCATGAAGACATGAGGTAGGTGACTTCCCATCTTACTGCCTCTTATATCTCGTCTCGTGATTTCTTAAAGTGTATTTGAATGGGGATATACGACGCAGTGGTCGCCCTACTAAGTTTTGTAAGTGTGAGAGTACGACTAAAAGAGTCATTTGTTTTATTTTCCACTTGGATAAAATTTTGAAGTCTTGCGAGTGCCATATAATGTTGTAAAAAGTTATTGAATAGGGTTCCGAAGTGATATCACGTCCAATGTAGATCGTCATGCATGTGAGTGTACTGCCTATATTTTGTGATGTCAAATTAAGATGTTCATTCGACGTAAAATTCTTCTGTCTGCAATTTGACGTTAATAATAATAATCCATGGTCACTCATTTTCAATCGAGTGGAAGCGCGCTGTCGGGTGAGAGCCTAGGGGATGAATTTGGTCACGGAGAGAAACGTTCTTTTTTAATGCCCATTTTAAACTGTGTCTGACTGACAATAAAAGATCTAGTAGAATGTTTCAGTCAGTTCTCGTAAAAATCAAGTTATTAAATACGATATCATTTATGCGAAGTTATTCATGAGTAATGCATTGTGCGATATTGGATGTTGGGATTTCTAGTGGGGATTTTATTCCAGTTCTTGGTCGATGATAATTGTGGAGCTGGGAAACAGAGGTTAGTTTTGTGAATCAGGTTGGACCTGTCATTGAAGCCGGGACACTGAAGCCCGAGGAATGTTTTATATGAGTTGAGATGAGATGTGCGAATCAGGTTAGAGTCCTGTCATTGAAGCCGGGATATGATAGCCCGAGGAATATTTTATAATGTTGAGAATGGAAAGAAATTCATAGAAATCCATAGCGGTATAATTGGCGACGCGTATAATTAGTGTGGGCATCTTGAAGCATATCTGTGCATTTTGTTGGTTAGAATATCGTATTTGTTTAATTATGTCGGCAGAGTTTAAAGGGAGCATTTTGAGAAGTCAGTCATCTGTGAATAAACCAGGTGGTTCCTGTAACTGCCAAGCGAGCTTGGGGTGAGAGACCTAAGCGGACAGCGGGGATAATAACGGGAATAGGAGTGGAGTCGAGATTGTACTGTATTCTCGGCCAGGAAAACGTTAAAATGCTGGATTTAGTTGAAAATTCATAGCCGGTAATGATCTAAGTATTGTGAAATACTGTAATTGGGGACGTAATGAACATTTGAAACCATGAACTTTGAGTATAAGGAACAGAGTAACCCAATTTCAGGGTTGTCCAAAATATAGAGCGATGGTCATGATGATCGGTTTGTCTGTGAGGGGTGTGTAAAATTCATAATGGTAATGACGAGATATGACATCGTAATTATATGGCGAGTTGTTTGGTTTGTACGTAGATTATTAGGATATCCAAGTGTTAATAACGGTTAGGATTAGATTAGATTTTAAAGTGTGATATCACGATACGAGATATATAGCTGGACATGAATGATGTAACAAATTCTTTTCCAGCCAGATAAACATCGCAATATTGAATTCACATCACAGCTGCGTAGAAAGTTGTGAAGAAACCAGAGTCCGCGGAGATAAAATTTACTGTTCTTTAACATTTCGATAAATCATTTAAATTTATTAAATTATTGAATTCAGTGAAACCGCATTTTGAAATAACTTTAATCAAGCGAATAACTTGGAGATGCATTCTGGAAATTTTAATTTGTTGTCTGGGGAATATAAAAAAAATAAAGTAAAGATAAAGGGACATATCCGAAGGAAATGGATTTTTCTGCCACAAAGTTTGTGAGCATTGCTGTTGTTGTAATTATTGAACTTTGATGGATTGAGCAGTGATTGTGCTGGGGATAGTAAAGTGGAACTTTGGTCATCAACCGATGTAACTTAATTGTGTTTAGCCTTCAGCCTAGAAACTTGGATGGTCAGGGGGTCATCAACCTCAGTGACTTAGATTAGGGCCAAATGCCATTGTAGCATCATTTCCTTGCGGTCATCATCCACAATGACTTTAAAGTAACTTAGAAGATTAGAGGTCGGTCCATGACATAGACGCAGGTCACATCGATTCAATTAAGGGTCCATGCCGTAGAACCACTGTGTGGCACACACCGATTGGACGGCCTTAATTATACTCAGAGTCCAGAGTTCGTGTTACGGGGGCTGGACCATAACGAATCACTATGATGGTACATGTGATCTCACATGGAAGCCGAATTTAAGGATTTCCAGACTTTCCTTTCTTAAATGATTAATAATTGAGACAATGGTTTCTAGTAAGAATGCCCATCAGGCAATTACGTTAAAGTCTCACACCAGTGTTCTGACCATTATGTAAAAATGATTGTGGTGTCCAGTGGATACAGTTGACTTCTATGATACCAGTGACAGATTGCTTCAGAATTTCCTGAATAAATAGGAATCTTTTAAACAGACCTTTCATTCCAGTAGATAGATTAGAATTAATGAACCCTACCTTTACCTCAGCAAGTGACGAAGAACCCGAAACGACCCAAGAGACAGATCTCATGAGCTTTGCTGATAGGTAAGGAAGGTAGGTATCCCTCAATATGGACCTAAAGGGTTCAATAGAAATGTTTGATACAGCTTTCCATGCCACCCTATTCTGTGCTAACCTTTTCATTTCTACGTAACTCCTACATCCTACAACTATTCTAATCTGTTTGTCATATTCATACCACTGGTCTACCCTTGCCGTTTTTACCGCCTACACTTCCCTCAAAATCTAACTGAACAAGACCTGCTTGTCTTAAGATGTGTCCTATCTGTTTCTCGTCAAATTTCGCCAAATCGTTCTCCTTTCTACAAATTCGATTCAGTATCTCTTCATTTGTGATTCGATCTACCCAGCTCACCTTCAGCAGTCTTCTGTAACACCACATTTCAAAAGCCTATATTCTCTTTCTTTCTAAGCTCTTTATCGTCCATGTTTCAATGGTACGCTCCAGACGAATTATTATTATTATTATTATTATTATTATTATTATTATTATTATTATTATTATTATTATTATTATTATTATTATTGTTTTCGACTCCTTGGATAAATGGTCAGTATTGAGACCTTGGGTTCAGAGGGTTCTAGGTTCGATTCCCGGCTAGATCGGTTATTTCAACAGAATATGGTTAATTTCTGTGGCTCGACGACTAGGAATTTGTGCTCGTCTTGATACGCTCGCTCCTCTATTTACTTTCAACATGCCACACTACATCTACCAGAGGCAAACGCAACAGCAAATACTCGTACATCCCTCTGCATAGGTTTGGTGTCAGGAGGGGCACCCAGATGTAAAACCGAGCCAGGTTCACACTTGTGATACACGTTGCATAGGTACGCAAAGACTAGTGAGTTTTAATTTTTTCACCTTCCCTTTCTTTGGTTGATTACCTCATTCTTTGAACGGTTAAAACTTTCGCGCATTCTCCTCGGCCTAATACTTAGAAGGGTCCGAAAACTCACGTTTTCCTCCTTACACCGGTCGCTACCACCACCACTACTACGAAGCTGCTCAATGACCTGTATATGTGTGGTATCAGCACTGATATTACTAATATCAATACTTTGGTCTAGGATGAGAATGGGACCAATCGTTGTCTGATTGCTAGATACCACTCCATCATTCTCGCAAGGTTGACGTATTTGAGCACCCGCAAATACTACAGGTCGGGGTCAAGACAGAACCTGTCAAGCTGGATTCAGAAGGACCATTACGCCACCATGATTAAAGTGTTATTGCTCAGCCCAGTTTTAATAATTTATTATTTTGTTGAAAATGTTACAGAAGAGATTGAACGATGCTTTGTCGCGGTTACGAGCGCAAGTTTTGGCTACAATACGTACAGCGTAGAAGGTATTCTTGACATAAAATGTGTAGCAGTGTGGGTTTGACAGTTTATCGTTGACATTTTATTTCTCAGTTGTAAAAAGAAATGTTCACCTCTTGAGGTATAATGGCTGTGTGATAGGAGAAGTAACGTACGTAGAAAAGGTAAGAGGTCTACGTCAATATTACGGATGAAAGTTAAACTTTTATATGGCCAGATAGAGGGCGTTATGTTCTAGGTGGCCCGCTCCACTCGCTCAGAGTGTGGAATGTAAACTTCAATTAGATGCGTTTATATGAAGCTTAGAGTGTGTCAATTCACTCCACCGCTAGGACAGAAGATGTAGTGCAGTAGCGCGGAACTCACCTCACAATGCTCGGCCGCTTTAAGTGTGAGGCGATTCCGATAAGCCTTTTGACGCTCGACACTGGTGACTGAACGTTATTGAATTCTCAAAAGCCTATTTATTCTCTCGAATACGATTTTCATTATTTTGAAGCGATATAATGTCCATTTGTTGTGACATTTTGCGAAATAAGGACATTTATCACACTTCTCCTCGTCACAAATTTTTTTCTAATATTTACCAATTTCTTTGTGTTTTCGTCGTATGGTTGTACATTTCATTAAGGAGATTTCTTTACTAGCCGCTTTACGTTGGCACTGACACAGATAGGTCCTATGGCGACGATAGGACAGGAAAGGGCTAGGAGTGGGAAGGAAGCGTCTGTAGTCTTATTACGGTACAGCTCCAGCATTTACTTGGATTGAAAATGGGAAACCACGGAAAACCATCTTTGGGGCTACCGACAGTGGAGTTCTATTTCTTTACAAGTTGTTTCACGTCGCACCGACACAGATAGGTCGTATGGGGACGATGGGACAGGAAAGGGCAAGGAGTGGGAAGGAAGCGTCCTTGGTCTTAATGAGGTACAGCCCAAGCATTTGCCTGGTGTGTAAATGGGAAACCACGGAAAACCATTTTCAGGGCTGCCTACACTATATCCCGAATGCAAGGTCACAGCTGCGCACCCCTAACCACACGGCGAACTCGCTCGATCACTAAGAAGAATGAAACGATATCAGCCAAGCAGCATGACCAGTTTAGTACCTCAAGATGGCGGCGCTATTGCATCACCTCATTACACCATACCGAGGTAAAACTCTTTTTCACAGATACATTGATCTTTTTTTTTTTCACAATGATATATCGAACACTACCGTCGCACATGTGGTTGCAGTGACGAACGGTGAACACATTCCTTACCACAGCTGAAAAAATTGAAAAAAATCGCAGCATCATCACTCTCTCTAAAGCCAGCATTACTATTTTGTAAACACTCGATAACTAAGTGGAAATATAACAAGAAACAGATCAAACAATTACAAAAATGAATTAATAGATGAATAAGACAATTTATGTGATAAAGAACTAATTAAATTATAACTCACTCACTTGAATAAGAATATTTTCAACCACATATTCGCACGTATTTGCAAATTGGTATTAACCGTAGTGACGACAACATCATAACTTAAGCTACAGCAGATTTTACACAATGTACTTACAGTTCATCCGCTGACGCTACGTAATAGAACAGTCATAGTTTTCATAGAAATAACAGGGACTATTTTTTGCTTTTAAACTTAAAAAGCCTAACCTAAACATTATGAGCAAAATTTAGCAGGCATTTTAGCGTCACCGAAGTTTTGCAGTTTCTCTCGCTTACAACAACGACAAACGAGGGAAAATATTCCTCACGATGCAGCCTGTACCATATTCACAAAGAATGCCACAGAACTCGTGAAAACGTCACCTATAATCCAAGAGAAACGCTACAAAAATTCACAATATAGCTTACCTCCATTACATGCAAACCCACTCGTACAGAGCAACAAAATGCGAAATTCTTGTACGTTACTTTACGCCTGGCTGTGCAACCTCTACACGTACCATCAATGAATCGCTCCCAAGAACTTCATACCTACCGAAATCCAAAATTAAATACTTGTATTACAATTGATTTTATAAAATTGCTACTTTTATTTACACGACTATGTGCAAGTGGCTATAGCTTTTTTTCTTGTAGATTCTGATGTGGGCGCTGATCATTTCCAAATGTTAACTGTTACAATTAAAATGCACCCAAGCTAGCTGCTCGGCCGCCGTAAGACGCTGTGAATCTCGAGCAAGGCTAACAGCTATCGTCGTCCCACCTCTATAAACGCGTCCGTCAACCAAGCGACTTGAATTTAGCTGGGGTAGCTTTCTTTCGCGCCGGCAAAGGAACCCAGCTCGCTGGAGGGACCTGGGCTGCAGTACAGCAAACGGGTTTCCGAAACAGCTGTATTTGCTTTGACTTTGCTGTTTTTTTTTAACTACCAGACAAAGAAACGTTCTTAAGAATAGTAAGGAAAAGTAAATACAAACGTATTTGCTCCAGCAGCGCTGGGGTACCTGGGGTTCAGTGCACGCCACTGGGTTTAGGAATTATTTATATATTACTGTATGTAACGCTTACTAATCCGAGTACGGTTCCGAATAGGTATTCTACGCCAAAACCTTATTATATTTTTTGATTAACCTTTTAAAATACTTCCAACTACGCGAAATATTCATAAAGCATCTTTTACCATTAATATTGATTTACAGTCCTTCAGTTTATCACTACGATAATTTACCTAGTTGCGCGTGTCTGTCAGTTGAACTTCAGGTAAGAAGTATTCTGTATATTACATGATTTTCACTATGCCATATTAAATTAAATTCTTGAACAGAAGTAAATGAGTATCTTGTACCGAAGCTTTTGTCTGAGGTATCATTTTCTTTTACCTACTGCTTTCCAGTAAGTAGAGGGGCACTTTACCTATCGATGAACACCATTTCACTCAGTCAGATGCAACATATTGACGTATTGATCTTTACATCTGCGACTAAGGAGTTCTGCCAATGTTCTTCCTCACGGGCGTTTATCATCAATTGTAAAACTGTAGGGACAACAGGAGACAGTGTCAAGCGCTGCCCACAGTACCAATGCAGTCACTTTTCTGAGCCATCTGCCGCCAGAGTGTGTTGTTCCAAGCGTGGTCAAGAAGAGAAAGAACCAAGGACCTATTTAATTGGAGAGCAGCCCTGGCTAAAATGTGATTGTGCGACTAGTCTCTATGTGCCTCGGTAAGGCTACGTACATAACACCTACGTAGTGGGGAGGAAGCCCGAACAAGAAGCTAAGCAACAATCTGGCCACTAGCAGCACGTTAAATACAGTACCGACAGTCCACTGTAGGCCAAAAGAGTGGGGAGGGGTTTGGAAGGTTACATGCATAGCGATTCAAGAAATATTATCACGATACATTTTACGCCGCACTTACCATAGTGTACACCGGTCACTCGACCCCGTGAATCACCATTCAGTACATTTCGATCTAAGATAGACCGGCGTACATTTAACACACTGTAGCTCCCTCTATACACCAGTAGCATGTGTTGGCTTCCGGATCCCAAGATCGCAGGTTTGAACCCGACGGATGTAGTCGGATTCTTGAAAGGTAGAAGGAAGTCCATTCGGCACTCCATGTCGGCATGTAAAATATCTTGGTGACACGTTCAGTGTTTACTCGCCAACATTCATTTTATTTCTGTCCCATAACTGGAAACAGGCTGAGCCATCGACCACCCAGTAGACTTCCAGTTTCTTTTCCATTCGGTAAAATAAAACGGAACGTCAAAATTCACATGCAAACTGCTTAAATGAAGTCAAGTTAAAATGTCTGCAATAAGATAGCCGTGGCTAAACTATTATTATTATTATTATTATTATTATTATTATTATTATTATTATTATTATTATTATTATCATCATCATCATTTGTTCGTATCGGCCTCCTAAGGACCACGTTATTTCAGCTGTCTTCTCTGGGCTTTGATCCTTACCCAGTGCTCCTTCATTCGTTGGTGGTGTTGGTCTTTTCTTTCCTCCATCCACGTCTTTTTCGTCTACAAATTTGGCCTTTCTTGAAAGCTCTGGTGGTCTTTTAACTTGCCCGTGAATGCGTTACATCCTTTTATATCTTCGTAAGTGATCCCCATCTGCTGTAAGCCCCTTTCCACCTCCTTGAACAAACTTGGCCGGGTGTCCTTATCTTTAAAATTCTCCTTCTCCGCATGACATCAGAGATTTTATGGACATGAGTATAAAGCTAGGGATTATTATTATTATTATTATTATTATTATTATTATTATTATTATTATTATTATTATTATTATTATTATTATTATTATTATTATTATAGCCTCAATGGTTCAGGCGGCAGCGCTCCAGCCTATCACCGTTGGATCCCATGATTCAAATCCCAGTCACTCCACGCGAGATTTGTGCTAGATCAAGCGGGGGTGGGACAGGTTTTTCTCCGGGTACTCCGGTTTTCACAGTGATTTTTCATTCCAGAAACACTCTACAATATCACCTTATTTCATCTGTCAGTCAGTAGTCATTGCCCCTGAGGAGTGCGATATGCTTCGGCAGCCGGCGCAATTCCTATCCTCACCGCTAGGTGGGGCTTCATTCATGTCATTTCTGTCCCATAACTGGAAACAGACTGAGTATTTTATTATTACTATGGTGATTATTATTATTATTATTATTATTATTATTATTATTATTATTATTATTATTATTATTATTATTATTATTATTATTATTATTACATGAAAGGCTGTGAAAAACTGAAATATGAGTGGACGAGATACCGGTCTGGCGAAAGTTGTGACCTCACACGTAATTACAGTTGATACTTGAATTCTGTGTAGGCGTCGTTCATGTGGCATCGCAACCTTCTTCGCGAACGCACTAGCTGCTGCAGGAAATGACGTCCTGTTTGCCGTCACTGTGGAAAAAAAAAAAAAAAAACGCGAGTAAAAGTGATGCAGTATGGACCGAGGTTCTAAAGTATGCAACTTGGCTCACATACACTAACTTTCAAGAGCTTTGATGCAACAAGTGAAAAATGGCATCCGGCATGGATTAAAGGTCTTTGGTCTTTTAATGATCCATTAACGTGTCCTTGCTTGTGATGCGTACAGACTTCTTAAATTCTAATGACCCTCATAATAATGAACCAAGTGAGCTTACTTCCTCAAATATTGGTAATAAACAATTTTGAATAACGAGAACTCAGAAATGTGTATTCCGAAACCTAGAAAGGAAAACCTCGTAAGTCGGAATTTTTCTGAAATTGATATATTTGTACCAAAGGTTAAAAACCTCGTATGGCAAGTCGCTCAGTGTTAAAAAAGTAATAATTTTAAATAGAACAACTGAATTATACTGCCCTCCAGCGATCAATTAGCAAACTACGTCTATCAGGGAATGCAGAATGTAATGTGAAATACTCGTTGGCCATTGATAATGACCGGGCGAGTTGGCCGTGCGCGTAGAGGCGCGCGGCTGTGAGCTTGCATCCGGGAGATAGTAGGTTCGAATCCCACTAT
The DNA here is from genome assembly GCF_040414725.1 of Anabrus simplex. Lineage (NCBI taxonomy): Eukaryota > Metazoa > Arthropoda > Insecta > Orthoptera > Tettigoniidae > Anabrus > Anabrus simplex. The sequence continues at coordinate 312,634,312 of NC_090268.1, forward strand.
CGGCAGCCCTGAAAGTGGTTTTCCGTGGTTTCCCATTTTCACACCAGGCAAATGCTGGGGCTGTACTTTAATTAAGGCCACGGCCGCTTCCTTCCAACTCCTAGGCCTTTCCTATCCCATCGTCGCCATAAGACCTATCTGTGTCGGTGCGACGTAAAGCCCATAGCATTGATAATGATTGGATATTTTAGCTTTACTTGTCATAATAAGGCTTGTTTAATAAAATAAAACAACAAATGAAAGAACAAGCTGACAAATTATTTATTGTAGGCATTTTGATTCGCCGCAGACAGGGGGAGAGGCATCACATTGACTGCATTCGCACAAGAGATACAGCGCCTACTCAAGGCCTTATGGTGTGGGGTGCCATTGGGTACAACCACAAATCACAGTTGGTGTGCGTCCTGGGCAGTGCGTCCAGTTTGACCAACGTGAATGACTTCCTGTGACCTGTAGCCATGCCATACCTTTACTGCACGACACCTCAGACGCCATATTTCAGCAGGACAATGCGCGACCACATGTTGCTGCACGGACACGTGCCTTCTTGTTTTCACCGAGTGTCATACTGTTGCCCTGGCCCGCCCGATCACCAGACTTGTCTCCTCCGAAAATGTGTGGAATATGTTGAAACAACGGTTGGGTTGATGTGACCCAATGCCAACCACCAAAAATGAAGTGTGGAACCAGATGAATGCAGCATGAATAGCTATACCCCAGGACGCCATTCGCGCTTTATACGCGTGGATGCCATCACGCATGGAACAAGTTATCAGTGCCCATGGAGGACCCAGTGCCTACTAGACATCAGGACACATGCTGATCCTAGGTGACTGAAATGCTAATCGTTTCTGGAGAACATACTAATGAACATATCCTGCGAATATGAACTTCCTATATCTAGTCTTTCAAGGTGTTCTGTTTATGAACATGAGTGTAGCTTTCGCTGTGATATAATTGTCCTTCTAACTCTTACATTAAGTTTAATTTTACTTCCACAATTGTGTTTAGCCTGTAACTGCGCACGGTAGATGCTACCTAAATCACATTTACGTCTGTAGATGTAACATTATGTGAGACAATGGAATGGCGTATGGCTTTTAGTGCCGGGAGTATCCGAGGAGTGGTGGTGGTGGTGATTATTGTTTTAAGAGGAAGAACAACTAGGCAACCATCCTCTATATAACACTAATCAGAGGGAAAATATGGAAGGGGTCCGACACTTCGAAAAATGAAGGTATCGGCCAAAGAAAGACAAGGGCCACGAAGGGCGTGAAAATGAAAGACTCCCTAGCCCTCGCAAACCTAATAGCGTCGGGGTCGGAAAAAAACAAGAGTTGACCAAGGGAGGTCGGATAGGATAGATGAAAGTGAGGAGTCTGGCACAAGTAAGTGGAAGCAATGTCAGGACTCAGCTGAGGGCCCCGTGGTCGCTAACCCACGCTCCAAAGTTCAGAGTCCCTGGGGCCCCTTTTAGTCGCCTCTTACGACAGGCAGGGGATACCGTGGGTGTTATTCTACCGCCCCCACCCACAGGGGGAAGTATACGAGGACAAGTTCGGCTTGCCAGATGCAGGTCTTTTTATTTGATGCCCGTAGGCGACCTGCGCGTCGTGATGATGATGATGATGATGATGAAGAATACGACATATATACACCCAGTCCCCGTGCCAGAGGAATTAATCAATTATGGTTAAAATTTCAGACCCTGCCGGGAATCGAACCCGGGACCCCTGCGACAAAACGCCTGCACTATAACCACTTAGCCACGGAGCCGGACATGTGAGGCACTGATATGAATTTAGGACAGTCGCCGAGGTGATAGATTTCCAAAAATTTTCTTAAATAATTTCAAAGAACCTGGAAATTTATTGAATATCTCCCTTGATAAATTATTCCAATCTCTTACTCCTCGTGAATTTGCAACTTAATCTTCTTTTTGTTATCTTTCCTACTTTTAAAAACACCACTCTGAATTATTCGTCTTCTGTAATGTCACTCCACGCCATCTCCCCACTGACAGTTCCAAATATACAGACAGCTTAGTAGGAGCACCTCGTCCCCTTGCTCCCAAGTCTTCCCAGCCCAATCTTTACAACATTTTCGTAACGCTACTCTTTCGTCGGAAATAACCCAGAACAAATCGTGCTGCTTTTCTTTGGATTTCTTGGATATCTTCCAGTTCTGGATTCAAGTAATCCTGGTGAGAGTCCCATACACAGGAATCATACTGTGATTGGGATCTTACCAGTGACTTATTCAGTACCAGCTACTCAGTGACCCTTCAACCCACTGGCCAGTATACTAATTAATTTAATATCGTGTGGCTATTTATAGCCAAGTGCAGCCCTTGTAAGGCAGACCCTCCGATGAGGGTGGGCAGCATCTGCCATGAGTAGGTTACTGCGTGTCATTGTGGTGGAGGATAGTGTTATGTGTGGTGTGTGAGTTGCAGGGATGTTGGGGACAGCACAAACACCCAGCCCCCGGGCCACTGGAATCAACCAATGAAGGTTAAAATCGCCGACCCGGCCAGGAATCGAACCCGGGACCCTCTGAACTGAAGGCCAGTACGCTGACCATTTAGCCAACGAGTCAGACACTGGCCAGTGATTTAAATTCTTTTGTAGCCCTTTACATAGTAATTTAAAAATTGAACGAGTAGTTCTAGAAACTTAAAATGTTGTACATACATAAAGAAAGCATCCTAGTAGACTTTGATGGCATGACATCTCATATCTTTGAACTTTAAATTGCAGCGCGGCTTTGGGAAATTAATAATAATAAGTAAACTCGTGTCCTCATCCTGGGGTGGTGCAGCTCTTTTCAGGCACATCCCCACTGGAAGTGAGCTCCATGTGCCATATTAACCACATACCAGCCCTCCTGCCATTCTTAAATTCCTGGCAGTAGCCCTACAACCTAGGCCCCCGAGGACGGCAACTAATAACACTAACCGTTACGCTACGGGGCGGACAATATTAATAATAATAATAATAATAATAATAATGATAAAAAATGAAATGTCGTATGGGTTTTAGTGCCGGGATATCCCAGGACGAGTTCGGCTCGTCAAGTGCACGTCTTTCTATTTGACTCCCGTAGGCGACCTGCGCGTCGTGATGAGGATGAAATGACAATGAAGACAACACATACACCCAGCCCCCGTGCCGTAGGAATTAACCAATTAAGGTTAAAATCACCGACCCGGCCGGAAATCGAACCCGGGACCCTCTGAACTGAAGGCCAGTACGCTGACCGTTCAGCCAACGAGTCGAACATAATAATAATAATGATAATAACAGTAATATTGTGCTAGTAAATTAGATGGGCTATCTTCATGAGGAAAAACTTCCCAATTTCTTATTGAAGCTGAAGAAGATTGCCTAAAGGAATGGAGGTGACAGAACTTTTCCCCGCAGGGGTTCTTAGTTATAAAAGTAAACGGAAGTTCTTCGAAGATACATGCATGCTGCACGTAACTAACAGGAAAACCAAAATGTTCCTTTATTATGACCCGTCCGTCCCCAAGCCTTGCGAGGGCTGTACAAAATTTGCGGAGAAGGTTTAAATGCAGGGTTTTTTTCCTGCCGCCGTTTGCATCCATGAACTGGTATACAATACTGAATGTGTTAAATGATAAATGATCTTTCCTTTTCACCCTTACTACAACTCCTAAATACCCTCATAACCATATGAAGGGATCTGTAGCTTTTATCTATAATCCCTTTCATGTTATCACTCAAGTGAAGATCATTCCTGATAATAACACCTTGGTACTTACAGCGATCCCGTAAGGTACTTTCACCACACCACATGTAATTCAAACTGAGAGTTCTTTTCCTCACTGTGAAACTCACAACCCAACCTTTCATCCCGTTCACCGTCATACCAATGTCTTCTGTCCATCTGACAACTTTCTCGAAGTCATTTTGCAGATCAATTGATCAACAATTCATTAAATCAATACATACGCGAAATAATCAATTATTCAACGGATTGGCGAAATAATGAGTAAAGTAATGACAAAATGTATATTAAAAAAAAGTAAGATCATTATCTAAATTGGACGTTGACGTCCTAGTAATTGCTCGTAGCTAAGCCCAGAAGCCACTGATCAGACATCATATGTCGATGTTTACTAGCAGTAAGGTCGCCAAATCCTTTCTGCTCCTCCTCCAGCTAACATCACATGGGCTACCCATTCAAGTAGTTACCACGTACTTTGCTGCTTAATTTTCGGGACCTTACGGGATCCGATGTTTTAATGTGGTTACACAGTTGGTCAATGAATGAATGCATTATTAAATTATTGAATGAATGAATGAATGAATGAATGAATGAATGAATGAATGAATGAATCAATCAATCAATCAATCAATCAATCAATCAATCAATCAATCAATCAATCAATCAATCAATCAATCAATCAATCAATCAATCAATCAATCAATCAATCAATCAATCAATCGATCAATCAATCAATCAATCAATCAATCAATCAATGAAACAACAGTCAAACAGTCAGCTGGTCTACTAATTAATCAAACAACACATCAGTCTACTCTTGGAGGATAAAGAGGTACTTACAGTAAATATTTACGATGCCGTTACTCAAAGGAAGGTGGATAAAATGCATCCGGTCTTTCACGATATTTCTACATCCTCTCTCTAACCTTTCACCAAATAGCAGGGGATCGGATTCACGTTTCTTAAAACCATTCCATGACTTCATTGCCAACTTAACATTATATTTATCTATCTGCGAGGAAATGCACGAAATGGCAACAAGTTCTTGTGAAGGTTAAAGTGAACGAGGCCTTCAACCTGCTGCTGTAACTAACGCTTTGAATATCAGCGTGTTATCAAGCTGTAGGTCTATGAACTGTAAATGGAATAGCCAAGGTTATGTGAGTGGTATCCGTTATAATGCGGAACACGGTGAGCTAGCTTCCTATCGCACTGTAGATCCCTGAACCTGCAGCACCGTCTGCCAAGAGGAAGGCCGGTCTCCAGGGATCCTAGGGATGTCACGCCGCGTTACATCCCTTCGGGAGACACAATGGAATATTTTATTAGTAGGTTTCTAATAATTTATAACCTCTTGGGGAATTCGTTCACGTTTATATAGTCATGAGTTCGAAACCCTAGAAAGTATCATTGGTGAGCAATGGAGGCAAAACCTTAGAATGCTGGTAGATACGAAACAAAGTGATTATTACTAGTAATCAGCTGTTGTACCCATCGTTGATAGGTTAGTTTCGTACAGTTGCAACACTACTGACATCTAATGGAAATCTGAGATATGTGCATATCAAATTTTAGTTCATTTTCGTTCCAGTAATCAGCTGCTGCACGCATCGTTGATAGGTTAGTTTCATACAGTAGCAAAGCTACTGACATCTAATGGAAATCTGAGATATGTGCATACCAAATTTTAATTCATTTTCGTTCCATTAGTTTTGGCATGCCTGGGCGAAAAGAAAACAGGGGCAATGTCATTTTAAGCTGCTGAGAGTGTTTTCTTTGCAAATACATTTTTTTTTGTGAAACGTAGTGCTTACAAGAGCCTCCGTGGCTCATGCGGCAATGTACCGACCTCTCACCGCTGGGTTCCGTGGTTCAAATCCCGGTCAATCCATGTGAGATTTGTGCTTGAGGCAGGGCAGGTTTTTCTCCGGGTACTCCGGTTTTGCCCGTCGTCATTCATTGCAGCAACACTCTCAAATATTACTTCATTTCATCTTTCAGTCATTAATACTTGCCGCAGAAGAGTGTGACAGGGTTCGGCAGTTGCACAATTCTAATTCTTGCCGCTAGACGGGGCTTCATTCATTTCATCCCTGACCCGTTTGAATGACAGGAAACAGACTGTGGATTTCCCATTTTTACCTAGTACTTCAGCTTTTATTTTTTTAAATCTAGGGGTGATGAATATATATTTCAGTTGCACGCATATAATATTTTCATTATTAATAGCGTCTTACAAAACTTAGTGCCGTGCTGGCAACTTGATTTACATTTTTATTTTGCTTTTGTTCTCTTTGTAACGTCACTCTAATACATCCAAGTTTCAAGCGACGGTGAAATGGGAAAGATGTAAAGATGGAGGCGTAATTAAGATACAGCTCAGGCATTTCCCTGGTGTCAAAATGAGAAACTAAGGAAAACTATCTCCAGTACTGCCGACTGCAGTAAACGGCACACACTTTACAGGTATTCGATATAAATGAGTGTAATCTGCGCACGTGTAGTTTTGCACATAAGGATTTTGGATATGTAATCTGCAGACAAACATCTCGGGTAATGCAAGGTCGTACGCAAGTTGCAGACAGAACTTAGGCTATGATTTTTTTCCATTTATTATTCAAGGTGTAGTAAAGCTAATGCAGTGAGCGCGCAGTTGCGATAAACAGTATTCTGTAAGAAGGAAGTCAGCTCCCAGACGACTCTATCTTTACATCGGTCTGTTTTCAGACCAACTTTGCTTTACGGGAGCGAAAGCTGCGTGGACTCAGGATATCTTATTCATAAGTTAGAAGTAACAGACATGAAAGTAGCAAGAATGATTGCTGGTACAAACAGGTGGGAACAATGGCAGGATGGTACTCGGAATGAGGAGATAAAGGCTAATTTAGGAATGAACTCGATGGATGAAGTTGTACGCATAAACCGGCTTCGGTGGTGGGGCCATCTGAGGCGAATGGAGAAGGATAGGTTACCTAGGAGAATAATGGACTCTGCTATGGAGGGTAAGAGAAGTAGATGGAGACCAAGACGACGATGGTTAGACTCAGTTTCTAACGATTTAAAGATAAGAGGTATAGAACTAAATGAGGCCACAACACTAGTTACAAATCGACGATTGTGGCGACGTTTAGTAAATTCTCAGAGGCTTGCAGACTGAACGCTGAAAGGCATAACAGTCTATAATGTATGTGTGTATGTATGTATGTATGTACTCATTCATTTGTAACAATATTTTCAAATCGCATTAAGGGTTATAGTAAATGCGCCTTTTTCGAATTATATAATTGGAGAACTACATCACCGTTCACCGTTTGGAATATTTAACGTAGGATTGCATATTTCATTTATAGGACCGTCGAACTATATCACAACCTTTAGGTCTCTAAATTCGTAAAACGTAAATTTGTCTAATAATTTCAATTCTTTCTTGAACAATAATAAAATGCTGGAAGTTTGTAAAATAATATAACCTTCTCAATTTATGAACGACTGAGCTAAATGACCAACGGTGCTTTATGAAAAACTGCTGCGGATTTATCCACCAAGTCAGTAAAAACGCGGTTCGACACATGTAAATTTTACCTTGCTTTCGGGAGAGAGTGAGTTCGAACTCAACTGTCGGCAGTCCTGAAGATGGTTTTCCGATTTTCACACTAGAAAAATGTCAGAGTTGTACTTTAATTAAAGCCACGGTCACTTCCTCCGCACTCCTAGCCCTGTCCTATACCATCTTTGCCATAAAACGTGTCTGTTGTTGCGATGTAAAACAAAGAGAAAATAAATAATAATTCAGTCTAACCCCTACCCCTCTCTCTCTCTACCACGAACTGCCCAAGTGAAGTGTGCTTGCCCCTCGTAACGTTTGTTGACATTCGGTCCGATTTACATGTAATATAACCCGAGTGATGCTGTGTGTTTAATTTATGTACGGCCCCTACCATATGGGTTTTACTGTGTGTGCGGCTTGCATTCCCCTCGTGTATTGAGAAAAAGGGATTCTTGATACGTGTGTTAGTTTACCGTATCCTTGCAAGATCGCAGCCACTGCAAATGATCCATTCCACCTATCCGGTTCTCTTAGTTGATTATTATTATTATTATTATTATTATTATTATTATTATTATTATTATTTATTTCTTTTTTACGTCGCATCGACACAGACAGGTCTTATGGCGACGATGGGAGAGGAAAGGGCTAGGAGTGGGAAGGAAGTGGCCGTGGACTTAATTAAGTTACAGCCCCAGCATTTGCCTGGTGTGAAAATGGGGAACCATGGAAAACCATCTTCAGTGCTGCCGACAGCGCGGTTTGAACCCACTGTATCCAGAATCCAAGCTCACAACTGCGTGTCCCTAACCGCACAGCCAATTCGCTCGGTAATCTGTGTCTCATTATTGTCTTTGGCGATTTGAAAGTGACTGGGATATGAGTGACCGCCCCCGGTGATAGAGTGCCTGCCTCTTACCCGGACGCGTGGGTTCTATTCCTGGCCAGGTCAGGGATTTTTATCTAGATCTGAGGGCTGGTCCGAGGTCCGCTAAACCTACGTGACTACAATTGATGACATATCTGACAGTGAGATTGCGGCCCCTGTCTCCAAGAATGACGACCGAGGGGATTCGTCGTGCTGACCATAATCTGCAATCCTTCGGGCTGAGCAGCGGTCGCCTGGTAAGCCATAGCCCTTCGGAGCTATTGCGCCATGGGGTTTGGTGTGGTTTGGTTTGAGGTATGAGCGATGATAGTAAAGGCATTTCTTATGCAGACAGTCTCTATTACGAATGGTGTGAAAATGTCACTCGTAGGGTCGGTTGGTGCTTGCATTTCAGTGGGCATGGCAGGCTGATAAGTAATAGCAATTTCTGGTTCGGCGAGGACAGCGACAAAAATCCCTCTTCAGTAACGTCTAGACCATCTATGACAGCTGATGGCAGAACTGTTGAAGAACAAACTAGCCTTCGGACTGAATACAGAACATGCATTGTTATTAAAAACGTTAATAATTTCTTTTTTAATACTGTAGATCAAAATTCATTGATCTATCATATTGACATTCTAGCAAAAAGTAAAATCAAATGCAGGGAAGTGACATATTTTAAAAATATCCAACAATTATATTTATTTATCTTCTACCGCAACAGAAACAGGGAGTTTTGCATTTTCAGTGTATTTTCTGGACACTAAAATACAGTAATTTTAGCACGCACTTAATGATCTACTGTATTATATCAATGCCCTCACAATATACCTCCATCGTGAAGTTAGTGATTTCTCCCTGTTCAAATACAAAGGAACGATAACACATTTAAATGCGCGGCTTTTATCGCTAAAACATAAAGGGCGACATTCAGGAACTCCATTTTACTTTATACTTAACCTTAAGGGGGGAGACCTAGCTCAACACGGGAAAAAAACAGGCCAATATTCATTCGATTGTTAAATATGCTACAAACGTTGTTGAAAAATTCTGCACATATCCCAGTATTAGCATGCTTCCGAGCAATCAGAAGCAACTGCAATAATGTCAAAATTCTAATTATAACATTGTAAATTAAATTTCCCGCCTTTTTAACAATATATCACTGTTTCCCTTATAAGTTCCAAGTTTATAAGAATTTTCGTATTTTTCCTTTTTTAAAGTGTACATCAAACCCCCACCTACAAAATGAACCTCAATCACTAACATAGATTGCGATTTAGATATTTTTGTCGAGTTTTTATTCCGAGCACCTGAAAATACTAAAAATAAATATTTTATATAAAATCTAATATAAATCCCATTGACCTGAATGAGGTACAGATTGTAGTACAACACTATGGAAGGAAACCCTGAAAAAATCGTTATTATCTGTGAAACAGTAAGACAGTTATGAAGGAACCCGTGATATTTTGTTAAAAAGGCGGGAAATTTTATTTTAAAATGTTATAATTAGAATTTTGACATTATTGCAGTTGCTTCTGATTGCTAGGAAGCATGCCAATACTGGGATATGTGCAGAATTTTTCAACAACGTTTGTAGCATATTTAACAATCGAATGAATATTGGCCTGTTTTTTCCCCGTGTTGAGCTAGGTCTCCCCCCCTTAAACGGGTTATTTTAAAGAGGCCTATGCACTGAAGAAAACAAACATCGATGTAATGCATCGCTTTTTTCATAATATTTTTGATAGTAATGGTGTTACAGAAGAATGATGAAGGTGAGATGAAGAGATACTGAATCGACTTGGAGAGACGACATCGATTTGGCTAAATTTGATGAGATAGAATGATTGGACACATCGTAAGACAACCAGGATTTCTTCAATTGGTTTTTGAGGGAAGTGTGGGTGGTAAGAACGGAAGGGGTAGACCAAGGTGTGAATATCACAAGCAGATTAGAGCAGATGTAGGATGTAGTAGTGGTGCAGGAATAAAAAGGTGAGCATAGGATAGGGTGACATGAAGGGCTGCATCAAACCAGTCTATGGAATGATGACTCAAACAACAACAACAACAACAACAACAACAACAACAACAACAACAACGTTATTGGTTCTATGTCCATCCAACTACTTTTACGGTTTTCGGAGACGCCCATAATATATATATATATATATATATATATATATATTTCTTTTTGCTTTACGTCGCACCGACTCGGATAGGTCTTATGGCGACGATGGGACAGGGAAGGGCTAGGAGGAGGAAGGAATCGGCCGTGGCCTTATTTAAAGTACAGCCCCAGCATTTGCCTGGTGTGAAAATGGGAAACTACGGAAGACCATTTTCAGGGCTGCCGACAGTGGGGTTCGAACCTACTATCTCCCGAATACTGGATACTGGCCGCACTTAAGCGACTGCAGCTATCGAGCTCGATAAATATATCTGTTTCTCTAGACAATTTCATGGCATACTATGATGAACCACGAGTACAATACGCCATTTGTACACTTCAAAAGACAGGCACTTATGATACGTAACAAGAGTACATATTTACTGTAACAACGTAAACGAAGAAATTCCAACAGTTCTACATGAGCTCATTTCTTTTTAATATGTTGCTTTCCATAACCTGGTATTTATATTTTTGTATTAGATTTTAGAATTTAATTATTTTATACGTGTAAGAGTGAGAGTTTGAATCTGGGCATAATGCAACTATGCAAATTTGTAATTTATTGAATCCTCAGAAAAGGGTTGAAAATGCGGTTAAATGTAAGAGAGGACCAGTCGCCCTAACTCCTCTACTTAAAAAACCAAATAAATAAATAAATAAATAAATAAATAAATAAATAAATAAATAAATAAATAAATAAATAAATAAATAAATAAATAAATAAATAAATAAAGTTATATATGCAACACGTCGATAAAGATTTAAGCATGAGACGTTCAAATGTAATGTCCTTCCTCAAAACGTTCGTATGATTTTCGAGTGTTTTCGTTCACAATTGGGCCGATGACCTGGAAGTTAGGCCCCTATAAAAAGAAGCATCATTATCATCATCATCATCATCATCATCATCATCATTCACAACTAAATGTACGGCTAGTTGAAGACCGGTGTTTAAGCAGTAACTTCTTACAATAAAACTGTGACACCATTTCAAGACAGGTGTTTGAAAGCTCACCAGAGTTCACGCCCTTTTCTTGTCAGCCGCAACGCTGTAAAGTTATGTTTCCTGAAATAATATACTAGATTGTTGCACTTTACTTCAATGCAGGGAGCGTATTACAATCGACAAAAACTGACAGCTCTCAGGAGAGGAGCTATTAAACTCAAGCGGGAATACCAGTAAACTTCTCCCCTTTAAGTCCACCTGCACTTACCGAGGTTAGAACGCAGGTCTATGTGAAGGAAATTACGTGTGCTATTTGCCGTTCCTTAGTTCCCTGTATGCATAATTCCGCTGATTTACTGTGACATTAATGTCTAATGGCTTCAAATGTTTAATTAAGGTATGAATGTCCCACAGGTCAAGCTACTAGTATATTTAATACTGTACCCTGGGGCCTCGTTCTGCTTCTTGAAATGCCAACATACGCGTTTTATTATCTGTGGAAACTGTATAACTTTCACCATAATTACAAGAAATTCATGGATAGAACCATTTCATGTCAGACTGTTTATGGGAATGATATATTTAAATTATGTGGAATTTGATGAGAATTCAATTGTAGGCTATTAAATGACGGATATCTACGTCTGTGAGTGGAGAATTGTTCCACCGAGTAAGGCAGGGGCGGAAGAGGAAAAAGGTTGACCAAGGGATGTCGGTTAGGATATACGGAAGTGACGGGCCAGGTATAAATAAGTAAAAGCAATGTTAGACTCGGTTAGGGACCCGTTAATGCCAAACCACGCTCCTAAAATGCAAGCCGGCGGATTTCCCCTTTTAGTCACCTCTTTCGAGGTACTTTGGATGTGTACCATGCAGGAATTCTTTGGGAACCAGTAATACGAAATTATCAAATTTGTATGCCTTTAAATCACATCGCCTTCAGCCAGGATCGAACTTAGTATCTTGGAAACAGAAGAATAAATCTGGCGCAAGTCTGTGGTCGGAGTAAATTACGTATGTAATAATAATAATAATAATAATAATAATAATAATAATAATAATAATAATAATGCTACTTTTACGTCCTACTAACTGCTTGGACGGTTTTCGGAGACGCCGAGAGTGCCGGAATTTAGTCTTGCATGAGTTCTTTTATGTGCTAGTAAATCTACCGACACGAGGCTTACATATTTAATCTCTCCGTCGAGAACTCCTCTTCATTTCTTTGTAGTTTTCGTTCTCTTCGTATCGTATGGTCTGCTTTATCTCATCACTTTATTTTCAGTTGTTCCTCCATATTTCAGTTACTTGGCAAACTTGCATCTGCTAGTCTCATATTATTGCCTGCGGCCGGAATAGATTGGGAACTGAAAACTGCCTCATTATAACTTTGCCTAGGGTTTTGAGAGTTTCCATGAAACAAATAGTGTTATTGAGATCTAACCATCTTCGGATACATAGTTAACTAAAATCGTGCCCTTTCAACATTTCAAATTGCAACAGTACTATCGGAAGTGACTTCCATTGTCGGAATAATTTAGTACATAGGATATAACAAAACCCCTGTCCAAATATTCAGAAAAGGGTTCTTCATATAAAGAGAGGAAGAAACCAAATATTTTATAACGATATTGATTTCAAAATGCGTAATTGGTGCTAGTGCACTCTAACATGTTTTAATTGGTGGAATGAAATCCGAGATACTTCTGACATTTGTCATTAGCGTTACAATGTCGAGAATAAATATTTATGTTGACCTGAATATGTCCTTAACGCCCACAGGTGATATTTTTAGTCCGAGTCATAAGAAGCCTAATGCCTATTGCTCACGGTAAAATTTTTCGTAAAATTTGTTGTACAATTAATTTTATAAAATTTTGGTAAAAACAAGTTGTGTTGCTCACGATAAAATTATTTTTTAAAATCCGTCAAAGCATCAGAATGGCCATCTATGAACTCACTTCTGAACTAAGATTTGTATGTGCTGCAATCTATCGATAAACTTTTAAACCAGGAATCAGCTGTTCAACTTACAGTGTGTTTGAGAGTATGGCTCCAACAAACGAAGCAAAACTTGCTACTTTAGGTGCATTTATATGTTGTACAGTGGTAAAAAGGAAGAAAAGAAATTCGAGGAAATGCTGGACTCGGGATTGGATCAAAAGAAGAGAAGAAGGTAGAGGATTGCTGTCCTTGGTCGAAAATTAGTTGAGGTTAGAAGACCAGAATTCATATAGGGATTCGGCGATTGAATTTTCTGCCTCTCTTCTTGCATTTCCGTTGTGGTAAAGTGGTGTTTTATCTTCGTACAAACAAGGATATTTCTGGTATTCGTCAGTAAAACACTAACAGCTTCCTTAGTCTACCCGGATCCTGCCATTTAAGAAATAAGTGTTTGTTTACAATCGAGCTTTGAAATCTTCTCACGACGTAGCGCCAGCATCATCGTGATGTTAGCTTCGCTGATTGGTTCGTTTCGTAAAATTAATTTTACGGAATAGAACATGTCCTATTTTATGAAACGTTTTATCAAATGTTCTATAAAACTTTAATTTGACCGTGAGCAACAGAAATGTTATAAAATTAAATTATTGTACAATAAATTTGTCAGAAAATTTTACCGTGAGCAACAGGCATAATGGACCAATTGCTCCGGCTCCCATTCCTATACCACAACTCAGACCTATACGAAATCTCCCCTATCCCCAAACTCAATACATATGTCACACTCCTATTCCAAGGATCCATCCTCCGAACAATCGAAGAACAACATCCTTTCCTATCCGAGCTCATCCGTGCCCCGTTGAGAGACCATCACTTCATCCCTTGTAATCTTCAATTCCACCCTTCACTTCCCCTACCATGAAAGGTATTAAAAACTACTAAAATGTACGACTAGATCAATTAAATTGTATGTTGGTGAATACATAATGCATGTAATTATTTACCCCTAACTACAATATCTATCTATCTATCTATCTATCTATCTATCTATCTATCTATCTATCTATCTATCTATCTATCTATCTATCTATCTATCTATCTCTCTATCTATCTGTCTGTCTGTCTGTCTGTCTGTCTGTCTGTCTGTCTGTCTGTCTGTCTGTCTGTCTGTCTGTCTATGTCTTCTTTCATGTATAAAGGAAACAGTCATTACAATAAAGAAAAAAGAGGGAAAATAAAGAAATACTTAGCCCTTCTCCAACCATTCTCATTAACCAGTACATACTTCTTCAGACATCTTCTTCTTATTCTACTGCTTTTCTCACTTCTTTCCGGTCGGGGGCGCGAACTGTGTAGCACATGTGGATTTGGCCCTGTTTTACGGCCGGATACTCTTCCTGATGCCAATCCTGTATGGAGGGATGTGAACACTAAAAATGCGTGTTTCTGTGGTGGTTGATAGTGTAGTAGGTTGTCTGAATATGAAGTGCAACGTCTTGGGGCAAGCACAAACACCTAGTCCCCGGGCCACAAGGATTAATCGGACGCGATTAAAATCCCCAAACCGGCCGGCAATCGAACCGAGGACCCTCTGAATCGAAGGCCTCGACGCTGACCATTCAGCCAATGAGTCGGACGTCCTCTTCATTTCACCACCCCTCTCAAAATTATCCCAAATCTCCTGGCTTGAGAAAGTTGCTCTAGAGGCCCGCACCACTCTCCGAGGACAGGAAATGAATGCATTTCAAATAAATAAATAAATAAATAAATAAATAAATAAATAAATAAATAAATAAATAAATAAATAAATAAATAAATAAATAAATAAATAAAATGCTTGCCACTAATACTCGCGTTGTTTTTTTCATGAGAGGAGGAGAATCCTTAAAGCTTTCAGTGCAAGCGATTGCTGTGGATAGTGCAGGAACTCTCCGTGTTCGAATTATGGCTGTCTGTCAGACTGCATGCAGTGTGCACTACACCAGCCAATTTTAAGCGGAGATGAGCAGAAGCCTGAATTTATGCAGAAGTTGTGTATTTCTACATATTAACAGATTGTACACTCCAATATAATGCATGATACAGGTTAAAACAAATTATTGCAACAGAATCAAAAGTATACGCTCCACTTCTAAGCCAAGACCGGTAGAGCACGTCGTACATGACTATGTTCTCTTCTTCCTAGTGACTTAGTATATTTTCTCGCACGATCACCAACTGCTAACTAAAGATTCCGTTGCGTACATTTATTATTGCAGCACCCATTGGTCTAACACAGCGCATCGGAGGCACTGTTTTATATCAGACCATTAGCTAGTGCAGAGTAGTTTTTCGATGACATGCAGCTCTCTCTGTATGAATTATGCACTGATGATTTCCACCCGGCTAAAATATTCCAGAAGTAAAATAGTCCCCTATTCGGATCTCTAGATGGGAACTACACGAGAGGAGACAATCATTAGGAATATGGATATCGACAATAATAATCAACACGATAAGTATTGAACAGCTCGACCTATGAATACAATTATGTTATAATAATTAAATCTCTGCATGCTACAGAATTATCAATACCAAATCAAACGGGAAATGCAAGAATTCGCTAATAATGAATAAGAAAAAAGTGCAGTGGATAAGCTACTACGACCAGAACATTGAACGGATTATTGTCGTCAAGATAGACACCAAGCCAATGTCCACCACAATAGTGCAAGTCTATATGCCTACTAGATCAGCGGATGATGAAGAAAAAGAAGATTTAATACAATATGTAAAAGATAACGAGAATGTGATGGGATACTGGAATTCAGTGGTAGGACAGGGAAGAGAAGATAAAGCAGTAGAAGAATTCGAACTGGGACAAAAGAATGAAAGAGGAAGTCGGCTATTTGAATTCTGCACCGATCAGTATTTGGTCATTATTAATACTTGGTTCAAACACCACAAACGGTGGCTGAATACGTGGTCGAGACCTGGAGACACTGTAATGTATCAAATGGAATTCATCGTGATTAGGTGGAGAATCAGGAACGGCGTGTTAGATTGCAAGATTTTCCCAGGAGCAAACGTGGACTCTGACCACAACTTGTTGGTCATGAAATGCCATATGACAATCAAGCAATTGATGACAGGAAGAACTGCAAGAACATGGTATTTAATTTGACAAGTTGGAGGAAAAGAGTGTAGGGATTGTTTCAAGGAACATATTGGACAAGGACTAAATGAAAAGGCCGAAGGGAACACGATAAATGAAGCCTGGGCAGTCGTGAAGAATGAGGCGAGTAGAGAAACCCAAGAAATGTTAGGAAGAAAGGAAAGATAAAGTAGGTATCAATGAATAACTCAGCAGATATTAAACCTGATTGACGACCGGCAAAAGTACAAGACTGCAAAAAATGAGAAGGGCAGAAAATAATCCAGGCAGTACAAGAATGAATTAGATAGAAATTGCAGAACATCTAAGGAACGGCTGAAAGAGAAGCGCAAAGATATTGAAAGTTGTATGTTCGTAGGAAAGGTAGATGCTGCACGAGGAAAATCAAGGAAAACTTTGGAGAAAGGAAAACTAGGTGTATGAATATTAAGAGCTTAGAAGGAAAACCACTTCCAGGTGGTGCGGGGTGGTGGTAGTGATTATTGTCTTAAGAGGAAGTACAACTAGGCAACCATCCTCTATATAACACTAATCAGAGAGAAAAATTGGAAGGGGTCTGACACTTCGAAAAATGAAGGTATCGGCCAAAGGAAGACAAGGGTCGAGAAGGGCATGAAAATGAAAGACTTCCTAGGCCTCCATACCTAATACCGTCGGGGTCGGAAAAGAACAAGAGTTGACCAAGGGAAGTCGGATAGGATAGATGAAAGATAGGAGCCTGGCACAAGTAAGTGGAAGAAATGCCAGGACTCAGCTAAGGGCCCCGTGGTCACCATCCCACGCTCCAAAGTACAGAGCCCCTGGGGCTCCTTTAGTCACCTCTTACGACAGGCAGGGGATACCGTGGGTGTTATTCTACTGCCCTCACCCACAGGGGGCCACTTCTAGGGAAAGAAGACAAGGCGAAAATGTGGCATGAAAATATCCAAGGGTTCTATCAGGTGAAAGAAGCAGATGATAATGATGAACAAGAAGAGGCTGTTGCTGATGAAATTGGAGAACCAGTTTTGAGGCCAGAATTCGATAGAACTTTGAGAGACCGAAATAGGAACAAGGAATATCTGATTCATGAGTTCATGACATACACTCAGAATTACCGACTGTATGATACAAGAGAAGTGCCATCAGATTTCACACAGAAAGTTGGTATACCTATTCCCAAGAAAGCGGGTGTTGACAAGTGTGAAAACTACCGCACTGTTAGTTTAGTATCTCGCGCCTGCAAACTTTCAACACGCATTGTTTACAGAAGAGTGGAAAGACAAATTGAAGCCGAGTTGGGAAGAGATTAGTTTGTCTTCAGAAGAAATACAGGAATATGTGAAGCAATCCTGACTCTACGTCTGATCGAGGACGATCGAAATGAGAAGGACAAACCCACGTACATGTCATTCGTAGGTCTAGAAAAATCATTCGATAATGTTGATGGGACCAAACTATTTCATATAATGAAGGTGATCGGGAACAGATACCGAGAAAGAAGAATTTTCTCCAATCTGTAAAAAACTCAGTCTACATTGATAAGAATCGAAGGCTTTGAAAAAAGAAGCAGCAATCCAGAAAGGAGTGAAGCAAGGCTTCCTTTTAATTGTTTATACAGAACAGGCCGGAATGAAAATCAAAGAGGAATTTGGAAAGGGCATCGCAATCCCTGAGGTTTGATGATGATATTTTTTATCTGAGACTGTAGAAGGTCTGGAGAAATCGCTTAATGGTATGGACAGAGTCCCCGAGAAGGAGTAGATGAAAATAAATGTCAAAAACAAAAATAATACAGTGCAGTTGAATGTAGTCAGGTGATGCAGGAAATATTAGATTAGGAAATGAAGTCTTAAAGAAGTAAATGAATATTGTTACTTGGGTAGTAAAATAACTAATAACGATGGGAGAAGTAAGGAGGACATAAAACGCAGACTAGCCCAAGCCAGTAAGGCCTTTCTCAAGAAACGAAATTTGCTCACTTCAAACATTGATACAGAAATTAGAAAGATGTTCTCGAAGACATTTATCTGGAGCGTGGCTTTATATTGAAGTGAAACGTGGATGATAACTAGTTCAGAAAGAAAGAGAATAGAGGGTTTTGAAGTGTGCTGTTATCTATATATTGAACCCGACAGGGGCACGATCCAAGGACCTTTGGTTGATATCGATCTCCATAATTACGCACGCAATGCTATTAAAAGGAAAGAACGCTGAAAATGATTAATATACATATCATTAATAGAGGTCATACCGAAACTAATTAATATTCATACCATTGAGATAGATAAATTGTGTATTTCAAAATTATTCTGCGAGATTTCTTTGTCTGCGACTTATTGCGCAGTATTATCCTTTGTGTAGCGGGGGCCCCGCAGATGAAGCCAAGCCAACTTAGACCCGGGAGGGGTTACGAATGGGGATTCCCTGTGACATCACTCGAGAGAAGACATCCCTCCTCAAGGCTCACAGAATGAGGGGAAACTAACTTTTTCGAAACGGAATATAGGAGCCATCTTGGAATCGGACTGGCCAACTTAATTACCTACGAGGTAGAAAATTAATAAAACTCGAATTAGGGGATCATCTCCCGATTTAAAAGGGATAAATGTTACTGGGACATTTATTTAGAGTGTTTAATGTCCTCTTCCGTGATAACTTTCAGCAGAAGAAAGAATACTGTGTTGTTTCTGCGTGGAAAAGTACTGGGGCCATCTGGTTAGTCTCATGACACGTCCTCGACGGAGGGACTTCACCCCGTGTGGTAGGGGAAGCAGAACATATTTTAATTAATTTAAAGAGATTCACCGAAGGATAATTGAGTGGTTATGTCTCAATCGCACCAACTAGATACTGGTCACCGACCATCCGCACTATTTTACCTCGAGTACGCCGGGAATAGGCGCTACACAAATTAGTGGAAGGGGTATCGCTCCCTAGTAAAAACTACTGCAGAAAGGGAGAAGGGTCAGTCGGGATTTGTGGCTTACGGACGGCGAAGCTTCGTGCCGTCGAGCTTCCAGCGATCTTTTGTTTGAGTGAATTTCAATTTAATTTACAAGTGAAATCGCGTACTGTGCGTAAATATTGCAGAGATTGGATAGACGTGATGCTAGTGTCTAAACTTTAAAGATCAGGGACGTGTCGCGAACATTAAATATAATTTGTAATAATATTATTATTATTATTATTACTACGGCGCTACTGTGTCGAGTAGTAACAAAGGTACGCGGAATCCGATACTGAATCGTGGATTGCGGAGTGAGGTCCGATATCGTGGCTGGACGTTCACACTGAATGTAACTACACAAATCTTGGAATAAATAGTGACGTGTTGTGTGCCTCAGGAATACTGCCAGCGGTTTCGTCAACTTAGAACAATGGACTCCCGGTTGGAAAGAAGAATGGTGCCTCCAGTAACTGCTTTGGTGCCTATGGATCAGCACTAAACCAGCCATGGACTCCCTGAGCTGACAACGGGTCATCGAGATGGAGATGAGTATAAATCATAATTAATATGACGTAATCAGATTGGGCGGGGAACAGTTATCATTACCTGACGCTATAATGTTAAAGATTGTAACTTCAGTAATGTAGATGTGCTACCATGATACACGTAGCTTCTATTTACTTTATTTAATTAGTAACACGTCTGAGCAATCAATTGTAAATAAAGGGGTAATACGATAAGTTTGCATGCAGTAGTAGATTGACTTAATCATTTTATTTGGGAAAACTTGTAATTATTGATGCGTCAGGAGACTAATTGTTAGTAATTCAGAGTAATTCAAGTTAGGTTGTAGTTAGTCCAGTGATGATAATGCATGGCTGGTAAATAGTGTAATTTTATTCCGTGAGCACCCAGAACTACGAGATATGACTTCGGAACTGACATCCCAGGCCTCCACTGACATATATTTAGATAGGAAGTGTACGATTTTAATTGGCAGGCTTATCACAATTTAAGTGCAAATTGAGGAATATTTAATTCATAATTGTATTACCGTGTGACGATTTATCAGAAATCACGATTTAGATATGGATTAATTACACCGTTATTACGAGGAAGTTAATTATGATCATGCAGTATGGTCTAATTTCCAGGTAAGTCGTGTAGGGAGATGGTGTAATGATGAACCCAATAATAATAATAATAATAATAATAATAATAATAATAATAATAATAATAATAATAATAATAATAATAATAAATTGTAGTTATGGTAATCATGCAAGTATTGGTATCATAGAAACCGGTGTCGCGTCGCGGGATCATGATATTGTAAACGAATGTGTGTGTTGAATTGAAGTGAAGTATTGAGAGCCGATGTAATTTTGTTTAATGAACAATGAAGTTCAGTTTATTAGTGAACGATCCCCGAGATGGGGTGTTTTGTTAAGAAAGGGCGTTATGCCTGTGAAGGCCGAGGCCACTGACCACCCGCCGTGCAAAGGGGCTGGGGCAGTTGACCTAGTGAGGAGAAGTGTTGTTTTTTTTGTATGCTCTTTCGCTCGTGTAAGGGGGAGCCTTGAGTTGAAGAGAATGAGGGCGGAAGGATCGCCCAATAATGAAATATTCAACACGCCAGAATGATGTAGTCGCTAATAAATGACACGGCGATTGTTACCAGTACTTGTCAGCTTACTGTCATTACACACTTGAGTATAATCTAGCTTAGGGTTTTCAGAGTCCCACTTCCATCCCAAGGGGTGTTAGTTCAGTTCCCGACAGCGGCATTGGTACCCCAATGCTCAACCGAAGGCTGGATGTCTCACGTGTTTACTGTATATAATTTGTGTTCTTTAAGGGTTTATGTATCTTGTTGTGATTATAATTGAGTTGCCGATGGTGTTGACCATCGGGGTGGTGAATTGTATACAAGTGAGGGTCGGTTCAAACCCGGGCGTTTGTTCCACATTTTTATGAGTTCGTTCTTGGCATTTCGTTGGGGAATAGTTGTGTGTTTAGTATAGGGATTGCTCAGATTCGTTGCATGCATGTTAATCCTATTGATCAATGATGTCACATAGCCTCAGTGTCTATGATAAGTGTTTTCCCGTTCGAATCTCGTCATAATGGATCGCTCTGCGATAGATAATACTCGGATCCATCACATACGACTAAAAGTCGATAACAAACAACAACAATTGATAATAATCCATGTAATTCATTTGTATATAAATGCGTCATTACCATCATCATCATTAAGGCCTAATAAACCACTTGTATTAACCTAAACTTCAACCCGAATGTGTTCTCATTGTAATTAGGTATGATCCGTCTCCTACCCTGTAGGCCTTTAAGTTTAGACTAGTTAAGCGCCTATTTGTTTTATTCCAACCCGTTAACGCCCTGTAGATATCATGCCGGAGCCATTAGGCGTAGGGACGGGTGCATACTAAATGGCGATTCCAACGTGGTGCTAGATAAATAGGCGCGTATATTTATTTTACCTGACATTTACACGTTGCGCACCATACTAAAATATCAGTCCAACGTGGTGCGAGATAAAAGGGCGTAAGTGAACTGTGGGGGCTCGATATGTCCGTAAATAAGGGCTACCCAGATTTAGGAAATTTAGCGCCATATAGAATGACATCCAATGTCTGGCTATATAAATACGGCCCAAGGTGGGACATATTCTACGGTTTAATAGGCGTATTTTGATGTTTAATAGGCGCATAATTATCCCACCTATTGCATACCATTAATGCAGAGATAGGGGCGTGTTGTGTTGTGTATTAGGCAAGGCATACTTGTGCGGCTTCCAGGAGTGGGCACGATTATTTTGGTAACCCATGTCTGCTTCTGACATTTCCACGCGAGGCCCAGTTCATTATAGTTGAATAAGTGATACCTTGATGTCAATATTAAATCGTTTTATGAATGAGAACACAGTCATGGTCCAATGATATGGGCAGAGCCATGACATTCGCGTAAGCAGGGGCGTATCCAAAATTCAAGGGGATTAGTTCGAATCCCGGGAAACAATAAAATGAATTTCCCATAAGTGAGGTTCGAAGTGAATAGTGGCTCTTTCCTAGTGCATATCTATTCACGGATATCAGCCAGTGGTGCGTGTTTCTTCACCAAACAACCTGCTATTAGGAAATATATTTTACGTTAGTATAACCGTGGATGAGAAGAGGTAACCTCACGCCTACTTTTCTTTTTCGAGTGGCAGTAGGTTGATTTCATGGGTTCAGTTTGAGATTCTGATGACTTTGTGTGTTTGAAGGACCTCAATGCTGAGGGCATGGGTTGATTTACTGGCACTATACCACATGTGTTGGTATTTAAAATCGAGCCCAGTTTTAGAATTACAGGTCAACCGGCAACTTTATTAACTGAATTTGAGGGCTAATATTATAATCATTTTCGGAAATTTCCCGTTGCTTTTCATATAAATTTCATGAACCTTAATGATGTTAGGCAGTTAGGCAGCTTCAATGATAGCCGTTTTTGAGGCTGAATTTGCAATTATGATTAAAGTAAAAATTATTTGAAGCTGGAAGAACGTAAAGTTTGCATAGAGGAATCTTTTCTTTTAAAATAAATAATAATTATATATTGTTGTGGATTGTTGATGCCGACGTTAGCGAGGGGGGTCCTATCATCTCAAAGGATAGCGACATGGATAGTGAAGCCATGCGGGCTTTGATGGAGGAGATTATGGTCAGTGTGAAGGACGATTTAAAGAAAAGTAGTGAGGAGACGCGGAGTGCGCTCGAAAATAAGATGGAAGAGAGCAGGAAGGCGATGGAAAATAGGATGGAAGATAACATTACGCAGATTAGGGAGATGAAGGACGGTGTGAAGGACGATTTAAAGGCGAATCGGGAGGAAATGAAGGACGATATTAAGACGCTTGAAAATGAATGCAGGCGGGGGCGCGCGGAGGTCAGAGAACAACTAGAGAACTTTGACGGTAAATTAACACATTTCGAGGTTAAATTGGAAGAAAACCGAACCGAGACTAGTAAGATGATCGAGGAGAAATGCAGTAGTTTAATGGACAAAATTCAGGAGGTTCAACAACAATGCGAAAAGGGGGCTAAGGAACTAAGCGATAAAATAGACGCGGTTTCTCAGCTCAATGCCGTTGTTGAAATGAAGGTCGAGGGAATAGTTGAGCGGCTTGATCAGGTTGAGACCAGTATCGAGAGAGACATAACTCGCGTGAATGGCGAAATCGTGGATGTCAAAGGGAAAATCGATCAGCTGAATGGTGAAATGGAACAGGTCAGGTCCAAAGCGAATGACCGCGACACGAAAATCGAAGAGATAAGGGAGCAGGTCGAGGACAATCAGACAAATATCAGGATCGTTGAAGAAAGGACGGAGAAAGCATTGGCGGTAATCGAGGCCCTGGACGAGAAGATTACGTCGGTATCGCAAGCAGCGCAGTCCGATACGAAACTAACTTTTGCCAGGTTACGGAAGGAAGTGTCAGGACAAATAGTAGGAGAGACTGCTAAACAGATCCACGAGTGGAGCGAAGAGAAAGGCTCGAAAATGATGGTGAAATTGGAGATCCATGAAGAACAAATTAACGCACTTCGCGAAGAAATAGAGGGAATGAAGAAATTAGACATTCAGGATGAACCACATTTCAAAATGGAAACAGCTGGAATGAAGAAAATGGAATTAGGTAGCGGATCGCACCAGTTAGGATACAGTCTGTTCAAGGAACAACTACCTGGCAATGAAGAATATAAGTTACCGGCGATGGACGAGAGGACGTCGACCTTGCTTGGCCAAAATTCGTTACCTATGTATAGCCTCTTACGTTCGGCGGACGATAAGCCAAAAAAATTCAAACCAGGCACTAGGACTACGCCAAAAAGTTTCCTCCGCGAGGTAGATGATTATATGGCGGATCATCGGGTACCAGCGGATAGGAAATTACGAGTAGTGGAAAAATTCTTGGAAGACCAGGCCCTTGAATGGTTTAAAGCTTTCCGCTACTGTTTTGATAGCTACGAAGGCTTTAAGAAGCTATTTCTGGAAAAATACTGGGGTTTGGACACGCAGCAAGGGCTTAGGTTAGAGCTTTACTCGAGGAGGTACGCTTCGGGAGGACCCACAAGGTTCTGCGATTATTTCACGTCCCAGCTGGTGAAGATGCGCGAACTGGACAGCCCGCCGACTGAAAGTGAATTAATAACCGCCATCACAAAGCAATTCCCAGCTGACGTCCAGCGCATGTTGATTGCGGCAAATATTCGTACGGCAGTGGAAGCCGAGCACGTGTTAAGACAGTTGGATCAGACATCTCATATCGGGCACGGTCGAGCTAGAAACGTAGAAGCCGTCAACACGTTAAACGTTCGAGAGGGAGATCAGTCGGTAAACCGGAGTACTCAGGTGACAAGTACTCAGACTGATGCTCAGATAGGCAACCAGAACAGGAATAGTAGGGATTGGCGATCTCCGAAGTGGGAAAACCACCAATGGAAGTATCGAAATGACCAGGGTAGGAGTCAATGGTATCAGTCAGGGAGGTACAACCACGGACAGATCGGCGCGCGAGGGCGACGACCTTACGAGAGAACACCCAATTCATACTGGGGTAACCGTGGTCGACAAAATAACAAACCGCGAGAATATTATCGGGGTGACCTAAATGACAGGAGAAATGAGTCACGCCGTTACGTCAGAGATCTGCGAGATACCCAGGCCGGAAACGATAGATGGAAAGATTCGATGCAGCAGTTTGCTAAGTCGGATTAATGTCGAGGGGCAGAGAGCCTCGAACTACAGGCCCATAATGCTGCGAACCGTGCCAGTAATCTTGATCCCCGCGCCCCACCATATCCAAGTGGAGGCGGAGGTCAGCTAAAAAAAAATTAGGAAAACCTAGTGAGGAGACGTCCGTGACCATCGCATCTTGGATAGTCCAGCCCGATGATCTCGTTGAAGATCCCGTTCAGGCATGTCCAAAGCCAATTAGAGCGTTGCCCGTTATTTATGTCCGTGTCAACCAGTTGCTGGTTCGTTGCCTTGTAGACACAGGCGCGAGCGTCAGCGTGGTATCTAAAGTACTAGTTAAAGAACTGGAATCGAAACAACATATTCCAATCATTCCGATTTCGAATATTAAGGTTCGAGGAATAATTCCGGACCGCACAACTACAACTACGTGCAATAGCCAGGCCTATCTAGATTTGGAAATCGGGAACAACCTCATATCACATCCATTTATAATTCTGACTAGAATGGAATATAATATCATCATTGGAGCTGATTTTCTTCGGGAATTCAAGGCGGTCATTGACATGGACAAGAATGAAATTAGATTCAGGAACGATTCAATTCAGGGAGATGTAAGGTTGAACGACTTCGAAGGACAACACGGGGAGGAGAAAATTTGGACCATGGAGATAGAACAATTGAAGCATGAAGGAGGAGATTGCTTCCCAAACTGGGATGCCTATCGGGACGAGATGATCAAGGAGTTTGAAGGGATGATTTTCAAGTTAGAAGCGGAGAATGAAGGACCATCATTGGCGGAGGTAGTCCAAGAAAAGATCGACGAAGCGAAGATAGGGGAGGAAGACAAAGGCACATTACAGAAAGTCATAGAGAGACACGAAAATGTATTTGGTTCACGTCCAGGAAAAATTCCAAATTTCAAATATTCCTTAGTCGTCAACAATTGGGAACCATTCCGGCAACGACCATATCCGATACCTGAAAAGTTTCACGCTGGGGTGAAGAAAATTATACAGGAGATGGAAGATAACGGAATTATATCAAAATCACCTACACCATTTTTGAATCCGTTGGTCGTGGTGGAGAAGGGCAACGGTTCGTTGCGGGTTTGCCTCGACGCGCGAGCTATAAACCAGCGCTTAATCCCAGAGTATGACCAGGCCCCGTGTATAAAAGAGGTCCTTAAGAAGTTCCGGGGCATGAAACTATTTAGTGGAGTTGATTTGACATCATCATTTCATCACGTTGAACTTGACCCAGCCACCAAAATTTTGACCGGGTTTCTGTTTGATGGGCAAACCTACGTTTTTAACCGGTTACCCTTTGGGTTGAAAACAGCAGGGTCAGCGCTCATTAGGGCACTAGATCGTAACCTCAGTGACGAAGTTAAACAGTTTACGGTGAGGTACGTGGATGACATCCTTATTGCATCAGAAACTTTGCCAGTGCACCTGGAGAAACTTGATAAACTATTAGCTGATTTAGAAAGGAGCAACTTCAAGGTGAACCTACCCAAGTCTAATTTCTGCCAAAGGAGTATCCTATTCTTAGGTCATGTGATCGACTCAGAAGGAATTATGCCCAATCCTGTTAAATTAAAGGCAATTCAAAATTTTCCAAAGCCGACGAAGGTGAATCATGTCAGGCAATTTTTAGGAATTTGTAACTTTTTCGCGGATCATTGTCCGAACTACACCAGTATAGTTGCACCATTACAAGATCTCCTTAAGAAAAACAATAGGTGGAAGTGGGACCTCGCCTGCGATGAAGCATTTGCTAAAGCAAAGGATCTGTTGGCCCATAGTGTAAAATTAGGATATCCGGACTATACACAAAAGTTTATTGTGCAAACTGATGCGTCGATTATAGGAGTTGGGGCAGTCCTATATCAAGAGACGCCTGAACCCGAACAGAGGATCACCTATTTGGCTTTCATGAGTCGCAAATTAAGGTCGCATGAGTTGAAATACACCGTGACCGAACTGGAGATGCTCGCGATCGTGACCGCTCGTAACCATTGGAAGAAATACATTTATGGGTATCCAATTGTGTTAAGGACGGATCACAAAGCTCTGACGTTCATGATGAAATCTGCATTAACAAGCGAGAGAGTCAGCCGGTGGTGCTTGTTTGTGCAGCAATTCGACATTACAGTTGAGCACTGCGCCGGAAAGGCAAATGTAATTGCAGACGCCCTCAGTAGAAATCCAGATCCGGAACCTATCGTGGTTAACCAAATACAGTTGATAGAACAAGGGGACCGCGAAATCATAGAAAGGCTGCGGACTATGGGTGAAGAACAGCAGAAATGTCCGGAAATGAAGAAATTGATCGATTTCCTTCAACGTAGAGTACAGCCAGGGACGGACGAATACCGTGAACTTCAGAAAAGATCCGAGAAGTACCAATTTTTTAATGGCATGCTGCATAAATTCGTGGACGAGGACCACACGCAATTCAGGATCGTGGTTCCAACGACGTTGCAGGTTGATTTAGTTTGGCTCGCTCATCACGTTACAGGTCACGCAGGGAGAGATAAAGTGATTGCGACACTTCGGGAAACTTTTATCTGGAAAAATTTGAGGAAGACTGTTCAGCAGGTACTCCTTACTTGCGACATTTGCCAACGGGTAAAACCCAATCCATACCTACTTAAGCAAAAACCGAAGCCGTTGTTGCCAAGTAAACCTCGGGAACTGTTCGCTTTAGACTTTTACGGACCACTTCCCAAGGGAAAGAGAGGGCTTCAATACATTTTGGTATGCGTGGATGTGTTTTCAAAATTCGTCACTCTCTGTCCAATCCAAAAGGCAAATACTAGAGCCGTCATAAATCAGTTGAAGACTAAAATCATACCACGTATGGGCAAGCCCGAATGTGTTCTCACTGATCATGGGTCGCAGTTCACATCGGGAAACTTCAAGCGAGACATCGGCAACTTAAACATCAAACATCATCTAAGTTCGATTAGGCATCCGGAGTCGAATCCCGCAGAACGGATAATGCGAGAAATCGCAAAATTTGGCCGTATCTACTGTCCTAGACAACATTGGCGTTGGGTGGACGTGATTCCTGTTATCACAGAAAGTATCAACGGCACTATCCATGAATCTACCGGCCAAATTCCGTCAGTGATTCATTTCGACAGTTTTCCGAAGAGACCATGGCACGAGGTCTTAAAATGTCCGCAGGATCCTAGGCTATCGGTTGAGCTATGCATACAGGAGACAGCAAAACATTTGAAGGCCCAAGCAGAACGAAGATTACGTCGTCTCCGTAACAAGAGGTACCTTCGACCACTGCGCGTAGGGGAACTTGTTCTCGTTAAACGACCAACAGTATCCGATCCACCTAACAAGTTCTACCACAAGTTCGCTGAACTGTACATCGGTCCTTACCGAGTCATCCAGAACCTCGACAACAACGCGTACAAGGTGCAAAGCATGGACGGCGCGACCGAAACCATATACAACGCGTCAAATCTGAAGTTGTACCATACGTCCGGAGGCAACTTAGAAGACGTGGACAACGCTGAAGAACTTGGGGCAACGGAAGAAGAAGACGATGAGGAAGACGGAGAAGAAGATCGACGTGACGTGTCAGATGAAGAGTCGGGACCAAATGAGGAAGCCGAAGAAGTCAATTATTTGGAGAATTTGTTTTCACAGAGAGATCTTGGGGATGAAGAATGTCCAGAATGTCAGTACATGGAGAACTACAGAGAAGCATTGCGTCAGATAGCATATTATTTAGAAAGAGAGAACCAGGAACTTCGCCAGAAAGCAAAGGTTTGGAAACAGTTGTGAATCGATATTGACAATTGAATATTTAGCGACGAAATGTGTCCAGTGCCTGTACCCATTTCTTCTCGGGGAGAGGGGAATATGAACTCGACAGGGGCACGATCCAAGGACCTTTGGTTGATATCGATCTCCATAATTACGCACGCAATGCTATTAAAAGGAAAGAACGCTGAAAATGATTAATATACATATCATTAATAGAGGTCATACCGAAACTAATTAATATTCATACCATTGAGATAGATAAATTGTGTATTTCAAAATTATTCTGCGAGATTTCTTTGTCTGCGACTTATTGCGCAGTATTATCCTTTGTGTAGCGGGGGCCCCGCAGATGAAGCCAAGCCAACTTAGACCCGGGAGGGGTTACGAATGGGGATTCCCTGTGACATCACTCGAGAGAAGACATCCCTCCTCAAGGCTCACAGAATGAGGGGAAACTAACTTTTTCGAAACGGAATATAGGAGCCATCTTGGAATCGGACTGGCCAACTTAATTACCTACGAGGTAGAAAATTAATAAAACTCGAATTAGGGGATCATCTCCCGATTTAAAAGGGATAAATGTTACTGGGACATTTATTTAGAGTGTTTAATGTCCTCTTCCGTGATAACTTTCAGCAGAAGAAAGAATACTGTGTTGTTTCTGCGTGGAAAAGTACTGGGGCCATCTGGTTAGTCTCATGACACGTCCTCGACGGAGGGACTTCACCCCGTGTGGTAGGGGAAGCAGAACATATTTTAATTAATTTAAAGAGATTCACCGAAGGATAATTGAGTGGTTATGTCTCAATCGCACCAACTAGATACTGGTCACCGACCATCCGCACTATTTTACCTCGAGTACGCCGGGAATAGGCGCTACACAAATTAGTGGAAGGGGTATCGCTCCCTAGTAAAAACTACTGCAGAAAGGGAGAAGGGTCAGTCGGGATTTGTGGCTTACGGACGGCGAAGCTTCGTGCCGTCGAGCTTCCAGCGATCTTTTGTTTGAGTGAATTTCAATTTAATTTACAAGTGAAATCGCGTACTGTGCGTAAATATTGCAGAGATTGGATAGACGTGATGCTAGTGTCTAAACTTTAAAGATCAGGGACGTGTCGCGAACATTAAATATAATTTGTAATAATATTATTATTATTATTATTACTACGGCGCTACTGTGTCGAGTAGTAACAAAGGTACGCGGAATCCGATACTGAATCGTGGATTGCGGAGTGAGGTCCGATATCGTGGCTGGACGTTCACACTGAATGTAACTACACAAATCTTGGAATAAATAGTGACGTGTTGTGTGCCTCAGGAATACTGCCAGCGGTTTCGTCAACTTAGAACAATGGACTCCCGGTTGGAAAGAAGAATGGTGCCTCCAGTAACTGCTTTGGTGCCTATGGATCAGCACTAAACCAGCCATGGACTCCCTGAGCTGACAACGGGTCATCGAGATGGAGATGAGTATAAATCATAATTAATATGACGTAATCAGATTGGGCGGGGAACAGTTATCATTACCTGACGCTATAATGTTAAAGATTGTAACTTCAGTAATGTAGATGTGCTACCATGATACACGTAGCTTCTATTTACTTTATTTAATTAGTAACACGTCTGAGCAATCAATTGTAAATAAAGGGGTAATACGATAAGTTTGCATGCAGTAGTAGATTGACTTAATCATTTTATTTGGGAAAACTTGTAATTATTGATGCGTCAGGAGACTAATTGTTAGTAATTCAGAGTAATTCAAGTTAGGTTGTAGTTAGTCCAGTGATGATAATGCATGGCTGGTAAATAGTGTAATTTTATTCCGTGAGCACCCAGAACTACGAGATATGACTTCGGAACTGACATCCCAGGCCTCCACTGACATATATTTAGATAGGAAGTGTACGATTTTAATTGGCAGGCTTATCACAATTTAAGTGCAAATTGAGGAATATTTAATTCATAATTGTATTACCGTGTGACGATTTATCAGAAATCACGATTTAGATATGGATTAATTACACCGTTATTACGAGGAAGTTAATTATGATCATGCAGTATGGTCTAATTTCCAGGTAAGTCGTGTAGGGAGATGGTGTAATGATGAACCCAATAATAATAATAATAATAATAATAATAATAATAATAATAATAAATTGTAGTTATGGTAATCATGCAAGTATTGGTATCATAGAAACCGGTGTCGCGTCGCGGGATCATGATATTGTAAACGAATGTGTGTGTTGAATTGAAGTGAAGTATTGAGAGCCGATGTAATTTTGTTTAATGAACAATGAAGTTCAGTTTATTAGTGAACGATCCCCGAGATGGGGTGTTTTGTTAAGAAAGGGCGTTATGCCTGTGAAGGCCGAGGCCACTGACCACCCGCCGTGCAAAGGGGCTGGGGCAGTTGACCTAGTGAGGAGAAGTGTTGTTTTTTTTGTATGCTCTTTCGCTCGTGTAAGGGGGAGCCTTGAGTTGAAGAGAATGAGGGCGGAAGGATCGCCCAATAATGAAATATTCAACACGCCAGAATGATGTAGTCGCTAATAAATGACACGGCGATTGTTACCAGTACTTGTCAGCTTACTGTCATTACACACTTGAGTATAATCTAGCTTAGGGTTTTCAGAGTCCCACTTCCATCCCAAGGGGTGTTAGTTCAGTTCCCGACAGCGGCATTGGTACCCCAATGCTCAACCGAAGGCTGGATGTCTCACGTGTTTACTGTATATAATTTGTGTTCTTTAAGGGTTTATGTATCTTGTTGTGATTATAATTGAGTTGCCGATGGTGTTGACCATCGGGGTGGTGAATTGTATACAAGTGAGGGTCGGTTCAAACCCGGGCGTTTGTTCCACATTTTTATGAGTTCGTTCTTGGCATTTCGTTGGGGAATAGTTGTGTGTTTAGTATAGGGATTGCTCAGATTCGTTGCATGCATGTTAATCCTATTGATCAATGATGTCACATAGCCTCAGTGTCTATGATAAGTGTTTTCCCGTTCGAATCTCGTCATAATGGATCGCTCTGCGATAGATAATACTCGGATCCATCACATACGACTAAAAGTCGATAACAAACAACAACAATTGATAATAATCCATGTAATTCATTTGTATATAAATGCGTCATTACCATCATCATCATTAAGGCCTAATAAACCACTTGTATTAACCTAAACTTCAACCCGAATGTGTTCTCATTGTAATTAGGTATGATCCGTCTCCTACCCTGTAGGCCTTTAAGTTTAGTCTAGTTAAGCGCCTATTTGTTTTATTCCAACCCGTTAACGCCCTGTAGATATCATGCCGGAGCCATTAGGCGTAGGGACGGGTGCAATATATAAACTAGCTTGTCCTGACTGACTGACTGACTGACTGATTCATCATCGCCCAGCCAAAACTATTGGACATAAAGAAATGAAATTTTGGGGATATATTCATATTAAGATGTAGGTGCTCGCTAAGAGAGGATTTTTGGATATTCCGTCGCTGTGGGGGTGAAAAAGGGGGTGAAATTTTCAAAATGAGTGTGTCTATATCTCAAAACTTTAAAAGTTTACAGATGTGAAAATTGGTATTTAGAATCTTCTTTAAAAATAAGGAAACACGTATTTTTTTGTTTTCAGACAATCCTAATAGGAGGGGTGAAAAAGGGTGAAAAAGGGGTTGCATGCCTTTAATCCGGATACGCTACTTATATCTCAGAAACTGAAGATATTACAGACCTCAAAATTGGTACTTTTGATCGCTGTGAAAAATAAAGAAACACATATTTTTTGTTTTTGGAAAATCCAATTAATGCGAGGGTGAAAGGGGGGGGTGAATTTTTAAAATGTGTGCATGTATATCTCAAAAGTTTTAAAGTTTAGAGATGTAAAAATTAGTATTTAGAATCTTCATTAAAAAAGGAACACGTATTTTTTTGTTTTCGGAAAATCCCAATAGGAGGGGTGAAAAGGGGTGAAAAATGTGTTGAATGCCTTTAAAGAGAATACATATATCTCAGAAACTGAAGATATTACAGACCTCAAAATTGGTACTTTTGATCGCTTTCAAAAATAAAGGAACACATATGTTTTTGTTTTTGGAAAATCCAATTAATGCGAGATTGAAAAGGGGGTGAATTTTTAAAATGAGTGCATCTATATCTCAAAAGTTTTAAAGTTTAGAGATGTAAAAATTGATATTTAGAATCTTAATTAAAAATAAAGGAACACGTATTTTTTTGTTTTCGGAAAATCCCAATAGGA
Source organism: Anabrus simplex (assembly GCF_040414725.1). NCBI lineage: Eukaryota > Metazoa > Arthropoda > Insecta > Orthoptera > Tettigoniidae > Anabrus > Anabrus simplex. The sequence goes on from NC_090268.1 coordinate 312,667,441, forward strand.
GGGGTGAAAAGGGGTGAAAAATGGGTTGAATGCCTTTAAAGAGAATACTTATATCTTAGAAACTGAATATATTACAGACCTGAAAATTGGTATTTGGGATCTACTTTAAAAATAAAGAAACACGTATTTTTTCGTTTTGGGAAAATCCAAATAATGGGGGGGGGGGGTGAAAGGGGGATGAAATTTTTAAAATTAGTGTATCTATATCTCAAAACTTTTAAAGTTTATAGATGTAAAATTTGGTATTTAGAAATCTCCTTTAAAAATAAAGAAACGCGTACTTTTTTGTTTTCGGAAAATCCTAATAGGAAGGGTGAAAAAGGGTGAAAAATAGGTTGAATGCCTTTAATGAGGCTACTTATATTTCAGAACCTGAAGATATTACAGACCTGAAAATTGGTATTCGGGATCTACTTTAAAAATAAAGAAACAGGTATTTATTCGTTTTTGGAAAATCCTAATAATGGGGGGTGAAAAGAGGGTGAATTTTTAAAATGAGTGTGTCTACATCTTAAAACTTGAAACGTATACAGATGTAAAAATTGGTGTTTAGAATCTCCCTTAAAAATAAAGGAACACGTATTTCTTTGTTTTATCTAAATCCCAATAGGAGGGGTGTAAAAGGGTGAATAATGGGTTGAATGCCTTTAATGAGGATACATATATCCCAGAAACTGAAGATATTACAGAACTGAAAATTTGTAAATGGGATCTCCTTTAAAAATATAGAAACACGTATATTTTTGCTTTTGGAAAATTCAATTAATGGCGGTTAAACAGGAGTGGCAAATTGGGGTGAATTTTTTGAAAGACTATATCTACAGAATATCTGAGAAGCGTAAAATGTTACAGACGTAAATAGTGGGTATTTGGAATCTCCTGTAAGTGTAAAGAAACATAGGTGATTTGTCTTTGGAAACTCCACTTAAGGGGAACTAAAAGGGGGTGAAATTTTAAAATGAGAATTTCTACAGTATATCTCAAAAAACTTAACATGTACAGAAGTGAAAAATGGTCATTTTTTATCCTATTAAAAATAAAGAAAAGTGTATTTTTAGTTTTCGGAAATACAACTTGGGTAGTGGGGGGTGGGTAAAAGTGACTGAAAATGGTGTTGAATTCTTTTAATTAGGCTACTGATATCTCAAAAATGAAGATGTTACACACGTGAAATTTTATTTTTGGAATCTGCTTTAAAAGTAAACAAACACGTATTCTCGGAAAATCCAATGAAGGGGATTTGGAGTGTTAAAGGATAGAAAAAATTAATTGACTTAATTGTATGAGAATACATACATCTAATAAAAACTAAAGTTGTTACAGACGTGAAAATTGGTATTTTGATCTCCTTTAAAAACAAAGAAAAGCGCGTTTTAGGGGGGGAAACAATCTTGGGGGGGGGGAGTGAAAAGGAGTTGAATTCCTTTCATGAGGACACATAAATCAAAAACTGAAGAGGTTAGAGTGGTGATAATTGGTATTTAGAAGATCCTTTACTATTAAAGGAACAGGTATGTTTTGCCTTAATATCATTTTGTGAGGGGGTGGGGAGTGTGAAAGGAAGTTAAAAAAAGTGAATTTTTTTAAGGGGATACTTATATTTCAAAACTGAAGGTCATAGGCGTGAACATAGGTGTTTGGAATCTCCTTTAAACATAAAGAAACACGCCTTCTTGTTTGGGGGGGGGGGTAAATAAAGAAGGTGAGACCAATTGATTTTACTGTTCATAATGTACTTATAAGGAGCCTCCGTTGCTCAGGCGGCAGCGCGCCGGCCTCTCACAGCTGGGTTCCGTGTTTCAAATCCCGGTCACTCCATGTGACATTCGTGGTGGACCAAATGGAGGCGGGACAGGTTTTTCTCCGGATACTCCGGCTTTCCCTGTCATCATTCTTTCCAGCAACACTGTCCAATATTTCATTTTATTTGTCACTCATCGATCATTGCCCCGGAGGGGAGCTTCGGCAGCCGGCACAATTCCTATTGTCGCCGCTAGATGGGGCTTTATTCATTCCATCCCTGACCCTGTCGAATGACGGGAAACAGGCTGTAGACTTTCGATGTACTTATTCTGATCATAAACCGATCATTTTTAATCTTTCCTGGGTTCTTTTTCAACAGCCATCTTTTCCTTCGGAGAACGTTCTTAGATTACAGTAGATTCTCCTGGCATATAAAAAAATATTTAAACACATTTGAAATAAACGATAGGAATAAAATTCGCCGTCAGATTGTTCACCTCTATAATAAGGTCAATAATACACGGAAGTATGTCATTCGTATCGCCAGAAATCCCAAACACTTGCCTACGCGCGACAATGGTGCTGGTCACATTGTCAACAATGACAATGGTAGCAGATGTAATTTACCGCCAAGTAGCGGTCTTGTATATTGCTGTGGGCTCCAGAACATATAATAATAATAATAATAATAATAATAATAATAATAATAATAATAATAATAATAATAATAATAATAATAATAATAATAATAATAATGTTCTGGACCGTCGTCAAATGTACGGACCACACTGGAAACGGATCCTGGACGGCTAATGACTAAGTGCAGTCCGGCCGCGGGTTCAGTACCGCCAAGGCACCCAAGACGACACCACGACATATCCCCTGAGGGATTTGATCCATATTAAAAATGCTTATAGGAAAAGATGGCAAAGATTTAGGGACCCAACTGACCGGGTGGAATACCTGGACCTAGCCCGTGAAGTACGAAATCGATTGCTGGAAATAAAGATTGAAAAATGGGAGGAAACTTGCCGTAATCTATTAGAAAACGAGTCAGATCGCGAATTTTGGCGGATTCTCGCAGAAAACGAGTCAGATCGCGAATTTCGGCGGATTATATATCTAAAACAATAAGCATTCAATTATAAATTTCAGTATAATACCGTAGCGAAGCACGGGTATCTTGCTAGTACTGTATAAGAATGCTGAAGGTGAAGATGGTAGATTAAATCACGAATGAAGAGATACTGAATCGAATTGATGAGAGGAGATCGACTTGGTTAAATTTGACGAGAAGGAGAATGATAGGACACATCCTGAGACACCCAAGACTTGTTCAGTTGTTTTTTGAGGGAAGTGTAGTTGGTAAAAGTCAGACTCATTGGCTGAATAGTCAGCGTTGAGGCCTTCGGTTCAGAGGATCCCGGGTTCGATTCACGGCCGGGTCGGGAAGTTTAATCGCGTCTGATTAATTATTCTAGACCGGGGACTGGGTGTTCGTGTTTGTACCAACACTTCCCTCTCCATATTCAGACAACACACTATACCACCAACCACCACGGAAACACGCAATAGTAATTACATCCCTCCATATAGTGTTGGTGTCAGGAAGGGCACCCGGCCTTAAAACAGGACCAAATCCACATGTGCGACTCAGTTCGCATCCGCGACCCCACACCTAAGGTGGGAAAGGCGGTAGAAGAAGAAGAAGAAGGAAAAGAAAAAGAAGAAGAAGTTGGTAAAACGGTAGGGATAGGATTAGAGCAGATGTAGGATGTAGTAACTACGTAAAAATGAAAAGTTTAGCACAATATAGGGTGGCATGGAGGGCTGCATCAAACCAGTCTATGAACGGATGACCCAATTAACAAGAACAGTTGGAAATGAAATGTATTTCTGTTGAATTCTAGGAGTAAATCTACGTTTAATAAATTGTAGTGGCTCTTCACTTGGGATGAATGGAATATGTCTCACGATATTTGATATTTTGCTATAGAAGAATATATTTGTAGCAGCGGGTTGGTCGGTCCCTAGCGTTCACACTGAACACACATCTCTTCCATACATCGTTCATGAAATATTCGATTAGGATGAATACATTTCTAAACTGTGTTCTTCAAGCGGATGGGACGCTGTACCTTGCGCAGGGGTTTCATTACACTCTGCATACCACGGCTGACACAAAAGCTTTACGTAAGTATGAGCTAGGTTCTTCAGTCTTTTTACTGTGAGATATCTTGAATGTGACAGGTCGACTGTGCTATGGGTCACGACACCACCTGCTGTTGACACATCAATACCATCTGGAGATGGAGCAATCGTTAAACAACATCCCCAAGATGGGAAGAGTGGGACATTTCTCGCGTGAAGACAAGAATCCGCAGCAAACGACATATATGGGACATACTTTACAGGTAAAATAAATCTTCCTAGCCAAGTTTATCCATAAATAACATGTAACAGGTGTGAGAGATCTGGGGATTCTTTCCTCATGTGATGATTCATGCAGTCCTTCACAGCCTTACCTCATCTATTGTCAAACCGAAAGTGAGGAACTAACATCAGATAGAGAAAGACATTAAGGCTGATTCATTTGGTACGTGCTCTCATTGCGTACGAAAGGAGGTTTAAACACCCCTCCCGTTGAACATTTAAAATCTCCTTTAACTGAAACATTACACAACATAGAGTCAACTCTACATTTGTCTGTAAAATCAGAAGTTGGTTAAATAGCGATTTTTAAGAACTGTATTAACAATAACAGAATGTCACAGGCATTAATATGCTTTAATGGGAACACTTAGTGGAGCATCGAGCTTACATTGCTTTCCACGTATATACTATTTCTTGACAGTTATTGATCGAAATAGCTGAATCTTTTCGTAATAAGCAGTCAAATTTGAATATGTTGAGGCACCTATGAACAAGATGTCTGTCGTGTCGGATAGTTTCAGACTAACTGAAACAGCTTCTTCCTTTTTGTCATGGTCAGGATATTACATGGATACTTTTACTGCTAGTTCGTTCGTAATCTGTTTACCCTCCAGGGTCGGTTTTTCCCTCGGACTCAGCGAGGGATCCCACCTCTACCGCCTCAAGGGCAGTGTCCTGGAGATTCAGACTTTGGGTCGGGGATACAACTGGGGAGAATGACCAGTCCCTCGCCCAGGCGGCCTCACCTGCTATGCTGAACAGGGGCCTTGTGAAGGGATGGGAAGATTGGATGGGACAGGCAAGGAAGAGGGAAGGAAGCGGCCGTGGCCTTAAACTAGGTACCATCCCGGCATTTGCTTGGAGGAGAAGTGGGAAACCACGGAAAACCACTTCTAGGATGGCTGAGGTGGGAATCGAACCCACCTCTACTCAGTTGACCTCCCGAGGCTGAGTGGACCCCGTTCCAGCCCTCGTACCACTTTTCAAATTTCGTGGCAGAGCCGGGAATCGAACCCGGACCTCCTGGGGTGGCAGCTAATCACGCTAACCACTACACCACAGAGGCGGACACTTTTACTGCTACCAAATAAAAATACTTGAGTCAGTCCATCCATCCATCCATCCATCCATCCATCCATCCATCCATCCATCCATCCATCCATCCATCCATCCATCCATCCGTGGGACAAGTTGAGCAAATAGTTCGAATGGAGGTTGCTAATAGACAAAGAGGTGAAAGTGACAGATGTCGGAGAGGCATTTGTTACTGGCTAAAGCTTTATCGTGTAAAGGTCAGCATTGAAAACAAAAATTATGATAATTCGTTTGTTTCTTGACCTTAAAACTAATCCACGATTCTACTCTGCTCTTTATTCAAAATATTACATAATTTGTTTGGAAAACATTGAATGTAAATTAAATACATTTTACTGTAATAAACATGAAATTAAGGTACCTATTTCGGTGGACCCACTTGGACATGATCATGGACGTTATAAAAGTGGCGTTGTAGGCGTTACTGTATACCGTTGAGCAAAAGGAATCAGACCTAAGTACTGTGGACTTACCGAGCTCGATAGCTGCAGTCAATTAAGTGCGGCCAGTATCCAGTAATCGGGAGATAGTGGGTTCGAGCCCCACTGTCGTCGGCAGCCCTGAAGATGGTTTTCCGTGGTTTCCCATTTTCACACCAGGCAAATGCCGGGGCTGTACCTTAATTAAGGCCACGGCCGCTTCCTTCCAATTCCTAGGCCTTTTCTATCCCATCGTCGCCATAAGACATGTCTGTGTCGGTGCAACGTAAAGCACAATAGCAAAAAAAAAAAAAAAAAAAAAGTACTGTGGACTCTGAAATGGTGGACATTTTAACAGTATATATATATATAAAACAGTACACTTAACATCTGTTCAGTGGTATTTGAAGCTGCTCAAAAACGTCAACCTCTGTCGGTAGATTTACCGGTACAGGAAAAGCTCCTGCGGACAAAATTCTGGCAGCTTAGATTCTCAGAAATCAGTAAAAATAGTTAATTAAACGTGAGACCAAAAACATCAATAGGCCAAAATACCTATTAGCCTATATATGAAAAAATGAAAATACCAGCCTGTTTCCAGTCATTAGACCGCGCCAAGAATTAAAAGAAAGTCCCATCCAGCGGCGAGAATAGGAATTGTGCCGGCTGCCAAAGCCTGTCGCACTCCTCTGGAGCAATGGTTAATGACTGACAGATGAAATGAAATTATATTGGAGAGTGTTCCTGAAATGAAAGATGACAGGGAAACCTCGGAATCACCGGAGAGAAACCTAGTGTATATATATATATACAAGTATTTTCATTGCAGATTACTCAATATCTTAGTTTTCATTCCATAAGCCTATACTGCTTCCTTGAAATAATTAAGAATAGGAAAGGCATCCGACAGTAAAGCGGGGCCTAATCTTCATGTAGTGACACCCTAAATAATGATGGGAAAAAAGCCAGGAACATGACAACTGTTCCCGGTTATAACGCAGTTTTCCCCTGTCACTTCCCCGATATAACTTTTTAGCATTCCTGGTTAACACTTTTAACGTATTAACGTGTTTCTTTCGACTTGAAGGTTAGTACGACGGTATTCCCTATGAAGGCACTCACGTTCTGGAGATGTCATCAACAGTTGAACACCTGTGTAACAGCCGACCAAGACCTTGTACTTGGGTGCTGAGTCATTGAGGTCACTACAGCGTGTTCCGTATTCAACTTCCGTATGTCAAAGGACACCGCACAAGAATGCTAGGACATTCTGTTGGAAGTGGCTGAACTACCTGTTTCATCATTTATTCTCTAGTGGTTTAACATCACACACTAACACCCACAGGTTTCCGGTTGGGTTGAGGAAGTTTTAGGTCGTAGAAGGTACATGTTGTGGCCTTAATTAAGGTACAGATACAATTATCTGGTGTGAAAATAGTGAAACAGGAGAAACCGTCTCCTAGGCTACCGAGCAGGGGCGTCAACTTCGATAACATATTGGAGGGTCTCGGAAAGCCCAGATCCTATCCACTTTCTTAAGCCGGGCCTCCACTGATTGACATTTAACAAGAAGATGGTACATTTAAAGTGTTGAAATTGACATATAGGCCTATATTATTTCGCCTACCGGTTGACGTTATATGCTAACTCAGGATGTTTAGTTCAATATTTTAAGAGATTAGCATGTTGTCCATTATAAAGGGAAAACTTGCAAAGTCAATTCATTGTACAACCGATTCCATAGCAATAGACTACTTGATCGTCGTGCGTTTTGAAAATAAAGTAGGAAAAAAACAATAGCTACTACCTACAAATGATGAATGCGCACGTGTGTCGTTCTCTGGGTGGCTAGTTTAACATTAATTTTAGTCAGGAATAGAGTAGAGCAAGATCACTCTGGACTTAATTAATTCTATAACAGAAAGGCCTTCTTTGTGAGGTATCTTGGCAAGAGAATACTGAGATAAGGCGAAGAAGGCCGATGGTTTCTGGGAACTGGAGTTTATGTTTGATGCTCCCGGAAGTCCACCGAAAAGAAAGCACCTCTATTGGATACTTATCAACAGCAACAACAGTGGAAACAAGAATACCTACTGTGTATCATCTGCATTAGGTATAAGTTACTTGTTTAAATGATGTAATTTTTTTCCGTTTAATACTAGTGTCTTCGTGGAAATTTGTGGAAATTTCGTGGAATTTGTGTGATAAAATTGTTATTCAAGTCAACTGACAGTTGAAGGTTTCTTTACTTGACAAATACAGTAGGTATATTCCATGGATTCCATGGATTCTTGAAGTTTCATTTATATTAAGGTCAAGAAGTAGCATGTACCACCAATCCATGGCTTCTTGAACGTAAGCGTAATATTATAGTCAATACGTAGGTCAACCAGGTAATAGGCTATCCAACTGTTGTGTGTCGTACGTTGCTCAGTTATACGCCAGTATGAGTATGTGTTATGAATGCAATAAGGCTGTATCTATACAAGATGTTAATGCTAAAATTCAGGGTGTAAAATGTAATAATTGGGATCACAAATAGTTGTGTTAAAGGAGAGGGTGTGAAATACCTTAAGTCTTCCCCTCAGGGCTGGAGTTGTCGTTCATGCGACGATACTAGACGTCGTAGCATACACGAAATCGATAATGTCCCATCTGTAGGTGAAGTATATAAATTGCTACTTACGTTGACGGACGAGGTGAGGGAGCATTTAATACTGTGTAACTCCGCCTCTGGGCTTGATAACCGTCTGGATTCGGTTAGGAAGTGAGTCCACAAGATTGTGCAGCTACGTCGCATCCAGGTTAAACCACTCGCTGAAGATTTGCTCGCACATTTCCACCAAATTACGGAGATGTTGACGTCGGCATTTTGCCCTTTGCTTGTAATGATTTCTTATCATTTGGAATTCAAGAGGATGATTTCAGTCAAATATTCCTTTATAGGAAGAGAAATTAAGAATTGGAATAATCTGACAACGGAGATGTTCGAAAAATTTCCAACTTCTTTAAAATAATTTAAGAAAAATCTAGGTTAACAGTTGATCGGGTATTTGCCACCTGAGCGACTGCCTCATATACAGATCAGTGGTGGTTGCGATGCCACGGAAACATGCCTACATAGTGATGCAAGTGCAATGGACTAGTATAACTAGGAAACAATATTATTTAACCCATGGGTAAATAATTGAAATATCGAGTTCGACGAATATTATTATTATTATTATTATTATTATTATTATTATTATTATTATTATTATTATTACTTGTGAGGTGTAGTTATGAAGCTGTTTACATCTATTGGTATCAGCCCGGTATAGAAAGCTAAGAATAACGGCCGAGAGAATTCGTCGTGCTGACCACACGACACCTCGTAATCTGCAGGCCTTCGAGCTGAGCAGCGGTCGCTTGGTAGGCTAAGGCCCTTCAAGGGCTGTAGTGCCATGGGGTTTGGTTTGGTTTTGGTTTAGTATTACTACTATTATTTACGTAATTATGTCCGGACTTTATTTGGTATAAATCATTATCGTATTATTTGTGAGGTTATGTCATGAAACGTCTGCTGTATGTATATTAATATGAGTTTATTTAATGTAAGAACAGGTAATTAATAGCATATAATTTTTTATTACCTGTATATATGATGTATAAATCCACTGCAATTTTGCGCAACACACAGAACAACGTATCTTTGTAACTAGAGAGTTACAGAAAATTCCATTCATTGTAAATAGGTTATTGGAGACTCTCGAAATTACGACAAAACACGTTGTGACATATTCTTCTAGAAGCCTGGCCAGGCAATGTATATAATGAGGCAGTCTTGGGAGTTGAGTTGTTTTAACAAGAGTTGTGAGTGCAAGTCGCCAATCGAGTATGTGTATTCATGTTATGATTGGTAATACTGTACGTTGACATGCTATTGTAGCGTTCTTATTCTTCTTATTCTTCGTAACAATGTTTTGTTCAAGAGCGTAGTAGTCCAGTGTTAATAATGGCAGTTTATTAGTGCGAGCTTGTATAATATGTATATAATTTGTAAATAGAATAGTGTATACAACTGACAGCATTTCGTGTGCGCGTCTTTGTGGTAACATCAATATAATTCAAATATCAAATGTAATTACGTGTGAGTTTAAAACTTTCGCCAAGCCGGTATCTCGTTCAACCATATTTCAGTTTGTTATCTTAAAACAACACAGTATACTTTACAAATAGTCAGGTGATTTTGCAAGATAATCGAGATGTAACAGGGTGGGGGAGCATTCATAACACCAGTCACATTTGAGTCCAGATCTGGATGATCAGGTGTTGCCTTATCGGGCGAGTTGGCCGCGCGGTTAGGAGCGCGCAGCTGTGAGCTCGCATCCGGGAGATAGTGGGTTCGAACCCCACTCTCGGCAGCCCTGAAGATGGTTTTACGTTGTTTCCCATTTTCACACCAGGCAAACGTTGGGACTGTACCTTAATTAAGGCCACGGCCGCTTCCTTCCCATTCCTAGGCCTTTCCCGTCCCATCAACGCCATAAGATCTATCTGTGTCGGTGCGACGTAAAGCAACTAGCAAAGAAAGAAAGAAAGAAAAGGTGTTGCCTTTAAGTCAACATCTGCATGGTAAGTATGCTGTATGAGTATGGTCGTTGATTGACAGAGATTGTTTGAGCATCCGCCGCGTATGGAAAACTGAGCGTTAATATGCTGGAGGGTAGTGCTTGGTATATTATGCTAACTGCGGAATGTTGCGGACAGCACTATCACCCCAGAGAATTAACCGTTTAAGACTGAATTCCATCGACCCACCCGGGAACCAAATCCGGGGTTCCGTGGTCCGAAAGCCAAGACGCTAACCATTCAGCCATGGAGCTGGACAATGCATTGTCTGATGTCAGCGAAGTTAAGCAGTACTGGTTGTGGCAACCGCTTAGATGGATAGCCAATGTGTTGTTGGCTGAGGGCGGCCTGGAACCGGTCTCATTCAAATGCATCAATACTTCTCCCTCCGAAATAAAAACAAATCCTGCTAAGGTCAGTTACCAGTTATATCCTCAAAAAACCTGCACGAATGTATCTCAAACTGTTATATTTGATATATTGAAAAGGAAAAACCACAGCCTATTTCCAGTAATTTAATCGGACCAGGAATGGAATGAATGTACCCCTATCTAGCGGCGTCGATGGGATTTTTGCCGGCTGCTGTAGCCTGTCGCATTCATCTGTGACAATGATTAATGACTGACAGATTAAATTATATTCGATATATTTTCTGGAATGAAAGATGGTGAGGAAAACTGGAGTACCCGTAACAAAGGCGTCCCGCCCCCACTTTATCCAGAAAATCTCACAGAGATTGACCGGGATTCGAACCACAGAAACCAATGGTCACAGGCCAATATTTGGCATATTATATGTCAGAAAGGAAACAATTTAACAATTCTAGACGCTTTGAAGTTAATCGAAGGAAAGAACATGTAGAATGATTTGAAATATTCCCCACATCAAGCGTGCTCGTGGCATGTGAAACGATAACTGCAGGTAGATTGAAAATCTAGGGTGCCCTATAAACAAGTGCTTGGTGAATATCCATGAGATTTAGGACTTTACAACGAACAGTATCCTTATTTGTTTTCGAATTCCTCATGTTCACATCATTATGCAATTGGGCTGATCGGGACAACTTTAACCTGCATTGCTGTAATGAATTCGACTTGTCTAGCGGCAAAAGAATACTAGCAGCATTTGTAATTAATTTATGGAAAATAAAGTACTTGGTAAGTTATCGTAGAACGTGATAAGAATTCATTATGTTACATTATCGTAAGCATTTGGTATGAAGAAAACTCTTTAATTTATTTTTAAACTTTAAAAAAAATACATACATGATTAGAGAAATGCTAGGGTATCAATACGGTCATGACGGGGTAGCACAAGTTTCTCTGTACAAGTGCGTCACTATTTACAGTGTAAATGATCTCAATTCCAAAGCAATTTCTTTTACACGCAGACGTGAGTAGTGAGCAAAATATACGTAACGGCGGAGATAGCATTTTAGATACCGTATTCCCCCACTTTTAACAAATAGTCAGTGACGATAAAACAGCACATTGTTGCTCCTGAGTTCGAATATTGAATTGCAAAAGAATAAACCTATTTATAGACGTGTGGAGAATAACACACACAAACATAGGGAAAGCTTTGCAAACCATTGCTATTCCATAGAGCTATAGGAACAAATAAAATAGCCGTTTAAGGCCATGGAGAATTATGAGCTATCAAGTTATTTCTGAGGGAAAATGGAGTTGTTACTTAGCCTTATATATTTTGTAAATAATAATAAAATATGGCTAAAGAGGCGAGCTTTTTTTGACCACTGGGAGTTTAAATTACAATTAGATTAAAGAAAGGATAATCATGAGAAAAATCTTAGGACCGAGAATTAAAAATGGTTTACATCACCCCAAATCAACTCGGAAATATATTTTAAAATATATAAACTTAGGGCCTACGTCGCACCGACACAGATAGATCTCATGGCGACGATGGGATAGGAAAGGCCTAGGAGTTGGAAGGAAGCGGCCGTGGCCTTAATTAAGGTACAGCCCCACCATTTGCCTGGTGTAAAAATGGGAACCCACGGGCTGCCGACAGTGGGATTCGAACCAACTATCTCCCGGATGCAAGCTCACAGCCGCGCGACCCTAACCGCAAGACCAACTTGCCCGGTACAATGAGACTGTGACAAATTCAGTTTATAAGCCATTTGCACAGAGTGAATAAAAAAAGACTTACTTACAACATACACACATTTTTGCAAACCAAACGTAGGGGATCAAAATGTATAAGTAAGCAGAGAAAGACCTCACTGAATTAGGATTAGAATAGATATGTAATCAATGAAATAGTTCACATAAGGGGATTTGGGGAAGACGAAAAGATACCAACACGACGTAGGCCTACTTGGTTGGAGGAAGAGAAATGGCAACAATCGATGAAAATGAAGAAATATTGGGCAAGGACAAAAGCTCAAAGTTGATTCTTCGTGGTCCAAGTGACCCATTCGCGCAGAAGAAGAAAAACCAGCTGTTCAGTATGAGTCATACAAATAATTTTCTCATCGCCATTGGAACATATGCATTTTTTAAAATATGCACATTTTTGAAAATACCTCGTTACAAGCAGCATATTTAGAAACATTCCCAGAAGTCATTGGTTGTATTAGTGGTTTCCTAGGTAACATTATTGTCAAGGAACATATAAGCTTACTGTGAAAACATTAATACCTGGTAAATCAGCTGCGTAATGTTTCTTCTTGAACATATGCAACCCAGTAGGAATGAAACGTCTCTTAAACGTATCTCACGCAATATCTTGCAGCAATTTTTTGCACACATATAGGCTTCCTCGTACAATGAAAAAATATATATATATATACAAGAGGCGTAAGTGAGGTCCATAATAAAAACATTGTACCGTTTGTGTAGTGTAGAATTTATGTATCTATTCATTGTTTAGACCGATGCTTTCGTGTCCCGTATTATTAAAGGAGCCTTCCTCGGAGACAGACGATTTTTGGTTCTGAAGACGTGGAAAAAAGTCTCTGTGAAACGTAAATAATTTCTCCTTGTTTTATTGGCACAGAAAAATCCTAAAAGCTCATTATCAGGTCTTATCTCTTTATTGTTACGAAATGTTACTATACTGTACGAACTGTATTCATCCTTGTAGCTGTCATTGGAGATTTGTATATCTGATTAGTCCAAGAGGCAATTTTCTTTTTAGGAAAAGGTATCGTAGAAAACGTGATATGTTAGGTCCAGTTACAGAAATGTCAATTCATCCCTATTTATACAGTCTCATCACATCAAAAGTGTTTTCAAAGTGTCATGTTAACTATGGCACGCAAATGGTATACACCAGACGTGATAGCTTACGCCATGTAATTACTAGTGTTAGATCGTTCAATGAAAGCTTAAAATCGGATTGTAGAGCTTTAACACACAAGCAAATTTTTGAAGTCAGAACATTGACCTCATAGTGAATACTCGTACAAAGTTAAAATGCACTGAGCAACACGCTTCAAGTAGCTACGCGGAATTACGTATGGTAGATAGTTAATTCTCAGAGCAAGGAGGATTTAAATCCTCCTCCACTTTTGCCTTTATCATTTTCATTTTGTACTCGGGTAGCTATCATTTATGATTAGATTTTTCTGAAATATCTGATATCTCTATAACGAATTTATAATCAATTAAGTAGTCGTAATAAATATCGCTTCGAAAGCACTGACTGCCGGCAAAAGCATGTTGGGCACATTCAACTAAGTAACATTGTAAGTGCATACTCCACCCGTTGTGAATGGAAACACTTTACCGTCATGACCACATTGTGGTGTCTGCATAAATCAAACCTGTTGCATATTCGAGTCATAATTCTTGTTTTCCGCCTGTTGCCATTTCTTTATGGAAGCAGTATTTTCGTATCCGTCTCTTGGCACAGGCCAGAGCAAAGTGTAGCTTCCACCGAAGTCCATTCTCATCCATGGCTGTGGCAATATGGAAGCTGCTGGGGTTTGGGTGGTGCTGAGTAATGACATTTGAAGCACAACTAGTGTCTGAGTGTTATGAAAGGTGTTGCTCATAGGATCAGTCGTGCTGCAGTGACGCCTTCTGGTCGTCCGACTCCATGGCTAAATGGTTAGCGTGCTGGCCTATGGTCACAGAAGTCCCGGGTTCGATTCCCGGCGGGGTCGGGAATTTGAACCATAATTGGTTAATTTCGCTGACACGGGGACTGGGTGTTTGAGTCGTCTTCATCATCATTTCATCCTCATTTTATCTTTATCACGACGCGCAGGTCGCCTACGGGAGTCGAATCAAAAAAGACCTGTATCTGGCGAGCCGAACTTGTTCTCGGACAGTCCCGGCACTAACAGCCATACGCCATTTCATTTCACCTTATGGTCCAGTGAGAAAAGCAATGGCAAACTACCTCACTCCTCATCTTGCCTAGTACGCCTCATTTGGGCTCTGCCATTAGTTTTTGCAGTTTCCCTACAAGTACATAGCCTATGGTGGTGCTATTTGAGGATCCAACTAGTCTCTGGGCTGATGAACTAACAGACAGACCGTTCTTGTATGGGAGCACCGGGTTTGAATCTTAGAACACAAAGTCAAAGTGTTGGAGTTAGCTACCGAGGCCATACAGATGCCCAAGGTAGTTCCCAAATACCGTACCGTTTTAGTGTCATACCAAAACCAAACCCCATCGCACTACAACCCTTGAAGGGCCTTGGACTACCAAGCGACCGCTGCTCAGCCCGAAGGCCTGCAGATTACAAGGTGTCGTGTGGTCAGCACGACGAATCCTCTCGGCCGTTATTCTTGGCTTTCTAGACCGGGGCCGCTATCTCACCGTCAGATAGCTCTTCAATTATAATCACGTAGGCTGAGTGGACCTCGAACCAGCCCTCAGGTCCAGGTAAAAATCCCTGACCTGGCCGGGAATCGAACCCGGGGCCTCCGGGTGAGAGACGGGCACGCATTATAGTGTCAACCTACAGTATTTTATGATCAACATGGAGAGTCCATTTTCAACGCGTAGCATGGTTTTAGACGATAAATATTTATTTCTTCATTTTTGGTTTGTCAACGACGAATACATGTATTTCAAAACTTGTAACCTTCACAAGAATTTATTATCGGATGACTGGAGATACGTTTTCACGTTAAGTTATAAATTGTGGGGTGCATGAATCAGAAGAAATGAATCGGTTGTTTCAGAAACGACACTTCTTCAACGGACCAAATTTTTCAGAAAACAGGAAAAACTGTCTGTAGTGTGTAATGCCATTTCTATCTCTCCGATATTTATTATGCTTATTCTGCTGTTGAAATGACGATGACAGATAGGTTGTTTGTATGAATTAGTCCAATACGTTCCTTTACAGACTTTGTTGAAAATGGTGGAGACATGCTGTTTCTGCAAAAAAACGCCATTATTGAGAATATAAGGAAGTGTAACATTGATTTTAACGTCATTTCAATTTCAAAGGAACTATATTAAATAAAGTACAAATGTTTTACTGAGGAAATACAGTGTTTAAACCCATTATTTAATAGTTATTTGTAACACTTACTTATTTGCACATATTATGATTAGACCACATTGTATAGAAAAATAAACAGAAGAATACTCCTTTTTGTGCCTTTCCAAAGTGCGTAAAACAAAACAACACAATATAATACAAGTAACATGCAAGTCTCTTATCTTTGAACAATGCTTCTCACTTCTATTGCGCTGATGTTGTCCATGCAAACAGTTCATTATAAAACTCATGGTGTTCTTCTGGTATGTAAGATTCCAACTTCTTTATGTCTGCTAATTTCTTTTCATTCAGTGGAACACAGCCTTGTGGATAAGCAAGTCTAGTTAGTAACACAGGGAGGCGGGTTGCAGAAATAAGAAACTTGAAAGTATGAACGCACAGTCCATCAATGCAGTATTTTCCTAAGACATAATTTGCCTCACACTGAAACTCCATAAATTGATTTAAATGAAACGCGACTTTTGCATCTCTTTTCACACCTCTTCCCAGCGACTCAAGTGAAATAAAAACCATACCTCTCCAGGATAAGTGTTCTTTCTGCACAAAACGGAAACTTTCATTCGCGACTGACAGGCAGGGATATATGGTAGAAGTGTTTTTTTCTGCACAAAATGGTAGCCCTTCGTGCATTAATCATGGCAGTATTAATAACTCAAATAGTGTCAAAAAGTGGAGAAGTGCTGTTTCTGCAACAAACGATTCAAATAGTGGCAGGTGATTCACCCAGTATAATTATATTATTTTGATATCTAGCAAATGTGAATAAAATTACATTTCTGATAACAGTGATGCAAATATCATAGCTGTATGTTTTGCAGAATATACTCACTCATAAGTACACAGGTGTCAGAAACGCTACAAATTCTTGGTTCATAATCGCTGACTGAGATCTGAGTGACTTGGCTGTTTAGTTCATTCTTTTTGTATCTTACAGGAAATGAGAAAGGTTTGTTGTAATAATATGTATTTCCGCCTCTTATTGAACTAGGCTTAGGGTATCAGTACTTATTTATATCTGCAAACAATTTGAAGAAACAGAATGAATCGGAGGAACATTCTTACTTACTGTCAGAAGCTGAAGGTAGGTACTCAATCGTCCCTGAAGACGACAAATCGGATGAGCTGCTATTATCTAAAACTTCTCTGTAAGTAAAATTGATCACGTCTAGCCACGCAAGAATTTGATCCGATTGCTTCTTTTTCTTGAACATGACAGTTTTTCTTAATCTTATAACTGATTCTGTGCACTGTATGTCTCTGACGAACTCGCCAAGTTCACCCAGTCTACTTGCCATCTTTGTGCTCTATATATACCTACTCTCCTTCTAGCACATACACTGTCACCCATCTGATTCGACGTTTCTGTTATACGTTCCGTAGTTTAAGTTTTAACATAGTGTAATCTTACTAGTATAATAAGATTGTAATGTCGGTCCGTACATTCATTTTTTGTCGCGATTATGAGAAGACTGTTAGTATATACTACACAATGCGGAGACAACGTCCATCATTTCCGATTTGTCTGTCTGTTTGTCATTCGGTTTGGATTCAGTAAACAAAAATACTGTTCACACAGTTTCACGAAACCTTCCAATATTAATGCAGATACATCCAGAATTTTCCTGCACTTGATTTTATCTCAGTATGCTAAGTATAAGCTGAGAAATAACACCTATATATTTGGTCCGTTATTGGACATTGTACATTTTCCAGCTAACTCATTCCTGGTTGACAGCGTTTCGACCCAGTGTGCTAAGTTGGGCTCATCAGTTGGTCAATAGCACATCTACAAAGACGCATGGCTAGTGCATACCGTGGAGGCCACTGCGTAGGCTACTTGGAGCCACCAACAGTGTCAATGCACTATGAGAGACTTGTCTCATTGCAAAAAATTGATGCCTGCCTGGCCATCAGATTATATAGATGTTGATTCCCATAGGGAACTTGAAATATTTGTCCCGAGTGAGTAAATTTATAATATCAATTATTGGACATTATAAATTTTCCAGCTAACTCATTCCTGATGGCCAGGAATGGACCAAATATATTGGTATTATAAATTTACTCATTCGGAACAAATGTTTCAGGTTCCCTATGGGGATCAACATCTATATCAGCTGAGAAGTTTTTTTTTCTTCAGTTTTTAGAGTAGCTTCTCTGAGCCAGAAAGAAGCAAACTTTGTTGGCCACGGTACTGATATCACGCCCAGTTCCACTGTTGGTTTCCTTCTAACAACACAAGTTGTGTTTGGGGTTTTCTTGCTCTGTGCGTGCTGCGTGTAATCCACAGGAGTACCTTACTCTGGCAGCACACTTAGCATTTAGAGACCTCAGCTTTAATGATGATCACCACAACAACTCAACAGAAACCAATTTGAACGCATTTTATTACTGTCTCCGGAAGGCGTAAGCTAATATGGCATTAATAGCCCTAGTGTGTGCGTGGCATTGGAATCGGTGAGTGCTAAAACAAAACCAATCAAAATTGTATTTATGTTTCTAATATTTCATTCGATGACCCTTTATTTGGTGTTGAAACAGAAAAAGTCACGCATTTCCTTACATGATTTGTAATAGTGTACAGGCAAGTGATGAATCGTAAAACCGAATAAGACACTGACATATTTCATTTCAACACTCATTCATGCAGAACTTGCTGTTACCACATACCCCTGTTTAGGACAACATAAAGGCCATTCACTCAGTCTTTGTATGTGCCTAGGTATTCTCTCTAATATAACCCATAGATTTACATAAATGAGACATTCGTTCCTCCCCTGTCACCGAGACTTTGGGATGTTTAAACAGGAAATAAAGAAATTTGATCGCATCTACAAACATCTCCAGTAATTAGTTGAGAAAACAGCAAGAGAAACGTCTCACTAAGAATGATTTAAGAGCATGAAATTTTAAATATTGAGGGCTAGTGGCCAAACTACTTACAGAAAACACGCTGTTCCATAAGGTAAGATAATTCTCGTAAAGTAAGAATGAGTTCAACACTCACTAGTTTTAAGGAATTCAATTACAGTCCTTCAGGTGAACGTATTGTTCCTCCCGTCATTGGAAGACTTTCTGAACACACATTTCATTTAAGAAAGAGAGAAGAGTCGATCCGGAAATGGTGAATGATATTTCACTAGCATACACTGTAAAGTATCAATTTCAAAAGAAAAATGACTGATGTAAAGAAAATAATTCAATGTGTACAAAACGCAGCAGTGAAGACAAAATTTCATATTAAAAATGTCATAAAATGCAACAAGAATAATTATTATTTATATCCCAATGCCGTTTGATAGTCTGTTCCAGTTCTAAAATAATAAATGTTGAGTGTATACATTTCGAACAACCCTTCTTCAGATGCATTAGATACTAAATATCTTTTTACAAATATTAATTGAAATCACATATTAACCTTTCCGTATTACTTTTTATGGTTCTCCTGCAAAATCACTAAAGGTGACCAATTTGGTTTCAACATTCACAGAGTAATTTGTCTCACAAGCAGGTGACTTACTTCCATTTGATCGTAGCTTATGGTATGTTTCGCTCACATTTCTGATCGTAAATTCTAAAATCACTATGGTATATAGTATATACTGTTCTTGATCAAACATCGTTCAAACAGGTGTGGTTGTCTCCACTGTTCTCATCAACATCTCACGGTTATGTGAACTTGTAAAAAAGTAGTTTTCAATTCGCTGACCAGGCATATGATTACCAAGCGTGTTATTCCCAGCACGGGAATTTTAAATGGAAGGCCAGCCTATGATGCTGCTGCTGTGAGAACTTAGTTTAGAGAAATCTGGATTCACGGAAATATTGAGGGGTATATGGGATGAAACATTGGCGTTCAAAGGTAAGCAAACTACATGTTCCTATGAGCTCACGCAAGTTAAACAAGAACCGGTGATTACCTTCCCAAAAAGGGGTAATTTTCAAAGGAAGGTATTCACTGCCACGAATCTGAGAAAATCAATATACACGTAATAAAATGCAGTTGACGGACAGCTTTGGATTAACTTGATTCTAATCTGACATCAAACACATGGCACTTTCAAAAGGTCGATTTGATTAAAACTTCAATCGTATCTAAATTATCATTAATAATAATTGTTCCGAGAGTACTGTGGAACAGCAGAGGTGAAAGAAGTTGCGGGTTGGAATAGGTATCAACTAACAAATTAAAGTTAATTTAAAACTTTAACAAGGGTTATATTTTCTTTTCAAAATCAACAAATAACAGATAACAACATTCAACAATTTCCACTAGGTGAGATAACAATGAAAGTCAGGTACAAAATGATTTTTTCCGTCAGGGTTTTTTTTTTGCCAAGTTTTGGGCTTCGAGCCCCACACTCACAACCTTTGAGCGAATAGCTCAACTTTACCCCGTTACCAAATGAACAAAGGGGCAGAAAACCCCATCATGCCAAGGAGCACTTGCCCCTAATTACAATGTTAAGCCTCCTAGAGGCACGCAGAGATCAAATTAGGAAAGAGCAGTCCTGCTCTTTATTTTACAAGCCTATCAAAGGCCACAACAAACTTCACTCCTAACTGCCCTCAAGGCACACATACAGTGAAACAGGGGTATCTTGTACCCAACCTACAGGGCCTTCATATGAAGAAAACAAAACATCAGGTTAAGTTACTGGCCCATAATGCAAAATAGAATGGAGGCGATAACTTGCACTCTTACACAACGTTTTTGTCTGAAAACCTATGTGGCGCTAGGCCGATGATACAGGGGCTAATCCCAAACTATGGAGGTGACTAGTCGGCAAATAAGTTTAAGACTTTAAGAAGGAAGAGAAAAACGGTTACGAAAACATAGTCACCTCAAATTCAAAACGAAGGGGAGTTCGAGAGGGTGAAGCACTCTCTATTCCCGCTTTACAGATTTGTAATTTGTAGATAGACAGAAAAGAATTTACATTTAAAAGGGTAGGTTACATACTAAAGGATTCGAACCTTCCCCGAGAGTTAAACTGCTGAGCTAGAAAGAAATGAAGATGTTAACAGGCCATTACCTTGTAGATGAACTGCTGCTTGGAGAAAGAGGCGCTTCCCGCCCCCTGCTACATATTCACACGCTGTGAAAGATGTTACTGAAGTGGCGTGGAGACAAGAAAATCAGCAGTTTATGTACCCTCGTGGAACATTCGAGACCTTTCAGGAATGAGAAGACACACCCTTTCGCTTTATTGGCTAACACCAAAAGTTACACACAACATGAACAAGAAACCTAGGATTGGAGGAAAATTAATTTAGAAAATTCGGGATTGGCTGAATTCAAAACTGGCGGAAACAGAGATCAATATTGCCAACCCAAAACTGAAAGAAAGAAATTTAACAACGAACAAACTTATGGATACAAGGTTTCTTAAAAAAAAACAGTTCCATCACTTCGCACCAGAGTGCACCATCGTAGTCTTTTCTCTGTAGAGACATCTAGAAGAGAATGTCCAAACTTCTTGATACGGAGCAAACAAACACAAATCAAAATAGACACAGTTCAGAACACTTCAAAATTACCAAATTTACAGTAGTGACATCTTCCAGAAAACCGTTGAGTTAATTCAGTTTGTTAAAGTTCAGGCTTTCTGCTGTAGAGGAGTTTCCACTGGCCCAATATTTGAATTAGCGGCGTGGAGGTGTACCTCCCGGTACAATAAGAATAAGAATAAGAATAAGAATAAGAATAAGAATAAGAATAAGAATAAGAATAAGAATAAGAATAAGAATAAGAATAAGAATAAGAATAAGAATAATATTTTTTTTGCTAGCGGGCTTTACGTCGCACCGACACAGATAGGTCTTATGGCGACGATGGGATAGGAAAGGCCTAGGAGTTGGAAGGAAGCGGCCGTGGCCTTAATTAAGGTACAGCCCCAGCATTTGCCTGGTGTGAAAATGGGAAACCACGGAAAACCATTTTCAGGGCTGCCGATAGTGGGATTCGAACCTACTATCTCCCGGATGCAAGCTTACAGCCGAGCGCCTCTACGCGCACCGCCAACTCGCCCGGTAATAATATATTAGTATTATATATATATTATTATTATTGTTATTAGTATAACAATAATCGTCATCACCATCCATGACCTCAGATGCTAAATGCAGATCTTCTGTAGTAGTGTTATCTAAAGTTGGCGTATTAATTTAGACATTCCACTTTCCTACCATTTAATGGTGAAACGAAGGTATACAAGGCGATTCCTACGGTGAAGTTCGTTTTGTCGTGTATATACAGAGTCCACTACCAGAGGCCTTTAACTTGCCAAAAAAAAGTATGGGCAATTCATGTCAGCCTTCGAAAATCGACTACATCATCCAGGATCAAAACCGTGAAGTTGCGATCAGGGACGGGCACTCTGCAACCGATCTACCGAGATGGCTTAACAAGTTGGACATTCTTCGTTACTCTCTCCACAGAATTTGGAATTTAATTGAAGGTATACTTGGAGATTTAAGTAATGAATACTCATATTATCGTAAATCAATGGCCCTAATGTTTTATATGGAATCGCAAGCAAAGTTAAGTGAATTTCCATTCACAGTACAAAACATCGTTTGTATTGAAAAGAAGGCTACTCTAAACTTAATAGGCCTCCTCAATGCAAGCGACAATGCCACTGACGTATCATGACCTAAATCCAAAGTAAATCAATTAATCTGTCAACGTTATTGCTTTACAATCTCGGTCACATATATAAAAATTGCGAAATAGTTCGAAATAGAACATATAAGCCCACGTGCCCTCTTTCGCGAATAAGAATTTAAATATTGGCACCGTTCCATTGTTTACTGTTGAAAAAAATATAGGTTTTATAACTTGAACCTAGAACGTAGTGCACACACTTCTCTGAATTTGTTGTGGTTAGTGAACGATCAGTTATGAACTCATGGTCCTGACTTAGTTTACTACGTTTTACTGTCCAACAATCCGAGTAGGTAAGGTAAGGGTTATACTGCCCGAAGGCAGGTCCGAACCTCCACAGAGGTGTTCCTGAGCCGGAGTTTACGTGCGGTAGGATGGCCAGTTCCTTTCCGCTCCTCCATTCCCTTACCCCCCCCACCAACAGCACGTGGTAACCCATCCAACTCTTGACCACGCCCAATGTTGCTTAACTTCGGAGATCTCACGGGATCCGGTGTTTCAACACGGCTACGGCCGTTGGCAATCCGAATTAGCATGTCTTTAAATTATTGACATATTCAACCTTATATGTATGTCAGAATTATTTCAAATTGTTTAATTAGGAATCCATTATATTTCAAAACTATGTTTCTTATCCTGAACATATTAAAATGCTCAGTACGTCATTGTTCACAACAAGTTGCATGTGTTGAATTTCACTTTTGAGTCTGTTTGATGAAGCACAGTAACTCAATTAAGTTAGATCCATTACATCCGGTAATGTGGCTGGCTCTTCTTTATTTTAGCCTTTGAGTCTTATGGTTTCGGGTTTGATTCCCAATCACGATAAGGGATGTTAATCGTGAACGTTTAATCGCTTGGCTCGAGGAATGAGTGTTCGTTCTGTCCCTAACATCCTTGCAGTTCATACACTACTCACAAAACTACCCTTTGCCATTATAATACTCTGTTTCCCATACATATAGTCTATATGATTTGCTATAGAATCTTACAAACGTCACATAAGTTCCTATGAAAGATATACTTGGACTGTGATGGAGATTGAATAACTATGGCGTGCCTAGAAATAATTTCATATGCTGGTCTGAGTGGCGCAGACGGTTAAGGCTCAGGCCTTCCGACCCCAACTTGGCAGGCTCGATCCTGGCCCAGTCCGGTGGTATTTGAAGGTGCTCAAATAAGTCAGCCTCGTGTCGGTAGATTTACTGGCACGTAAAAGAAATCTCGCGGGGCAATATTTCTGCACCTCGGCGTCGAGAACCGCCAACAAGTAGTTATTGGGACGTTAACCAAATAACATTATTTATAATTCTTATGTAAAGAACTTTCAAGAAAATGGATATCGCTCTTTTATTACCAGACGTGAATTAAGAGTAGTTATTTCAAGTATTACAGATCGCCTGCCTATATTAGGTAATACAAATACGCTGCTGTTGGTTAGTGCCACTGCCTTCGTAATGTCCAGGCCGTACTGTACCTCTGATGACGTCACGCTTTGGGGGGGACTTGAAGGCGATACGCATATGCTCCGCTTGAATAACACACTCGTTTAAATTACTTAAAGAACCTTTAACACCTTATAAAACCAAAACCTATCCTCAAATATTTGTTAATTCTGACATACAATGCATATCCTTCTCCGTAACGTTCTATTTCTCGCGTATATATGTTCGTTTGCGTGAGTACAGCCTAACACTTTGAGACATATTCTTGCGATTTTATCCATTTTCTGGTCAACTGGATCATTCACATCATACACACTGACAGAAAACATGCAGCCAATTACCATTACTATTTATTACAAACATAAATTATTTCTGTACCTCACTGTTTCCACTCCATTAACACTGCAGCTTTCCTGGACCTCTTACAGGAAGTTACACCAGTATGGAGTAGGTCTGCTCTCTTTGAAGCACTTTGTTGAATACACAAGTCGGTGTGAAGTTTGGAAAAGTTATTTAGAAGTATATTCACCCAAATATATATACACTGTCCGGCCAGGTCTTCCAATTTCTTCCCGCAGTCACAAATAACTAGGGAATCTGCCAACTGCATTGACTCCAAAGCCAAGGATTTTGTGACACACTTAGGATCGTCTGAATTCAGAAATACCATCGTATGTGTATCTGACACTAACACACAAAATACTTTGTACACCTCAGTTCCAAGTTCTATTGACATGTCTGATGGATACTTTAAGCCCCCTCGATTTAGGAAATTCAGATATCTTACTTCTGGAGGTAATTCATAAATAAGATCTGAATCTGTCAGAAGATAAGATTTACATAAATCACACTGCTGTTTGATACTCATAATTTATTTATTTTGGAATTATTATTATTTTTTTAAATTTTGTTTTGCTATTTGCTTTTCGTCGCACCAACACGGTGACGATGGGACAGGAAAGGTCTAGGAATGGGAAGGAAGCGGCCGTGGCCTTAATTAAGGTAGAGCCCCAGCATTTGCCAGGCGTGAAATTGGGAAACCACGGAAAACCATCTTCAGGGCTGCCGACAGTGGGGTTCGAACCCACTGTCTCCCGAATACTGGATACTGGCCGCAGTTAAGCGACTGCAGCTATCGAGCTCGGTGATACTCATAAATAAGACTTGCATTTTCAAAAACACCGAATTCAGGTAAGCCGTAGGTCTGATTACATAAAAATATAGGGCCTACCTAATGTTACCCATGTTTATGACATAATAAAAAAATTAACTCACCATCTGGACGGGACACTCTTATTTCTCTCAGGATGTGATTTTCAGGAAAGTGCTTGATACACAGAACTGTGTTGTGATTAACTATTAAATTCCCCCTGGGAATAGCCTTCTTCCATAACTTACCTCGTTCTTCATCAGAAGGAAACACAAATACCGGAGTGTACTCCCCTTCTTTATAATTGGCTTTGCAGCCAGGCACAGAGCAACTCTTAGGCATGGTGATTTCCCTCACTGATCATC
The DNA here is from genome assembly GCF_040414725.1 of Anabrus simplex. Taxonomy (NCBI): domain Eukaryota; kingdom Metazoa; phylum Arthropoda; class Insecta; order Orthoptera; family Tettigoniidae; genus Anabrus; species Anabrus simplex. The sequence continues at coordinate 312,692,860 of NC_090268.1, forward strand.
TTAATTCAAGTATATACAATTCGTTGTTAATAATAAAACACAGAATGCACTAACTCAATTAATTTTACATTATAAATATAATTGTACACAAATAAACTACAAAATTAAAACACTGAAGAACGATCTTTTTAACCTATAGCTTCACATAAATACACGCTCACACTAAGTTTTCTCACTAATTAACGACTTTCCACTTAACAATGCAGTCGATGACGACTCATTCTCACATATATCTGAGTGAGCACGCGGCCATCGTTAAAAATTTCAATAAAACTGCGAAAATCTATGTTTAACTCTACTAACTCCTGTGCTAAACTTCCCCCCTAACGATCAGCTGATTGCTTTCCCGCGCTCGTTACAGTACGGCCTGGATATCACGAAGGCAGTGTCAGTGCTATAGAGGCTGGCATGCCTCAAACCATATCTTCTTCTTCTGCTTCTTCTTCTATTGTCCTAGAACCGTGCTTGAGCCCCGGACTCTTCGAGAAATTTCTTTCAATTGTCAATTGTTCATCACTCTCTCCTCCCACCCTCTTATTCCAGATTATTTACATCGGCCACAGTATCACCCACATCATAGCTTGACGTGAAAAGTGATCGGTTATTTGTTTAAATCCACGAGTACCAGCTCGGCTGAAAGGAAATAGCACATTATCTGAAAGAGAGCTCCAGATTGTATAAATAAATTCACCAACAGCGAAATAATCTGAGGCTCGATTTGTCTTCATTTTGACTATTTTGCGAATAACTAGGGCCTGCCTCGCCGAGGCGGTAAAGGCCAGTTTGGATCCCTAGAAAGTACATGGGTTCCATTCCCCGTCTGGAAGTCGAAATATTTAAGGATTGAGATTTTCACTTCCAGAGGTGCAAATAGCCCTGAGGTTCACACAGCCTACACCAAAAATGAGTACTAGGTTAGTTCCTTGAGGAAAAGGTGGCCGGGTGTAGAGCTAACCACTCTACAGCAACAAGTGCCGAGGTTACTGATCGTAGAAGCCTTTACCTTCCACCACTCCAAGGCCCTTCATGGCTTGTACGGAGATGATTTTACTTTGCTTTTTAGCGAATAACTACAAAATATATAAATATACGTAAACATAAAGCAAATCAAACATAACCTGTGTAGTACACAAAACTTTCAACTCGAATATATAATATATTGGACGTAGACTTTATCAGAATAAGTTACGTCTTATTCACCGTGCGCTCTGTCGCGAACTGTATGCTATAAAAATGTTTCAGTACTGTACGCTGTTCTCATAGAAACAAGTGCACGAAGGTGGGATGAAATGAAGTAATGAAAAGAAAACGATAAAATTGTGGTGACAGACAGCTGTTGATTGATTGATTGATTGATTGATTGATTGATTGATTGATTGATTGATTGATTGATTGATTGATTGATTGATTGATTGATTGATTGATTGATTGATTGATTGATTGATTGATTGATTGGTTGGTTGGTTGGTTGGTTGGTTGGTTGGTTGGTTGGTTGGTTGGTTGGTTGGTTGGTTGGTTGGTTGGTTGGTTGGTTGGTTGGTTGGTTGAAGTTTCTGATATTCTTATACCAGATCGGTCATTGGAGCCATGAAGTAAATTTAAGAGTGAGACAAGAAATGCAAGGCGAGTCCCGCAAGTTGAACAGAATATCGTGGGTTTACAAGCAAAACATGGTAAGTCAGTTTTTGCTCGTATTACATTTCCACGCTGCCCCACGGCGCTTTTCTAGATTCTCTAACAAACCATCTGCATAATTCTAAAGATAAAAGTATAGTATTATTATCGTTATTTCGAGAGGAGATATTAGCAATTCAACTCTAAAAACTTTCAAAACTCTTTCTCAGAAGTAATATTTTTGACCAGAAGCGTTTTACTTGTAAAATCAAGATATCTTTGTGTGTCTAATCCGGGATAAGAATGAAGTATGAAGCACAAAATTATTACTTTATTTATATACTCGTAGATAAATAAACTGACAGTCAGATCTGATAATTTTATATGCGAACGGCAAAACACAGCTGTGTGTCTTGGTAAGCTCTCAGGAGGCGCACAAAATTCTCTTCAACCCACGCGAAGAGAACTTAAAAATTCAGCTTACAATAAACGGTTTAGGGTCTTCATTAAAGACGCTCCTAGCCCAAGTAGTAGATTGCAAGTGCTACTTACTGCTCCCTTCGGACGTCTGCGAGGGACGAGCGGATAATGATTTGAGCCATGAACACTTCCCGTACACGAAGGAGTCGTTCGTAATTGTACCATGTCATTATAGCCTCAGGTAGAGACCTGCATGTCTACATTATCACAGCTTCTAATAAATTCATCGAGGCCCGTATTTAGTAACCCTAAAAAAGCCTTTCAATGCATTTTAGTCCGACGCTTGTTGTATCTGTGGAAATATTATGAGCAGAACAACTTAAATTTGAGAGTTTGTTCGTATGTGGAGACTAGTCTCGAGAACCACTCAGCCGATTTTTTCACTAGTAGTTGGGCCGATGACCTTCGATGTTAGGCACCTTAAAACAACAAGCATCATCATCATCACTAGTAGTTTTCTTGTAAATAGTCAGAGAAATTGTGGGTCCGGTGCCATACAAATGTAATACGTAGCAATAACTATCAGTCCTATTAAAACGGAGTCTACTAAGATTTCTAAGTATTCAGTAATCTTTAAAACAGTTCCTATGCATTTTCTTCGAAAATCTATCAGTTTTACTGTACTCGAAGAAATATCTTTCCGTGTTTTGGCGCAATTTTTATCCTATAAAAATCAGAATAAAGTGAGTAAACTGTTAGGTGCATCAAGAAAGGAGCACCCGTGCTGGAATGAGAATTGAAGTTCCTGCAAAATGTCCTTATGCATTTTCGACAACAGATCTTCACACACATTACGTATACGGGACTACCACACATTTCTTTATAATAAATTCTTCTCCTTCCCTTCTCCCAGTTCATTGGGGTCAGCATATATTGCGGATATGGCCCAGTTTCACGGTCAGATGTCCTTCCTGTCACAACACAGTGTGGAGAGATTTATTCACTATCGCATGTTTCTGTCATGGGTGATGGTGTAGTATGTTGCTTGTAGATGAAGGGAAGTGTATTAAGACGATCACAAACAACCCACTCCCCGAGCCAGATGAATTAATCATACTCCGTTAAAATCACCAACCCGGACGGGAATCGAAGCTGACCATTCAGCCAAGGAGCCGGATTAACGTTCCTTATAACAATAACAATGATCGTCACTGCAGTGTGATTGAAAACTCGAAGTGGATTATAACACTACGGAGTTTCTCGGTAGCAATATCCTCTAGAATTCCAGTGAGCCCACAGTTTCCTCGAATATTGAAACATTGAAAAAAGGAAGACATTTGAAGGAGAAGGAATTAATAACGTCACACTACAGTACATTACTGAAATGGTACTAATTTACATTCCGATTATCTAATCCCTCTACCTTTGGGACTGGCTATTTGTTTCATCTTCAACATTAGATTTCAACCTACTTTAGGGCTCATCATCACATACCAGCAGGACGCCCATGGGTGTCAACTCGAAAGAATTGTATTAGGCCTAACCGAAATCCATACATTATTATTATTATTATTATTATTATTATTATTATTATTATTATTATTATTATTATTATTATTGTTATTGTTACGGAGTTATCCGTGGAAGGCAGAGGTGAAAGAATGTGCGGGCTGGAATGGGTCTAACTACAACTCTTAAAGATGAATTTAAAATTTAAATAAAGGTTATATTTTCAACAGATAACAACATTTAACAATTTTCACTAGGTGAAATAACAAAGAAAATCAGGTACAATGCAACTTTACAAAAGAAAGCACAAGTTAAGGGGTCTTTACAAATTCTGGGCTACGAGCCCAAATTCGTCAATCCTTGAGCTCTCAGCTCACAACCACAAAATACCAAAGGTCAGAACGCCCCTAATTACATGGAGCACTAGCTCCCAGCAATCAAAATGTTACGCCTTCCCGAGGCACCTTTCAAAATACCAGAAAGAGCAGACCCGCTCTCAATTTTACAAGCCTATCAAAGGCCACAATAAACTTTACTTCTAACTGCTCTCAAGGCACACTTACAAAGAAACAGGGGTACCTTGTACCCAACCTACAGGGCCTTCGCATGATGGAAAAACAACAGGTTAAGTTACTGGCCCAAAGTACAGTGAGGACTGGAGGCGTGAACTTGTACTCCTAAATACACATTTTAAAACCTAAGTGGCGCTCGGCTGATTACACAGGGGCTAATCCCAAGCTAGGGAGGTGACTCGTATGAGAAAACTTTAACACATTAAGGAAGAGAAGAAACGGTTATGAAAGCGTAGTCACCTCAACTTCAAATTGAAGGGGAGCTCGAGAGGGTAAGGCACTCTCTATCCCCGCTTTACAGTTAAAGAGATTTGTAGTTTTTACGTAGACAGAAATGGGATTTACATTTTAAGGAGATGGGTTACATATTAAAGGTTTCGAACCTTCCCCGCGACATAAACTGCTGAGCTAGCAAGAAAATATTTTAAATGGCCATTACCTTGTTGAAGATCTGTTGCCCGAAGAAAGAGGCGCTTCCCGCCCCCTGCTACATATCCACACGCTAAGCTAGATGTTATTGAAATGGCGAAGAGCTGAGAAAATCAGCAGTTTTTAAGCCCTCGTGGAAGCTTCGAGACCTTTCATGAATAATTAAGACACACCCACTCAACTTTATTGGGTAGCTATAAGTTATACATCAACATCGAAGAAGAAAGACCCTATTGGTCAAAAATTAATTTTAGAAATTCGGGATTGGCTGAGTTCAAAACTGGCGGAAAGAAAGATTAATATTGCCAACCCAAAAAATGAAAGAACAAAATTTTGTAAAGCCAAACTTTCGAAAACAAAATTTCTTCAAAAAGTTCCTTCCCTTCTCACCAGGGTGCTTGATCATAGTTTTTTGTAGAGACATCTGTCAGAGAAGGTCCACACTTCTTGGTCAACCAAAAAAAAAACCAAGAAACAAATCGAAATACACTCAATGGCATCTTCTGAGGAACTGTTGAATTAATTTAGTTGTTAAAGTTCAGAGTTTTTCCGGTAGAAGTAATTTAAGGCGGAACATTCAAATATGCGGCGTATAGGTGTACCAACCGGTACAATTATTATTATTATTATTATTATTATTATTATTATTATTATTATTATTATTATTATTATTATTATTATTATTTTATGAAATGATTCAATACAACGGTTTAGAAAAGAAAATAGTGAAGACGAGAATTCGGAGGATTTAAGACGTGGTAAGCAAGCCAGAAGCTTTGTATACAGCTGAAACAATGGATCTAACAAGCAAGGTATTTCTAGCATGACTGAAAATAATAATAATAATAATAATAATAATAATAATAATAAGGAAAGATATCGGTGCAGATCCTTGGACCTGGGCATGTTGATGGACATAGGAAACTGGATGAAATCTATGAAGAGGCATAAGGAAATTTGAAATCAATAAAACTTCGGTGTGATGCAAGTTGACTATTTACGCCGGCCGCAAAGTGATACGTAAGTTCATGAGGTGATGCAGGGTGATTCACTGTGAGTTTCTGCGATGATCTTGGTTGTTCATATTGTGTTCTGTATTTCGAAATGAAAGAAAAAATAATTGAAGATGAGCGTGTTTAAAGTTATGGGTGATACAAATCTTCTCGGCTCCAGTAGGCCTTGTAACTCTCAGTTTCATTCTTGATGAGATCACGCACTTCTTTGAACTGATCACGGTTTAACCTATGTTAGTTCGTGAATTTTTCATCATCAAATTTCTTAGCTAAAGCGAATTCCCCATGACTTAATCATTTTCTTTTTTCATATATGCACTTCTTCCTGCTTTTTTTTTTCATCATGCAATATACCGTTTCGAAAACAAAAAAAAACTTCTGTTTCGGAATCCGATGAAAAATGAAAACCTACAACCTGTTTTCCAGTCATTGACCGGGTCAGGGATGTAATGAATGAATCATAGTACGATGGGGTCGCCACTCCTAAAGTGATTTATTAATGACTGATAAATGCTATGAAATGAGACTGGAGAGTGTTGCTGGAATGAAAGATGACAGGGAAAACCGGAGTACCCGGAGAAAAACCTGTCCCGCCTCCGCTTTGTCCAGCGGTGAGAGGCCTACGCGCTGCCCGTCTGAGCCACGGAGGCTCGCTCGGAATCCGATAATGAACTCAAATCTATTAAAATAGCAGAACTATTCAAAGATTGCCAAATGAAGTTCTGCAGTAAATTACGTACTGGAACTGCGATACGACTTGCGATATTTGTCGCTGTTGGGGAAGAACTGCCATGAAAACTTCGGCATGAGTTAGCCTGCGTCACCTCACGGACCTGCGTCTCAGCTTGTGACCAGTCAAATAACCAAGGTCCGATGCTGAGGCGGAGTTTGTTGTTTACATGGGAACACACAACGAAATACAGACAGATACTACGTGCGCTATGTGACGGCCGTTCCTCGTTTTAGGTTCAAGGATCTGAATCCAACAACAAAATCCCTCTATTTATGGGCATCTCCTCGGTATGAACGAAGAGAGGCTCTTAGAAAGATTCGATTCTGAATCATTTTGAGCGAAGAAAGTTCTTCCTCACATGACTCAATGAAATTCATTCAGTATGGCGAAAATGGCATCGAAAGATAGGATATCCACGATAGGAAGAGTTTCAGGCTAATGATGCCACTGTTTAAGGATTACTGGGAAGAAGATGGAAGGAGTTCTCCAAAGGTTGTGTTACCAGAAGAAAGAAAATAAATGACAGAAGGAAGGAGTACACACTATGCAATAGCAGGAAGATTTTAAAATTCAAATTCCCTGCGCAGGAGTTGCCAAAGTCCACAGTGAATGTCCCCTTTAGTCCCATTTTCTGATACGAGTTCGGGAATGACGTGATACGATCTACAGAAGATGGCTTTTGTTTCTTATTCGTTTAACGTCGCACTAACACTCGAAGGTTTTCGGTGGTGCCGGAATGGGAAAGGGCTAGGATTGGGAAAGTAGCGGCCATGGCGTAAAATAAGGCACAGTCCCTAACATTTGCCTAGTGTGAAAGTGGTAAATCACGGACAGTCATCTCCAGGGCTGCCGAAGGTGGGATAAGATCCCACCATCTCACAAATGCAAGCTCACAAATACGTGACCCTAACCCCACGGCATGCCTTTGCTGGCAGGACCTAGTGTTTACAGTGCACTATGTCTTCTGGTATGGGCTAGAGCAATTTTGTTACTTTCATTGATCTGTCTCTGTCTTATCCTAGGCTTTGACAATATGGAAGTGACTGAGGTATGAGCGATGCTAGTAATGCCATTCCTTGTGCAGCCAGTCTCTGCTATGAACGGTGTGAAAATGTTGCTCATAGGGTCGGTTGGTGCATGCATTTCAGTGGGCTTGGCAGACTGATATGTAATAGCAACTTCTGGCTCGGTGAGGAAAGCAACGGGAAACTACCTCACTCCTCATTCCCCTAGTACGCCTCATCAGTGATGCCTAGGCCATCTATGACGGTTAATGGCAGAGCTGTTGAGGATCCAACCAGCCTTAGGGCTGAAGACTGAACATACATACATAACCCCACGGCCAACTCACTCGGTGAAGATGAAATGAATGAGGGTGGATTAAATTTGTTAATGAGATGGAATACCTTTGCTGGGGAGACTGGTGTTTACAGTGCACTATGTCTTCTGGTATGGGCTAGAGCAATTTTGTTACTTTCATTATCTGTCTCAGTGTTATTCTCAGCTTACACAATGTGGAAGTGACTTAGATATGAGCGATGCTAGTAATGCCCTTCCTCTTATGCACCAAGTCCGTTCTATGGATGGTGTGAAAATGTTGCTCATAGGGTCGGTTGGTGCATGCATTTCAGTGGGGTTGGATGACTGATATGTAACAGCAAGTTCTGGCTCAGTGAGGAAAGCAACGGAAAACTATCTCACTCTTCTTTTCTCTAGTAGGCCTCTTCACTGATGCCTAGGCCATCTATAACAGGTAATGGTGGAGCTGTTGGGAACCAGCCAGCCTTTGGATTGGGGACTGAACAAACATACATACAAGGAGGTGGAAAGGGAATTCGCTGTGGCCTGTGAATGGGAACTGTCCGGGCATTTACCTGGAAGTGAAAATCTGAAACCAAAGTAAACCATTTTCAGTATGCCGACAGTGAGGTTCGAACCCACTCGTCTCCCGAATGCAGAACTATATTAAATAAGTCGAGATTTGTTAGCAATATATTATAGACACTTTGATTATATTAGCAGTTTAGACTTTGCCAGTGACTTTGGTTTTTTAAGGTTTAAATTTAAATACTTTAATTGAATTTTGTACAAAATGCAAATTCGTGTCCTCATCGCGATGTTGTGCAGCAATGCTGAACAGGGGCCTTGTGGGTGGATGGGAAGATTCGAAGGGATAGACAAGGATCAGGGAAGGAAGCGGCCGTGGCCTTAAGTTAGGTACCATCCCAGCACACCCGCATTGGAGGTAAGCTGCATGTACCATTTCAACCACATACCAGCCCTCCTGCCATTCTTAAATTTCTGGCAGTACCGGGAATCGAACGCGGGCCCGCGAGGACGGCAGCTAACCGTTACGATATTGAGGCGGACATTGCATTTGGTGCTTATATTTCACTTGTAATGTTTTTTGTTGTTTTGTTTTAAAATGCCATTTGTTCGGGGCGTCGAAAAATAGAAATATTTTACCCCTACTTGCACCATGTGATATGAACCTGCGTGTAATTGGAATTGCGGTAGTGTAGAGTGTTGCATGTGAAGAAAGGAACATTAAGGACGACACAAACACCCAGTCCCCAGTCAAGGGATATTAATCATTTACAATTAAAAACCCCTGACCCGGCCGGGAATCGAACCCGGGCCACCGGGTGACAGGCGGATGCATTTCCCCTACAGCGCGGAGCCGGACTCTTGTAATGTTACTCAAAAATTGTATTACTATTATTTCTCGCGGTCTTATTCCTATCAGGTTTCATCTTTTTCTTTCTTAATCTGTTTACCCTCCAGGGTTGGTTTCTCCCTCGGATTCAGTAAGGGATCCCACCTCCACCGCCTCAAGGGCAATGTCCTAAAGCGTGAGACATTGGGTCGGGGGATAAACCTAGGGAGGATGACCAGTACCTCGCCCAAGTGTCTCACCTGCTATACTGAACAAGGGCCTTCTGGGGGGATGCGAAGATTGGAAGGGATAAGCAAGGATGAGGGAAAGAAGTGGCCGTGGCCTTAAGTTAGGTACCATCCCGGCATTTGTCTGGAGGAGAAGTGGGAATCCACGGAAATACACTTCTAGGATGGCTGAGGTGGGAATCGAACCCACCTCTACTCATTTGGCCTCTCGAGGCTGAGTGGACACCGTTCCAGCCCTCATATCACTTTTCAAATTTCGTGGCAGAGTCGGGAATCGAACCCGGGCCTCCAGGTGTGGCAGCTAATTACACTAACCACTACACACCACAGAGACGGATATCAAGTTTCATAAAAATGTAAACCGTTCGTACTGGAAACCAGCTGAGCTATTTCATCTCCCACTACAAGTTTATGGAAATAATCATTTTTAAAACTGTTGTGTAGGAGCCAGTGAGGAAGATAATTACTACGTTTACACTACCGCTAAATTCCTTAGCCGAACAGTAAATTAGAAAAGCGGAGAAACTTCACTGGTCCTTCCTTTTTCTCAATGAGCAAGTCCATTAGCCTTTCTCCATTCAGCCCACTCAGATCAAACGAACAGGAGATCTTTAAGTTTGACAGTCCTGTTTGCAATACAGTAGACATAAAAATAAAAGTGATGGCAGTTTACAAAAAAGTGTTCACGTTTATAAGGCAACTTGCTCAAAACTGGTAGCATCCAAAAGCGGAGGAAGATTGTTCTAGCAACGTGAGGGGAAGCTGAAGTTCTTTCTCTCAGGCCCACGCCCAGTCAACTTGACGTCGCTGTCGGGCTTAACAATTTGACGTGCTGATCATTGGGCCCTAGCTGAGTCTAGCATTGTGATCCGTTACCCCTGCGTACGTTCCTTTTACTTCCTTATTCAAATCTAACTCATGGCCAGAGAGAGGGCGTTACCCTCTAGGTGGGCCGCCCCACCCCTTGGCTGGGGAATGAAAACATTTATAGATACTTAGTACTATAAGAACTCATGACTAACACGTGTCAATCCTTGTACTTTTAGACCTAAGTAAAGCATTTGATGGGAAAATATTGCTAGCTAAGCTAAACACAAAGATTTTCTTCGGGCATACTGACGTGCCTGCACGCGTATTTAATCGGGCGGTAACAGTGCCTATCAGTAGGTAAGAAAGTATCATTCTGGAAACAAACTGAAGTTGGCGTAGTTAAGTGCTGTGTTCTAGCGCCTGTACTCTGTTCAATGTACTTAAATGGCTTACCAGAATATATACAAATTTGTAAATATCATTTCTACGCAGATGACATACAATTATATATACGTAGTAACCCAAAAGACTGCAACTAGATATTAATAAACTAAACGACAACCTGAAAACACAAAAGACTGGACTAAAAACAAATATCTTAAAGTCAATCCATTCAAATCGCAAGCAGTCATAACAGGCACAAAAATGATCATACCACATTGAAAAATGTTAACATTGCTCCAATCCTATTCCACGAAACATCTACAAAAATAAAGAAACTGTAAAAAATCTTGGTCTCATTTTTCATATGCATTTAACCTGGGCAGAGCACACCACGTAAATGTGCCAATGTTTTTCCTCTCCTTTGTATTCCCTTAAAAGTTTACGGGATCTCCTTCCATTACATAAGAGAAAGTTTCTTGTACAGAGCTTCATCCCTCTTATCTTCAATTATGGTGACGTAATATACAACAACCTAAACAATACACTTAGTGCTAAACTTCCGCGGGCTTATAGTACATGAATCCATTTTATATTAAATATGCCTAGGTATTGCTATATTGCACCCTGTCGTGGTTGTACTTAGCAGAGAGAAGAAACCTTCACTCGGTCTCACTTATCCACAACATCCTCCGTACATGTACACCAAGTTATATGAGAAGGAATCCTAAATACTTGTCATCCGCAGACAGTATTCCTACACAGCCAGAACAAACTTCTTCCATGCTGTGGTTCCTAATTTACCGCATGTCACGGTAATTCATTCCTGTAACCATACGCTCCTGATATTCCCTTCCGGCTGCAATCAGAGACCTACGTAGGAGAAATGTGCTTAAAAGGATATGTTATAAATGGTACGTAGACTTAAGCAAGTAGTATATGATATAATGTTTCCTGATACTCTCAGATATGTGTCTTTCGTTTCATAGTTAATTTTATATACGTAATTTGGAATTCTAAGACTCTGTAGTTCGTACAATATAACACATATAAGATAATTTATTTGGCATAACAGCAGGCTTCATAGCCTGAGCCAAGCTATAGAAAATAAATGAATACATAATAATAACTCATTCCTGACCTAGACCGACCAACCGACCGACCAACCAACCAACCCACCCACCCACCCACCCACCCACCCACCCACCCACCCACCCACCGACCGACCGGCCGACCGACCGACCGGCCGACCGACCGACCGACCGACCGACCGACCGACCGACCGACCAACCAACCAACCAACCAACCAACCAACCAACCAACCAACCAACCAACCAAACAAACAAACTCCATGGCTCTACTGAGACTTGGTCGCGCGTGGCTAGCTTTATTATTGGTTTCCTAGATCAGGGCCGCTATCTCACCGTCAGATACCGAGCGAATTCTAGGGTCAAGAATCTGTGAGTTTGCATTCTGAAGATAGTGGGTTCTAACCTCACGGTAACAGCACCGAAGGTGATTTTCCATGCTTTCCCATTTTAATACCAAGTACATGCTTGGGTTGCACCTTAATTAAAGCCAAGATTGCTTCCTTTATAGTCCTAGCCCTGTTCAATAATATCGTCTCCATAAAACCTGTCTGCATCAGTGCAACATAAATCAGATTGGGAAAAAATCACTGTCAGATATCTCCCCAATCGTTCTCACGTAAGCTGAGTGAAACTAGAACAAGTCCTCAGATTCAGGAAGAAGTTCCCTGACCTAGTCGGGAATCGAACACCGAGTCTTCGGGTAAGAAGTAGAGGTAAACCTCTCGGTCACAGGACCGGTGTCCTGTCCTAGACAGTGGTTAGTTTACGCAGCCTAGGATTTGATTTTTATGACATTCATTGCATTCAGCATTATATTCCGGATAACCTCATTTATCGTGAGGATTGTAACATATCTTTTACTTCTTTCAGGTCGAAATGATCGCTTAGATGATAATTTTATTATGCGTAGTAGTTTTTATCAACCAAAACAAACAACTAATATATAGAGTTAAATTTCTTTATTCCATTCCAGTTCCTAAATAGATTAGCGTACAGACGAGGATATGGAGTAAAAATGACAAATTATATTAGGTCACTATATCATCATTTCCTGTTCATTTGTCTAAGATTAGCACAGTACCATTTAAGCTACTGTAGCGTACCAGCAAATATGTTAGCAAGTGTAGAAAAAGCAGCAAGACTTCGCGGATATTGCCACGTATAAAAAAGGACAGATCCAGTTGTATTACTATGTAGATCATGCAAGGACAGCTAAGAACAGACCCTGACATCACCTTACAATGATTACAGTATTTGGAAGGTTTCCCTATATTCATTTTCTTTAAACTATAAAACCTAAAATATTTGTAAATTTTAGGGGAGCCGATGACCTGGATGTTAGGACCCTTTAAGAAACAAGCATCATCATCACCATCAGTTTTAGGTCGTTTGAAGTTAAATTAAATTTTAGGATGCCTAAATTGCGTAATTTAAATTTTAGTGCCTATTTATACTACTTTTATATTTCCCTTCTTTATACTGAGCCTTTCAAGAGTTAATGTATGTTCAGATAACTATTGCACATCCCGAGTTTTAGTCTCACAAATTTAATGATGCCCTACAGCAAGTATTCTTAAATTAATAATAATAATAATAACCATAATAATAATAATAATAATAATAATAATAATAATAATAAGACGAAGAAGGCATAACGAAGTTTGTTCGCAAACCAAATTACCCTGATGTCGGACAATTCTCAAGCCGCCATTTATGTATAGTAATGAAAGTTTGCTGGATTCCGAATATGTCATACAAGTGATGGAATTTTAGTCAACTGATAACAGTGATGCGATCGGTTAGTTGTTTTATTTCTAGGATAGCAGATTTGGTACTGACTGAGGTAGGTGACACTGGAGGATGTTAGCCTAATACACGTCCGTGTCGTTGGCTTCTGATAAGCTTAAAAACCTCTTCCATTAAGAATTTCCTTAACACCAGTGCCTTCTAAATTTTACAAGAATTGAAATAATGTTAAGCAAATATTTATAGAGGTTTAATTGGAATGAACACGATAAATGCCATGAGAGACGATTGGAGATGGATGGTTACCTGACAGACCATTGGAGGCACATATCGTTTTCAATGTCGCTCAGAATGTCTAGTTCACAGGCACGTTACTGGCTAATAGTGGGCAACATTGGATGCAGGAAAATTATGGATATTTATTTTTGGATGGTACGAAAAATATCTGTGTCTAAGTAGGAAGATGCTCTATTTATTTATTTATTTATTTAGTTATTTATTTATTTATTTATTTATTTATTTATTTATTTATTTATTTATTTATTTATTTATTTATTTATTTATTTAATTTATTTATTTATTTATTTATTTTTGCCTTTATTTACATGGCGTGACTCAGCAATGAAGCCTGCTCTTCTGCCAGACCATATCTTACATTGTGCATACAGTTGAATAATATATTACACATATAATACACACTATAATACTCGTACTAAACAGTACACATAGTTATAAAAGCACATTTAAGGAAAGAAAAAGAAATGTATCTAAAATAATCCAGAATAATTAATTCTGTCGTAATGCATCAATAAAAACAAATTTAGTAAAAGTTTCTACAGCAGACGTAGTTCACAAAGTGGTCATCGATAGGGTCGATAAAAGGAACTAAGCCGACTCACAATTTGCATCACGAGCAGCGAATGAAGAACGAGCCACTGTATCTGTAAATTAAGTTCGCTTCATTTAATCAAAAGATAAATCCTTTGGTGTCTTCAACTATTGAGCACTATCGGACTAGTGACAGCTCTTGAAAATCATGCATTGGACCATGATATAGAGATATTATCATAATGTTATTGGTTTAAAGCCTCACTAACTACATTTACGGTTATTGGAGACCCTGAGATGCCGGACGTTTGTCCCACAGAAGTTATTTTACGTGCCAGTAAATCTACCGACAGAGGCTGGCATATTTGAACATATTATACCACCGGACTAAACTGGGATCGAATCTACCAACTTTGACTTACGAGATCAGCACTGTACAGTCTGAGCTACTCAGCCCGACACAAATGTCCTAAGTAAATTATCCATAGTTTTCATGTGGTGGAGGTTTTCCATCAGCAGCTAATGTCGTGCATTTGAAACATAATTTTTGTTATAAAAAACCATGTGTTTTCCTGACCTAGAAATGAGATGGGTTTGTCGTGAGAAAATTAGTTGGATGATTACCACAAACGGTAATACCCCGTATATACAAGTTTTGTTACGTTAGAATGTGCAACTAACTGATTTTTAAATCCGCTTGCAGTAATATTAAACTGTATTTGAAGTCCGAAGTTTTGTAATAGTGTAGGTTGCGAGATAGGATCACCTTACAACCAGATCTCTAAGTCACACTCGATTTAATTTATCGCAGACACGATCTCTTAAAGTCACAGTCCACTTAGTGTGCTGTGCATGACGTTTTCATTCACAGACAAGTTATCTGTTGGAAACATGATTTCTTGGCACGGCACTTAAACATTCTTAGAAACTGTAGAGTGCGTAGTTCCTGACTCTTACATATTAAAGAGAAAATTATTGTTAATCGAAGAAATTACCACATTAACCTCGTACCGAAGTTCTGCAGGATAATATAAGGAAGTTTATGATTCTGGACAGGGATGGCTAACTTCATACTATAACTCAATAAAAAACAATTAGTAGCTATTCAGAAGGCATGAAACATTATTCATTTACACTTCAAAGCTGGGAAAGAAACCCATTATAATATTTTTTAAGGTATTCGGATAGATTATTTAGATTCCTAATAATTATAATATCTATAGTTTTTATGCCGGGCCCGTGGTGTAGGGGTAGCGTGCCTACCTCTTACCCGGAGGCCCCGGGTTCGATTTCCGGCCAGGTCAGGGATTTTTACCTGGACCTGAAGGCTGGTTCGAGGTCCACTCAGCCTACGTGATTACAATTGGGGAGCTATCTGACGGTGAGATAACGGCCCCGGTCTAGAAAGCCAAGAATAACGGCCGAGAGGATTCGTCGTGCTGACCACACGACACCTCGCAATCTGCAGGCCTTCGGGCTGAGCAGCGGTCGCTTGGTAGGCCTAGGCTCTTCATGGGCTGTTGTGCCATGGGGTTTGGTTTTTAATAGTTTTTTATAAATATGATATCATAATGTACCGTATACTGTCATAATTTTGGCCTAGCTCAGGGGTATAGCGCGTGGTGCGTCCGGATGTGGGCAATAAAAAAATATCTAACTAATAAAATACACCAAGGAAAATGGATTGGTAATAGTACATATAAATCTAGTGAATGTGAATTCAAGTAATTGGTTAAAATATATTTATTAAACTAAAATATGAATTGGAAATCATACTAAATAAAAATTCTAAATCGAATGAATAACCGACCATTGGTTAATCAAAGAAAAAAGACAAGCATGTATACATGAATTAACATTATTAAACAAAACGTTTACAAATAAAAAACTGGTAATGAACCCGAAAAATGACATTTTTGTTACATGGAATATGTCTGAAATATATTAAATTTTGTCGCTCGCCTTGTTAAATCCCTAGATCTTTGCCCGAGGGCTAGATTTCAAACCGTTCATGATATGCGATAGTGACACCCGATACACTAGTAATTGTCCTAAATTATAAATATACATTCCGATCACTCGGGTACAAATACTGTATATAAAACACTTGTTCAGGACTGCGTCCGAAGTATCCTTCCAAAATAATCACAGATTCGAATTATTAAGGGTCCGAATCCATGATCACGGATAAGGTCAGAATCTCTCTTCCCAAAATGGTCATCGGGATATGTCTCCCCGTTACCAAATAAAAGACAACATCACAACAAAATACACTGGACACAACAATACAGATCACAAGATAAATAAATTAACCACACCTTCAAAATAAAGCACTCATAATATACACACTGAAGTTGATAGAGGTGTCGGGTCAGGAACCCAACATATCTGGGCACGGGACATCGCAGATCTCACACATAGACACAGCATAGCAGTAGTATTTGACATGACAGGGAAATCAGCTGTTTGGCAACGTATCATCAACTGATTGGGCTCTGTGGTCAGGCAATTCACGAAGATAATGGGATCATTTGTAACAACTTTTACTTATTCTTCCTTCTGCCCTTAGCCTACAAGTGAGTCAATGGCGCTTTCACCTGGGAAGAACAATAACACGTCGGCCCTAGCCAACATTCTCAGTGCTTCAGAATGGCGCGCAATTCTGACCAGCAAAATAGAGCTCACAGCCTTACATAATCTCGTATAAAATAGCCTGGCTTATTAACTCATCAATATAAAATTCCAAATATAACATAGTGGCTTTCATTACCTACCTTTGTCATCTCATGACCGTAAATATCCATAGGCAATTCTCTAGCCTCATATATAAATAAAGTTCGACGCCCGGTACATTCATGAATTCGCCTGCCACCACACTTAAAGACCCTATTCTACTTTCGACGTTGAAAGATCTCCCGTTGCGCCTCCTCACAGCTGAAATTCGTGCATCATGCAATAAAACAATCCTAACATATACTGTATCTAGTCAAACATCTTTGACATTACGACGCTGATGGCGTACAACCCATTTGTTTTTATGAAGAATCTGCCCATACAACTCTATCTAAAATCAACACACACAGGAATAAAATATACAAATAACACTAACACACCCCTACATCTGACCTAGTCTCTCCCTTGTTCCCGTCATCTCATGACTGTAAATATCCATAGGCAATTCTCTAGCCTCATATATAAATAAAGTTCGACGCCCGGTACATTAATGAATTCGCCTGCCACCACACTCAAGGACCCTATTCTACTTTCGACGTTGAAAGATCTCCAGTTGCGCCTCCTCACAGCTGAAATTCACGCATTATGCAATAAAACATCCTAACATATAATGTTTCTAGTCCAATCATCTTTGACATTACGACGCTGATGGCGTACAACCCATTTGTTTTTATGAAGAATCTGCCCATACAACTCTATCTAAAATCAACACACACAGGAATAAAATATACAAATAACACTAACACACCCCTACATCTGACCTAGTCTCTCCCTTGTTCCCATCTAAATATATACCACTTAGCTCGGGGACTTGGCTTGCAAACAGCCGTGAACGTATTTAACTTTACTAAAAATGAGCAAAAGAAATGCCACTCTGGGTTACATGTAAAGATTAATATACTTGTTTAAATCGGCCCAAAACTAGTGCATCTACATATAACTTCACATGATTATAGAAAAGAAGGACTTAACTTGGCAGCAACCTCTCCATCAGCGACGAATCATATAACCGGTATGTTATGCATGCTTAGCCCATAACTAAGGTACACAGCGCAGGGATGAGGGTCCCCTTGTCGACTCCTGGTTGCTTCATGATTGCTGTCTACTTGATGTCAGTCGTATCTGGAACTGTTGAATTAAGTTAGAACCATCTACTTCTCCGCTTAGCGTGCTCTAATGCACGATCGCAACCTTAGTGCTGGCTATTAATTGACTATAGCTTAAGCACAAATATGGGTCCAATCTACGCGGCACTAAATTAAGGGAACTGGGCCCGGTTGCAATCTGTCCTTGTCAGCGGTTATATTGTAAACGACTCGCACACGTTAATTACACTGTTCGCGTACGCGTTAGATATTATTTTTAAATGCATATTGTCACTAGCTCTTGTGAGATAAATAACAGCGATTCTATTTCAGTTTAAGAAAACTGCACAAAATGATCGTCTTACCGGCTCGCGAATCACGACACATCACACTTGGCGTTCAAAAGTAGAAGGAGAGCCCTTCCCTTCACAGTGCATATTTTAGTCTCTCGAGGTCGCCAGCTCTAAGGGAAACCACCGGTAAACAAACCCTTCTTCTTTGTACGAGGTCGCCAGATGTTAACGGCTGCCCCCGTAAATACGCATATTTCTCAGTTTAGCACAAGTAGATAGTTTTAAGAGCCTAAGTTACTCTTTAATCATAATCTTAATTATGTGTGGTGTCATATCTCTGGAATTTAACATAATGGTGGATTAATTGATTAAAATTGAAGTGATTTCATTCCTGGAAAAGAGAAGTTTGTCAACATGTGAAAAATGTTCGGTACATCCCCTCGTTTATATATCACCCCCTCCAGAGTTTGCTGTGCGCTCGGATACGCCGCTATTGGGGTATACATGATCGAAATCACGGCTTACGGCTCAGGTCCACGAGAGGAATGCCTTTCTACGGGAGCGCTACAGAGTTTTCACAGCCTATGGCAGGGCCATCCAGGGTTCCATCCTTCATCCCTCACGACTATATTTAGCGCTTAAATGAATTCATGCCACAGTGTTATAATAAATAAATTGTAGCATATTATGATATGGTTCAGTATGTTTAGCTGAAACTGAAATGAATTGGATCTCCGCGTTTTTATTGACCTTATTCTCCTACCTAGTGGATAGTAGTTCGAATTCCTCCATTATAAAACCAGCCAAGTGCTGGTAAGCCTCTTGGAGCTAATATT
This sequence comes from Anabrus simplex, assembly GCF_040414725.1. Classification (NCBI taxonomy): domain Eukaryota; kingdom Metazoa; phylum Arthropoda; class Insecta; order Orthoptera; family Tettigoniidae; genus Anabrus; species Anabrus simplex. The sequence goes on from NC_090268.1 coordinate 312,711,857, forward strand.
TTAAATATTATAGATGCAAACACAAACACCTAAATAGATGTTAGTTTCACAGATATTATTCTATAGAACTATAAAGTTTTACGCTCCTTGACTAAATGACCAGCAGAGTCGCTTTCGGTTCAGAGGGCTCCGTGTTCGGTTCCCAGCCGTGCGGAGATTTTAACCTTACATTATTAATTTACCTGGCTTAGGCCCTGGGTGTTTGTACTGTCCCCTACATCCCTGTAAGTCAGACACCACGCCTAACACTACAATGACGCGCAGTTTCCCATGCACAGCAAATACCACCCATCCTCGTCGGAAGGTCTGCCTGCTGACTAGGGCTGCATTAGTCTAGCAATAGCAACATAAAATTATTATTATTATTATTATTATTATTATTATTATTATTATTATTATTATTATTATTATTATTATTATTATTATTATTATTATCCACAATGTCCTTAATAGTCATCCCAAGAATAAGAACTTCAACTGATCATACGTGTGAAATACCATAAATTCAGCATGGCATGAAGAGGAAATACTGGACAGACTGTGATGGAGTTACGGCCGTAAAGTGGCCGCTGTTGGTGGTCACAGGCGCGACAGAATTGTTGGCTGTCCGTCCGACTGCGCGGACGCCTCCACTTTCTTGCACTGCCGGTACTCTCCGGTACGTTCTGCTGCAGACTTCTTGGGCATACTCGAATCATCAGATTTTGCTCTATACTGATGAACGTGTTTTCGATAACTTTTGATCCATTTAAACCTAAGATGGACAGTTCCCAAAATTTAGCGCAGTTTTCAACATTTCAACTCACCTTGCCACGATATTATAGATGTTATTGTGACTAATAACTAGTACGAGAGAGTTCTACGAAGCGAATGTAATGCCACCATTTGCAACATTGTAACTGCTATGCTAAATTCACTGCGTCGCGACAATATAGATTTCAACAAAAATGGTGGATGCCACCGCACCAATCACTCGCCATGACGTCAAATTATTGAAATTAATTTCAAGAATATGTTCGTTCTTCAACCTTTTTAACGGTATATTAACCGTACTTAGATACCATTTGTAGTTGCGAAGCCAAACGTACTATACTCGTATTTTCCTGTGTGACGCTCGAAATCCGAATTGGGGCTACGGTGCATGAACGAAACGAAAGACGTATTCTACTTCAATATAAGTGTAAAGGACTATTATCGAACAGTAAAATGACATGAAACGCAAAGGCTTAATTTATCTTTGAAAAGGCTACAACGGCCACAACTGAATACGCAAAGTCATCTCCGTACAGGCCATGAAGGTCTTTGGAGGGGTGGAAGGTAAAGGCTTCCACTATCCGTAACCTCGGCACTTGACGGCGTAAAATGGTTGGCTCTTCGTCCGGCCGCCTTTGCCCCCAGAAACTAACCTGGAACTCATTTTTGGTGCAGGCCGAGTGAACCATGTGCACCTCCGAAAGTGAAAATCTCGTTTCTTAAATTTTACGATTTCCTGACGGGGATTCGAAACCACGTCCTTCCGGGAGAACCGAGCAAGCCTTTACCGCCTCGGCCAGGCAGCCCCTGAATAAGGTTTAAGGGTACTCTTAATGTGTAGTTCAAAAGAAATCCACAAGTCTTCAGGTGTTACCAGGATTTTTCTGAAATGTTGTATGTTTCAGTGTTAAAAATCTTACTGAATTAAAAAAATTAGTCTCAGATGAATAAAACCGATTTTCAGACAAGTTTAGGCATCAGCAATTTTATCAAAATATGTCTGCAGTTGCCGAAGCAATATAAATTTCTTTACGATCATTTCACCGTCTCCTTCTTCTTCTTCTGATTATTAGTATTATTATTATTATTATTATTATTATTATTATTATTATTATTATTATTATTATTCAAGTCTACGTAGTTCATGCATTAGGTTATTGGTTAATAAACTTCTAAACTGAGTATCTGCCATTGACTACAGCCCATTTAGATTATTAAAACACGTATTTATTTTTCAAATTTGTATAATAAACGCTTATTATAGAAACATGTTCACCTGCGCAGTCTAACGGTTAGCGATATTAGTGGCCGTCCTCGAAGGCTCGGGTTCGATGTTGGAACCACCAGATTTTGTTTTTTACAATTGGCTTTACGTCGCACCGATACAGACAACTCTTATGGCGACGATGGGTTAGGAAAGGGCTAGGAGTGGGAAAGAGGCGACCGCGGCCTTAATTAAGGTAGAGCCCCAGCATTTGCCTGCTTTTAACACGGGAAACCACGGAAAACCATCTTCAGGGCTGCCCACTATCTCCCGAATACTGGATACTGGCTGCACTTAAGCGACTGAAGCTACTATAAGGTAGGCAGGAGGGCCGGTACGTGGCTAAATAGGAACATGCAACTCACCTCCATTGGGATGAGCCTGGAATGAGTTGCACCACCTCAGGATGAGAACACGAATTTATATTTTATATTGCCCAAAAATATCACTGAGTTAAAATAACGATTTCATAGAACAGATATTGCTATATCTTAGACATTTTACTGACGATTTGAAGACGTTAAGATCATGTTGAAATGCCATGGTGAATGGAAATCACATAGCATTTTTAAAGGTACCACTAACCAAGGAACTTCATTTAGTTTAAAATATAATCCCTCAGCACGAGAAAGCCACCAACAAGTATTTTATACCGCTAATTGAAACAGGTGTTCCTAAAAGTAACACCTCTGCATAAACTCGTCGTAGCACAATTAATATTCAGAACATAGACTTGGCAACTGAACGCTTCAATCAAAATCACGTCATTTTCGTAATGGATATCATATTCAGATCCATTATTTAAATATAGATGCCAATTATGCCAAAAGTCGTAAAGTAGTGCACCTACTTGAAATTCGCAGCACACGTTGTTCAAATTGCTCTTGAAATAGACCATCCTGAATTAAAACCTACTCGCTTATCTCTCACTTAAGTTAGTCCATTTTTAAAATAACCCCGATAAATCAGGTATCGAGCTCTTGATGGCCCTTGTAAAATTGTAGATTAATACTCTTGCCTAATCATAAGAGTAGGTAATAGGCTGTTACAGCTCTGAGTTCACGCATTATTGTGTTCTAACCGGATAGTTGCGCGTTGTTTTATGGCTTAAGGTTTCATACTATCCACAGCCAGGTAGTCTTCCATAGTATATAAATTTACTCTCCTACAAAATATATATGACCCGCCTTAATAGAAATCTACCAACATGAATGGAAATATACTGACTTAAACTGAAATAGTGTATATTTCTTAAACCATTTCTCATGTACACTTTCCCGACAGGAGGATTAATAAGGGAGATATTAACGGAATATTCCTTCGTAGCGTAACGGTTAGTGTTATTAGCTGCCGTTCTCGGGGGCCCGGGTTCGATTCCCGGTACTACCAGGAATTTAAAAATGACAGGAGGGCTGGTATGTGCTTGAAATAGTACATGCAGCTCACCTCCATTGGGGGTGTGCCTGAAAAGAGCTTCACCACCTCAGGATGAGGACACGAGTTCACTTTTTTAACGGAAAATTTTACAGTCCAAATTCTAGCGGACATAGCCCAAAAGCAGATGCACGCAGAGCAGAATTCTTATAACTAGAAAACTACTGGAAATATTTAAACAAACTTCTTATTTAGAATTCACCTATCCAAAGGTGGGTTTTTGGGCCAATGCCATTTCAAAATTCCTGAGTGCATTGGAGGTTTATAGGAAGTTTGGAACAAAATATGACACATACCAATATTAATGGAAATTTATTTCAAAACCTGACCGCGAGACACAAGCTCATGTCCACCAGAGTACATCCTCCCTTACCGATTACCAAAAATAACATCGTCCGTCGTAATTCACAAGAGCTATCTATGAATCTGATGTCTCCCTATGAGAAGTTCAGAAATCTTACAATTATTTAACTTATGATTTTCTTCACTGACTGAGATGGATATTGTGGATACGATGCTATCAATATATAATTTGTCTCCGTTCACCATTTACCACTTGCTAATATATTCCTCCCTCAAGCCAACTGGCTTTAGAGATTCTACAAGTCTATTTTACCCACTTACTTTAAGCCTTCTTCTTAATGTTACCTGGCGCAGATCCACACTCTCGGACCATTGAATGATGACTGACGCTCACTTTTGTTTTTTTTTTTCGGGGGGGCCCCCGAAGCCCGCTTCCCCCGCGTGACCATCGACTCAATCTACATGGCCTCCGACATGCTATTATTTCTAAGAAGAAGAAAGAGATAGCAGGACGCTCACGGTTGAGGAGGGAGTATTTATGCATGTAGAAGGGCGCTCTGCTTGGCGTTAAATACTGTTGTGCAATCATTCCATTTGATGACCACTGAACCGATTTCTTCGAGACTCACCCTAGAGATTAAACCTTTTTTTTTTTCAGTCATGATGGTGTTGTTTGCTAATTTTTCCTGTTTCATTAACGGGCGTAATTAATTTATTTCTTGCACGAGGATTCCCGCGTATTTTGACTGCATGTCCTTAACACGTGTTCACTACCCTGCCGGTATGGATGCCAACTTCTCTCTAGGCCTAATTAAGTACATTTCCACCCTGTGGAATATAGCTTCATCAGATATTTCCCAAAATTCTTAATTACTTATTTCTTTATTAATGACCGAAATGTTCCGACTTCGTTCGATGTTTGGTGGGCCACTACCCGCCGTGGGTTGTCACGCCACAGAACGTGAGATGAGCTTGCAATAAAAATATGGATGCACTTCATCTTGTAGTTGAAATCTTCAGCAAGGTAGAGTTATGGCTTCAATAGAATTGCCACTTGTTGTACATTATAAAAAGAAACAAACAAAAAATGCGGAAAAGTAAAGTTTTCAACACAGCAAATGACATAATTAATTCGAATCAATGTCATTGTTTTCCAATTATACCATGTGATTAGAACAAATTTGAGAATGGCAGGCTTCTCAGTACACGAGTTTCAACGTTATACAAACTGAAGAGCCGGGCTGAGTGGCTCAGACGGTTAAGGCTCTGGCCTTCTAACCCCAACTTGGCAGATTCGATCCTGGCTCAGTCCGGTGGTATTTGAAGGTGCTCAAATACGACAGCCTCGTGTCGGTAGATTTACTGGCACGTAAAAGAACTCCTGCGGGACTAAATTCTGGCACCTCGGCGTCTCCGAAGACCGTAAAAGCAGTTAGTGGAACGTAAAGCAAATATTATTATTATTATTATTATTACAAATTGAAGCTATAATAATTTTAGACGGTAAAATTAATATTGAAGAAAGTCGAGTTAAAGCCACAGATATGTTATATCACGGAAGTAATAAAGAGAACTCATTGTGTTCCTCAGTATCCTAAGTATTATCATAATTAGTAATGGCGTGTGGCCTCCGGAGGGGCCTGATGCAGCTCTAGCGAGTTGACACCTAATAGGCGATCAGTGCGTCAGTGAGGATGGGGCCCTGTGTATGATGGATTCTAATTCTAAAAACCACACACACACACACACACACACACACACACACACACACACACACACACACACACACAACGAGTAACCGAAACATTGGAATTAACCAATAAACGTTAAAATACCAGTTCTGGTGGGGAATCGAACCTGGGCCACCTGGACCAAAAGCCAGCACTCTAACCATTTAGCCATGAAACAGGACATCATCACGGTAACTTGAGATAAATAAAAATCTAAAAAATAAAAATATCTACAGTACATAGTCTCACAGGTTTACGTCACAACTCCGCGGAAAGTCATACTGTAGAACCTCATTAATCCGGACTAATTGATGCTCTAGTTTGTCCAAATTAATGAAAGGTCCGATTAAATACAATTACTTACGAAATGAGCCAACACTTTATTCAGTAAAAATAACGTGTACAGTACAGTGTTTTAAATGTAAGAAATACAAAGGTTATTTAGTATACAAGATATAATACAATACAGTATTAGGCCCTACAAAATACAGATTAACTATTGCAGTAAAAAAATGGAACATGACAATTAAGGCACACCTTCATTGACTACACTTGACACGCTTAGAAACTGCTGATCTTTTGTTCTATTTTTGACACTAATTTATTTAATAATGAACTCATGCAGATGGCTCAAATGTTCGTAATATGCAGATATGTTTTCATCGTTGTTATTTTCAACGTATTTATTGACAATGTTTAGATGGTCTTCACTAAGTATTGACTTAAGGTTAGTAGTATCACGTGCTTCATCCTTGTCACATTCATCCGTTTCAGAGCTTTCTGCGCTCCTAACTCAGATTTATGCTGTAATTGTACTTACGTATTTTATTATTATTATTATTATTATTATTATTATTATTATTATTATTATTATTATTATTATTATTATTATTAAACGGTTGTCCGGATTAAGCGAAGTCCAGACTAATGGGATCCAGATTAATGAGGTTCTACTGTACTCACAACTTCGGCCTTAATTGTAATATAAATGGTAGAATTATGTACTAAATTTATTCTGACAAAATGCAACAGATCACATCTGTAGATGATGTGCACCTTTGTATGATTTCTTTTAATATTAGAATCTTCAGACACAATTCAGGACCTAAAGAATAGTAACGGGCTCATTTGCAACCATTGTGTTTCTCCCACCGGATATTCAAACAAAGTGATCTAATGAACTAGTAACTGCGTCTGGGCTACGGCCAAACCACATCTACTGTAGCTTCCACCCGAAGGTGCAGTCAAGGTTGGGTTTGTAAGTACAGGCTGTGTATTCGTTCTTCGTTACTCCACACGTGGATGTCGAGTGAAAAGGTTCATTACTACGGCTGTATTCTCGTGTATTTAACCGTGAAGCGCATAATTGCTCAGCATATGTTTTCTACTGAACAATGTGTTTTATTTATGATTCACAATATGTATGAACTCGGTCGACTTGTCAAGTTCAATAGCAATTTCAAGGAAGATTCCCAAGTGTAAACGTTTCAGCTCATTAAACAATCCATCCCATGTACAGCAATCATCAGGTAAGCGGAGTAGCCTATTCAGCGTTAAGAAACCAAACAGGCAGCGAAGTATTATGGAGGCAATTGGCCACGACTGCCTGCCTACCGAACAACATTGACCAATTACCACTTCAACGAAATAAAATTTCGTCTTTTCGATGATAATGTTGACATCATATTCCCGAATATACCAGTTGAGATTAAAAATCTGCCATTATAACCAAATCTTCAAATTACGGTAACTATTGCAATGTAGGTAAATTTCAACTTGTTCAGCCGCGTTCAAGTAACAGCTCTGCCACCAAGGTAGGGCAGGTTTAGGAGTCCGAGTGTGGTACACTCAGCCTCATGAATACCGAAGAGGAGGGAAGTAGATCTTATAACCAGGAAGTCGATAATCGTAATTTTTGACTCGTTTTTAGACACGTTCCGCAATAGACAACGGCCGCTTTGATCACAATAATAATAATAATAATAATAATAATAATAATAATAATAATAATAATAATAAACCAAAACGCGTGCCATAACAGCCTCCAAGGGCCTTGGCCAACCAAGTGACCGCTGCCCAGTCCGAAAGCCTGCAGATTATGAGGTGCCGTGTGGTCAGCACGATGAATCCTCTCAGCCGTTATTCTTGGCTTTCTACACCGGAGCCGCCATCTCATCGTCAGATAGCTCCTCATAGTAGTCACGTACGCTGAGTAGATATCGAACCAACCCTCAGATGCAGGTAAAAATTCCTGGCCTGACAGGAAATCGAACCGGAGGCATTCGGCTAAGAGGCAGGCACGCCACTCCTACACCACAGGGCCGGCAGTGATAATAATAATAATAAGAAGAAGAAGAAGAATTGCAGTCAATGGCCGTAAGGTGAAGTTGTGTAAATAATACATAAAAGTTTATTCTCCTAATTATTCCGAGATAATGTACCGTACATAAAATGTCTGGAAGTAAGTTATTGACCGAGCAAGTAGCCGCATGGTTTGGATCGCTTAACTGTCAGCTTGCATCCGGGAGATAGTTGGTTCGAAATCTACTGTCGTCAGCCCTCATGATGGTTTTTCGTGGTTTCCCATTTTCATACCAGGCTAATGCTGGGGTTGTACTTATCTGTGTCGATGCGACGTAAAGCAAGTTGTAAAAAAGTTATTGCATTCATGTATGCCCTAAAAGTACAAAAATTATGCCAAAGTTTGGAAATACGAGGGAAAATAAATTGTCCACAATTCTACACCTTTCGGTGAATTTTAACTCCTTATTATTGGGCACAGTGGACTGTTCATCCGATAACAGACAGAATAAATTGATTTAGGTTGTTCCTGCTATGACAACGCCAAGTTATTTAAATAAAAGTGCATACAAAATACTTATCTTAGTCTTAAATTTCCACAGAGTTGCACTGAGTGACGATGTCCATTTTCAACATCTCAAACTTCAAAGAAGAAACTCTAGTCTCGGAGAAACTGCGTTCCACGTCTCAGGACGTAAAGAGGCTATATTCGAGAACAATCAGATTATTAGTGGAAAGTTATGGTTACCTCCCATCCAGTTCTGCTTCCTTATCACTACGAATGTCATCGATTTCAATCAGTCTTGAATATTCTGGAGTTATTTAAAGCAGGTTTTGTTATTTTGCATTATCCCTCCCACTTACGTCATACTGAGCTCCCACTAATTCATATTTAGTTTGATTTACACAACTGGACGTCCACAGCCACAAGACGAGTAATGGATTTTGAAATTATGCTGAAATTTAATCTTAGGTTGGCTAAGTTCTTTGAAATGTTGTCTGAAAAAACATCTGTATAGTTTTCATGGAGAATGGTGCATGTCATTTGAAAATCACCAGTAATCAAGGGGTTTACGAAGAGATGAAAGAAATGAATACTGCTTGGTCAATGGCTGAAACCATTATAATATAATATAATCTATGCTACTATACCATTCCTTTAGTGAAAGGTGATAAAATATAGTGTACTATGAATTTATATGGCCAGCCCCGTGGTGTAGGGGTAGCGTGCCTGCCTCTTAACCGGAGGCCCCCGGGTTCGATTCCCGGCCAGGCCATGGATTTTTCCCCGGACCTGAGGGCTGGTTAGAGGTCCACTCAGCCTACGTGATTAGAATTGAAGAGCTATCTGACGGTGGCATAGCGGCCCCGGTCTAGAAAGCTAAGAATAACGGCCGAGAGGATTCGTCGTACTGACCACACGGCACCTCGTAATCTACAGCTCTTCGGGCTGAGCAGTGGTCGCTTGGTAGGCCAAGGCCCTTCAAGGGCTGTAGTCCCATAGGGTTTAGTTTGGTTTTATGAATTTATATGACCAATAACAATCGTGTCATTGCCTTCTCAAGTGCTAAACATGTGTTTATTTCAACTTGGAAAATTTTTAAAACAGGTCACGATGAAAATATGACGTCATTAAAATTCTAACCCTCGTCATCATCCTCATTATCATCATCATCATCATGATAGTTCCGAGATCACACAAGGAGACAGAATTATGGAAATGGACTATCATTGTATGCGCATTCATTTTGAAGTGTTCCTCGGGAAGCGTTGAAGACATATCAATATTACCTTGTATAGACCTAAACCCTGACCCTTAATTATTTGTGGTAAACGAAGTGAGCCTCAACGATAATTAGTGAGGAGTTTTATGAGGCTCATATTGAAGAAGATGAAGAAGAAAAGGAGCAGTGGCACCTTGTTTCCATGTAATGTGTAGCAAAGACTGGAAGGCAGACATAAAATATGGTCAATCGGTCGATTAAGCAGGTGATGGGGGAGGTGGACAGGTGATGCGACACTCGTCCGACAGTCAGCCATGCACTTTATAACGCTGGTCTGCACGTTTGCAAGCCGAGTCTGGAATACTAAACACGACAACTTTACAGGGTGTTGAAAAGCTAATGCACCATAAAAGTGATCACACGCTTCCTGTCATCCGCATGATCACGCCAATAAAACGTCTCTTTATGGTCTGTACTATTTCTTCGTGTATTTGTTTTCTCCTCTGTAAGACACTAAACGGAAGCTAGAAGAAAATTAAAAATTGTAGTGAGAGCCATGCTACCGGTTAAAATATAACTGTACTTAACAAGTAATACTAGGACACCGTATCGTATGTTAGAGTACTAAGTAACTCCCTGACTGCAATGAAGATTCTATTAACCACAATGTTGGTGAAACATATTCTTTCCTGGCCGGATATGTACCAATAAAACAGGCACTCCCAAGCTCACCCACGGTCGGCTCGTCTAACTCGGAGACACGATGTCTGACGTTCTTGCACTAGATATAACGGGAATTCAGTTTTTAATGTTGCTTTAGGGACGCTGTCTTTCTCTCTTCGGCTCCTCGATGGTAAGAGCTTTCTGTACTAGATGGTAAGATACTGATGAAACTGTATATATTCTTCTTCTTTGAGTAATTCAGTCTAATGACTAGTTTGCCCCTGCGTTGAGTCTTCTCCAACTGGGTCGATCCTGTGCAGTACGTTTGCGTCTGCATAGGTCTTCCATCCTGAGTTCACAAGAAATGTCATCATGAACGTCTTTTTTGTTCTTCCATGAGGGCGTTCCCTGGTATATTACCTTCTAGAATTTCCATCAACACATTCCTATGCTGAAGTCTATTTCCATCCAAGAAAGTTGTCTATTCCTTATCTGGCTCAACAGCTGTCTCTTTTCTTGGACAATGTTCAATACCTCAATATTGGTCTTCTTCTCTACCAAACTTATCCGTTACAGCCGACGCCAACACCACATCTCAAAGGCTTCTAGCCTCATAATATCACTTTTTGTTAACATCCAAGTCTCAGCACAATACAGCGCAACAGACCAAAAATAAGCTTTCATTATTCTTTTACAATGTTTTCTGACACAGAATGGAGTGTTTATCTCTGAAGGTTTGCTTTGTTGTTGCTGTTCGTGTTTTCATTTCAGTGAGACACTGAAGGTTTTCTTATATGATTTGGCCAAGGTATTTAAACAGTGCTCCCTGGTTCACCACTGGTCATCACGTGCAATGGACTTGGGTTCCTACTAAACATCATGACTTTAAAAAAAAATATTCATTTTCATACAAAAGCATTTTCATTCATCTTTAGCAATATTTTGGATAAAGTTATTGGACTACCTGCAACTGTACATATTACTTTCGAAAATTCTCTTTCTTTTGTAGCAAATTCATCTCATGTTTGTGTGTCCTTTCTTACTCATTGCAGATCAATGGGAGAAAAATTCAATTTTGCATTTTGCCTGTCTGTTTTGTGCGCAAGTAACGAGAAAACTACTGGAGATATTTCAACTGAATTTTTTATTTAGAATATAGTAACTTAAGGATACCGAACATTTTTAGGTGCATATCATTTCGAAATCACTCAGTAAGCAAGTGGTTTACAGGAAGCATATTACGAATAGTTCAAATTATCTTCGTTGATACTGGGTTTAAGAAAAGGCACTATAAAATAAAAAGGGTTTAAACTTGATTCCAAGCAACTTTATTTCAATTCAACTTTTCAAGACTTCGGTAGAATTATTTTCTTAAAAGAAATTGAAATTAGGGAGAAGGCGTGTAAAAGCGAAGTCTATCGCGGTAACTTAAATTGTGTACATACTTCATAAATGCTAAGACATGAAAGAATCCAGCTTTGGCTGACTTTAATCAACTGAATTTTTTATTTAGAATATAGTAACTTAAGGATACCGAACATTTTTAGGTGCATACCATTTCGAAATCACTCAGTAAGCAAGTAGTTTGCAGGAAGCATATTACGAATAGTTCAAATTATCTTCGTTGATAGTGGGTTTAAGAAAAGGCACTATAAAATAAAAAGGGTTTAAACTTGATTTCAAGCAACTTTATTTCAATTCAACTTTTCAAGACTTCGGTAGAATTATTTTCTTAAAAGAAATTGAAATTAGGGAGAAGGCGTGTAAAAGCGAAGTCTATCGCGGTAACTTAAATTGTGTACATACTTCATAAATGCTAAGACATGAAAGAATCCAGCTTTGGCTGACTTTAATCAACTGAATTTTTTATTTAGAATATAGTAACTCAAGGATACCGAACATTTTTAGGTGCATACCATTTCGAAATCACTCAGTAAGCAAGTAGTTTGCAGGAAGCATATTACGAATAGTTCAAATTATCTTCGTTGATAGTGGGTTTAAGAAAAGGCACTATAAAATAAAAAGGGTTTAAACTTGATTCCAAGCAAGTTTATTTCAATTCAACTTTTCAAGACTTCGGTAGAATTATTTTCTTAAAAGAAATTGAAATTAGGGAGAAGGCGTGTAAAAGCGAAGTCTATCGCGGTAACTTAAATTGTGTACATACTTCATAAATGCTAAGGCATGAAAGAATCCAGCTTTGGCTGACTTTAAATTACTGTTGTTGGCTCCCGCCTTGTTTGGTTTCACCAAGAACGGTAACTGCTGAGTCGTATGTCAGTGACTTAGTAAACAACCGACCCCTCAGCGATGGGTGCGTTCTGCTGGTTTGGGTAAATATCACATGTTCATAATAACAGTTCATGACGTGGCTAGAGGAGCGCATTGCTACACAACCAGCAAACTGGCTAGTCACAGTCCTGTTCCCTACGTCGCGGGTTCTGTGACTTCTGAAGTAAATGTCATTTGAGTGTGAAAAATAACAAGTCAATGGCCATTGCTCCTGGCACGTTTAAGAACGCAAGCGAGATATAATTAAGTCTATAACAATTGAAGGTACGTTAAATATTTTAAATTACAATTTTATTATTATTATTATTATTATTATTATTATTATTATTATTATTATTATTATTATTATTATTATTATTATTATTATTATTATTATTATTATTATTGCGAGTGTTATATCTGAATGATATCCGCATTCGCTTCTCACTAAGGCCATCACGATCTGAATTCCTGTCAGCGTATGTGGGACTTTTCAACAGAATATGCAGTTTCAACTTAAAACAAGAGGCGTCATGGCGATGATCACGTTATTAACAGTCATGTAAACTGTAAGCTTGCTTGTAAGTTTTATATTTTTAAATATTATACATTATTAGCGTATATTTAATAATGATGTTAATAATAATAAGAAGAATGAGAAGAAGAAGATGGAGGAGAATAATAATAATAATGATAGGAAGAAGAAGAATTTGGCCTAGAAAACAAGACCCAACAGATCATTCAAAATATACTCACTGGTACGTCCTCCAAAGTGAAATTCAGATCTGAGGTTTTTAATGTTGCTTTCACGGCCCGTTCTTATGGACATGATCCTCTTTTTTTCTAGGTGTTTTACGTCGCACCGACACAGATAGGTCTTACGGCGACGATGGGATAGGAAAGGCCTAGGAGTTGGAAGGAAGCGGCCGTGGCCTTAATTAAGGTACAGCCCCAGCATTTGCCTGGTGTGAAAATGGGAAACCACGGAAAACCATCTTCAGGGCTGCCGATAGTGGGATTCGAACCTACTATCTCCCGGATGCAAGCTCACAGCCGCGCGCCTCTACGCGCACGGCCAACTCGCCCGGTGACATGACTCTGTAGTATAGGCTTTTGTGCTTATGCCGTGTCGAGAAAACAAGGTCAAATTTCTTTACGTTTCACAGAGAACTGTGCTCTGCGTCATCAGAAGAAAATCTCGACTGTCCGCGAGAAAGACTTCTTAAGCAATGACTTTTTGAAATTTAGGCGTTATAATAGAAGTGGAAATGGTACATTCATTCGTCACCAGATGGCTCCCCGGACGTGGCACAGCGCTAGCGCTCGAAGCGGAAACTGACAAAACTAATTAAGTAATACTTGGTTGCCAGCCATACGTAGGTAGTTCCCTTCACTGTCCCTTCACTATCGTTATTTCGTCTCGGTGTTTTCCAAATTCGTACGTTCCTCATCGCCAGATGTTTCATTCCAGGCTTGTGTCAATGTCATGCTCCTGTCAATGTCATATGTTACGTACACATGTTGTGTGACCCTCTTATAGACTGATTCTGATGGTTCGGCCAGCTTCCGCTTCGAGCGCTAGCGTTGCAACTTCTTGGATCTTGCATTCCGTTCGAACTGTTTGTGGCCGACCAGTACGCACGTCATCTTCCAAACGGTTCCGTCCTTGCACAAAACGTAGCTGCCACTTAAACACAACACTACGACTCAATGCGTCCACACCGTGAACTTGCTGCATCACATCAAACGTTTCGGCAGCGGTTTTGCCTAATTTCTGGCAGAACTTGATGTTTGCCCGTTGCTCATACTGTAACATGACAAGGTCCGACTGACGCATTCATATCACCGTCACAACAACGACCGTACGTCTGCTTCCAGTGCATGTACTCTTCTGTCTCTTGGAGGGACGAGAGACTGACATGGCACCATACCACGGCGCCACCTATGCGCTATAGTGCACCACAGCTCCATCATGCGGTCAGTCTCAGAACTTAATGATTGTACTACGTATAATGCACTGGAAGAAAATCGGCTTCTTTAAAGTAGATTCAAAAAGCATTAAATAAGCAATTATACTCCAAATATGCACAAACCCTTGAAATAGGCATTTATGGGCACAACCAAACCAACGAAATCTAGCTTAAAGGACCCTAAACGGATTTATAGCTCAAAAGCCTACGTTTCTGAACACAGGAATAAAATAGGTAAATAGGCAAATTCCCGTCTCTAACCCTCACTTACAACACCACGCAGCTGACAGAATACAGCCAAATACAGCGGCTCAATATCACCTAACTCACAAGGACAAATACGTACACAAATTACGTTTATTTTTCGTTACTTACAAATTAGTTTAGCTATTTCATTAAAAGAGACTAATTTCTGCCGATGTGAGTAGCTCAGGTGGTAGACCGCTGGCCTTCTGAGCCTAACTTGGCAGGTTCGATCCTAGCACTGAACGGCAGTATATGAAGGCGTTCAAATACGTCAGCCTCTTGGCACATTAAAGAACATCTGTGGGAGAGAATTCCAGCACCTCGTTGTCTCTAGAAACAGATGAATTAGTTTGTGGGACTTATTGTTATTACTATTATTATTATTAATATTATTAGACCAATTACTAAGATTTCTGAACGATTTTTGCAGTTTTATACGTTTATTTTCTTCTTATGAAAGATTCGGATCATTTTTCCTCCCATGTACTGCTTCTTAGCGACTATATTGAACCATCCTGTTCATTGGGGCAATTGGATTAATTTTAGTATTGGATATTGGAATCACACAAGGCCACCCACGAAGCCAATGTATTACAGTAAATGTCATATAGAAGTCCAGAAGAAGCGTTCTTGTGTGAAGTGTGTGCGAGCGTCATGATGAGAAATCTCCAGAAACCCATTAAAAGGAGTTATGTCCCAAGCCAAGCCTCTTGATGAAGATTGGGGACGCTTCCCAGATCCCGGCAAAACGTATTTGAGGAGGGAAGAAAGAATTAAATTAATATCTTTGGTTACGGAGGAGTTGCATTGGATTTGAGACAAGAATTGCAACCTGTATAATTTCTGCTTTATGTTGATATGCATTAGGGCTGCATTCATTGATGCATTCGTTAATTAGAGCTCATGATATACTTAGTGCGGGAAAAAAATTTCGCGGGCGCGCGCGGATTGCACGCGACCAAGCGGCTTGATGACGCCATCCGGGATTATAAAATAAGGCAGCTTGGCATATCAGAGTCATTCGTGGACAAGAAGACTGCTTGAACGAGTCGTCATACTGCGTGTCGGTACTGAGAACAACGCTTTGTCTTCGAGCAGCACAGACGAAGAGTACAGCTAGATCTGAGAGGAAGTAAGTAAGCAACTTGAATATTCAGCTAAATTTAAGATTTTACCTGTGAGAATATGCTATGGGGAGATGAGGTACTGCTTCTAAGAGACTAATGAACTAGTAGCTTCATATTTCTATGAGGTCAAGTTATTACTGACGAGAGGCTAGAATTAATATTGGCTCAGGTGAGGAATTCTAAAACTATGTGTTGTACGTGTGATAGGATGAAAGAACAGTGACTGAGAGGAGTGAAGAAACTATTGTGTACCAGGTTAAAACTCTGAACGAGACTTGGTCAATGTGACGTGGGAGACACGATAGTAGTGGAGACAGGCATCGAGTTTGGACAGTCTGTAATATATGAATTTATTTTCAGTTACCCCAGCATCAAGTCAGAACGAGTGTTTGACATCATCATTGCAAAGAAGCCACAACCAGGAGCTGAAGCCAACACGACAACGGGCATCGATCCAGGAACATTGGGAGCACCTGATCAACACGACATCGAAGGGGACACCTTCCAACTACAGAGGGAGCTGTACGAAGACGCCACACAAGCAAGAATGTCTCCAAGTGGTCAACAGTATCTGCTGCCAGCTCCGCAGTCTATCATGATGTGGTAGATCCAGTGGTCCACAGGGATGGCCGCTCCGTTATGTCCCGATAAATAAGGTCAGAGCTTTCCAATTCTGTTTCAAGCATGTCATTTAAATTTAGATAGGAATATGGGGGCCGTCTGTCCACAGATTTGTTGTGGTAGGAAATTTTTCCTTGTAATTTAGAGCTAGGCCTCAAACTCGAACCCCGTACTTTAAGATAGATGTTATTTGTAGAGTCATTGTTAGAGTGTTCATATTTCATTTTGATTGTGTTATTATAACGTACGTGTATTTGTAAGGGTCTGATCGAACTCATTTGGGCATAGGAGGTTAGTCTAACAGATAGGTACTTTTATTAGATCGCATTCAGGCATTTGTTTCTGCAGACATAGATGTGTATAGTTGTGACCAAGACGTGACCAGTAATTCACCCAGATTCACTGATAGAGCGAGCGAGTCCGAATATTTAAGAGATTTGAGCCCATGAGAGGCAGAAGTAAGATTTGCAGTTGACATGAGAGAGCCCAACAATTGAGAGTTTATTGAATATATTTTGGAAATGCCTAGTATGGCCACGTGACGATCGCTTGATGATTAGTGTTTTTGTAGCACCAGGATTTAGCCCATGAAAGGCATAAGTAAGATTAGCGAGATTGCTGGAGATATTGAGACGAGGGCAGATAGCCCAGGTATATTGAAAAGAGGACTTTAGCAGCTGATTACGTGAGGTGTTCTTTTGAAAGGCGAGAATTTAGCCTGTTGCCCATTTGAGCTCATAAATTAGGGGCTGCCGCAAGTGAAGTGGTGAGGGTGGAGGTCGTTGAGCTTGACGTCACAGGCTTGTGAGTTGGTTATTGTCGTCTGCAGTTTGTCAAGTGTGCCTGGGGAGATGAAACGACCTTCATGTCTTGAAAGCAGGGAGAGATTTTTTTTTTGTCCTATTTGTTTTACGTAAAATGTTAACACTGACCCGTTTTATACTGACACCCATGTATATGTTGATTGTGTCCTTTTATATTGTTTGCATAGGTATCTTTGACGCCTTATACGTAATGGGACTACGGTTCGTGACCGAGTCAGGTCATTGTAAATTTTGTGGTGATTTTTGTTTTCACCGGGGTTCGACGGCGCGAGGCATTGTAAATTTTATGGGAATCACTGTTTATGAGTAGTTAAGCAGATATCCATCTTTCTAAACTTCGTTACTTACACTGCTGTAACATGCTTGTTGCAGTACAGCTGTTTCGTGAAGGCAGTGAACTGGTTGTCATCGGCTCAGCATCATTTTACCCTATCAGATTGAAAAGCTCTTTCATTTGTAAATAAGTCTATTTTGTGTAATAAATCCCTATTTGTTAAACTTTGAATGCAGCGATGTTTTCTGTTCGATATTTTATTTTATTTGATTTAGCGAATTCTTACCTGAGTAGGCACATGTCCTAGTGTTTTATCTTTATGTTGCCCCGTTATACCCATGTTATCCCTGAGAAGAGCGCTTACCCGGCTGAATGAAGAGGACTGTGTTCAGGTAAGACTATGTGCACCAGCTCACGTCTGTGAGAGTTCTTTCACTACTGTACTCTGGGTTCGAGACCGGCTTTCGCCTGGACGGAACTTTAAAGTGCAGTAGGGCACAATATGGATCGTGTCCAGGGTGTCCATAGGAAATTGTCATTCTGGACTCGTTACGCCGCGGAAATGTATTCTTGTTCTAAATGATTTAATAATGTAATTCTATTTCCAGTGTGTAAACAAAAATTCGCTAGTGCTTTGAGGTAATAACGACCGAGGTGGCCGGCAATGACACCTGCGACAGAAAATTGTGGCGCAGTAGCGACAACGTGACGGTACTGGCAGTTGGCAGCGAGCAAAACTACAGCGCTGTCGAATTGTTGAGGATCGCGAGGAGGAAGCTTCTAGAAGAGACTGGAAGTTGTTTGACAATAGACCAGGTGCCTTGAATGATCTCAAATTAGAAAATACTAGAATCTTTTACAGGCCTTTATAAAGTGCGCGACTTGCGCATAACAGTAAGGCTGGAGTCATTCTGGAGTGAGTCAGCCTTGAGTGCCTCAATCCTTAGTGAAAGTAAGCAGACGGTCGCGAGTCCGTGACGAGTCGCTCATTGGAAATGAGTCGTTCAGACGGCTGCGCGAAGTTCAGCAATGATTGCTATTGTGAACTGTTCTGGAACGACACTGCGCTGTAAGAAACCGTGCTGGGAACCAGGAGTTCGACGCATCGATGTGTAGTGTATCCGTCCGAGAGAGTGTGTGTTAATGCCTGTTACGATCGCGTGTACAAACTGTGTCTAGTGGAAAACTAAAACGCGAGTGAATTTGTTCTTAACTGTAAATAGTAGTTCAATAAATTTTGTGTATAGTAAAACATGCTTCCTCTCTGAGTAGTAATTTCAGTTTTAAAGACCCCGAAAAGCCGCCATAGTTTAATAATTGCAACAAAATTAGATATTTTCTTACTCATAATACAAACTGAAACAGAAAAGAACCATACTGAGTGACTGTGTTGTTGTTGTTGTTGTTGTTGTTGTTGTTGTTGTTGTTGTTATTGTTGGTAGTAATGTTGGTGGTGGTGGTGGTGATAATGGTGGTATGATTCAACGGCAAGCAAAGGGCTCAGATCTGACACAACTGGAAGGACGGAATATAAACAGATTAGGTCGGATCTTTTATATTCTGTTCAAGTACGCAGTACTGATTCACAGAGACGTTTGGTGGTTTGTCGGTATACCTTGGTGTCAGACTATTTCATCTGACCTATGTTCTTCATACTCTGTCATGCAGGGCTCTAGTTCGAACACTCAGTATAAGATATTAATCCTAGGATGAGCTGGCAATCGAACCTAGAAACTTCAAGTGAAAGGCAGACACTGTCTAGTACACGATGAAGCTGGCGATTCTTTCCTCTTTTCTGAGTCGTCTTCACAGCAATTTGCGTCAGCTGACACATGACTGGCGGCCATGGTTCTTCGACAAACGTGTGCCTAGATGACTTTGACAATTTTTGCCCAATGTATCAACTTATACGTTCTTACAAACTAGCCCTGTTATAATAATATTCGAGAGATATGGTGTGTTTCATTTCCCTGTCCTCCTTTTCTATTTCTTTTTCGTCTTCTTCTTTGTGAATGGGCCGCTTAGGACCACGCGAAATCAACACTTCCTAGCCTTCCTGTTGACCCAGTTTCCTTCATGCGCAACGATTGGATCTGTTTTCGTAGCTCTGACCATGTATGTTGTGTAGTCTTTTCTTCTTCCTCGAAACTCCGTGTGTGGGTGATTTTCCTAATTTCATTCCGGTCAAGTAGGTTTGGTGATCCTATTGCCTTCAGGTCTTTTTCTGTAAGCTTTTACCAATTCGGTCTGGTAGCCTTGTTGTTTATGAATGCATGTATTTTGTGCGTTAGTCTGTTCGGGTCCATTCATTCTAAGTGTCCCATGAATTGAATTCTTCGCATTCGTATTGTGTCTGTGATGTTTAGATTTTTAAAAATATTTCTATGCTCGGCTTTGGTTCTTGGCCCAAGGATTTTATTCATTATTTTACGTTCTTCTATTTGATGTATTAGTGTTTTGTGTTGGAGATTGTAGTCTCTGAAGCATAGAGTGCTTCAAGTTTGATTACAGCTGTATTATGTCGGATTTTGAAGTTCCAGGAGAGGCTCTGTTTGTTGCATATAATTTTTGTTAACTGAAAGGCAATCTCCATTTTCTTGAGCCTCGATTCAATAGATTTATTTTCGTTACAGTTCATGAAGCTGAAAAGTATATTTTTCGAAGGGCTAGTATCGTTCCTCCTCATGTGTTCAGTTATTAAGTCGTTAAACATTAACATAATTATTTTGAGACCATACCCTTATCATGCTAGTGCTTTAACATTACACTAACACATCGAAGGTTTCTTAATGAAGAAACCGCGGAAAACCATCTTCCGGTCTGCTGACGGTTGGACTCGGACCCACCACCTCCCCAATGCAAACTCACCGCTACGTGACCCTAACCGCATGGCCAACTCCCTCGGTCATACTCCAATCACTTCATCGCCTTTGGAATTTCAAATCTATTCAATCGAAAATAACAGTCACAGACTTTCGGTGAGGTATTGTAACGTGACACCATGGTATTGAAGAAACTGATTTCGATCGCCTAGATCAGGGGTTCCCAAATGGCGGCCCGTGGGCCACATGCGGCCCGCGCGGGCTTTCAAATATGTATTTTAAGAAATATGAAGAAAATTTAGGAAAAATATTTCATAGCTCGGTCAAAAATATATTCATTTTTATATCCTGTATAGACCAAAGTCAGAACTAATTCATTTTTTAATATTATCTCCTGCTTTTTAGTATTCACTTGTGATGAATAAATTCTTTGACTTAATAAAATTAAAATCTAAACGTCGCCGGAAAATGAGCCTCACAAATACCAGTTCTAGGTCTTAACCCTTATAAAAATGGCTATGGGATCAATACCAATTCTTGAACTCCATGCCAACCTCACTGTGGCCTTTTTATTCAACGTAGCATGCAATGAATACCAAGAAGTACTTTAAAAGCCATTGGTGTAAGAAGCGGTTTCATTTCTTTGTTCTTCTCTCATTGGCAGTACTGGCTGATACACAGTGAATCTTTTCAGGGAATTACTCCTGGAAGTGGAATTTTTGGCTCTTACAAATGTATAGCATTGTGCCCTTCACACTACTCCCGCTAAATTGTTCTTGTTTTAACTACATTATTAATTTTAGTTTGTCTTCCGCTTTACATTTTTAATTTGTCAAATATTAATTCAAATTCATAGATATTGTTGGGTGATCTTATTCAAAATTCAATCGTCCTGGCTATAGTAGCGGTTATTCTTAATTTCACTCTTTTATGAAATTGTAACATAGTGTTTTAAGCAATTAAAATGATTAAACCTTCGTTTCAATCGAACTATGCATATTATTTTATATACTGCTGTCCTCTGTCCTATTTGGGGAATTTTACGAAAATTGGCCTATTATTTAAGTGCGGCTCGCGATCATTCCTAAGGTTTCCAATGTGGCTCTTGAGTTCTTACTAATTGGAAAACCCTGGCCTAGATCATCAAACATAAATTCGAAAGTAACAGTCACAAAGAGACAGGTCGGATTATTACGTGACTTCGCCGGATTCAAAGGATCTGATTTTCCTATACCTCTCTTCGCTCATGGGGTTTCTTTTTTCTCGCTTTTTTCGAATATTGACCGATTGGCTCAAGAATTAAAATGTTGGATCTTTGTTAAAACTTTCGGTGAAGGGCTAACCTAGCCATATAGACGGATTGGATTGCATCCGGTCTTAGTGCCATAAGAAGTTGTTAGGATGTAGCATAATGAGATGAACAACTTCTGCAATAAAAGTGAGTGTATTATCCAGGGACAGGAAGCTGGACGTTATAAACCACTATTTAATATTTTATGAATTAACTACCTGCCTTGTAAAGAATCCTAAGCCCCAATAACCTACTATCCGCTTTATCCTTTCCCTCCCTTACATGGGTGTTTCAATGTTACAAAATAGGAAGTACCAACTAACGGGAAGATATTAACTGTACCGTAGAATACAGTAGCATTAGGCAAAAGATAAGCTTTCCTTTGTTAAAATATCTCGTGTCAACCGAGACATCCTATTTGAAACTCGTTGGCGTGTCATGAAATGCTATATGTTACCGATGTTACTTTATGGTGTCGATGGAGAAAATAAAAGTTTAAACGTGGATGTATTTCAGAATCTTGAAGACCTCATGGGTAGACACATCACCAACGAGGAGGAACTCTATCGTGCTGGGTAATCACGTGAAGTCTAAACCATTGCGAAAGGTTGGAAAGCTGGCTATTTCGATCACATCTTCCAAAATTACAAATACAGCCTGATACAATAAACATAGAACGGAAGAGCGAAGTGAAACATGGATGCGGGTGGGGAGGATTATCCTGGAGGCAGAATCTCTGACAATGCTTCGACATCCACGATATGGTAAATCCGATACGAAATAATAATAATAATAATAATAATAATAATAATAATAATGAAAAGCATTGAGAAACAAGAGAGGAAAATTCTCAGAAAAATCCTAGGACCAAAGTTCGAAAATGGAATTTGGATGAAAAAGAAACCACACGAAATTTTTCAATTCACAGAAAAAATCACAGATACCATCAGAAAGAGACGACTAAAATTCTACGGACACCTACACAGAATGGATAACAACAGGCTGACAAGAAATGGGTATTGAAGACGAAACCATTCAAGATAGAATGAAATTTAGAAGCTTAGTAAACAAACATAAATTTGCAGAGAAACCAACAAGAAAAAATACAGGCTGGACAGAAACACGCAGAAAGGAACACAGTGAAAAAATGAAGAGATATTGGGAAGAAAAGAAGAAGAAACATTGTGCAAAATAAGTTCAAACGCGCTCCACAGCTGGGCACAACGAATAAAAAAAAAAAAAAAAAATAATAATAATAATATTGCCCTACGACAGTCGACACCCTTTTCTGGGGAGATGGTATCAAAATAATAATAATAATAATAATAATAATAATAATAATAATAATAATAATAAGAAGAAGAAGAAGAAGAAGAAGAAGAAGAAGAAGAAGAAGAAGTGGAAGAAGAAGAAGAAGAAGAAGAAGGAACTACTCTTTTGTTTCTGCTCTTGGGACTGGAGTTTTGTGCATGTTCAGACTAAACTTCACATATGCTTCTCTGGCAGGGGTTGGACGAAAAACATAGGAATGAGAAGAAATGTAGTACATTGAAGTAGGTACCTGAAATCTATATGTACCTTGCCATAATACACTACCTCATCTTCATCTTCTTCCTCTTCTGCACTTTTCGAATTAGGTTTTGACCTGTTCTAACCTCATTCATTCCATCGCCTCTAAGGTAAGCTGTATGTTCCTTTCCTTGTTCAATATCATGAATTATTGTGTTTTAGAGTCCTCGTGGCTTAATGCTCTCGCATGCACAGACCCATAAGAGGCCCCTGATATGTGTTTTAATCAGTGACCTCTTTGGTACATTTGAGAATGTATGCGAAATAACGCCTGAAAACAACACTTTAGACCGCATATAATATGGGTGAGTAGTTTCACCTAAATCCAAGTGATGGAAGCGGGAGACATCATGGGGGTCTGTCGAATTGTTGTATTACTCGTATCACACATGATAAGTAAGTAAGTAAATAAAGTACGTCTACACAAAGTAACTCTAATCGGTGAATAAACACGTTCTTTATTCTAGAAATATGTGTTCATTCCAATGATATTCCATTTTTACGTCCATACAATATATTACTAATTTGTCAAAAAGTGTACTGGCCTCTTAATTTACCGGCCATTAACATTTTCTAAAATGTTGACCTCAATTTTTTTGTAAAAAATATGTTATTGAATTTTTTTGAGCTTTCAATTAATAAAAAAATAAGAAAAATATATTTATCGCTTCGAAATGGAAACACTGTATGTGCACGAGAAGATCAACAACCGGTATGTAGTGTCTGATCTCACCGTTGTATTTCCTTCTTCTTCCTTCTCCTTTTCTTCTTCTTATTTATGATTCCTTCTCAAGGACCACCTCTTCATCTGATAATTCATCATTTTTAATATTTGAATTTTCAAATTCTTATACAAGATTTTCTCACGAAAAGAATAGACGGAAAAGCAAACGGCAGTTACAAGCAGCGCTTGCGTGGCAATACACTAATTTAATGTAATTGGCATGGCTTCAAGGCACGAAATGAAACACAGCAAGATTTAAGGTGCGTCCGATTATGATATTAATCTGATTATTACTCATTGAACTGGTAGTGGGATATGTTAATCCGAGCTGAACTTGCTTTCGTAACACCACTTTCTTATTAGCATGTCTAAGTTCTTAACCGGTGGAGAACATACATCAAACATATTATAAAGGATATCGTCATTCTTTTTTACTTCTTTGTGTAGCGCAAAACATGCACTTATAAATATACTGCAATAGAAGGGGTATCTAAAATATGTTAATTGTAAATGAAATAATTTACTGCGCAATTTCTCAATTTATTGCAAGAAAATGTTGCCCCTGTAATCTTTGCATTATGATTCTAATAATACTCACGTTGATTAGGGAACAGAGAGCTATTAAATCATTCTTTAAATAGCTCCACGTAAATTTAAGAATGTCTGCCTGTGTGGTGTAGTAGTTAGTGTGTTTAGCTGCCAACCCCGGAGGCCCGGGTTCTATTCCCGGCTCGGCTACGAAATTTGAAAAGTGGTGCGAAGGCTGGAACGGCGTCCACTCAGCCTCTGGAGGTCCACTGAGTAGAGGTGCGTTCGATTCCCACCTCAGCCATCCTGAAAGTGGTTTTCCATGGTTTTTCACTTCTCCCCCAGGCAAATGGCGGGATGGTACCTAACTTAAGGCCACGGTCGCTTCCTTCCCTCTTCCTTGTCTATCCCTTCTAATATTCCCATCCCTTACCAAGACTCCTGTTCATCTTAGCAGGTGAGGCCGCCTGGGTGAGGCACTGGTCATCCTCCCCAGTTGAATCCCCGACCCAGAGTCTGAAGCTCCAGGACATTGCCCTTGTGGCGGTAGAGGTGGAATCCTTCGCTGAGTCTGAGGGAAAATCCGAACCTGGAGGATAAGCAGATAAAGAGGAAGAAGAAGAAGAAATAAAACAATATCACAGGATGCAATAAAGACTCAAACACACGTGCTAACGTCGTGTCAGAACTTGAGAAGCGTTAGAACTTCAATTATATTCCCTCCGATGGCACCCAGAGGGCAGTGGCCTTCCGACGTTCACTGAATTGCTCATACGCTCTGCGTCGGACTTGGCAGTTGCTTCTTAGCACGCAATTTGTCCTTTATTTATTGCTGTTTTTGGATATATTTTCCTTTGCGTCTTATCTTTGTGGGATCTATATTTTCGATGTAACAGGCCACTTTGATGGCGTTTTTCAAGATTTTAGAAGATGTTTTCCTTAACATAATGTTTTTACAATATTAATTAAAGCCCTCACAAGTTGGCCTTCCAGACCCCGACTGCTATCTGACCAAGAGGATTCGACGCACTGATCACTATCACCTCGCAGTGCAGAAGTTTTCAGGATAATCAGAGGTCGCTTTGTAGGCCAAGTCCATCACAGCTGTAGTGCAATGAGGAGGGGAGAATTAATAATAATAATAATGTTATTTGTTTTACGTCCCACTAACTACTTTTACGGTCTTCGGAGACGCCGAGGTGCCGGAATTTAGTCCCGCAGGAGTTCTTTTACGTGCCAGTAAATCTACCGACACGAGGCTGTCGTATTTGAGCACCTTCAAATACCACCGGACTGAGCCAGGATCGAACCTGCCAAGTTGAGGTTAGAAGGCCAGCGCCTTAACCGTCTGAGCCACTCAGCCCGGCGAGGGGAGAATTGGAGGGTATTTTTTGTTGCTAGTTGTTTTACGTCGCACCGACACAGATAGGTCTTACGGCGACGATGGGACAGGAAAGGGCTAGGAGTGGGAAGGAAACGGCCGTGGCCTTAATTAAGGTACAGCCCCAGCATTTGCCTGGTGTGAAAATGGGAAACCACGGAAAACCATTTTCAGGGCTGCCGACAGTGGGGTTCGAACTTACTATCTCCCGAATACTGGATACTGGCCGCACTTACGCGACTGCAGCTATCGAGCTCGGTGGAGGGTATTTATATAATACCCCACAGCGAATCTTGTGAATTATGTTCACGTTGTGGACCAGCGCAGGGAAACAATAATTCTCAAATCAGCTCCTTCGACTTGGCAATGTAACGGAGCTGTTTTACTCTCGCATTATATATCCTATATCCTTCACTAGCAAGATACCCGTGCTTCGCTACGGTATTATACTGAAATTTATAATTGAATGCTTATTGTTTTAGATATATAATCCGCCGAAATTCGCGATCTGACTCGTTTTCTGCGAGAATCCGCCAAAATTCGCGATCTGACTCGTTTTCTAATAGATTACGGCAAGTTTCCTCCCATTTTTCAATCTTTATTTCCAGCAATCGATTTCGTACTTCGCGGGCTAGGTCCAGGTATTCCACCCGGTCAGTTGGGTCCCTGAATCTTTGCCATCTTTTCCTATAAGCATTTTTAATATGGATCAAATCCTTCAGGGGATATGTCGTGGTGTCGTCTTGGGTGCCTTGGCGGTACTGAACCCGCGGCCGGACTGCATTCTTAGTCATTAGCCGTCCAGGACCCGTTTCCAGTGTGGTCCGTACATTTGACGACGGTCCAGAACATTATTATTATTATTATTATTATTATTATTATTATTATTATTATTATTATTATTATTATTATTATTATTATTATTATTATTATTATTATTATTATTATATGTTCTGGAGCCCACAGCAATATGCAAGACCGCTACTTGGCGGTAAATTACATCTGCTACCATTGTCATTGTTGACAATGTGACCAGCACCATTGTCGCGCGTAGGCACGTGTTTGGGATTTCTGGCGATACGAATGACATACTTCCGTGTATTATTGACCTTATTATAGAGGTGAACAATTTGACGGCCAATCTCATTCCTACCGTTTATTTCAAATGTGTTTAAATTTTTATTTATATGCCAGGAGAATCTACTGTAATCTAAGAACGTTCTCCGAAGGAAAAGATGGCTGTTGAAAAAGAACCCAGGAAAGATTAAAAATGATCGGTTTATGATCAGAATAAGTACATCGAAAGTCTACAGCCTGTTTCCTGTAATTCGACAGGGTCAGGGATGGAATGAATAAAGCCTCATCTAGCGGCGACAATAGGAATTGTGCCGGCTGCCGAAGCTCCCCTCCGGGGCAATGATCGATGAGTGACAAATGAAATGAAATATTGGACAGTGTTGCTGGAATGAATGATGACAGGGAAAGCCGGAGTATCCGAAGAAAACCTGTCCCGCCTCCATTTTGTCCACCACGAATGTCACATGGAGTGACCGGGATTTGAAACACGGAACCCAGCTGTGAGAGGCCGGCGCGCTGCCGCCTGAGCAACGGAGGCTCCTTATAAGTACATTATGAACAGTAAAATCAATTGGTCTCACCTCCTTTTACACCCCACCGCCGTTAAGTTTATTTACCGCCCCCCCCAAAAAAAAAAATTAAAAGAAGGCGTGTTTCTTTATGTTTAAAGGAGATTCCAAACACCATTGTTCACGCCTATGACCTTCAGTTTTGAGATATAAGTATCCCCTTAAAAATAATTCACTTTTTTAACTTCCTTTCACACTCCACACCCCACTAACAAAGTGATATTAAGGCAAAATATACTTGTTCCTTTAATAGTAAAGGATCTTCTAAATACCAATTATCACCACTCTAACCTCTTCAGTTTTTGATTTATGTGTCCTCATGAAAGGAATCCAACTCCTTTTCACTCCCCCCCCCCCAAGATTGTTTCCCCCCCAAAATGCACTTTTCTTTGTTTTAAAAGGAGATCAAAATACCAATTTTCACGTCTGTAATAACTTCAGTTTTTATTAGATGTATGTATTCTCATATAATTAAGTCAATTAATTTTATCAATCCTTCAAACCCCCCAAACCCCCCTCATTGGATTTTCCGAGAATACGTGTTTGTTTACTTTTAAAGCAGATTCCAAATACTAAATTTCACGTGTATAAAATCTTCATTTTTTGAGATATCAGTAGCCAAATTAAAATAATTCAACACCATTTTCAGTCACTTTTACCCTCCCCCCACTACCCAATTGATATTTCCGAAAACTAAAAATGCACGTTTCTTTATTTTTAATAGAATTAAAAAATTACCATTTTTCACTTCTGTAACATGTTAAGTTTTTTGAGATATACTGTAGAAATTCTCATTTTAAAATTTCACCCCCTTTTAGTTCCCCTTAAGTGGAGTTTCCAAAAACAAATCACCTATGTTTCTTTGCACTTACAGGAGATTCCAAATACCCACTTTTTACGTCTGTAACATTTTACGCTTCTCAGATATTCTGTAGATATCGTCTTTCAAAAATATTCACCCCAATTTGTCACTCCTGTTTAACCGCCATTAATTGAATTTTCCAAAAGCAAAAATATACGTGTTTCTTTATTTTTAAAGGAGATCCCATTTACAGATTTTCAGTTCTGTAATATCTTCAGTTTCTGAGATATATGTATCCTCATTAAAGGCATTCAACCCATTATTCACCCTTTTACACCCCTCCTATTGGGATTTAGAGAAAACAAAGACATACGTGTTCCTTTGTTTTTAAGGGAGATTTTAAACACCAATTTTTACATCTGTAAACGTTTAAAGTTTTAAGATGTAGACACACTCATTTTAAAAATTCACCCCCCATTTTCACCCCCCCATTATTTGGATTTTCCAAAAACTAAAAAATACCTGTTTCTTTATTTTTAAAGTAGATCCCAAATACCAATTTTCAGGTCTGTAATATCTTTAGGTTCTGAAATATAAGTAGCCTCATTAAAGGCATTCAACATCTTTTTCACCCTTTTCCACCCTTCCTTGTAGGATTTTCCGAAAACAAAAAATACGTGTTTCTTTATTTCTAAAGGAGATTCAAATACCATATTTTACATATATAAACTTTAAAAGTTTTGAGATATAGATACACTCATTTTAAAAAAATCATCTCCCTTTTCACCCCCCATTATTTGGATTTTCCCAAAACGAAAAAATACCTGTTTCTTTATTTTTAAAGTATATCCCAAATACTAATTTTCAGGTCTGTAATATCTTCAGGTTCTGAAATATAAGTAGCCACATTAGAGGCATTCAACCTGTTTTTCACCCTTTTCCACCCTTCGTATTAGGATTTTCCGAAAACAAAAAGAATACGTTTCTTTATTTTTAAAGGACATTCTAAATATCAATTTTTACATCTACAAACTTTAAAAGTTTTGAGGTATAGATACACTCATATTAAAAAATCAGCCCCTTTTACCCCCCAACATTAATTGGATTTTCTAAAAACAAAAAAATACGCGTTTCTTTATTTTTAAAGGAGATCCCAAACACCTATTTTCAGGTCTGTAATATCTTCAGTTTCTAAGATATAAGTATTCTCTTTAAAGGCATTCAACCCCTTTTTCACCCCTTTTCACCCCTCCTATTGGGATTTTCCGAAAACAAAAAAATACGTGTTCCTTTATCTTTAATGAAGATTCTAAATACCAATTTTTACATCTCTAAACTTTAAAACTTTTGAGATATAGATGCACTCATTTTAAAAATTCACCCCCCTTTTCACCCTCGCATTAATTGGATTAATCAAAATAAAAAAATATGTGTTTCTTTATTTTTCAAAGCGACCAAAAGTTCCAATTTTGAGGTCTGTAATATCTTCAGTTTCTGAGATAAAAGTACCGGTATCCTGATTAGGCATTCAACCACTTTTTCACCCTTTTTCACCCCTCCTATTGGGATAGTCTGAAAACAAAAAAATACGTGTTTCCTTATTTTTAAAGAAGATTCTAAATACCAATTTTCACATCTGTAAACTTTTAAAGTTTTGAGATATATACACAGTCATTTTAAAATTTCAACCCCCTTTTCACCCCCTTAGCGACGAAATATTACAAAATCCTCTCTTAGCGAGCACCTACATCTTAATATGAATATATCCCCAAAAATTCATTTCTTTATGTCCAGTAGTTTTGGCTCGGCGATGATGAACCAGTCAGTCAGTCAGTCAGTCAGTCAGGACAAGCTACTTTATATATATAGATTACGGATATCGGACCACAATGAATTCGGATACCAGTGTCAGCCATTCTTTCAGTTTTACATTGTTTCCTTATTTTATATCTAGAAGAGTTGCGACGATGAATTACAAGCAAGGGGCGAGTTGGCCGTGTGGTTTTGGGGCGCACAGCTGTGAGCTTGCATGCGGAAGACGGAGGGTTCGAACCCCGCTTTCGGAAGCCCTGACGATGGTTTTCCGTGGCTTCCCATTTTTACACCAGGCAAATACTGGGGCTGTACCTTAATTAAGGCCACGGCCGCTTCCTTCCCACTCCTAGGTATTTCCTATCCCACCTTCGCCATAAGACCTATCTGTGTCGGTGCGACGTAAAGCAAATTCTTAGAATTACAAGTAGTATGTCCAACTCACAGGTTCAAACTCACACAAGTAGTTAATTTCCTTTTAAAGCATTGCATGTCATTATTGTACGATCGTTCATGATATCTGGTGGTACCCTCCTCGCCACGAGGCAGTATTAGCGACTAGTGGTAGCTAGTAACTGCTGCTCATTCACTGAATGGACAGCGTAGTGGCCTTCGGTTCAGAGGGCCCTTGGTTCCAATCCCGAACTGACTGGGGATTTTAGCTGCATGGGGTTAACGTCAGGAAAGGCATCCAACGATAAACTCGGCTTGATCCTCGTCTAGTACTGACCCTAAATAATGGACAAAATAACCAATAATATTAAGAAGAAAAAGAAGTAGTAGAAAGAGTTGGTTGTGGTAAATATTCCCTTTAGGGGAGTACAATTAGATAATCATCCTCAATCAATCAGTCAATCAATCAATGATCTGAATTTAGGGCAGTAACCCAGATCATTGTTTACGTAGCTTTCTTAAAATACGTTCAACGAACTTGCAAATATATCGAACATTTCCCCTGATAATGTATTCCAATCCCTTACTCCTCTTCCTATTAAATGAATATTTGCACCAATTTGTCCTCTTGAATTCCAATTATAACTTCCTACTTTTAAAAGCTCCACTCAATATTATTCTTCTACTTATGTCATTCCACGCCAACTGACCACTGACAGCTCGAAACATGCCACATAGTCGAGCATCTCGTCTCCTCACTCCCAGGTCTTCCCCGCGCAAAGTTTGCAACACTTTAGTAACACTACTCCTTTCTCAGAAATCATCCAGAAGAAAAAAGAGATCACGGATGTGATTTTAACTTCCCCAATGGCCTTTAAAAATATCTGCGCATTAATGAACTTCCACATGCACCCCGAGGTATGATGCATCTAATAACACTTAAGTCTCATTTTTGTTTTTCGGCCATATTTTAGTAGGACCTCCTTAACCAGATGTACATTTGACACAATATCACTCGTATGGCAGTGTGTATATTCCTTGTTAGGAGAAATCTACAAATATTCTAAGTCAAGCCTTATCGTCACTTCGACTGAATCCACAATCCAACTGCTTATAGCTTTGCTCCAAATTCGAGCTCGTGTGTTAAAGTATGTGTGTTTGATATCAAGACATTTTACGATGAAACCCAGCTGCAAGATGGATATAAGAAGCAAGAACCGTGAAAGAGTTATTGCAGGATACGTTTATGTTGCCAATAAATAATTCAATGGCTTCTCCTACTGCAGATTCAACCAAAACCAGGTCCTGTATTAAAGCAATTTATGACAGAACAAAAACGTGCCAGCTATTATAATGCAGCTCATCATGGAAACGAACATGTAATAAATTTCTTATCGGTCACAATACGTTAGTTATAATGCATTTTAACAGTTAAATAACATTTACTTGGATCACTAACACTATTTCGAAACATATACTCATTAATTATATTTCATAATTGATGTACTGCGCATAAAACTCATCATCTAAACGAGGTGTGCATTCTGTAACCGGCTTGTTCATGATAAATCCAATTAATTTGTCATATCACGAGACAGTGCATTTTGCAGTATTCATTTACACCTAAAAGACAGCTGTCATTCAATATACGCATGATATAGCCCTTTTTAAATTAACAACACAGTATGAATTAAAATATCTCTTTAGCCTTCAGAAAGTACAACACCGTTTTTGAAAACACCACTGTTGTGTGATTTTCTAGTATTCTGAAACACTTCTTTCGAAATTCATGTTCACTTAGTGATCGCAATGTCAACAATAACAAAAACAACAATATTAACACCAACAACAACGATAATAATAATGAGACTGATTGCATTTGACCCCTGTAGATGCCTGTAGAGGTTTGGTGTTTGACACTCGTGGTCGAACAGAGCGTTTGGATGTTTGATGGCCACGATTATCATGATGATGATGATGATGATGATGATATAGGGAGAGGGTGAAACTTGACGTTGACACATTGTTTACTCCTGTCGAATGATACCAGTTGGTCTGCTCAAAGTTTGACGTCTTCTTCTGACGGACGAATCACCATCCTGACATAGTGGTGGTGGTGGTGATTATTGTTTTAAGAGGAAGTACAACTAGGCAACCATCCTCTATATAACACTAATCAGAGAGAAAAAATGGAAGGGGTCCGACACTTCGAAAAATGAAGGTATCGGCCAAAGGAAGACAAGAGCCACGAAGGGCGTGAAAATGAAAGACTACCTAGCCCTCGGAAACCTAATAGCGTCGGGGTCGGAAAAGAACAAGAGTTGACCAAGTGAGGTCGGATAGGATAGATGAAAGTGAGGAGCCTGGCACAAGTAAGTGGAAGCAATGCCAGGACTCAGCTAAGGGCCCCATGGTCGCCAACCCACGCTCCAAAGTTCAGAGCCCCTGAGGCCCCTTTTAGTCGCCTCTTACGACAGGCAGGGGATACCGTGGGTGTTATTCTACCGCCCCCCACCTACAGGGGGTCATCCTGTCATATGCCCTCCCTCCAAGGAACACTGCGGAGAGGTTTCGAATTGAACCTATGCTTCTTGTACGCCATCTAATTATTGTAAATTGTATATCACCCCCTCTTTTACCTTGCCGGCCAACACGGGAATCGAACCAGCTACCCACCACGGTCATGACAACCAATCTAAAACAACAACAACAACAACAACAAATAATAATAATAATAATAATAATAATAATAATAATAATAATAATAATAATAATAATAATAATAATAATAATTTAGTCTGGCTGTTCTTAACCCCATGCATCCCATGTAAGGAGACCCTCCGTGATGGTTGGTTGCGTCTACCATTACTATTACAGTGTGTTAGTGTGAAGGAGGACAGAGTTGGTGTGGTTAAGTCTTCATTATTCTGGACAACACAAATACCCGATCCCAGAGCCAAACGAATTAACCGTTTACCATTCAGCCTTAGAGCTGTGCACACTGACAACTGATGAATCACAACATTGTGACGAGTTATTGAATGCCAGTTACTATCCGTACACTCAACCTATAGATCTAACTTTTTCCTAAACACGGTTTCAGTTATTATTGTTGCAGGGATTTATCCTGGAACGCAGAAATAAGGAAGCGAGTGGGGTGAATGGTTGGACAGGGGATTACTTAGAGCAAAAGTTACTTTAACAAAAATGGGAAAATGTATTCCTTTCCTCTCTTAAAACCCAAGTAGAGTAATCTATTCATTTAACAAGAAGTAGTTGAAAAAATACTTTGAAATATTCGCATTTAACGCCGAACTCGTTGGCTCCAACAATACATTGGACTTAGAATCATTTACAAGATTAATTGGGAGAAATTCCCTCGTTAATCCACATACGGACGAGCATTGCTCCTGACAGGTACAACACCATGAAAGATCATAATTGCTCCTGACAGGTACAACAGCATGAAAGAGCATAATTGCTCCTGACAGGTACAACACCATGAAAGAGCATAATTGCTCCTGACAGGTACAACACCATGAAAGAGCATAATTGTTCCTGACAGGTACAACACCATGAAAGAGCATAAATGCTCCTGACAGGTACATCATGAAAGAGCCTAATTGCTCCTGACAGGTACAACACTATGAAAGAGCACAATTGCTCCTGACAGGTACAACACCATGAAAGAGCATAATAGGGAACATGCATGATCCGGGGTTTTAATTAAAAATATGCTAATCTGATTCAAAATTTCGTGCAGAATTCAAAAATGTGATCAGAATGTACAAATAATAACTCCAAACATGATAAAAATCTACGAAAATGTCACGTCACGCAAGTACGCGATCTCATTGGTCTGACGTCATCGTACAGGTTGACTGAATTAGCAGACGAAATAACGCATAGTGCGCTGTGAGAAGCAGGACACACTTCGCGTATTTCTACTTTACGTTAGTGTCTAGTATGATTAAATTCGAGGTCTATACATCGGATAATAATCTGAGTGGTATATTTTAGACTTAAAATGAATCCTGCGCAGACAGTGAGGCAGAAAACTTATAAATGGTGTAGAGTTCCGATGTGCAATAGCACATCGCATACCATACCAAACAAATTTTTTATACATATTCCAAAGACGCCAAAACTAGGGAGAAATGGATTTTGGCGAGCCGGAAAAATGCTGGTGATATATCGGAAAAGTCTACAGTTTATTTTTTTGAAGATTTTAACGTAAGATGAATTTGTTTGAATTTTCAAATCATTTTTCCATGTCAGCTGTTCTAGTGGTAAAACTTTAAATTTTAATGTATGATGCTTTATTTAAATGCTTCAATTACATCTTGGAATATGAAAGTAATAAACAGTGCATTAAATAATGCTGATTATTAAAGTATTCTCCAAACCTAACCTATGTTTTGGGTGATCCATGTCAAGATAATAAATCAAAGGGGTTATGAACCATTTTGACAGCTCTAATTCTACCAATATATCTTGGCATGGGACAGTTATGTATGTCTTTATTGAAGAGCTTAATTGGTAAAGAAATTTAGGCTATATCTAAATAGTCTATAATGTAACAAAGAATAGGCGTGTACATCACGAAAGGAAACAACGTGAATTTAACAAATGTATAACTCTACACAAAACCAATGCTTGTTTGTTGGGGTCTTATAAGTTAACAATGCTCATTTACAATAATTATCATAATATTAATGAAATAAATAACATAATTGCACACAGGTGAAAATAGTGATGTAGGTGTTTAAAATATTATCCAACTTAGCCTAAGTTTTCGGTTATACAAGCCAAGTCAATAAACCGAAGGGTAAAAATACCGCGCGAGTTGGCCGTGCGGTTAGGAGCGCGCAGCTGTGAGCTCGCATCCGGGAGATAGAAGGTTTTGAACCCCACTGCTGGCAGCCCTGAAGATGGTTTTCCGTGGTTTCCCATTTTCACACCAGGCAAATGCTGAGGCTGTACCTAAGGCCACGGCTGCTTTGTTCCCATTCCTAGGCCTTTCCTGTCCCATCGTCGCCATAAGACCTATATGTGACGGTGTGACGTAAAGCAAACAGCAAAAACAAAAAACAAAAAAACAAAAGTAAAAGTCACAGCACCCAAAGACATTCCTGTATTGAGCGACTAAAATGTCACCAGGACACTTTTCTTTCCTGATATGCTCAGCTTGTTAAAAGCCAAATGTAATTAATGTTATTGGCTTCACGCCCCGCTAACTACTTCTACGATTTTCGGAGACGCCGATGTGCAGGAATTTAGTCCTGCAGGAGTTCTTTTACGTGCCAGTAAATCTACCGACACGAGGCTGACGTATTTGAGCACCTTCAACTACCACCGGACTGAACCAGGATCGAACCTGCCAAGTTGGGGTCAGAAGGCCAGCACCTCAACCGTCTGAACCACTCAGCCCAACTTGTGAAAACTAGATGAAGTCATATTTATCTTTATCATGTTTAACTTTTTCCCTCCACCAAGATATTTAATTTTCTTTCATGGGCCCCGGAAGTGGGTAGGCCAGTTGCCCCAACCATAAATATATATTTTTTTAGAAATGATAGGTTATAGACCTACAGTACTATGATCTTTCTTTCTTTCTTTCTTTCTTTCTTTCTTTCTTTCTTTCTTTCTTTCTTTCTTTCTTTCTTTCTTTCTTAATCAGTTTATCCTTCAGGGTCGGTTTTCTCTCGGACTCAGCGAGGGATTTCACCTCTACCACTTCAAGGGCAGTGTCCTGGAACGTGAGACTTTGAGTATGGTGATGAAACTGGTGAGGAGGGCCATTACCTCGCCCAGGCGGCCTCACCTGTTATGCTCAACAGGGGCCTTGTTGGAGGATGGGAGGATCGGAAGGGATAGACAAGGAAGAGGGAAGGAAACGGCCGTGGCCTTAGGTGCCTGGAGGAGAAGTAGGAAAATACGAAAAACCACTTCGAGGATGGCTGAGGTGGGATTCGAAACCCTT
Source organism: Anabrus simplex (assembly GCF_040414725.1). Taxonomy (NCBI): domain Eukaryota; kingdom Metazoa; phylum Arthropoda; class Insecta; order Orthoptera; family Tettigoniidae; genus Anabrus; species Anabrus simplex. The sequence continues at coordinate 312,748,313 of NC_090268.1, forward strand.
CTACTCAGTTGACCTCCCGAGGCTGAGTAGACCCCGTTCCAGCCCTCGTACTATTTGTTTTCAACTTTCATGGCAGAGCCGGGAATCGAAACCGGGCCTCCGGAAGTGGCACACATTAACCACTACACCACAGAAGCGGACTAGTACTATAATGCTACCTATATGTTTATGTTAGTGCTGAAATCCGATTTCTTACTTTACTAATGCTGAAAGCCCGAAAATGTAATGTTATTCTTTAATAGGGGAATCAGTCCAGAAGGAAATATTGAAAGTGATGTGATATCTATCCAGGTTCGTTGTTATCCTAATACTATGGGTTACAGTACATTGCACATATATAAAAGATGCCACTTACAAACTTGCTTGTTATCCGCTAATTTCTGCGGCCACAAAAGTCACATTTTTCAAGAATGATGACATCTACACATGGTAGATTGACTGTGCTGTTTTGAACCTTTCTTCTGTCATTTCGAAGTTATTCGCGATCATGAATAATAAACGATCGGCTTTTAGCAACGGCTGATGCACAACGGCTGGTAGAGCTCCATGCGGTACTGGATCGTGACGTCACAGCGCGCCGCTTACGTCAGAGGCCGTTTCACTCGCCTTGCGGAAAGGCACTATTAAATATTTTTTTAATGGTAGAAAACAAGGCAACATACCACAATGTAATACGTTTACGTACTATTTCATTGGTGTACTTTTCAAAAAAAATATTTTTGAAAATGATGCATGTTCCCAATTGCTTCTGACAGGTACAACACCATGAAAGAGCATAATTGCTCCTGACAGGTACAACACCATGAAAGAGCATAATTGCCCCTGACAGGTACAACACTATGAAAGAGCACAATTGCTCCTGACAGGTACAACACCATGAAAGAGCATAATTGCTCCTGACAGGTACAACACTATGAAAGAGCACAATTGCTTCTGACAGGTACAACATCACGAAAGAGCATAATTGCTCCTGACAGGTACAACAACATGAAAGAGCACAATTGCCCCTGACAGGTACAACACTATGAAAGAGCACAATTGCTTCTGACAGGTACAACAACATGAAAGAGCACAATTGCTTCTGACAGGTACAACAACATGAAAGAGCATAATTGCTCCTGACAGGTACAACAACATGAAAGAGCACAATTGCCCCTGACAGGTACAACACTATGAAAGAGCACAATTGCTCCTGACAGGTACAACAACATGAAAGAGCACAATTGCTCCTGACAGGTACAACAACATGAAAGAGCACAATTGCTCCTGACAGGTACAACAACATGAAAGAGCATAATTGCTCCTGACAGGTACAACAACATGAAAGAGCATAATTGCTACTGACAGGTACACTCTATAGAGTCTGAGCTCCAAATACATAGAGGCTAGTCTCAATAACGCGATATGTCGCTTGTTACATTCTCAATTACAGAATTAACCAATTGGGTGACCCGACTTAATAATCTTCATACACAGGTTGCCCCATGGTGGGCTTATCAATTACAAAATTTCACAACCAGGTTATGTACCGTTCCCCAAGGGAACCTAAACATTGACACGGTTACCCGCGAAACCATAAAGAATATACAGGAGCATATTACCCATTCTACTAGGCCTTAAGAAGGTAAAGAAAAGGATGCAATTAAAACAGGCCATTAACGAAACGCAAGGAGGCGAAGCACCAGTATTCCTTAAACGAATATTCTGGAAAAGACAAGAACGTAAGTGGGCTTAAGGCTCAATGAAACAGAGGCTAATCCCATGCTAAAAAGGGTGACTAAAAGGGGAGCGTTTAAAGGAAGGGGCAAATTTACAAAATTTAGAGGTTGAAAAAATGTAGTCCCAGCGGCTCCACTCGTCTCCCGAATGAACAGGTTGACTCCATAGGCGTAGCGCGTTAACACGTTCGATCATTCCGTTCGGTTATACTGGTCTGAAGATGACCTGGGGAAATTGCTGAATGGGATGGCCCTGCACGGATGGTTAGGCGATCCTTGACATTCGTATGGGAGAATGGTGATATATAAAGAGCCTTGAGACCATAAAGCCGTAGATCTCACCTGAGCCTACCTGACTCCTGCTCAAAATTAATGGAAGGAAGGAACAAAAGTCAATACGTCGGTAGTTGTCGCAAGAGAAAATCCCTCACAAACCCGTGACGGTGGGACTGTGGCGCCAGATATCAGGCCTATTGTATTATGTTAACACATCTAACCATTTCAATACGGTACCTTGGGTGTAATATACTGCAGTTAAATATTTACAATATCCGCGGATAACCATTTTGCGGATGCGGATAACCATTAGCGAATGCGGATGCGGGTGTGGATTAAGGAAGTGCGGATGTGGTGCGGATGCGGATAACCATTTGCGAATGCGGATGCTGGTGTGGATTAAGGAAATGCGGATGCGGTGCGGATGCGGTGCGGATATTATTTTGTATATCCGCACAGAGCTCTAGCCATAGCCTTGGAAATGATGTACATCTTAAAATCAGATAATCCTAAAACAAATTTAATGAATGTAATCGAAAAAAGTAATGTGATTCAAGAAAAATCAGATTAGGAAATGAATTCCTAAAGAATGTAAATGTTATACGGCCATCATGCACCAGAAACGGATTGAAATCACTATATTTATTCAATGTGGAACTACTTCTCCTGAATTCCAACTGAATTATTTCAATCTGAGTATTCATTTGAACCCGTTTAGTGGAACTTTTCTGCATTAAGAATATATACTTGGAATATCATTCCCATTGTGGAGAGTAAATTTATGCTCAGGCTGTTTCAAAACCAGATGACAATGGAAAAACATGAGGGAAGCCTAAGAGGAAAAGAAAAATACATATTCTGTCAGAGATGTTGTTTTCCGTCTTTAATATTCTACGTGTACCTGGAAGAGGCATTGAATGGCCTGAGTGGAAAGCAAAGAGTGAAAAAAAGGATGTGTATTCTTTGTTTCGCACCTGTTATTGTAAGTTAGCTGAAAGTGTTGATGAATAAGAAAGAGACTGAATAGGATAATGACCAGAGTTCACCAAGCGAGAAGGAGAATTATATACACGGGATAACGTGTAGCAAAAAATGCAGGATGCAGAAGGTCGAAGGACATTCAGACCTGAGAAAAAGGAACGCGATGATTTCTCCACGGTGCATGGTTTAATATTCCCGAGAAAAAGAAAATTTTCTCTCAGAAGATATAACTTCGTTCATAATAGGTTCTTAAAAGTGAAAAAAAAAATGTTTGGATTTAATATTGATATCAGGTAAGATATATGTTTATTGAGGAACTTAACGTCCGCCTCTGTGGTGTAGTGGTTAGCGTGATTAGCTGCCACCCCCGGAGGTCCGGGTTCGATTCCCGGCTCTGCCACGAAATTTGAAAAGTGGTACGAGGGCTGGAACGGGGTCCACTCAGCCTCGGGAGGTCAACTGAGTAGAGGTGGGTTCGATTCCCACCTCAGCCATCCTGGAAGTGGTTTTCCGTGGTTTCCCACTTCTCCTCCAGGCGAATGCCGGGATGGTACCTAACTTAAGGCCACGGCCGCTTCCTTCCCTCTTCCTTGCCTATCCCTTCCAATCTTCCCATCCCTCCACAAGGCCCCTGTTCAGAATAGCAGGTGAGGCCGCCTGGGCGAGGTACTGGTCATACTCCCCAGTTGTATCCCCGACCAAGAGTCTGAAGCTCCAGGACACTGCCCTTGCGGCGGTAGGGGTGGGATCCCTCGCTAAGTCCGAGGGAAAAACCGAACCTGGAGGGTAAACAGATGATGATGATGAGGAACTTAACGATCCGCCACTCTATACAATACAGACTAATAAAAAAAAATACACACAACATTGAAACATTAACGCAAATTTATGAAAAGAATACAAATACATACTTATGGATACAACATTTCAATCTTTCAAGTCGGTATCCTAACGCAGAAATGGGATCGAGATGTAGGAATCAAAATCAGAATTCCCATTACTGGAGGTGTATCTGCCGGGCTTACGACGCATAGTGCTGGGATTCTTATTTCTCTCATATAATGCTATTTTTTTCCCAACTTATTGATCAATCAGAAATACAAAAGAGACATTCCGGAATGGATATAATTATTTTCAGGAACTGGTCCCAAGAATGCAGGTTTTCGGAAATGATGTACGAAACCTACTTGGAAGACAGAGATTTGAAATGAATTCCAGTTGGGATAATATGCTAACACATCACGTTTATTATTCTTTTCTAGTAGAGACGAATTATAGAAAAAGTTGGTCTTGGTGCTCTGGAAGTGATATTTAAAGCATAGTTATGTCTATAAACTTCAAACTGAATGCTGGGGTCGAAAATGACAGGTTGTAAATACTACACTCTCAATTATTTTTGAAATTCCTTTCTACTTACAATAAATTACCTTTAAAATATTGACAGTAACAAAGACACACGTATTTTAAAATTATTTCTAACCTTGGCCTAAAATGGCTTAAGGCGCTGGCTTTCTGATCCCAAGTTGGCAGGTTCGATCCCTGCTCCGTCCACTGGTATTTGAAGTGCTCACATACCTCAAGCCCGTCTCGGTAGATCTACCGGCACCTCGACGACTCCGAAGACCGAGAAATTAGTTAGTGAGTCGTAAAAACAATAAAACCGGGTGAGTTGGCCATGCGGTTAGAGGCGCGCAGCTGTGAGCTTGCATTCGGGAGATAGTGAGTTCATTGTTGGCAGCCCTGAAAATGGTTTTCCGTGGTTTCCCATTTTCACACCAGGCGAATGCTGGGGCTCTACCTTAGTTAAGGCCACGGCCGTTTCCTTGACATCCCTAGGCCTTTCCCATCCCATCATCACCAAATATAAGACACAAGATGACACCACACCATAGAGATGTGATGGTACACCCTATTTGCACTGAAATCTCACTTTTCAAATATTTGTTAGTTCCATCCTTATTCCTGGGAGGTCTTCAATTATAACGCACAATTTGTTAACTCGGCTTTACTCTCTTCTGCACTGAATGCACAACTATCGGGTAGGTCAAAGGTTGGGTGGAATACTTAACCTAACTTAGCCTAACCTAATCTAACCTGAGAACTGCACATCTTTTCCAACCTGTCTCACTCTAGAACAAGTGGTTAATCGGGACAAGCAGAAGCTGAGAATCCTAAAATGCCAGTTTTTAACGCAAGCTGCTGCACATCTTTTAATAATAATAATAATAATAATAATAATAATAATAATAATAATAATAATAATAATAATAATAATAATAATAATAATAATAATAATAATAAAATTACCTGGCGAGTTGGCCGTGCGGTTACAGGCGCTCAGCTGTGAGCTTGCATCCGGGAGATAGTGGGTTCGAACCCCACTGTCGGCAGCCCTGAGAATGGTTTTCCGTAATTTCCCATTTTCATACCAGACAAATGCCGGGGCTGTACCTTAATGAAGGTCACGGCTGCGTCTTTCCCATTCCTAGGCCTTTCCTATCCCATCGTCGCAATAAAACCTACCTGTATCGGTGAGACGTAAAGCAATAAATAAATAGATAAATAAATAAATAAATAAATAAATAAATAAATAAATAAATAAATAAATAAAAATAATAATTCATTTCATTGAAAAATGACATGAAATTGCCATCAAAACAGCACTTCAAATTTTGTATGAGAAAACTCAATACAGGGAAGGAGCTTCACGAAACTTAGCTGGACAACCTATGGTAACTAAATTCGGCAAAATCTTTCAGGTGAGCCAATTCACATATTTGGGAGAAATTATTCAACCCTCTGGTTTAAACCGCGAAGCAAACAAAGGAAGAATTTCTAAATTACAGAAAACGTACGGGATCACTTGGAACAGGTACAATAAAAAATCAATATCTCGAAAGGTAAAACGTAGACCCTATAATACAGTAATCAAACCTAAAGCGTTATATGCTTCAGAAATCTTAATCAACGGTGGCGGGACTCTAACCAAAGACATGGAGAAACAGGAAAGGAAATTTTAAAGAAACAATTTTTGACCCAGTTTTAATAGATTGAATATGGAGGAAAAAATCATCCCAGGAAATACGTATATTGCCATTCTGAAAAAATATCTGACACTTTTCGGAAAAGGCGATTTAAATTTTATGGGCACATTATCAGAATGAACAGTAACAGAAAAACTAAAACAATTCTCAACCTGGCCCTTTCATCTAAAACCAAGAACAGCTGGTTTCGTGGAATTGAAACAGATTTCCAGGAAATCAACATTTCGGTAGACATTGTACAGAACAGATGTAAATTCAGAACTAAAATCTACATTGCCCTGTTTGAAGACAAACCCAACACCAGAATCACTATAACTTGGACAGAAGAGCGAAGGAAGAAGCTCAGCGAGAGGATGAAGAGATTTTGAGAGGAGAAGAAGGCCAACACATCAGTTAAGCTGGTTCAATCGAGCTCCTAAGTAGGGCATAACGATGTAAAAAGAATAATATTATTCGTTTTAAGTCCCAATAACTATATTTTATGGTTTTCGGAGATGCCGAGGTGCCACAATTTTCTACCTCAGGAGTTCTTTTACGTTCGAGGAAATCTACGGACACGAGGACCTTCAAATACAACCGGACTGAGCCAGAATTGAACCTGCGAAGATGGGCTCAGAAGGCCAGCACTGTACGTCCTGAGCTACTCAGCCCTGTATGTGTGTGTGTGTGTGTGTGTGTGTGAGGAGATAGATAAAAGAGAGGAAATTATTTATGGTGTTTAGGAACTTAGGCGCTAAGACATCAAGGTTAACAACATTTTCGCTTATTGTAGATATTTTGACACATAAGATGTATCCTCTTTGCTGTCTGCCCTAATCAATGTATAATTAATTGGAACTGTTTTTTACTTGCTAGTAATATATGGTAAGATGGTGGGGAGTAAAAGGGCTAAGGCTGGGAAAATAATTATGGTGGCCTTAAACTTGGCTTTCGCCTGGCGTAAAAACGGAAAACCACTGAAAAACATCTTCAGGATACCGACAGTGAAGTCCAAATCTACCATTTCCCTAGTGGAAGCTTACAGCTATATAACTTGTCCTGTGTAGCCAACTCGTTTGGTTTTCGAACAAAATGATCGTGGCATTCATGCACAGTATGTATCATTCCATAATTTTTGTTCTGTCGAAGTGAGGGAACAACAGAAAAATATTTCAAGAATATATTCGAGCTAATGTTTCTTCCAAATGTTTGAGTATTTACGTAAGTGCATAAAAGCCCTGAGGTAAATTTAAATAAGAAAAGGTGGTGTCACGATAAATATAATGGATACTACACATATTGTGATTTGTGAACTAAAATTTGTAAGTTTGCGTGAAGAAGGCTACTACTAAGGGTTTATGTTTTTGGTTTGTAAATGGTTCAAAGTTACTTCGAAGGTTTTCGGTAGGAAGGTGGTGCTTGTGGCCTTGAGTTAAGATTCATCACCAACATTTGCTTGGCGCAACACCACTGAGAACCTTCTTTAAGGCTGTCGAAGGTGAGATTAGAACCCATCATCAGCCAAATGCATGCTCGCAGCTATGCGAACCCTAACTGTGTACTAACTCTCGCGAGTGTTATATACATTAGGGTAGCTACTGTAAATAGATAGCCAGGTGTACATTGTGGTTGGTTAGACACTCACCTCCCATGCTTAAGGTTTCTGGAACAAACCCCATCCTATTCGGTCAGAATTTTTAAAATACTGAAATACAAGTCCTCCGAATCAGTAGATATAATTTCACGCTGACGATCCCTTCTGAAAGATATATTTCCGATAAACTGGCCAAAAACCCTTGACGATAAGTTGTTGTTGTTTGTTGCTATGTGCTTTATGTCGCACCGACACAGATATGTCTTATGGTGACGATGGGATTGACCGGTTTGACGAGAAGTTAATAATAATAATAATGTTATTTGCTTTACGTCCCACTAACTACTTTTACGGTCTTCGGAGACGCCTAGGTGCCGGAATTTAGTCCCGCAGGAGTTCTTTTACCTGCCAGTAAATCTACCGACACGAGGCTGTCGTATTTGAGCACCTTCAAATACCACCGGACTGAGCCAGGATCGAACCTGCCAAGTTGGGGTTAGAAGGCCAGCGCCTTAACCGTCTGAGCCACTCAGCCCGGCTGACGAGAAGTTAAAATTATTATTATTATTAACCGATTAGAATCCGGTCGCTAAAGTTTTGGCATTGTATCCCAGTACAGTGGCTTGGAAAAACAGTATTTTGGAATGTGAAGGGCGCGGTTCAGTATGCGTTTCACTAACGTAAAAAAAGAAGAAGTGGAAGTCCTCCCGCGTCAATTAAGGACTGGTCGATAGTTTAAGGTCAATATAAAGGCGTTATTAATCACAGAAGTTCACAATAAATTAGTATATCCTTTATCAGCGTACTCATTATTTTTCTGGATTTATCAATTTGCTACAGTGATTAACTTACAAATCAGGCGTGGATAATAATTAGGGAGGAGATTTGAACGCATGCATAGGTTACATAAGAATCCCATTACGGAATTTCTAGCCAACGTTACGTTTCTATAGGGAAAGTTGTAGAAAAATTACGGCTCTAATAAATTGCCATGCCCTTAAATTTTACGCAGGCCCCTGCAGAATTATAGAGCGGGCTTGAATATTACTTGCATTATAACTTAGGCCTTCTTGCGGGATTACCCGTTCATCGCAAGGAAGTTTTCTGCTTGTCACAACACAGGGAAATCTACGGCATGCCAATGAACGTTATAAAGCAGCATAGACATCAACTATCATTGGAGCCCGGGACCTACAGGGCTTGTCAGTGTTCCTTGTCATTTTCGGGCTTAGGTGTTTTAGTTCCTCGGGGTTTAATTTTTTAAACTTTTACTATGATCTCTGAGAAATCGTGATGAGTGAGTATTATTCCCGTATGTACAGTACATGTCCGCCTCTGTGGTGTAGTGGTTAGCGTGATTAGCTGCCACCCCCGGAGGTCCGGGTTCGATTCCCGGCTCTGCCACGAAATTTGAAAAGTGGTACGAGGGCTGGAACGGGGTCCACTCAGCCTCGGGAGGTCAACTGAGTAGAGGTGGGTTCGATTCGCACCTCAGCCATCCTGGAAGTGGTTTTCCGTGGTTTCCCACTTCTCCTCCAGGCGAATGCCGGGATGGTACCTAACTTAAGGCCACGGCCGCTTTCTTCCCTCTTCCTTGCCTATCCCTTCCAATCTTCTCATCCCTCCACAAGGCCCCTGTTCAGCATAGCAGGTGAGGCCGCCTGGGCGAGGTACTGGTCATACTCCCCAGTTGTATCCCCGACTAAGAGTCTAAAGCTCCAGGACACTGCCCTTGAGGCGGTAGAGGTGGGATCCCTCGCTAAGTCCGAGGGAAAAACCGAACCTGGAGGGTAAACAGATGATGATGATGTACAGTACATACGAGGTACAGATTAGTGGATCAATAATAATAATAATAATAATAATAATAATAATAATAACGCGCAAACGCTGAGCTCTGTTTTACGGTCACCTACGACGGCTGAACAAATCTCGGTGGACAAAACGCATTTTTAACAATTTTTACTCAAAACAAAAAACAACAATTCCCTTGTACGTTAACGTTAAGAACAACCTCGAAGAAATGGGCCTATGACCAGAAGACGCGCACAAAACAGACCTTTTCAGAACAAGCATCATGAGTTTTCGGACTTTCCGGGATGTGAAGTGGAGAACTGGTGCAAAGAGGAGAGATGAGTGCCGTGCTCGACACAACTAATGAAAACCTACTGGATCAATCAAAAATTGAATAAATGCCAGAATGTATAACGAAACTTATCACAGTCCCTAGTCGACCGATTAGCGAATAAATAAATAAATAAATAAATAAATAAATAAATAAATAAATAAATAAATAAATAAATAAATAAATAAATAAATAAATAAATAAATAAATAATAAAGTAAATAAATAAATAATAATTTTTTACGTTCCACTAATGGACTTCATGGTTTTCAGGTACGCCAAGGTGCCATAATTTTGTCCCCCTGGGCACCAGACTGAGCCGGAATCGAACCCGCCAACTTGGGTTCTGAAGGTAAGCACTTCTACCACCTGAGTCGCTCAGCCAGGCTAATGGATAAGTATATGACCTCTAAGTATTATAATGCAAGTTAAATTTCATATTTTAATAGGCCAACGTGGGTGACAAAGAATCTCAGTAAACATATGACAGTTTAACAAGTCAGGATTGTCTTGTCACGACAAATCCAGAACACCAAACGAGACCTCATTGTAACACACCCAATCCCGTTAGGCTGTGAGGTGTTGACTACCCTGACTCACTCGGGATATTCATGAGCTGCTTGGGGATTTACCACCTGTAGTGTGTCACGGTACCTGATAATTAAGTCAGCATGTGGCTATAGTTTAGAGTTTAGTGTTTAAAGAGAGATGTTATTCTAACGGAATTTTTGAGGACCATTAACCATCAACGAGTTTCTTAAAATATAGTTTTGTCGTTCATTAGATGAGTGTGCGACGTCTCGTAGTCACTGTTCAATGATGTAAGAACGAAGCACACAGCATAAAAACGACGGAAGATTTTAGAACAATACCTCAAAACAACAGCATTTGTTTAGATGAACAACATTTCGAATAAACCGAAATATAATTATTTAAAAATACACAATGCTTTTTATTTAAAAGGCGTATAAAACTAGGGTATTTTATCGATGATAATAACTAATCTCCATTTACTTTTGGAAATATAGAACAATTTTGAACCAGTTTCAGCATTTTAACGAGCTGAATAACGTTTATATTACTTGGAATTAGCAGAGCGAGTTGGCTTTGTGATATAAGACGTGTGAGTTTGAACCTACGTAGTTATCAGTAGCTTTGAAGAAGGTTTCCAGGGGCTGCCTGGCCGAGGCGGTAAAGGCGTGCTCGGTTCGCCCGGAAGGACGTGTGTTCGTATCCCCGTCGGGAAGTCGTAAAATTTAAGAAATGAGATTTCCACTTCCGGAGGTGCATGTGGCCCTGAGGTTCACTCAGCCTACACCAAAATGAGTACCAGGTTAATTCCTGGGGGCAAAGGCGGCCGGGCGTAGAGCTAACCACTCTACCCATCTAGTGCCGAGGTTACGGTTGGTTTCCACCGCTCCAAGGGCCTCCATGGCCTGTACGGAGAAGACTTTGCTCCTTTACTTTTTGAAGACGGTTTTCAATAGTTTACGATTTTCGTCTCAGGCAAATTCCGGGCGTCTATTTCAAATAAAGCCACAACTACTCTTTTCACATTCCTAGCCCTTTCTTACCTCAGGTTCGTCGAGAGTTCCCAAATGGAAGCTGTTAGTTTCGTGACTCACACCACGCAGCCAATTACTCGGTTGTGGGTAAAAGAAAAACAGCAGCTGATTCAATGAGCTAATCACACCTTCAGTCTTCCACAGAATTTGTATGGAGTTATTTTTATTTCTTTGATTTCTACAGTAACGTACCATGTTCGATTGCACCAAATACTCTCAGACACACACAGTCTTTCTTCACTGAATCCCAAAACGTCTAACTTAAACTCCACTTCGAAACTCTTTCTTGAATTCATTTTATTGGTAACAATGACAAATACTGTAAAATAAAGAACCGCGTGAGTTGCTTTATTAGTAAGAATAAATCAGATATCGTAATGGATAGAAAAGTAGAAGCTGCTACTGTGCGAGGGTCAAATTCACATTCCCTGCTAATGTAGTTCTTCCTCAAACACCTGAAAGGGGAAAATTTTCTCTTTGGCCAACAGCTAACAGCATGCACAGTAATAACAAAATGCTTTTGCCGGAATTACAGCCTGTTTTCTGACATTTGACCTCAAAACTTGGAGGGTTTTACAATCGAGGGGGCCTTGTTTTCGCGTAAATAACATTGCCTGTAATTCTCATAGATAATATAACAATAGGTCCAGGAATTATGTAAATAGAATTGGATCACGTGTGTATTTGTTGAGAAAATTCAGAGAATAACTATAACATTAACTAAATTATGATAAAAGTTCATAAACATAAAAGAAACCAAATACATAGCTATTCATAAGCTATGCAGAGAACAAGAGCTTTTGTATGGATATATATTTCCATTTATCAAGAAACTAACCTCCTTAAACTCTTTTGATGGATAATAATAATAATAATAATAATAATAATAATAATAATAATAATAATAATAATAATAGTAATAATAATAATAATAATAATATTTGCTTTACGTCCCGCTAACTACTATTATGGTTTTCGAAGACGCCGAGGTGTCGGAATTTTGTCCAGCAGGAGTTCCTTTACTTGCCAGTAAATCTAACGACATGAGGCTGAAGTATTTGAGCACCGTCGACCGTCTGAGCCACTCAGCCCGGCCTTTAAGTGGCAGTCTACAAATATGTAGTAATACAATAACAGTTACGTAAATGTATTATTGAAGAGAACAGAAGCATGATATTGCATCCAAAAAAGTACTGTAGATAATATGAAGAAGATTGAGTACGCTATTCTGAGGAAATTATATGAAGACAATGCATGTGCATGCGCTAATACCAAATCAATAATTTTGTCGTGAAATATACAGCTGTTGTTTGGTTGAAGTTTCTGATATTCTTATACCGGATCGTCACTGGAGCCGTGAGCTACATAGTCACTCTAATTGTTGTCAGGTGAACTAAGTGCTCATTTCCATAATTCAAGCAAAAATTAAAGCTATCATAATAACACATGACTTGTTTTATTAATAAGAATAAAGCAGATGACAGACAGAAAAGTAGAAGCTGCTACTTCGTGAAGGTCAAATTCTAATTAACTCCCTGCCAATGAAATTCGGCAATCACCTGAAAGTGGGAAAATGGGAAAGTGGGAAAATTGTTCCTTGGTCAACAGCTAACGGTAAAAGATTCTGAGGAAAAGTAGAAGACTGAGTGTGCGATTCTGAGGAATTTATAGCTTTATTTAAATCTTATTACTACAACCATCTATATACGTGCCCCAAGGATGTCTCTCGATCAAACCCCTCCATTTGTACGGGCAGTGGCTCTTACAGCTCCTTGCCGGAGCAATTACTATGCTGCTTACAGATCGGAACTTAAACATCTCATTCTTTGACCCAACTGGAGGTGGAGATCCAATTCATGGCTACCACGGAGCTTCACGGCGAGCGTCACTGATCTTCGAAACATGACACACGAGAAGGCAGACTGTGTACTGTCCTAATCGCATGTCCCTCTCTAGACAGCTGAGCATGTGCACAGATTGCATTGGCCCGACTCGAACCAGTGACCTCAGCAACAATGGGACAAGACATTGACCACTTAAGTTCAGAGTCGTTAGTTTGGCAAACCATATTGGAACTACGGTCATTAAGCAGTAAACTGATGCTATGCTATGATGAGGTAGCATATTTATGCATAATCTCATCCAATTTTCTTTCTGAGAAACCAAGGAAATTCTGGTTCATAAATAACAAAGCAACTAAACAGGATGAGCAATAAGTAACTTTACTGAATTCTGTTCATTAAGGTAAGTGACGGTGAATTGTTTCACGGGGTAATACAACGATATATTAATGGAGACGTACACCTTTACGAATCAAAAGTAAGAATTTTCATTTTCTTTTTCTTTACAATGTACTCGTTGAGGTGGTACCTGTGCTTGGCGGGTTAAATTTTGTAACTCCAGCAGTAGGCCTGATTTCATATGACGAAGAAGACACGAAGTAATCCTCAACCAACAACAATCACTAACACTTATTATTATTGATCAGCAGAGTTAGGATTTATATCTAATGGAAACGGCTAAGTACGTGCATACAAACGGACTATAAATATGCAAATTATGACGTAAAATATGAGGTTGTTGTTATAATATGGTGTAAAATCATCATGTAAAAATACAGTGTCTACATCATATTATTATTATTAACAAATACATTGCAGTTAGGAGATAATTATCTTCGTTACAATGCTTACAATAGTATGGCAACGAATTCAAATTACAACATAAATTACATGACTACAGCAAACACACATACATACATCATCATTATAGACCGTTATGCCTCTCAGAGTTCAGTCTGCAAGTCTCTGTGAATTTACTAAATGTCGTCACAATCCTCCATTTGCAGCTAGTGTTGTGGCCACATTTAGTTCTATACCTCTTATCTTTAAATCGTTAGAAAATGAGTAACCATCGTCGTCTTTGTCTCCCTCTACTTCTCTTACACTCCATAACAGAGTCTATTATTCTCCAAGGTAACCTATCCTCCTCCATTCGCCTCACATGACCCCACCATCCAAGCCGGTTTATGCGTACAGCTTCTAATTCCTAAATTAGCCTTTATCTCCTCATTCCGAGTACCCTCCTGCCATTGTTCCCACCTGTTGAGAGCAATCAGCCTCGCTACTATCATGTCTGTTACTTCTAACTCATGAATAAGATATTCTGAGTCCACCCAGCTTTCGCTCCCGTAAAGCAAAGTTCGTCTGAAAACAGACCGATGTAAAGATAGTTTCTTCCGGGAGCTGACTTCCTTCTTACAGAATGCTGCTGATCGCAACTGCGAGCTCACTTCATTAGCTTTACTGCAACTTGATTCAATCTCATTTACTATATTACCATCCTGGGAGAACACACAATCTAAATACTTGAAATTATCGACCTGTTCCAGCTTTGTATTACCAATCGACGTTCAGTTCTGTTGAATTTCTTACCTACTGACATCAATTTAGTCTTCGAGAGGCCAATTTTCAATTCACACTCATTGCACCTATTTTCAGAATTCCGGCACAATCTGCCATTAAGACCAAGTCGTCAGCATAGGCCAGACTGCTTTCTACATTTCCACCTAACTGAATCCCTCCCTGCCACTTTATACCTTTCAGCAGATAATCCATGTAAACTACGAACTACAGTGGTGAAATATTACAGGCTTGTCATTTTAAGACTACAACAAAATAGTACACAAATTCCACGGAAACGATACCGAAACAACAAATTTCAAAATAGCCAAATAAAAATAAAAATTAAGTACATCACATTAAGACAACAAACAAAATAACAGACTATTTAAAACATACGAGCAGTGTAACATAATAAATAAAAGCAATCGTAAAGAAATTAATACGAAATTTGCGGATATTAACTTGCCTACACAAAGAGTACAGTTAAAGACTCATTGTTTAAACATGAAAGCAACAGATGAAGAGTTTAACCTTTTGAAATTGATATTAAAATATCAGGACATTTCCTCACTGTTACTACAAATTAATTCATCTTCTTGTCACAGTGAGTTGAATGATAAGTAGACCTGGGATTTACCGGGCGAGTTGGCCGTGCGTGTAGAGGCGCGCGGCTGTGAGCTTGCATCCGGGAGATAGTAGGTTCGAATCCCACTATCGGCAGCCCTGAAAATGGTTTTCCGTGGTTTCCCATTTTCACACCAGGAAAATGCTGGGGCTGTACCTTAATTAAGGCCACGGCCGCTTCCTTCCAACTCCTAGGCCTTTCCTATCCCATCGTCGCCATAAGACCTATCTGTGTCGGTGCGACGTAAAGCCCCTAGCAACAACAACAAGACCTGGGATTTTAGGCTCTAAAATATTAGTTTTAGGCGCCTAAAATAGGCTTTTAAAACAAGTAAATAGGCTTTTTAAGGAGAAAATAGGCACTTAAAGTATGTTTTTAAAATTTGTGGATAGGCAAGAAATAGACTTTAAAATATTGCAATACACACTTAAACTGTAATATGATACTTTTTTACTTTAACAAACGTAGTATCCCTATTCTTAACCGAAATAACTGCAAAATTAAGACAGAATAAAAAAGACATTTATCAAAAACAATATAAAAAGGTCATGTGTCAAATGGATTATATGATATATCATTATCAGTACTGATCTAAAACCTTAATACTAAAATCACTGTACACAATTACAGCACTGTAGGCATCCAATAACGGTGTGAACGCGAATGGAGTATGTGTTTATTATTTGTGAGGAATATCCCTATAGTACTTTCAGTCGTAGTTTGCTTTACAGTACATAACAATAATCTTCTCCAAATTTCCCACAGTCAGACTGTGTCTTTTGTCTGTTAAAATCATTCTGAAAGCAGAAAAAGAGCACTCCACACTCACGGATGTTAGAGGGGCATAGGAAAATTTACCTACATTTTTCAATTCAATTTCACTTGGTAAGTCTACCTTTTCCCCATCCATTACCTGAAGTGCCCTTTTCAGCACTGAATAACCTGGAATCTTCTGCAGTACACTAGACCGCTTGTCTCTTATTTTTCCCCCTACCTTATCTCTAGCACTTTGTTATTCTCAGCTTCCTCAATTACAGAAAATTGCTGTTTGAGACTGTTTCCTTTTCCCTCCATTTTTGTAATGGTGACTGGAAGAAATAAAAAAATTGCCTGAATATACGCAATGTCTCTCTGAACAGTGGAGCAGTCATTTAACAGCTCTTTGACAGACGACACACGTTCAGAGTTGTCCGTTAAAGGCAAATTGTCTATCACAGTCATGATTTCCTCAAGATGTTCTGCATAATACAGGGCAGCTTCCATCCAGGAACCCCAACGGGTGATGATTGGGTGTGGTGGAAGGGGAATAGAGGGGAGTTTCTCTCGAAAGATGGGTATTATTGATGGAGTCTTACAGAACACTTTCTTCATTGTTGAAATGAGAGTATTTACTGCAAGAAACTCGGCCCTAACTGTTTCTGCGAGACTATGCAAGGCATGGGCCATTCAAGTAACATGAATTAAAAAAGGATAGAAAGTTTTGAGGCAGTCATGTAGGAAGCAGCATCGGAGACAAGGAGAAGGACTTTAGAATCATCAACACTCCCAGGATACAACAATTGCAACCACTTGTTGATGAAGTATGCAATGCGTTGAGTATTGAATTTCTCAAGCTGTTTAGAGCAAAGAAGGAGTGCGGTAGATGCCTGATTGGGTTCCAGTTTTCCTACTATAAGGTTAGCAATGTACCTGCCCACAGAGTCAGTGGTTTCGTCCACACACAACCATATACAAGACTCCCCAATATCCTCCCAGATTGACAAAATGACCTCATTGTAACAAATATCTAAGTAGTTTTTCTTTAATGTAGATGCTGATATGGGATGTGCTGCTTGGTGTATTTCTGTAAAAAATCTCTGAAAACCGGATTATGCACAGCATTCCAGGAATATTTGCTGCAACTAGGGCTCTACACATATCAGCATAGAAACCATTATGGGCTGTAGGAGATTTAGTTTGTGTGAGCAGAGTCTGTCCAATGTTACTTTTCACGGCTGCTTTCGCTTTGTGACTTGCAGTATCTGCATGCTGCTGAAGGTGGAATTTTTTCTCATGTGAAATCTAAAACACAATGAAGTGATGTCAATTAGAGACTAAGATGAGGAATAGAAAAGGTGAGCTATTGAATAAAATTTGTAATTTTGAACTATTTAAATTAAGCCATTATTACTCTAAAGTTAATTAAGAACAAGGACACTACAGTCCCCGAAGGGCCTTGGCTTTCAATAACGGTTGCCCCCCAGCTCATGGCCTGCAGATATTGGGTGGCGTGTGGTCAGCACGTTACATCCCTCAGCCGTATTGCCTTGCCTCTGTGTCCCCTGCCCACTGTAGCTTCTCAATTTTCCTCACGATGCTGGGTCAACACCCTTTCAGACCTCATAGATTTCTAAATTACTGCCGGTACTGGAAATCGAACCCACGTCGCCTGGACTAGGTCTGTACAATAAATTAGAGAAGCCAATATCAAAACCTTAGTTTTAGATTAATATGAAATTTAAGATATATGCACATACCTGTTTATTGCAGTAATGGCAGAAAATAATCTTGCCATCAAAAGTCAACCCTAGAAATTGTACAGGTCATTGTTGTATAAGCGCACTCTTAGATGATTTCGTTTTAGGCAAGATGAACTATATTCACTTAAACAGATGTTCTTTCACTGGCGACTTGACACAGTATGTCCCTTCTTACTACCTGCTCCGTGTTCTTCCTAGATAATCCTCCCCCTCATCCCGTCACTCGACACAGTACGTCCTTTACTACCTGTTCGTTGTTCTTCTGAGCTAATCCTCCACCTCCACCCTTCACTCAGCATTCTTTTGGTGACAGTTTTCTGGGAAGAGCACATTTCTGTGAAAAACCCACCCTCTGCTGTTCTACTCGTTCCAGGGATGTCCATTGTGTGATTGTAAAAATTACAGAAGTTGAATTTTATTTTAAATTTAGAAAATAGGCATTTTAGGCACTAAAATAGTAAAATAGGCTCTAAAGGTCCAAATAAGCATTTTAGGGCATTATAAAACTCTATTAATGTAAGGGATTTGTCATGAAACGTCAACATATTTTAAAAATATCATGTTATTTTGTAAGGAACGAAATAGGCATTTGCCTTAAAATCCCAGGTCTAATGATAAGACAAAGCCAACAAGAAAGAAATAATGTGCGTAGAGCTGAGCATATTCAATATCTCATAGAAATATTATATTCAAATTTGAAATGTTGATGCTTGTAACAGCTATTTACGTAACTGCCGTCCGGCTCCATGGCTAAATGGTTAGCGTGCTGGCCTTTGGCCACAGGAGTCCCAGGTTCGATTCCCGGCGGGGTTGGGAATTTTAATTATAACTGGTTAATTTCGCTGTCGCGGGGGCTGGGTGTATGTGTCGTCTTCATCATCATTTCATCCTTACCACGACGCGCAGGTCGCCTACGGGAGTCAATTCGAAAGACCTGCATCTGGTGAGCCGAACTTGTCCTCGGACACTCCCGGCACTAAAAGCCATACGCCATTTCATTTTTTACGTAGCTGCCATGGAAAGTGATTTTTTTTTCATTACGAGTGAGATGTTTACGTCCGAGCCTGGGACTCGGACTGAATTTCATATTATTGTGAACTTATTCATTTTAAATGAAATGAAATTAAACTAATTAATAATGAAATAAGTAAATTAAGCTAAAAATCTCATCAAATATAGATAAATAGTTCTTAAAAAAAAGCAACATCGATTAAAAGGAAAATATAATTAAGTATGCACACTCCTTCAGAGCCATCACAATGAATTTCAACAGTATGCAATCATTGGTATATTATTTAATTTATTATGTACAGAAGGTTTCGTTATATTTATTGATTTGTCATAAGTCTGTACAGAGTTCTCCTCCATATTCACAGACACTATACATGTTGTTGTTTGAGTCATCAGTCCATAGACTGGTTTGATGCAGCCCTCCATGCCACCCTATCCTGTGCTAACCTTTTCATTTCTACGTAACTATTGCATCCTACATCTGCTCTAATCTGTCTGTCATATTCATACCTTGGTCTACCCCTACCGTTCTTGCCACCTACACTTCCTTCAAAAACCAACTGAACAAGTCCTGGGTGTCTTAAGATGTGTCCTATCATTCTATCTCTTCTTCTCGTCAAATTTAGCCAAATCGATCTCCTCTCACCAATTCGATTCAGTATCTCTTCATTCGTGATTCGATCTATCCATCTCACCTTCAGCATTCTTCTATAACACCACATTTCAAAAGCTTCTATTCTCTTTCTTTCTGAGCTAGTTATCGTCCATGTTTCACTTCCATACAATGCCACGCTCCACACAAAAGTCTTCAAAAACATCTTTCTAATTCCGATATCAATGTTTGAAGTGAGCAAATTTCTTTTCTTAAGAAAGCTCTTCCTTGCTTGTGCTAGTCTGCATTTTATGTCCTCCTTACTTCTGCCATCGTTGGTTATTTTACTACCCAAGTAACAATATTCATCTACTTCCTTTAAGACTTCGTTTCCTAATCTAATATTTCCTATATCACCTGCCTTCGTTCGACTGCACTCCATTACTTTTGTTTTGGACTTATTTATTTTCATCTTGTACTCCTTACCTAAGACTTCATCCATACCATTCAGCAACTTCTCGAGATCTTCTGCAGTCTCAGATAAAATAATAATATCATCGGCAAATCTCAAGGTTTTGATTTCCTCTCCTTGGACTGTGATTCCCTTTCCAAATTTCTCTTTGATTTCCTTTACTGCTTGTTCTATGTAAACATTGAAAAGGAGAGGGGACAAACTGCAGCCTTGCCTCACTCCTTTCTGGATTCTTGCTTCTTTTTCAAAGCCCTCGATTCTTATCACTGCAGACTGATTTTTATACAGGTTGTAGATAATTCTTCGTTCTCGGTATCTGATCCCTATCATCTTCAGAATCATAAATAGCCTGGTCCAATCAACATTATCGAATGCCTTTTCTAGATCTACGAATGCCATGTACGTGGGCTTGTCCTTCTTGATTCGATCCTCTAAGATCTGACGTAAAGTCAGGATTGCTTCACGTGTTCCTACATTTCTTCTGAAGCCAAATTGATCTTCCCCCAACTCAGCTTCAACTTGTTTTTCCATTCTTCTGTAAATAATACGTGTTAAAATTTTGCAGGCATGAGATACTAAACTAATAGTGCGGTAGTTTTCACACCTGTCAGCACCGGCTTTCTTGGGAATAGGTATAACAACATTCTGCCGAAAATCGGATGGGACTTCTCCTGTCTCATACATCTTGCACACTAAATGAAATAACCTTACCATGCTGGTTTCTCCTTAGGCAGTCAGTAATTCAGAGGGAATATGGCTATATGAATGCCTGAATGAGTTGATAATTTAAGTTATTAATTATGTACCTTATCTGCCTTTAAACCTCCGTGCCTGCACACATACACTTATTTGTACGTATTAAATACTGTAAAACGTATAGAAGTAATAGTCAATAATAGTAACTCTAAAGTAAAATGCCAATTTCTTTAAATCTATCCTTTATTTTCGTGTTATTTTTCCAAATTGTATTATTGTAATATCAACTATCCAATGCTTGTTGTAGCTAGAGTACAACTCTGTTACAGATATAATAAATAAATTATATTGATTCGTTCGACGCAAATCGTCTTAATTTGATCCATGTATAAACGTTTCCTTGTTTTGTTCGTGCCATGCTACGAAAGATGTGAGACGTTTTCAAAAGGGGTTATGTTGTAATACATAAAAATAATGTAATTTGAAGCAGCGAAAAGTCCACTAAGTCGTAAACATGATCCTCTATTCCTGGATCAATTAATGTAATGATGTGCTGTGATAAATGCGATATTTATCTTTTGTAAATCGATTAATGTTTAAATTAGTCAGCAATGTGATGGCTGCAGATTACTTCGGCTGAGAATACTGAGACGTCATTTTTTGTGTAGGTGGGTATGGAAACACGGTGCTGCAATGTGGTGGAAAAAAACAATTCAACAAGGTTAAGTTTGTTGTTCTATATATATATATAAAATCGTAACGACCATGTATCTCTACACTGACTATTTTTTTTCGAAATATTCATTCAGTTATCCGTTGCAGGTGCAATAATGACCACATGCATATGTTTTCATGTTGGTGTCCGTTTGTTTGTTTGAGTTCTTACAACTTGAAAACTGCTGGATATATTTCTACCGTACTTCATATTTAGAATCCACCTGTCTTTGAGTAGGTTTTAGGGCCAATATTGTTTCTAAATCCCTGAACTGATCCGGGGGTTAACACGAAATCGAAACCGTGATATTGCACTGCCACAAAATATACACAACCATACTGAAAATCTACCTGTCTTAATGGAAATGAATTTCTAAAACTTTTCGTCATATGCATCATTTGGAACGGACCGTTTTTCACTCTAAGTTCGAACGGACTTAGGCTAAAAGCAGGTCCATGAAAAGCTTATTTCTTATAAATACAAAACTACTGGATATATTTTAACCAAACTTCATGTTTAGCATCCCCCTGTCCAAAGGTAGCTTCTAAGGTACATAGCCGTTCAAATCCCGATGTGGACCGGGCGAGTTGACCGTACGGTTATGGGCGCGCGGTTGTGAGCTTGCATCTGAGAGATAGTGGGTTCGAATCCCACTGTCGGTAGCCTTAAGATGGTTTTCCGTGTTTTCCCATTTTCACACCAGCCAAATGCTGGGGCTGTACCTTAATTAAGGACACGCCGCTTCCTCCCAACTCCTAGGCCTTTCCTCTCCCATAGTCCCTATAAGACCTATCTGTGTCGATGCGACGTAAAGCCACTTGCAAAAGATCTCTGAACTGAATGGAGGTTTATACGAAATCGAAACCGTGATTTAGCACTCCCACAAAATATATACAACCAAACTTAACGGAAATCTACCTGCCTTAATGGAAATCAATTTCTACTAATTTTTTCTCATGTGCATCATTTTGACACGAGTTTTAATAAGGGAGATATCATTAACGGACCGTTTGTCAGTCTAAGTTCGAGCGGACGTTTTTAAAACATTTTTGTCCATCTGTTCGTCCGTTTGCAGAGTTTTTATAACTAGGAAACTACTCTATATATTTCTACCAAACTTTATGACCGTCCTTGGATAGGTATTAGGGTCAATATTATTTCTAAATCCCGGATTGGTTTGGTGGTTTATAGGAAATCGGAACAGTGATTCTAGCCTGCCAAACAATATAAAGGAAAACTACCAGCCTTAAAGGAAATCAATTTCAAAAAATGTTTCCTCATGTGCACATATTTGATAGGAGGATAAAAAGGGAATATCTTTAATGGGCTGTTTTACAGGCTGCCATGCAATTTCAAGTTGGGTTAAATGGTTTAATTAAAGCACCATTTTACTCATTTCGATAGAACAGATAATAAGGGAGGTTAGAATTAGAGTAGGCGAAGCTTTATTTGACCCTGTAATAATTAAGAGGGGAATTCCTCAAGGCAGTATTATTGGACGTTTATGTTTTCTTATATATATCAATGATATGTGTAAGGAAGTGGAATCAGAGATAAGGCTGTCTGCAGATGATGTTATTCTGTACAGAGTAATAAATACAGTAAGTTACAAGATTGTGAGCGGCTGCAGGGTGACCTCGATAGTGTTGTGAGATGGACGGTGGACAATGGTAAGATGATAAACGGGGTTAAAAGTCAGGTTGTGAGTTTAACAAATAGGAAAAGTCCTCTCAGTTTTAATTAATGCGTTGATGGGGTGAAAGTTCCTTTTGGGGATCATTGTAAGTACCTAGGTGTTAATATAAGAAAAGATCTTCATTGGGGTAATCACATAAATATGATTGTTAATAAAGGGTACAGATCTCTGCACATGGTTATGAGGGTGTTCAGGGGTTGTAGTAAGGATGTAAAGGAGAGTGCATATAAGTCTCTGGTAAGACCCCAACTAGAGTATGGTTCCAGTGTATGGGACCCTCACCATGATTACCTGATTCAAGAACTGGAAAAAATCCAAAGAAAAGCAGCTCGATTTGTTCTGGGTGATTTCCGACAAAAGAGTAGCGTTACAAAAATGTTGCAAAGTTTGGGTTGGGAAGATTTGGGAGAAAGGAGACGAGCTGCTCTATTAAATGGTATGTTCCGAGGTGTCAGAGGAGAGATGGCGTGGGAGATCATCAGTAGACGAATAAGTTTGAGTGGTGTCCTTAAAAGTAGGAAAGATCACAATATGAAGATAAAGTTGGAATTCAAGAGGACAAATTGGGGCAAATATTATTTTATAGGAAGGGAAGTTAGTGATTGGAATAACTTACCAAGGGAAATGTTCAATAATTTTCCAATTTCTTTGCGATCATTTAAGGAAAGTTTAGGAAAACAACAGATAGGGTATCTGCCACCTGGGCGACTGCCCTAAATGCAGATCAGTAGTGATTGATTGATTGATTGATTGATTGATTGATTGATTGATTGATTGATTGATTGATTGATTGATTGATTGATTGATTGATTGATTGATTGATTATCGTCAACGATTGGTTTCAAGAGTCTTCAGCCACAGTGCCACTCCCTGTTTCAGATGAACAACAATATGTAACCGAGAAATATTGAGAATTACGCACAACTTTGGACCAGGAACTCTATCGTTTAATAAACTCTGTGATCTACCCCATTCTGTCTCCACTTTGTTCATCTTTATCGTTCTTCACATTACTGCCGCGTGCTTTTGTAGAAGAATATCATTTTAACAAGCCGTATTAAACGTTTGAATACAGGCATGTCATTTCGCATAAATTCATGAAGGAATCGTGAAATCGATTACCAATTCCCGTGCGAGGAACGGGTACATATGCTGGTCATAAATATGTCTCTAGGTCACGGCCATCCATCAACAGTTGTTAATTTCAGATGACGGTCAGTCGTAAGCTATAGCCTCGGTTGTTGTTAGGTAACATAGTCTGGCTATCCATCCATACTTTTCATCGCAGCCTGCACGGTTGCCAGGTAACACTTCCGCCACACATTTTGTGACGGTAATTTCACTACGCAATTTTTCAGATGAGCTCCAGCCGTACGTTAAAAATAAATGACAACTGTCTTTCTACCTTTCGAAACGACATCACGTCTAAACCACATGGCAGAAATTTACATTTTGCACGAACATTCTTAGCAGGAACAATAACACGAATAAATGTGCTGTATTTCAAAGTATTGCCATGAAAATATATTACTTAAGAACTCATTTGCAAAAAATCAGATAATGGCTACAAATGTGATGGTATCTCTTTCTTTCCCGCTCAATTACGCCAGTTGAGCTGAAATATAGTATGAATATGTTAACACGAAGATTTTCACGACCACTAAATGATATAATAATACTTAACTTGAGGATATTAGGTCGCCTAATGTTAATCACTTGCTGAAACATATTGACAACTGTCACTCCGTAGTAACCAGACTCAAGATAGTGAGACCCTGTTAGAAATTTAGTTATTCCATGGCCTACAGAGTCAAGGAAAAATATGTTGAAGAGCTAACTTTGGAGGGTAGCCATGGTCTGCTCCTGTTTGTTAAAATCGTTCCGGTGTTTATTAATTTCTATCGCGTCACAAATGATTTTAGGTATACAATGAGTCTCTTTAGAAATGACAGATGTTGCGTGAAAAATGATTCGACGGTAATTATATATGGTATGTTCTGCCACATCAAACTATTCTGGCTGGAAAAGACGTAAGTGCCTGCGATGCTCCTCAACCCTTGTTGCTATCATTCAACATGTTTTGCCAACATAAACCGATCCAAAGGAGCAAGGAATCATACGTATTCCTGAACAGTGTAAACTAACAGGGTCTTTCACAGATCGCAAGCAATTGCCTAAGAGGCTTAAGGATGGTCTTGATACAGTATTTTGCCTTCTGAGAATATTGCGAATCCTATCTGTGATAGATTGTACTTATGGCAAGCAGGCCAGACTTAAAGGACGAGAATCACGTGACAATCTGTCTTCTGGATTAAAATGTAGCACTTCGTCAATCTGTTTCCTTGAGTAGCCATTCCTCAGAAATGTTCTGGTAAGGAGCTCAAGTTCACCGTTTAATTTATCCCCCTCATAAACCTCCCTTGCTCGGCTGATAAGGGTGTTATGCACAGCACGATTTTGAGAAGAGTTGTGACGAAAGGACCCATTAAGATATCTATTAGTATGGGTGGGTTTATGGTAAACCAAATGACCTAATTTCCTAGAAACCAAAACACCCAAGAACGACAAACATCATCCACGTTCACCCTCCATGGTAAATTTAAAGTTTGGATGTAGGCTGTTCAAGTGATCCAAGAATATGGATAACTCGTGTTCACCATGAGGCCAGATAACAAATGTATCATCAACATATCTCAACCAGATTAAAGGCTTGAGCGTGCAAGGTTGAATGAAACGCTCTTCAAAATTTTGCATACATAAGTTAAATTAGCTATGACTGGTGCCAATGGCGATCCATTTGTTCATTTATACTGTAACATGAAAACTGAAGAATGTGCTGGTGATGACAAGGTGAAGCAGATTAACAATGTCACCAGTAAAGATTTTATCCAATAGAGACAAAGTGTCCATGATTGGAACCCTAGTGAACAGAGACACAACATCAAAACTGAAAAGAATATAACCAGGAGAGACATGCAGATTGGATAAAATGCCAATAAACTGCGATGTATACCTGATGGAATATGTACGGCTTGAGAAGTCCAGGTATTTGGCCAGGTTTTATGTAGGGGAACTGTTGACAATTTGCCTAAGGAGAACTCCGTATTTTTGGATCTTGGGAAGACCATGAAGACAGGGAACTTAAGAAGCGTGCAGTCGAAAACCATGAGAAATTTCATTCCTAATCGAGTTATCTTTAAGAAGAGGCAGGATCATTCTTTAGTACCTTATAGGTGGGATCACTGAGAAGTTCCTCAATCTTGCTATTATAGTCAACAGTGTTCATAACCACAGCAGGATTGCCTTTATCAGCTTTCAACACCACCAAGTTCTTGTTCATTTTTAGTTGATTAAGAGCATATCGCTCTTTGGAAGTAAAGTTAGGACGAGGGGGTTTGAAATGTCTGATAATGGTGGCAGTTTCAAGACGAATCTCCTCAGAGATATGATTAGGTAAAGGCTTTAAACAAGCCTCAACACCACAGATGATCTCCTCAGTCGGAAGCTCAAGGGTTGAATAGCAAAAGTGAATAACTTCTCGAGCACAGACATAAGAGGAGTATCCAAATTAGTGGTGGATAGATTATTCACTACTTTTGAAGAATTCAAGTTTGGAACTGAATTCTGCCTCTGGCATATACGAGAAAAGTGATATGGAGGACATCTGAGACGCAAGGTCCAGGTGATTGAAAGTGTTCCCCTCTAATGTCCGACCTGAAGAAAGATGAGGCTTATAAAGCTCACTTGAATCAGAATACAATTCTCTTCTCAAAGCATTAATCCAACAACTTTCTCCTTGACTTTGGAGACCTGGAATGAACTATATTTATAACAGGGTCTCTCCATCTTGATTCTGGTTACTATGGAGTGACAGTTTCCAATACATTATTTGTTATTGCTCTGAAGATGATCCTGGTCGCTGGATTGAAACGCATCAGAAAATTATTAACATTAGGCGACCTAATATCCCCAAAATTAAGCATTAGTAGTATGGATATATTTCAGATATTGAATTCAAACTCAGGTCAGTTATAGTTGTTTAATAATTGACTGTGACCGATGACTTTAGATATTAGGCCCCTTTAAACAACAATCATCATCATCATCATCATCATCATCATCATCAATAATTGATCATTTCAACATTGGGACCAGCCTGCATATGTATTATCCACTGGAAAAAATAATGGACAAGTGATAGACCTATCAGATGCATCTCTAGTAACTCTAATGATTCTCCAGAAAATTACGCTGTAAAGAACTATTACAAGCATCAATATTTAAAAAGCAGAATTCTAACATTTCTATGAGATATGGAAAGTGTTCTGCTCTATGCACATTTTTTTCATTCTGGATGGCTTTGCTCTTATCATTCAACCTACTGTGGCAAGAAGATGAATAAATTTTTAGTAACAGTGAGAAAATGTTTTAATATTTTATACCCATTTTAAAATATTAGATCTCTTTCAGTTACTTTCATGTTTAAACAATACATCTTTAACTGTACTCTTAGTACAGGTATGAACATTTCATATTTAAGTTTATATTCCCAAATTTCGGATTAATTTATTTACAATGGATTTTAATTACTGTAATATTTTACTCTACTCTTATGCCATTTTTAATGGTATATAATTTTCTTGTTGTCTTAAAGTAGTATACTTTATTTTTATTATTCTTTTTCTATTTTAAAATTTATTGTTTCGATATCATTCTCGTGGGATTTTTGCACTATTTTTGTTGTTGTTGTTATGTAATTTATGTTGTAATTTGACTTCGTTGTCATACTACTGTAAGTAAACATTAATACCAGGATATCTCCTAGCTGCAATGTACATGCATTTACATGAATATTTTGCAGCATATTTAATTAATGTTTTATCAAAAAATGCACCTCCCATGTAGATACACACAACAAGCAGTTTTTGAGAAAAGTGTGGTTCCTGCGAGGAACATATACACTGCCATGCGCTCGTCTTTATTTGAGTGACTGTGTATGGTAGTTGCTATGTCCCACTCTGTCATAATACGTTTCTTATTCATTTTCTACACATGGTTCCCATCATATTTCAAAACATATTCAAGATATTTTCATGAAATATTTCATGTTAGTGTATTTTAATTACGTAAACAACAGGTTCTCCAATCTAGAAACGGCTGAGAGTATTTAGGGCACTGACCATACATCACATCGTAATCGTCCGACTCGTTGGCTGAACGGTCAGCATACTAGCCTTCGGTTTAGAGGGTCCCGGGTTCGATTCCCGGCCGGGTCGGGGATTTTAACCTTCATTGGTTAATTCCAAAGGCCCGGGGGCTGGGTGTTTTGTGCTGTCCCCAACATCCCTGCAACTCACACACCACACACAACACTATCCTCCACCACAATAACACGCAGTTCCCTACACATGGCAGATGCCGCCCACCCTCATCGGAGGGTCTGCCTTAAAGGGCTGCACTCTGCTAGAAATAGCCACACGAAATTATAATTATTACATCGTAATCTGCAGGCTATAGCGCTCAGCACTGATTGTTTCCTAGGTCAAAGCCCATTAGAGCTGTAGCACCATTCGACTCTTTCTTTGCTTTTGAACATGGTCTGGGCTTTTTCTATGACAAAAACTTAATTTTTCGATATCATTTTTAGTGAAAAAGTAGATTATTTGATATAAAATGTTAACGGCCAGGAAAATAAGCAATTTCTGAAGTAATCTTAAAATTCTTGAGTATTGTGACAAAGATGGCCGGTTCAGGAAGTCCATCAAAAATGCCAGCAAGAGGTAAGCACGGCGCACCGGCGACAGTGTCGACTGGGCCAAGAGCGAGCAAAATATTAGCGGCGGTGGATGGTTGAGGTTCGGGTTAAAGTAGCTCATAGAAGAAGTTGGAAGCTGATTAACAATGGACCACGCGCCGAGAATGATTTCATGTAATTAGAAACTACTGGTATATTCTACAGACCTTTGCAAAGAGCGCAAGAGTGAGTCAGCCTTAAGCGCGACAGTGGCGAGTGAAGGTAAGCCAAGGTACGTAGAATACAAGATAGGGATCACGACAGAGAAGCGCAGTGGCAAAGTGGAGCTGTGACGTCGCGCAGGACCCTCACGCTGAAGCTGACCTGAACAAGGTAGAGGTACCTTCGAATAAGATTCGCTGTGCACGCGGAAGCTAGGAGCTAATAATACACGATAATAGTATATCTGTGGTGTAAAAGAAACCACGTGTATTTAGTTTCTGTGATAAAACATGAAACGCAATAATAGTGTACACTTTTCAGTATGGTTTGTTGCACCATTCCAAGCTGTAAAAATCATAGCATGCACGCAAAGGAACGAAACATACACTTTCATTTATTCCGTAAAGCCACTGTCCTAAATAAACAGTGGCAGCATGATGTAATAAAGACATTCTTGAAAGCTATTTTCTTCAGCTTCGAGGGCTCGAAAGATTTTATGAGCATCCTCTTCGGACAGCTGTGATGCAAAGGGTGAAATCATTGCTTCTCAACCTTAACGCTTTCCAGGTGATAAGAAGTTCCAACTGTTCGCCAGAAGATGTGAAATATTAAGCGCAAATATTTTATTATATGCTACTGACGAAGTCGATCAAAACTCAGATATCGTGTGCCAGTGTAAGGTCAGGGTTGAGCTCACAACATCCTATTATCGTATTTAGCAGAGGATGATCAAGGATTCGTTAAAGTCTTTGAAGAGCTAGTGGAACAGCTCGAGAACAGTCGCGAAACCAAGTAACGTGATGATTTGCTTGAAGACCTCGCTGGCTATTGCTTTCATGGTAAACAAGAAAATCTCGGCATAGAAAGCGATTACTGAGAGAAAACAGGTCAACCTATGACCA
Organism: Anabrus simplex; assembly: GCF_040414725.1. NCBI lineage: Eukaryota > Metazoa > Arthropoda > Insecta > Orthoptera > Tettigoniidae > Anabrus > Anabrus simplex. The sequence goes on from NC_090268.1 coordinate 312,778,182, forward strand.
GGGATGGAAATTGACTTTCAAAGAGGTCTAGAGGCAGTTTGGTGCAGCCTACAGAGAGATCGTACAACACGGTAGTGCAAATCGGAAAAAGAGTTCAATCTTTACCACGGGAAGGAACTGAAAGAGGGTTCTGTCGTCATCGCAAACCTTACGGATATCCTGATAAAGAAATTTCGCAAAATTCATGAACATGCAGTGAGGTGCTTCGTGAGAAGCCGTTCTTTTATTGGAATGAACACTTTAAACAAAAGTAAGTCATTCAAGAGGCCAAGTTTCAGTGAATACAGCACCGATAAAAAAGACTCAGAAAAGAAGAGCAAAGACATTGAAGAAATTTCACTAATGCTATAGATAAGTGTGTTTGATAATATTTGAGTAAATATCAGCATTGTTCTTCATGTATAACACACCTGTTTATTTTGTTTCTGAAATACAGTTCATTATACTGTATTTTAAACCAGTAACAGTGTTAATATACAGGCTCATTAATTTACATAGACTGTCTAATGCTAACGTGGAACTTGTCAGTTCTTTGACATTCGGAGGAGAACATCGCTCTTTGCGCTGTGGATAGTTATAGTTTCCTAATAAATTGTTTGTAACAATGGACATACTTCCTGCCGTCTTCAAGCTTTAATGTTCGAATCTCTAACAATTATAGTTCCTTGTTATTGTTTTCATAGTTAGGTGTTGGGAACATGAACATATGGAATTATTATTATTATTAGCATCATACTCCGGGGTCTATAGAAATAAATTTACTACACAGAAAGGTGGTGTGTTTTACTATCCCCTACTGAACTACTATTTACGGTTAATCACAAGTTCGCTCACGTTAGAGTTTCCCACTCGACACAGTTTTTACTCTAGATCGCAATGCGCACAGACACTCACTCGTTTGATAACATTGCACAGTGGCACGTCGAATTCTTGGTCGTCAACAGAGCTTCTCACAGCACAATGTTGTTCCAAAGCAGTCCACAATAGCAAACCTCGTTGAACTCAACGTAGCCGTCTGACGGACACACTCCACACGAAGACTCGTTACGTACTCGCGACCGTCCTTTACCTCAAGGTAGTTAGAGTAAGAGGTAGGGATCACGCGCAGGTCTCCCCACCACGCTTAGCCATCGGTGACGTCATCGGAACCCTCAGCGCCTTGTCCTCTGTATGAGGTAGGTAATACACAGCTGTGAGCTATTCTGTTTTAGCCACAAATTAGAGATAAGAGGCATTCCACTATTATGTTAGAGTATGTATGTATGTTCAGTCCGTCAGCGCTTCCGCTGGTGGGATCCTCAACAGCTCTGCCATCAGCTGTCATAGATGGCCTAGGCATCGCTGAAGAGGCGTACTAGGGAAATGAGGAGTGAGGTAGTTTCCCGTTGCTTTCCTCACCGAACCAGAAGTTGCTATTGCATATCAGTCTGACAAGCCCACTGAAATGCATCAACCGACCCTATGAGCAACATTTTCACACCATTCATTGCAGGGACTGACTGCATAAGGAATTGACATTATTAACATCGCTCATACCTCAGTCACTTTCATATTGTCAAAGCCAAGGATAAGACAGAGATAGATCTATGAAAGTAACAAAAATGCTCTAGCCTATACCAGAAGACATAGTGCACTGTAAACACTAGGTCCTGCTAGCAAAGGCATTATGTTAGAGTAATAATATGAAATTAGATATAATGTGAATCAGGCAGAGTTTCTGCAATAGTATAAGATATCTATAAAGATTGTAACAATGCTAATACTGTGATTATTATTATTATTATTATTATTATTATTATTATTATTATTATTATTATTATTATTATTATTATGTCACCAGAGACATTGATGAAAGTCCTACGACTCGGCCGGATAAGGAACCCGTAGTCTTCAGAACCGAAGGCCAAGAGCGAGGGTCGAATCCTGTTTGCAATCGAAGTGGAAATGTCCACATGACAAATCATGCGACATAAGGAAGGGTATTTGGTCTTCAACCCCTAGTCAAAGCTAAAAGACCGAGCGAGTTGGCGACGCGATTTCAGTCACGTAACTCGGTGAGTGATTACGTAATGGTCTCGAACATAGAGGATAAGAGAACCAAAAGCTGTGGGTGACCAAAGCAACGATAGTTACGAGTTTGTAATGATTCAGAGGTATAGAACTAAATAAGGCCGCGAGTTATTTGAAAATAATAGATCGTGGAGGCACATAGTTAACTCACAGACCCTTGCGGAATGAACGGTGAAAGGCATAATATTCTGTAATGTATGTATGTATGTGCTGTATGTATGTATGTATGTATGTATGTATGTATGTATGTATGTATGTATGTATGTATGTATGTATGTATGTATGTATGTATGTGTGCACGTATGTATGAGTTTAGGAACCTGGGCATATCCACGTGTCTTTCATAATGCCGTTTATAGCTCTTATATGTTAGTATTCTGTTTGATATCAATGAATGAATAAAAATAACCTTCTCTCCCTGTCACGGATGATCACCAACTTCGATGATTGCATTCATTTATTACAATAATAATAAATACATTGAGTTAATGTTTTATAATAAAAAAATTAAAGATAATCCAGCTACGAAAATTTTACAAAAAATTATTGAAGTGAACTTTACTAATATAACTAACCCATAAGTACATGTTGGACGTATCTTAATGGTCAGATAAACTCAGTCTTTGAGCTTTTCTGTTTGATATTATAAGTTATATTCTACGAATTGCAAAGTTTTTTCATATTCTCCGACGAGAGAGAACTGTGAAACGTAATGCGGTGCTCGAACACTAAGCTTTCTACCCGCGAGGTAGAGACACACTTCACCTCCCCGTTCCCTGTGTGGAGGGCTATAACATCCCCGGTGTAGTACTTCTAATTACCAACTATAAGATATTTGGAACTTTTTTAATTTGAACTTCACGTCCTGGAGCTATAAAGGAGCTCATCAAGGGGCCCCACTCTAACGAGGTTTACTGGCGTCACACACTCGAGACCTGTCATCTTTAATTGCTATCCATTCAAATGGACCCGCCTCGCACCACAGGCGAGTGTTCCTCTACCAGGTACAACACGTTCCTGCTAATATACTGGTCCCTAAATATTTCCATTGTCGTCCCAACATACCGAGCAGTTGTCCGAAATTTTCTACACCACCTCCACCCCCAATCAGCCTTGTCACCCCCCCCTCACATCTCTTGTGTGAGAAAAATATATATATTGTGTTATCATCTGATTGAGTACCTGCCCGATACATTGGAGTCCCGCTAATCCAGCAATTCCATGCAGAGTGTGGTACCAGATTACCAGAAAGCCCGGCAGCTGAGAGTGCATAAAAATAGGTTCATTCTTCATTAAATGTAATGCCACATGTACAGTATATATTGGAGTAAACATAAAAGGACATACATGTGATGCAACAACCATAATTATTATCCTCTTGCCAGTGGGAGCGGTAAAAACATGCCCAGTTTGTGTCACGCAGCTATCAGCTTGCATTCGGGAAAAATGAGTTCGAATCCCATTGTCGGCAGCTCTGAAGATGGTTTTCCGTGGTTTCCCATTTTCACACAAGGAAAATGCTTGGGATGTACCTTAATTAAAGCCACGGCCTCTTCCCGCTTTTAGCCCTTCCTTATCCCATCATCGCCATAAGAACTATCTGTGACGGTGTGACGTAAACAATTGTAAGAAAATTTTTAAAATGCACCTGACCGTCGTAAACGGCGTCTAAAATGGATACGCCCCATAGCCTCTGTTCTCGGTAACATGTTTTAGCAACCGTAGGTCTCCTAGGTGAGTCTCACAATTGCTTTCACTTACTTGTGCCGATCTCCTCACTTCCATCCTTTCTTTTTCTCTTGATTAATTGGTTTACCTTTCCTTTCTGACTCCGAGGGTAATGGATTTCGGAGGCCAAGGTAGGCTTTGATTTTGATGTCCTTTGTGACCCTACATTTTCTCTACTGATCTGTGTTCAGAAAAGATGGCTGTCCAGTTTTACTTCCTTTTCAAATAATAATCATCACTCACCGCCATCATGCAGTACCTACGCTGTGTATGCTAATAAAGTGGAAGTCGAAATATATAGCAATGCATTTAGGAAGGTATCAAGATTTAAAAAATAATAAATAAGGCACCCGTAAGCACCATAAAAATCTAAAACTTGTTACCAGAGAACACGATGGCCCTGTCATAAAAACTGAAAAAATCCCTGAACTCCAGAAGAGAGCCAAGCAGGTTTGGTGCTCAGAAGCAAATCAACATAAGGACGCTAGTGTAAGCACTTTTTCATCTTGTGCGAACGTTTTCCAAAGGTATAAAGTACGAACCGCAAAACCCCGCGGTGCAGAGGGGGGGGGGGCGGGGGGTAAACACATAGGAAGTTATGTGGGGGAGGGGTAGTTATGTCTGTTAATGTTTAGGGCCATTTTTTCTGGACGACAAACTATATGTTGGCAATTGTGTTTGTGAGGTAAACCTTCTCATATTCCTTTCTCTAAGAGATTTTATGTAGTATTCCTTATAGGAAGACTGCATGTGGGTAAAGAAATATAAGTGAAACAAGAGGAGCAACCATAAAACGTAAAATACAGGTTTCAGAAATCGAAAGCTCTAACTAGACAATAACGAAATTTTAGTGTCTTATAAAAGTCATTGTCTATGCACGCAGTGAAATATCGATAGTGGATCCACAATCCACATCCTTCATATAGCCCCGCGAGGGAAATACACTAACTGTCAACAAAAAGAAGAAAACCACCGAGTCATAAACTAGTTCAATTTAAGTAAATCCAATGACAGAAAACTCAGTTGTAATGATAATGACGGTGGTAGCGTATTCTCATTGGCACCAATTTCTTGTTTTATTTGATAATGTAAATGCACGATGGTCTTTCAAACATTTTGGCAAGTGGTGGTGGTGGGGGCGGTGTATTGTTATAGATATCGCACTGACTTCGGAACACAACATGTGTTTAATACTGTACCCGGATGAGATAGGCCCTAGTTTCATGATTTGATTTTGATATGAGAAATACAGATATATTGGAATATTAAATAAATACAGTGTCAGTTTTGTGTGAACGGGAGAATTTCCACATGATCGCGACAGTCCGGCGCCACCGTAAGCTTGTCATTAAGGGGAAGAAGGTTTCCTGGTCAAAAGATAAGAGGATTTAAATCTAGAGCTCACAACAACAGAATAATGACTACAAGGAAGTGAAAGAGTATATATTTCGGACCAAGGCCGAGCAAGATGCATCGCCAATACCGAGAATATGACGTACGGGTTTCGTCCACGCCCGAGGCATTTGGTGTGGCCACGTTTCACAGGGAGAGATTTCAAACTAACCAAAGCGGTCCTGACCAATGAGAAAATGTATCGTAGGCCCGCAGATAAACCAACATAAGAAAAACTCAGAGTGAACTCCAGTTAGCTTCTCCGATAACAATAATTAAATTATTCCAACCACATAATTGAATAGAGGGGATTTTTGTGATATCATTCCCAGGTTGATAAATTGTAATCATAATAAATTCAAGTATTGAATTCGTGGAAATGACCCACGCTATCTCGCCATTGGTCGAGATGAGCACGCCATCAGGGACGCCGAGTTAGCGCGCGAAAGGTGGAGGACAGAAATTAAGTGATATTTCCATGATCACCGAACGATAGGAGTTCAGAATACGACACATGAATGTGTATCGCCAGTGTATTAAGTAGGATAAAGCAAGAGATCCAAATCCACCTGCATATGCCAATTTAGGAAACCAACCCCCCTCTCCAGGAAGTGACCGCGGATGACCCCGGCGGGAAATCAGATCGTCCATAAAAGTCCAGAAGCGGACCTCACATCACTCAGTTCCTACCAGTACTCAGTCGTTTGAAGTCACCAGTTGTGACCGAGCGGACCTCACATCACTCAGTTCCTACCAGTGCTCAGTCGTTTGAAGTCACCAGTTGTGACCGAGCGGACCTCACATCACTCAGTTCTTACCAGTACTCAGTTCTTACCAGTCACCAGTCGTTATCGGTCACCAGTCGTGTCAGTCGTAATGAAGTAGTTGAGACTCTGACACGTTGACTCTGTAAGTCAGTACCTCGGGACGCAGTCGAAGTCAGTTAGAGCTGAAAGTACGTGAATTATTAGGAGAATGAATACGAACAGTGAAATTATCCATAGTACCGAGTGTGTATAATCAGTACAATTGTATGTTGAAATTAATGAATGTCATGTGTTTAAATAATAACTAACTAACGGAACGCCGATAGTACCTTTGGAAGGCAGTGTGCGGAGCCTGAAGTAAACACCTCAAGATAGACGGTGAATAACTATCCGAGCAGGGAATTATAGGAGCTAGGCGAGGATCAAGACGGCTTGAAAATAAACCAGGAAGTGCCGATTGAAGACGCGATACGCGCCGGTTCAAATGAACGACATTTCGTCGTAATGTGTCACGACGTGTGTTTCGGGCGTATATGAAGAGTATATTGTGCGAGTGTCAGGGGTCTAGGAGCACCTATAAGTGTTTTTTTTTGTTATTAGTATTCTTGTGTAAATTAGTGTAATAAGGTATTAATCATGGGTAGTCACCCAGAAGTGTTTTATTGTGTAAAATTTGTATTGTGCGACATGATGGACGTGTAAATCACCATGGGGCCGTAAAGCCTATATCTCCTCCGCTACGAGACAATGGAATTCTACATAGGAATGAGTACACAATTTTGATATTTAGGGGATGTTATCGCGACTAAATGGGGTTCAGTGTAAATTAATTATGGTTACTTAACATGGTCCGCTTCCCGAGTCCATGATTTTTATTTTTTTGTTAGACGGACGAACTAATTTATATTAACGTAATAATGGGTTAGATTAATTAATTTGAGTATTTGTTTGTTGTATATAATGTAAATATGGGATATATTTCTTTCAATGCATGCTGTTTATAATACTTTGAATTAAGTTCATTTCAAGTGTTAAATTCTTTTTTTGTGCTAACCCATTTATTTGAATTTCATTCACTGCGGTAATCATTTGTATATTAATTAGGAATAATTTCTATTAGACAGCCAGATTATGAAAGAGCCAGAGTATGGAAGATTTGTGTTGCGTACGGAAGGTCATTAAAATACTAATAATAATCATGTTTGTGAGTCGACAAAGGAAAGTAAAATAATAATAATATTTGGGCGTGTAGAAGTTAAAGTATATTAATAATAATGACAGTGCTTCGTGAGTTAGCCAGTGCAGATATAATAATCAAAGTGGAGATGACATGTAGCGTTAAAGACTTTCATTCGCGTAATCAGTTTGATTTTACGTAAATTTTTGATTTTACGTTTTTGGACTTTAATTTTAACCATTAAAATTTTGTTTAAGAGCGATATAGGCACGTGAATTAGAATGGTCACGATATGTTAAAAGCCCAGAATGATTTGAGCCCATATTTAGAGTTGGAAGTCATGAGGGACGAATATCCGGCGTGAAATAAGTTGAGCCGTATTGTTTGTAATGATGAAATAGATGAATCTCAAGGCCTAAGATGATATAAATGCATATGCCGGTGTTCTTAGTGGTAGAATCCACGCACCGAGGATTATTTTATGAATTAAATGTTTGAAGAGTTCCGATGAAAGGAAATGGACTTCAAATTTGAAGGAATAGTTTAGCAATCGCCGGCATTGGAGGTATTTGCCCAGCCGCGATGTGCCATAGGTTGTGAGATGTGTCTTGGGAGGACAGGTGTCCCCATATAAAATTAACGGCAGTACGAAGTTGAAGGTACGGTCCCGAATACCGTGTTGTCCCGACCAATATAAAGCAGATCTTAGTGGTTCATAACGGGATTTAACATATGTGACTAAATTCTAAAGAGTGGATATTAAAATATCATCTTTCCATTTTTAATAATAATAATAACAATAATCATACTCCAAGTGAATCTTGTCTTAAATCGAGTGCTTAGTGCCAAGATAAATCGGAATTGTAAAAGGGGTTATGCGTTAAACATATTAAGAGTGGACTACCGTGTAACAGGCGAATTTAAGTTTTTTTAATAATAATAATAATAATAATAATAATAATAATAATAAAAACTAAGCTACTTTTTTTTAAGAATAAATTTTTTTTATTTTGGACATAATAATGAAGTTGGGAGATGAAATGAAAGATTTGAGATTTTTAACTAATAATAATAATAAATAAAATATTTGAAGAAGGAGAAGAAGAATAACCAATGAAGGTACTTTTTTTTAAACTTATTTTTTTTGATGAATTTAATAAGAGCGAGACGTTGAAGTATTATAGCGAGGTTGATTACGGGTTACGATAATCACGATTTCCACTATTAATAATAATACTAATAATAATAATAATAATAATAATAATAATAATAATAATAAAAATATTCATGAGGAAGCTGATCATTATATTGTGCGGATAATTTAGGAGGAAGAACTAACCTTCGTTTGAAACGTCGGCAAGGGTTGGCATATAATCATCCCGGATGACAAATGATAATAATCAAATACCGGATTATAATTGAAATTAATGATAATAATAAATTAATTGATGGGAGTCAAAGTATATGCTAATGATCAGACAGAGAATGGTAATGATATTATTTGATAATCATAGGAGGGTATGCTAGGGACAGTCATCCTGTGTCGAACTGCTCCGAAGCACATGTTGGGTTTTCACGGGGAGATAGCGGTAGATACGTAAATAACCCACGGACGGCACATGTTTGCAGGGTCAGAGCAGAGTAATGAACCTTTCCGTACGTCTTGTCGTATTGACAAGTGTAAATATTAAAGTAGCTTTTGAGTTAATGAACTCTACCTGGTGTGTTTGTGAATCTGGAAATAATAGGCTAGAGTTTGTCCGTATTATAAATTCCCGTTTTTTCGAGGCGATAACATTTTCTACGGTGGGTGTCCGGCTCACCAGAATGTACATACCGGAAGTGTCTCATGTCCAAACGGAACGAGGAGACGACAGTAAAAAGTTACTGTCGTGCCTTCGTTTCCGAAAGAAGATCTCCAGCGGTGAAACGTCCAATCATACGGATGGGAATTCGATCCCCAGTAACCAATTGGGACGAATTCACCAGATGTTTTACACTACCAGAGTAGTGAGGTAAAATCCAAGTATTATGTCATTTATTTTTCAGGATTAAAGTGTCACAATGTAAATTTGTCATCATGTGTAGTATGCAAAATAAGTGAATAAATTGCTCCTCATTGCAATTTCAATAGGAAACAGCTTCCATATATTTTCATTGTAGTTAGTCTAGTATGCCCATGGAATTTAAGTTGTCACTTCCCATTCCTATTGTGGAGTCAGAATTTTGTATCCATGAATGAGTCGTCCCCCGTAACCTTAAAATTTTCATGCCCCGTTCATCCCTGTGTTCATTTGATGCGCCGATATATATTTTTTTTTGATAGAAATTTTTTTTTATTCGTTTTCGAACTGATCACCCCTGAGATAAATGCTAGTCTGGGACTCAGGAGGTGGGCGGGTGCATAATGGCGCCCAACGTGGAAGGGCCTATTGCATCATGTTTGAGCAACGGGTGACTTTATAATTAAAAAAAAAAACCATCTGAATTTTTTTGTTGTATTAGCGACGATATCATTAGCGAGCAGCTCAGTGCCCGATTGCATTATAGATAGGCCCAGTTGTTTAACTTCAATGTAAACCCAATCGGGATATTTAATTAAAATTTTGACCGCATCACGGTTAAGTTGAATAGTGGTTTTTGATATGTCAAGTAGTAATTCATGTTAAAGTAAGGTTAGTTTCGAACGGGGCTAGACTTGATAATTATACAAGAGTAGTTATTGCTATAAAGGCTCATTAAATTAATAATTCCCTATTCTATAAAATTAAAATTTATTGTGATTTAGTGAGACTCCACATAAATGTAACTATCCATGGGCAGGAATTTTGTATAGGCAAAATTTATTAGGAATACTGTATTTGGTAAAAATATGACTGAGAACCAGATTCAAGTATTAATAAAAAGATAATGGAACTGTGTAAGTTAAATTTAAATTATTTCAAGACAGGTGACTTCAAGGTTTTAGTCATGGTATTATCGATTGTTGTTGTTGTTGTCATATTCGGGAATGACTGATGATATATAATTCAGGCATAATAAGCACGTGATGGCAATTAATATGCAAATTTGAATTACGTTATATAAATTATTCGCTATGTGAAAGCGAAAAATATTGTTTGGTTTTGAATTTGGAAATTTAAAAATTCTAGAAAATATTAACGAGGATATAACCGTATGATAGGGCCTAGACCCAAGATTGTCGTAATCGTGTGCGATAGGATGAGAGGCTGATCGGCCCTCTTTTCTCATTTATATAATGTCAGACGAAGGTGGGGAGCGTCCCCAAGGTGAACAGTTAGAAGGACAGGGAGAGGTGAAAGCTCTCACTTTGGAAGACTTAATGCGAGTTATGGTTCTAAATAAACAAGAACTCACGGAACAGATGCAGGCCGCTAATGTTTCTACTAAACAGGAACTGACATCTATAGTTCAGGCCGCTAATGTTTCTACTAAACAGGAACTGACATCTATAGTTCAGGCCGCTAGTGTTTCTACTAAACAGGAACTTACATCTATAGTTCATGCCGCTAGTGGTGCGCTAGAAAATAAAGTGGACAGGGTTCAGGCTGCGAGTGTTTCTTTAGAGCGTAAAATTGAGGCTAATAGACAGGAACTGACGGAACAAATAAATGCCGCTAATAGTTCATTAGAAATTAAAGTGGACAAGGTGCAGGCCGCTAGCGTTTCTTTGGAGAATAAAGTCGATATGATACAGGCCGCATGTGAAATTAATAAAATGAAACTCACAGAACAAATAGCTGAGGTTCATGCCGCCAGCATTTCACTGGGACAGGAATTACGGGACCAAATGACCCAAGTCCAAGAGGCGTGTCATGTCGCTAAGGACGAATTGAAAGGGCATATCGACTCTTGTATTATTAGTGTCAATGAAAAGGTTGACCGATTCAGGGATGAGGCGTTACTAGAACGTAACGAAATTAAGGAGAAATTAAAGGCCAGTATTCAGGAGATTTCAGCTCAGAGGTTGGTCGACCGCGAAGATTTAAAGGCGCACATCGAAGAGGTGAGGGGTGAATGTCGCAAGGAAAACGATATCATCCGAAGCCACGTGGAAAGTAAAGGTGCATATACTGCAAATACTTTGGACAGGCACGAAAAGGGAATCGATGAGTTACGAGGTGAAACTGTTCGTACCCTAGTACTAGTAGCCGGTCTCAGAAATGAAATTCAGGATATAAAGACGAATTCGGAAGATCGTAGCCGTAGACTCACACAGTGTGAGGAGGCAAATATAGCATTGTTCAGAAAGACTGATGGGTTAGCGGAACAAAGCCAGACGATCGCTGACACAGAGGTCAGAATAGTGGAACAATTTAAGGTCCACACGGGGCAGAATTCAGTGTCCAAGCAAATGCCCGACAGTAATACCGAAAGGCTGGAAGAAATTAGAAAGGATCTGGAACAGGTCAAGGCCAGGTTAGAACAGCCAGGGTCACTTCAGGACTTCCATCTCCAGTACCGAGAGTTCGAGACCCCAGACAATCAGGGCTTTCATAAAAAGGAAGGCATGTCACAAGCCGATACGACCGGACTTAAGTTTGAAGTAGGAGACGGATCGTCATCATCATCAAATGCCCTTCCGACATCTGTGGTCCACGTCATCAAAATGTCAGACGACAAACCACCTAGATACGACGCTCGAGGACATATAACCCCTAAAGGCTTCATCCGCGAGATCACTAACTATATTAGTGAAAATAAAATTCCGGCGGAGCGGCAATTACGAACTGTAGAGAAGTTTTTGGACGGAGCACCTGCAATGTGGTTCAGGGCCTTCTTATACACATTCGAGGATTTCATGGGATTCCGACAGGCGTTTTTGCAAAAATTCTGGAGTATCCAAGAACAGCAAGATCTTAGGTTGGAGTTGTATTCTAGACGTTATTCAACATCGTCCCCAACTAAATATTCAGAGTATTTCGTATCCCAATTTCATAAGATGCGGGAATTAGACAATCCGGTCAGTGAGACAGAACTCATTAGCGCTATCGGGAAGCAGTTACCATTTGAGGTCCAACGGATGATGATTGCGTCGAATATTCAGACTGCAGTACAAGCGGAAGCTCTTTTACGTCAATTAGATCAGACCACGTATCACTCTAACCAGAGGCAACCCAGGCCTAGAGAGCAACAGATAAATAACGTCGAGAGGCAGACGGAAACTAGAACCATCAGTACTAGAAGTCAAGGAACGAGTACCGATCCAGAACCAAAGAGGATGCATGATCCAGGATGGAGACCCCGACAATGGAATCACGGAGGAGGATTTGCGGAAGGCAACTGGCAAACGAAGCATGTTAAATTCCATGACGAAACGGGATACCGTGGACATCGGAATGGAAGGAGCGAAACTCAGCCGTACCACCGAAGAAATCAGAATAACCGAAGGCCTTACACGGAGGAATACCGTAGAAATGGGGACGATCGACACCCAGAAACCCAGCAGTACCTCGATGAGCTGAAGAAGAGGAAATGGAAGGAGGCAATCCAAAATCATGACCGAAAGGATGACAAGCCATGTAGTGTTTGGGACCGAGACGATGGGAAACCATACATAGAGGCGACGATACAAACTATGGAGGAGCTACATCAGGAGACCAAGCAATATTTAGAAGACAAATGGAAGAAGGAGGCAAATGGTGGTCGCAACGGGGAAAGGAACGCGCCGTTGTCACATTCGCAATATAGTAGCCAGCTAAATCCAAACGCCCCTAGATTCGAGGACGAACGACAACTCGGAGCTAGGAGAAAAACGAGAGAGTTTCAATAAAACAGAGGATGACCAAGAAGAAGATGAGGACGAAGGAGAGGATGATGAAGAAGAAGATGGAAGAGAAGAAGAAGTCCAACTGATCCATAGGCAAATAGAAGCAAGACCATGCCCAGAATGCGGAGAGATCGACAGTGATGTCCAAGATTTCGTTAACAGGATCCACCTGATTCAACGAGAGAATGAAGAATTGAGACTCAATAACCAGAATCTGCGGGACAAGATCAATCACCATCGAAAAGGGAACGAAAGCAGTATTCAAATCATGATGAAAGTATGATGCGGATATATAAAAAAATCTCATGATTATCACAAGATTTTTTTTACCGAGCAACAGGAAAATGTACCCGGATGAGATAGGCCCTAGTTTCATGATTTGATTTTGATATGAGAAATACAGATATATTGGAATATTAAATAAATACAGTGTCAGTTTTGTGTGGACGGGAGAATTTCCACATGATCGCGACAGTCCGGCGCCACCGTAAGCTTGTCATTAAGTGGAAGAAGGTTTCCTGGTCAAAAGATAAGAGGATTTAAATCTAGAGCTCACAACAACAGAATAATGACTACAAGGAAGTGAAAGAGTATATATTTCGGACCAAGGCCGAGCAAGATGCATCGCCAATACCGAGAATATGACGTACGGGTTTCGTCCACGCCCGAGGCATTTGGTGTGGCCACGTTTCACAGGGAGAGATTTCAAACTAACCAAAGCGGTCCTGACCAATGAGAAAATGTATCGTAGGCCCGCAGATAAACCAACATAAGAAAAACTCAGAGTGAACTCCAGTTAGCTTCTCCGATAACAATAATTAAATTATTCCAACCACATAATTGAATAGAGGGGATTTTTGTGATATCATTCCCAGGTTGATAAATTGTAATCATAATAAATTCAAGTATTGAATTCGTGGAAATGACCCACGCTATCTCGCCATTGGTCGAGATGAGCACGCCATCAGGGACGCCGAGTTAGCGCGCGAAAGGTGGAGGACAGAAATTAAGTGATATTTCCATGATCACCGAACGATAGGAGTTCAGAATACGACACATGAATGTGTATCGCCAGTGTATTAAGTAGGATAAAGCAAGAGATCCAAATCCACCTGCATATGCCAATTTAGGAAACCAACCCCCCTCTCCAGGAAGTGACCGCGGATGACCCCGGCGGGAAATCAGATCGTCCATAAAAGTCCAGAAGCGGACCTCACATCACTCAGTTCCTACCAGTACTCAGTCGTTTGAAGTCACCAGTTGTGACCGAGCGGACCTCACATCACTCAGTTCCTACCAGTGCTCAGTCGTTTGAAGTCACCAGTTGTGACCGAGCGGACCTCGCATCACTCAGTTCTTACCAGTACTCAGTTCTTACCAGTCACCAGTCGTTATCGGTCACCAGTCGTGTCAGTCGTAATGAAGTAGTTGAGACTCTGACACGTTGACTCTGTAAGTCAGTACCTCGGGACGCAGTCGAAGTCAGTTAGAGCTGAAAGTACGTGAATTATTAGGAGAATGAATACGAACAGTGAAATTATCCATAGTACCGAGTGTGTATAATCAGTACAATTGTATGTTGAAATTAATGAATGTCATGTGTTTAAATAATAACTAACTAACGGAACGCCGATAGTACCTTTGGAAGGCAGTGTGCGGAGCCTGAAGTAAACACCTCAAGATAGACGGTGAATAACTATCCGAGCAGGGAATTATAGGAGCTAGGCGAGGATCAAGACGGCTTGAAAATAAACCAGGAAGTGCCGATTGAAGACGCGATACGCGCCGGTTCAAATGAACGACATTTCGTCGTAATGTGTCACGACGTGTGTTTCGGGCGTATATGAAGAGTATATTGTGCGAGTGTCAGGGGTCTAGGAGCACCTATAAGTGTTTTTTTTTGTTATTAGTATTCTTGTGTAAATTAGTGTAATAAGGTATTAATCATGGGTAGTCACCCAGAAGTGTTTTATTGTGTAAAATTTGTATTGTGCGACATGATGGACGTGTAAATCACCATGGGGCCGTAAAGCCTATATCTCCTCCGCTACGAGACAATGGAATTCTACATAGGAATGAGTACACAATTTTGATATTTAGGGGATGTTATCGCGACTAAATGGGGTTCAGTGTAAATTAATTATGGTTACTTAACATGGTCCGCTTCCCGAGTCCATGATTTTTATTTTTTTGTTAGACGGACGAACTAATTTATATTAACGTAATAATGGGTTAGATTAATTAATTTGAGTATTTGTTTGTTGTATATAATGTAAATATGGGATATATTTCTTTCAATGCATGCTGTTTATAATATTTTGAATTAAGTTCATTTCAAGTGTTAAATTCTTTTTTTGTGCTAACCCATTTATTTGAATTTCATTCACTGCGGTAATCATTTGTATATTAATTAGGAATAATTTCTATTAGACAGCCAGATTATGAAAGAGCCAGAGTATGGAAGATTTGTGTTGCGTACGGAAGGTCATTAAAATACTAATAATAATCATGTTTGTGAGTCGACAAAGGAAAGTAAAATAATAATAATATTTGGGCGTGTAGAAGTTAAAGTATATTAATAATAATGACAGTGCTTCGTGAGTTAGCCAGTGCAGATATAATAATCAAAGTGGAGATGACATGTAGCGTTAAAGACTTTCATTCGCGTAATCAGTTTGATTTTACGTAAATTTTTGATTTTACGTTTTTGGACTTTAATTTTAACCATTAAAATTTTGTTTAAGAGCGATATAGGCACGTGAATTAGAATGGTCACGATATGTTAAAAGCCCAGAATGATTTGAGCCCATATTTAGAGTTGGAAGTCATGAGGGACGAATATCCGGCGTGAAATAAGTTGAGCCGTATTGTTTGTAATGATGAAATAGATGAATCTCAAGGCCTAAGATGATATAAATGCATATGCCGGTGTTCTTAGTGGTAGAATCCACGCACCGAGGATTATTTTATGAATTAAATGTTTGAAGAGTTCCGATGAAAGGAAATGGACTTCAAATTTGAAGGAATAGTTTAGCAATCGCCGGCATTGGAGGTATTTGCCCAGCCGCGATGTGCCATAGGTTGTGAGATGTGTCTTGGGAGGACAGGTGTCCCCATATAAAATTAACGGCAGTACGAAGTTGAAGGTACGGTCCCGAATACCGTGTTGTCCCGACCAATATAAAGCAGATCTTAGTGGTTCATAACGGGATTTAACATATGTGACTAAATTCTAAAGAGTGGATATTAAAATATCATCTTTCCATTTTTAATAATAATAATAACAATAATCATACTCCAAGTGAATCTTGTCTTAAATCGAGTGCTTAGTGCCAAGATAAATCGGAATTGTAAAAGGGGTTATGCGTTAAACATATTAAGAGTGGACTACCGTGTAACAGGCGAATTTAAGTTTTTTTAATAATAATAATAATAATAATAATAATAATAATAATAATAATAATAATAATAAAAACTAAGCTACTTTTTTTTTAAGAATAAATTTTTTTTTATTTTGGACATAATAATGAAGTTGGGAGATGAAATGAAAGATTTGAGATTTTTAACTAATAATAATAATAAATAAAATATTTGAAGAAGGAGAAGAAGAATAACCAATGAAGGTACTTTTTTTTAAACTTATTTTTTTTGATGAATTTAATAAGAGCGAGACGTTGAAGTATTATAGCGAGGTTGATTACGGGTTACGATAATCACGATTTCCACTATTAATAATAATACTAATAATAATAATAATAATAATAATAATAATAATAATAATAATAATAATAAAAATATTCATGAGGAAGCTGATCATTATATTGTGCGGATAATTTAGGAGGAAGAACTAACCTTCGTTTGAAACGTCGGCAAGGGTTGGCATATAATCATCCCGGATGACAAATGATAATAATCAAATACCGGATTATAATTGAAATTAATGATAATAATAAATTAATTGATGGGAGTCAAAGTATATGCTAATGATCAGACAGAGAATGGTAATGATATTATTTGATAATCATAGGAGGGTATGCTAGGGACAGTCATCCTGTGTCGAACTGCTCCGAAGCACATGTTGGGTTTTCACGGGGAGATAGCGGTAGATACGTAAATAACCCACGGACGGCACATGTTTGCAGGGTCAGAGCAGAGTAATGAACCTTTCCGTACGTCTTGTCGTATTGACAAGTGTAAATATTAAAGTAGCTTTTGAGTTAATGAACTCTACCTGGTGTGTTTGTGAATCTGGAAATAATAGGCTAGAGTTTGTCCGTATTATAAATTCCCGTTTTTTCGAGGCGATAACATTTTCTACGGTGGGTGTCCGGCTCACCAGAATGTACATACCGGAAGTGTCTCATGTCCAAACGGAACGAGGAGACGACAGTAAAAAGTTACTGTCGTGCCTTCGTTTCCGAAAGAAGATCTCCAGCGGTGAAACGTCCAATCATACGGATGGGAATTCGATCCCCAGTAACCAATTGGGACGAATTCACCAGATGTTTTACACTACCAGAGTAGTGAGGTAAAATCCAAGTATTATGTCATTTATTTTTCAGGATTAAAGTGTCACAATGTAAATTTGTCATCATGTGTAGTATGCAAAATAAGTGAATAAATTGCTCCTCATTGCAATTTCAATAGGAAACAGCTTCCATATATTTTCATTGTAGTTAGTCTAGTATGCCCATGGAATTTAAGTTGTCACTTCCCATTCCTATTGTGGAGTCAGAATTTTGTATCCATGAATGAGTCGTCCCCCGTAACCTTAAAATTTTCATGCCCCGTTCATCCCTGTGTTCATTTGATGCGCCGATATATATTTTTTTTTGATAGAAATTTTTTTTTATTCGTTTTCGAACTGATCACCCCTGAGATAAATGCTAGTCTGGGACTCAGGAGGTGGGCGGGTGCAATACAAACAGTAAATAAATCTATAAGAAATAACTAATTATACCACACTCGTACGTAAGCCTGTCTTCGATAGTCGAAATTACTATCTAAGAAGTAATTGGAAATTTTAAATACATGTTATACTTTTCATGTTTTATACAGCATTTGAATGGAATCAGAATAGATATTGCGTGTAGTCATAAACTGAAGATGAACGTTGACGTACTCTTGAAAAAGCTAGTATAGGTGTACAAAATACTGGAGTGGAGAGTTTTATACCAATTTCAAAGTTTGTCCCGGTGACATTCATTGTGAAAGAGAATGCTAAATTTAGAGGAAGTTGCCTCCATTAAAGAATGAATGGTATATCTCGATTAACAGGTGCTAACTCTATTTTTGGAATAAAACACATTCTTTCTGAAACTGAGCCCGCATGAATGATGTTTCTGTCTAGCTTCAGTACAGTAAATCTACTTCCATTGTACAAACCTTCTTTATTAACTTCATTAACATCATTGCACTTTACGGAGTCAGTGCTAATGTACATTATTTGGTCACCTGTCAAGCTGTTCCGAACCTGTCTTCTCTCATGGTCGTCATTGAATCGTTGCGACGTAAAACCAATAATAAAAAATTGTAACTCATATTTATTAATCACTGAATATTTTTCTTCTAACTCATTGTAAGAGTAGCGAAGCGCATTGATACCTCCACTACTTCAGTAAAGCAATAGCTGGATCCGGAGCGTCATATTCATCAAAGGGAGGCTGAAATCTTTTGACATGCTTCAAAATGAACAGTGTGAATCGGAGTTTAAAGACTTCATCTTTGATGAAATATGTCTATAGAGAAGTATCCGATCGAGGCCGCAAAGGCCTGATCACTTTGAAACGCATGGGTTTCGTTTTACCCTTTTACGCTGCAGAGAAACCGGCGATCTGTTACAGAGTTTTAATTAATAATGTCAGGTAAACACCGAATTTGGCACTATAATTGCTTTACATACCGACATATTTCGAATTGCAGTGCCAAACATTGGATTTTTTTCCGCTCTTCAAAGAGTAAACTACTGTATATATCTTTGTTTTGAACCCTCGATTTTGGAATCCGAAACCCAACACTCTACCGCTAATCCATTGAGGATTGGAGATAACATTATATCGCTACATCTGTAGATGTCGGAACAGATCTGAAAAAAAAAAAGCGAATTCATTGTTATCAAAATATACACAGAAACAAGGTGAAATTATCTTTTTAAATAAGAATTATTTATTTGTTAACCGGTTTCAGCTATCTTCAGGAGTATAGGTACCTGTTCCTATAGTTACAGATTTCAAAGGAGTGTAAATAACTGTTGCCACAGTTGTAGATTTCCACCGTATAACAAAAGAAATTATAACCGTTACTTTGAAATTATGGTAAAGATCAATTAAGCTCATCTCAGCTTTAAAGAAATAAATCCATCAGTGCACAACTTTCTAGAAACTTTTCATTTAAGCACTTCCCTATCATATTGCCAAAATCCTGTAACGTATTCAGCATATTAGCCTTATTATAAAAGTGTACGGATTCAACCTGCTGTCTGTCCGATGGATTAAAACTGCAGGTGTGGCCAGTTTCAATTATATATCGAGAGTTATTTACACTCCTCTGCTCTGATGATGCCCTGATGTAAAGGTACATTATTGAGATGAACAGACAATTAATCGTCATATGAATTATGTCATTAGTATCAAAATATGGTTTCCAATATCAGGGCCGAAATTTTGCTACAAATTAAAACACCAAAACTCAAATTGTGTGCTTTTACAGATAGACAGATACTACTACTTCGTAGAGCTTCCACTTGTTGGTTCTTGAGATTAACCCGCACAAACATAGAGACACGTAGGAAATATGCACAGTTGTATTAAGAAGATTCTTAGTTCCAACTAAACTCAATAATTTAGTTTTCTCAAAATGTAACTTTGTAATTCATCTATTACTACCCAACTGATGAGCTGCAGAACGTGACAAAGTGATGATGATGATGATGATGATGATGATGATGATGCTTGTTGTTTTAAGGGGCCTAACATTGAAGGTCATCGGCCCCGTGACAAAGTATTAGATATAAATTAAGTATAAAGTGAATTGTAAAGATGATTACGATTCACTGAATTGACCTCTTGATTGCTGATATTGATACATCGAGAAGGATGTTATTATGAACCCCGCCACATTTCGGAGATATTTTACACGAAGCTTTGTCATTGCTCCTCTCGCGCTCATTAAGCGCCATCCTATGAGAACGTCACGTCTATGATGCTGAGAGCCGCCTATCCAAATCTGCAACTGCGGGAAGCGTTGAAAAGCGCGGCGTCTTTCTTTAGTGGTATCCTTAATATCTAACGTCCAATTCTGAGGATGGCTCATAATTGTTTGAACTAAGTATATTGTTAACCTGTCTGGTAGGCATGATCGTTACGACAACGATGAGGTCTGGCACCATGATTAGCCGGTTCTAGTCCCGTTCGCGGAAAATAATTTCACCATCAAAATTATGGTGGTACACCATTTCCAATCACTACATTCCAACAGTAGACTATGTGCAGCCGCCTCTGTGGTGTAGTGGTTAGCGTGATTAGCTGCCACCCCCGGAGGTCCGGGTTCGATTCCCGGCTCTGCCACGAAATTTGAAAAGTGGTACGAGGGCTGGAGCAGGGTCCAAACAGATGATGATGAGACTATGTGCAGACATCAGGTTAATTCTATTTCTACCTCATTAACATTACCATTATTATTATTATTATTATTATTATTATTATGATTATTATTATTACATCATTGTCATCATTACACACCCAGATGTACAGGGCGTCGACTAGAAAGATCTGCACCAGGCCTATAGAAAGGCCACAGGGCATCATAATCATCATATGAAGATAAAGTTGGAATTCAAGTGGACTTTTTTTGCTATTTGCTTTACGTCGCACCGACACAGATAGGTCTTATGGCGACGATGGGACAGGAAAGGTCTAGGAATGGGAAGGAAGCGGCCGTGGCCTTAACTAAGGTACAGCCCCAGCATTCGCCTGGTGTGAAAATGGGAAACCACGGAAAACCATCTTCAGTACTGCCGACAGTGGGGTTCGAACCCACTATCTCCCAGTTGCGAGCTCACAGTTGCACGCCCCTAACCGCACGGCCATCTCACCCGGTAGAGGACAAATTTGGGCAAATATTTGTTTATAGGAAGGGAAGTTAGGGATTGGAATAACTTACCAAGGGAGATGTTCAATAAATTTCCAATTTCTTTACAATCATTTAAGAAAAGGCTAGGAAACCAACAGGTAGGGAATCTGCCAGCTGGGCGACTGCCCTAAATGCAGATCAGTAGTGACTGATTGATCATCATCAGCAGCAGCAGCAGTGGATAATTTTACAGAATGGTTCATAGGTTCTTATTTGCAGTCATACTGATTCGTTTCTCTAAAAGTTAAAACTAGAATAAAATTAATTTGGCTTTAGTGGATTAAGGAAGGACAATGTCAGTTTTGTTTTATGGGAGAGTGTTTGGAGATGTATGGAGTGCCAACGTCATGGTGAGTACAGTATTCTGTAATTAATTTAAATAGCCGTAGTATGAGCCGTTAGCTCTCAGCAGGAGGGATTTATTGGCCGTATTCCGTCGTTAGCTACTGGAAGCTACCAGTGGCAGGGTACTTCATCTTCTATTTGCTCGTGACGCAGCCCTCTTTTCTTTATGGGACATTTTTAACGTCACGATTTAATGTTGCAGTACTTTGTCAAAAGCGATAGTAGGTCAAGAAATAGCACAAGATGTGCATGTTTAATGTAGGCTCTATGAAAATCCTGCCAGTGGAAACGCACATTTCTCAGGCCGAGGGAACCGAGGCGGAGTAATGCCAGAAATTACTATTAAAAAATATCTGCCCCAACTTTGAAGATGACTATAGGAATATGAATTAGTACTCTCTGAAGCCTCACGCACGTTGGAGTAACAACAGTGAAAACACCAATGATGACTCACCTCTGATCACTCTCTAAAAATAATGAAAACTATTTAATCTCCTCATTTTTTCTATTAATCTTCCAATAGGAACTCTGATTCATCAATTTTTAAAATAACAATTGATTATAAAACATTTATGCACATCTAATTCATGCAGTTGAAGAAATGCCTGCCTGCTTTTCATAGCTGAAAATTTCATTATCTTTTTTGCGTAGGCACATGATAAGATTTAATTCAATACGCTTATCAAGCAACTTGACTGAATGGTATCTTTTGAAAGTGTATTTAGTCCTATTCATAATACCTAATGGATTGAAAATAATCACTTATCGTCACAAATAAAAACAATAAAAACACAAGCAAACAAATAAATATTACCTTCTCTATTTATACATATAGCTTCTTCTCTATTCAGACAGTAGTGAAAGTTTTTCTCTGAATATTTAATTTCCAGCTTGAGACTATAAGCAATGATTGGAAAAGTCACGGATGCATGTACAGCAGATTACATGTATGGAATCTTACTTGATGACAGACATCTAACATTCAGAACTGAAAGAAACGTTCACCAAACTGTGATTTTAGAGTATCCGTTTCACGGTCTTCCATCTTTATTTCCAAAGATGATACAAGAAAGCTGTTTGAGTAGTGACCGTAAACTTCTTCAGACAAAAAATAAAACGTATCGCTCCATCAGTGAGCCATAACATAGCGTTTAACAGATGAACGTTTTTTTGTTTTTACAATATGCCTTACGTTGCAACGACACGCATGTCTTATGGCGGCGATGGGATAAGAAAGGGCTAGGATTGGGTAAAAGGTAGAGGCCGTAGCGTTAACTAAGGTACAACCCCAGCACATGCCAGATGTGAAAATAGGAAAGAATGGAATACCATCTTCAGGGCTGCAGACAGTGGGATTCCAACATATTATCTCCCGAATGCAAGCTCACAGCTGCACGCTCCAAACCTCACGGCCAACTCGCTTGGTCTCGCAGCATCTCTCTTTCTCCTCCCACTCTTCTTAGTACCTCTTAATTTCTCACCCCCAGCTCACCCTCTCTATCTTTCTCCATATCCACATTTCAAAAGCTTCTATCCTTCTTTCATCCTCTTTCCGTCCGGCTCCATGGCTAAATGGTTAGCGTGCTGGCCTTTGGTCACAGGGGTCCCGGGTTCGATTCCCGGCAGGGTCGGGAATTTTAATCTTGATTGGTTAATTTCTCTGGCACGGGGGCTGGGTGTGTGTGTGTAGTCTTCATCATCATTTCATCCTCATCACGACGCGCAGGTCGCTACGGGTGTCAAATCAAAAGACTTGCACTTGGCGAGCCGAACATGTCCTCGGACACTCCCGGCACTAAAAGCCATACGCCATTTCATTTCATTTCATTTCATTTCATTTCATTTCATTTCATTTCATCCTCTTTCCTATGTGTCCAGGTTTCTCCTCCATACATTAGCATACTCCAAACTTAGTACTTACCGCGAGAGCTGGGCGTGCGGTTAGGGTCACGTAGCTGTGAGCTTGCATTAGGGATATGCTGAGTTCGAATCTAACCGACAGCAGCTCTCAAGAGCTGCCGACAGTGAGGAACAGAAAGGAACCATATTGGTAAATGGAAAAGCGTATGTCCGAGGACATGTTCGACTTGCCAGTTGCAGTTCTCTTGATTTGACGCTCATAGGCGCCCTGTGCGTCTTGATGAGGATGAAATTATTATGAAGACGACACATACACCCAGCTCCTGTGCCAGCGAAATTAACCAATGATGGTTAAAATTCTCGACCCTACCCGGAATCGAACTCGGGACCCCTGTGGCCAAAGGCCAGCACGCTAACCATTCAGCAATGAAGATGGAAACCATATTGGTGGACGTACAGTACAACATACAAGGGAGTATATTCAAATCTCAGAAAACTTCAGAAATATTCTCTAAGTCCATTTCCCTTAGAAGGATAAACGTTTTACGATATTCGTTTCGCAGCTTTTCCAGCTTCTATTGGAACGCGATACGTTATTCGACTCCTAGGCTGAATTTCCAGCGTAGCAGCCTTCGATTTGAAAGGTCTCGGGTTCGATTCCCAGCCGGGCCGGGAATTTTAACCACGTTTGATCAATTCTTCCAGCTCAAGGATTGTGTATTTATGTTTGTTTCTCATTTACATTCAATACATTTCACTACCAACCACCAGAGAAACATTCAATAGTAAATAAATACCTCCCCAAAAATTGACATCAGGAAAAGCATCCAGCCTTAAAAAAAAAAAAAAATTCGGCCTCACGTAATAGGGGAAATGGCTAGGAAAATAATAATAATAAGAAGAAGAAGAATAGGAATAAGAAGAAGGAGAAGAAAAAGAAAGTACTCATAACGTAAATAACTAATAGGCCTACGTTCCATTAACTACGTACCCTACGGTTTTCGGAGACGCTCTATATTCTTGTAACAGTCGTGGAGTAGTTTGTTGTTTTATCAGACCAGTTCTATGTAAGCGAATACTCGCCCCATTAGCATCAGAGACACGTCTGATGTATTGCATATCGACACTCGTGAATGAACATGCTCTTAAGACACAAGCTGCTTTGAGCAAGACTGCCTCCTCCTTGTCGAGGCAAACAGAATGCCACTAGCACGGGATTACAACCCACACAAATTAAATAAACGAGCCGGTTAGAAGGAAAGGACCATTCAAGGCAGAGTAAATTGCTCGCTAGCAAAAACACTGTCATGTTGAAGCCAAGGAATTTCAGGTACTGTCTGAATTGGAGATTACTTATGAACGCAGATTTTGGATGGGAGAGTGTGTCCGACAAATTGAAACTTTACACAGGCGAATTAGTGCCGTAGTGTCGATGTGGTAAAGAACAGGCTGTTAAAGGAGGCGAAACGAATCAATTCTATACTACTCTCAGAATAGTCATGTTGTGAAGAGTCCTTACGAGTAGGTAAGGGAGTCAGAAGAAGAGGCAGAGAAGAAGAAGAATTTCTAACATTCATTTACGAAACTAGGATATGATTACCTACCTGATATGGTTAACACATTCATAATGTCCACCAGAAACCATGCAGAAGAACGGGAATTGCCTCCGCGTTTTCCGCCACAAAATTCATACGTAGTCAACAAGATTTCAACTCTGGGGATACAGAAGTGAAAGACAGACAACGAACGGTCTAAATTACGGTGTTACCTGTCAGGAAAATGTATACCGAAAACGTGAGCGGTGTATAGGAATTGCATTTGCTGCAATATAGTACAGTTTCAACGTCCTGTTACTGTCCAGAAGGCCAAAAGTCAATGTTTTCAGTTTTGCTTTACGTCGCACACATGACGAGTATTTGGAAACACGTACGAATTCAGTGCCCACAGGTGACTGTAAGATCATGTCTTATGACACACAGCAAGTGTTCGTAAACATCAAGTTTCATAGCCATTTCGTGAGTTTGTTGCCATTCATTCCATTACTCTGGCTGTCCCCCAGTTAGCTTGTATTTATCACAACAGGTCGCTTGCCCTTAAGAAGCAAGTAGCTGTACAGCGGCGCATGTTTTTACCTATTGTATTATTTTACATAAGGGCACTATGATTTACAACGTTCCATCACATTACATACAGAATATCCGAAAAATAACACTTTTATCACGCATGTCTTGCATATCGTTCTCTGCTATCCCGTTTGAACGCGGAATAACATTCCCTTTCATTCTGTATACACGCATCGAAAATACACCCGGGAATTATTATAGATGAGGTCTATTTCATAAATGTCTATATGAATCGTGCTTGACAGGAAATATAATTATCTAGTTACAATACCATAAATTATAACGAGACTACGAATCAATAACTTGATAAGTGAAATCACTCAATTGCTTTATTTCAGGTAAGGAACTTTTAACGCTGTGCGTGAAGTGATTAATTAATTGTGTAAAACATCATGTTAGCTGTGGTATGCTACTTGTGGGAAGAACACGTATTTTTCAAAGTTTCTTCATCCCTGCATTAAAAAATATAACAATAGTATACAGGGTATTATTTTGTTTACTAAATATGTACCTGTTTTTGATGGGTTAGTTTTATTATTTAATGTAAAGTAAGTTTTGTTTGAAACATCTCTGAATAAAGCTGATTTGCAGCGCATCAGTAAGAAACCCATTCTTAGCTCCCTTTCTCCTTTGCATATCTTAATACCAATTAACACAGAATCTAAGTTAACACGATGAAACGTAGCCTACATTGTATTTACAGAGATAGCTCTGTCTTCCTGATGTACAGTTCTAAGACTGGTCAGCTGCCATGAATGCTTTTCAAGTTTTACGATATTTAGCATTCCGCTTATCAGTCACCAAGTGGTCCGTATCAATAGATTTCATGACCTGGTTCATGAACAAGATTTGAGGTTTTTCACGTGGACTTTTTCCTTCGATGAGGCCTTCCGCTATCAGGTGTGAGCGGTGCATCGCATGTCCCCACCAGGAAATACGTCGTTTCCAAATTGTTAATAGCAGTGATTGTGCTCAACTTGGATCAAAGAATTTAACATGTGATATCCTTTGAGTCCAAGAAAGTCTCTACATTTTCCGATAGCCACATTGCAAATGCTTCCAGACGTTTGATTTCTAGCTGGATTAATGCCCCAGTTTTGCAGCCGTATCGTGCCAGTGACCAGACGAAAGCGACTTGAATCGTAATTCGAAGATTGATACCGTTTTTTGTGTGTTTCGTCACAAAATCTGTTTTAGCCAGTGCGGTGACTTCGATGGTACTTCTTGGATCCTGATTTATTTGCTGTCCAAGGTAGGCGAACATTTTCACTTGTTCAGTTTGTTCATGTCATATAGCCTATTTAATAGAAAATTTAATTCCATGTGGGAATGATTTTCATTCCATATTTCCTTATGTTTTTGAAATTCTCATCATCATTGATTGTAGCATTATTGGGCTACCCGCTAGATTTTTTGGTCGTCCGTAAACATTATTACATAGATCATCTCCCTATCCACTTTGATTCCCATGTTCGTACTTGCTAAAGCTACACTCATCATCAACTCTCCAAAAGCTTTGAAGAGAATTGGCAATATAAAGCATATCTAAAAGCATCTTATTTTCAAAAGTGATCTCCTGCTGCTGAGGGACGTGAGACTTTAAGATTGATCTCTACTTCTCTAATTGGGGACCACGATAGATAATAGTTTTCGAAACCTATAGCCTACTTGATGTATTTTTTTTCCTGTTGCTAGAAACCTGAGAAAGCGTTCAGTTTACAGGAAAAAGATTGACAGATTAAATTAGGCTTCGTTATGGTTACGTAGGCTGTCACGCAAGTAAAACATCAGGTTGTACAGTATATAAAATAATTGCATGAACATTGTTACCAGCTCTAGAAGTATTAATTTTGAATATATCTATATTCTAACACCATTCCTAGCCCCACTGCTACAGTGCGCCTTCGGAAAGGCACCACAGCGCATACAATGGAGCAACCGGATAGTGTTTGCACTGTGCATATAGTTCCCGACACATTTGATGAATTTTTGTATTGGTACGAGAATATGATACACTCTTATAATATGAATGAATTAAATTAAACAAGAAGGAGAATGTCACGAGAATTCACTACAAAAAATAGTAATCTATTTCAACACGGGTGACATCGATCTGCCGCGTGATATTCGCCCAAGCCGTTAATAGTGTATGATGCCTCTGCTAGGAGCTATAATTTGATATCCTGTATTAAAGGCACTTCTTGCGTCTCGCGATGTAGCCACACTTGAATAATAAGGTTAGGTTACAGTAATTTATTCGCACAAGACATGACGGGTATTTTAGAAGTAGCAACAATTAACACACGTACAGAAATAATACGAAATACTACATTGCACTAAAAAAAATTCTGAAGAAGAAGACGAAGGAAATTGCTATCGTGTGATTTTCAGGATAGAATTAAATGGTAGGAACAAAAAAGGAAGCTAAAGCCATCTTCGTACAGGCAATGAAGGCCCTCGGATGAGTAGAAGGTAAATGTTTCTACTAGCCTGACCTGGGTGGTAAGTAGGATAGAATGGTGTACGTGGTGCTAGGCTGAGTGTCTCAGATTGTTAAGGCACTGGCTTTTTGAGCCCATGTTGACAGATTCGATCCCGGCTCAGTCCGGTGGTATTTGAAGGTGCTCAAGTACATCACGCTCGTGTCGGTAGATTTACAGGGACTTAATGAACTCCCGCGGGACAAAGTTCCGGCACCTTGGCGTTTCCAAAAACCATTAAGGTTGATTTTGGGCCGTGTACTGCTCCGAAAGTAAAGGTCTCGTTTCTAAATTTTTTGACTTCATGATGGGAAATGTCCATCTTCTCGGGTAGGAAGTCTCGTCGCATTTCCTGTGTAGAGAAGAGTGTAAATTAGAGAGTATGTTTTTAATTCTTCTTCGTCTTCCTGCCTTTAACATCAGTTCGTTTGTGTCTGCAATGGAAATTGATTTTGCACAGTTTTAAGGCCGGATGAACTTCTAGACGTTAACACTATGTGGAGGGATTCCCTATTGCTTGTTTCTGATGGTTAGTAGCGTAATGCTGTGTATAAACAGAAATATATTGAGACGAATACAAATACCCAGCATCCGTACCGCAGGGAATCGACCGTGGGGCTCTTCATCCAAAGACCAGTACGCTGACGATTCAGGCAAGGAGCCGGGAGTGTTTTGAATTGTTAAGGCCCGGTTGTATAAAACATTTGATCTGAGTTTAACGAGGAAAAATGGCTGCCAGTCAAGTTGAACTTCGATAAACGCTAATCTAAGATCATCTCTTCTCGATCTAAGTTCAGATTTGACTGTCGAATATTCTTCGGTTAATCTCCTTGAACCTAGATCATATTAAACATTGAATTAGACCTGCAGACTTGAGAAGTGATTCCTTGTATCGTATCTGCGTAAGAATACCGTACCTTAATCGAGATGAGTTATAAATATCTTGAATGCTAGTAGTTAAATAATATTGCTAAAGATCGCTCTAATTTTCCAGAAGTGAGGTTATGTCGAATATCATATAAACAATAGCCTATTGCAATACAAACACGTTGCTGTTACTTAGTTTTATGATACTGCTTTAATAATTAATTATTTTAAATTATGTTTGAAGTTTACAAAACAAAGCAATTTTGTAATATATAATATACCGGTATGTATTTTGTTTCTTTAGCAGGGATATCAGATTATTCCGACTTTTTTTCTTGCTAGTCGCTTTACGTTGCACCGACACAGATAAGTCTTATGGCGACGATGGGACAGGAAAGGCCTAGGAATGGGAAGGAAGCGGCCGTGACCTTAATTAAGGTACAGCCCTAGCATTCGCCTGGTGTGAAAATGGGAAACCACGGAAAACCATTTTCAGGGCTGCCGACAGTGGGGTTCGATCCCACTATCTCCCGGATGAGAGCTCACAGCTGCGCGCTCCTAACCGCACGGCCAGCTCACCCGGTATTCCGACTTTTCAGCTGATGAAGAAGAACTGATTTTCACGACGAGCTCCTAATGCCTGGCTACAAAGAGAATGCCTGGCTACTTCTTCGCTCACAAGACGTAAATAACGTACCTTCCATGTTTATTATCTTATTCTCCTTCTTCGACAGTCACGGCAGTTTCGTATTTCATTTGTTGCCAGTCACGGCCAGGTCAATCCACCATTTAAGTATTATCCAACGGGCCAAGCTATTTCGTATTTCATTTGTTTTGCGGTGTTGCAACGTCCACTTTTCTGAACTCCGATTCCATTTGAACTACACATGTGTAAACCGAGTTCAGTTTTATACAACGCGACGAAGCCGTAATCTCAGTTCATTTTCAGAACTAGGTTCTAAATTGATCTCCGGTCAGATGTCTTTATACAACCGGGCCTAAATTGTACATTTGATTAATAACCTACCTGTAAGGCTATTGGCTTTACGTCGCACCGACACAGATAGGACAGGAAAGGGCTAGGACTGGGAAGGAAGCGGCCGTGGCCTTAATTAAGGTACAGCCCCAGCATTTACCTGGTGTGAAAATGGGAAAGCACGGAAAACCATCTTCAGGGCTGCCGACAGTGGAGTTCGAACCCACTATCTCCCGAATACTGGATACTGGCCACACTTAAGCGACTGCAGCTATCGAGCTCGGTCTACCTGTAAGGAACATGGATTCAAATGATAACAAGTTAACGATATTATTAAGTTCCTTGTGTGTGTTAGTGGTAGATCATTAGTCTGCCGGTCCCAAGTTCACGGATTGAAACCCAGAAGAATGGTGAGGTTTTAGAAAATCACAAAGAGGTCATTCGACACACCATCGTCTTGTACGATGTCGGCATGTGAAAGACCTCCGGTGTCACATTCCATATTTATTCGACGAACTTGATTAAAATTCAGCAATAATTCGCTCAATAACTTTACAATTTTTCTATAATCCGGTAGAGTAAAATAGAACGTCGAAGCAGACACACATGTAGCCAAAATTATATGAAATCAAAATGCCTTCTTAAAATAGGTAAGTTCATATGCTGTTGACGTTGCTGCTAATGATGATGATGATGATGATGATGATGATGATGATGAAGTCGACGATGATTATAATAGCAATTCAATTCGACCAATGTATATGGAATTTTAAAAATGAGAATCATTTCCTGATAGTTCAAATTCCACGTATAACTGGAGGTTATCATTATTGTATTTATTGCAACTGGTTTAACGTCGCATTAACATATCGAAGGTTTTCGGCGACGGAAAGATCGTAAAGAGGTAGAATTGCTTAGGTATCGGCCGTCTCCATCATTAAATTACAACACCAGCATTTGCCTGGTGTAAAAAGTGGAAAACCATGGAAAACCATCTTCAGGCTGCCGACCTTGGGATTCGAACTCACCATGTGTTAGCGGGACGTTAAACCAATAGCAAACATTCTTCTTCTTCTTCTTCTGCTTATTATTATTATTATTATTATTATTATTATTATTATTATTTTCTTCTTCTTGTTCTTCTTGTTCTTCTTCTTATCATCATCGAGTATTGGCCGTGCGGTTTGGGGGTGCAGCTGTGAGCTTTCATCGGGAGATAGTGGGTTCGAACCCCATTGTCGAGAGCCCTGAATATAATATTATGTATTTTCCTATTTATGCACCTTCCCACTTCTAGGTTTTTCCTATCCCATCATCGCCATAAGACCTATCTGTGTCGGCGAGACGTAAAGCCAAGTGAATATATATATATATATATTATTTTTCATTTATGAAAACCTATTACGTATATATTATTACAGTTATAGATAGTTTCCTAAGTGCTAAATTGGGTACACAAATCATAAATTGCAATACCTTATGAAGATGGCGAATTAGGTTCACGAATACTGTACTGTGCTTTACGACAAAAATCTTTCTGAAAATGG
Organism: Anabrus simplex; assembly: GCF_040414725.1. NCBI lineage: Eukaryota > Metazoa > Arthropoda > Insecta > Orthoptera > Tettigoniidae > Anabrus > Anabrus simplex. Next base: position 312,809,435 of record NC_090268.1, read on the forward strand.
CATTAGCCGGTACTTAGAAATTAATATTATAATTATCGATGTGGTCTACTAATCTTTCAATAACACGTGATGTGTAGTCTACTCTATATCATAGACGTATGCTAGTGGCTTTACGTCGCACCGACACAGATCGGTCTTATGGAGACGATGGAATAGGAAAGGCCTAGGAGTTGAAAGGAAGCAGCCGTGGCCTTAATTAAGGTACAGCCCCAGTATTTTCCTGTTGTGAAAATCGGAAACCATGGAAAACCATCTTCAGGGCTGCCGACAGTGGGATTCGAACCCACTATCTCTCAGATGCAAGCTCACAGCCATGCGCTCCTAACAGCACGGTCAACTCGCCCGGTAGACGTATACGTAAGACATCTGAATGTTAATTTGGAATCTAACAAAATACGATATAAATTTTCCATTATCTGGAAGGAACTATGCAGCATAGTTGCCCGGCTCCCTCACAGTATGGTCGACGTAGTGGTCTTCAGTTCAGAGGGCCCTGTGTTCCATTCCGGACCGGGTCGTGGATTGTTTCCTTGCCTTATAATACCAGTAGTTCAGGCAATGCTCGCTTGTGTTCGTATCTTCATGTCCATACAACATATCATACTACAAAATGCCATAGAAAGAAGCAATAGTATCACATCTTCATGTCCATACAGCATATCATACTACAAAATGCCATAGAAAGAAGCAATAGTAAATACAGTGTTGGCGCCAGGAAAGGCCGTAAAACTGGCCTAAATCCATGCAAAGTGCCGACCTCTCACTGCTGGGTTCCATGGTTCAAATTTCGATCACTCCATGAGAGAATTGTGCTGGACAAAGCGGATGCGGGATAGGTGTTCCTCCAGGTACTCAAGTTTTCCCTGCGATCTTTTATTCCAACATTACTCTCTAATATCATTTCATTTCATCTGTCACTCATTAATCATTTCCCCTGAGGAGTGCAACAGGCTTCGGCAGCTGGTGCGATTCCAACCCTCGCGGCTAGATTGGGGCTTCATTCATTCCATTCCTGACCCGGTTGAATGACTGGAAACAGGCTGTGAATTTTCACTCTGCAAGCTATTTCGAATCTTCTGGAAGAAAGAGTCCCCTTGGTATTTGTCCATAGAGTAATCAAATTTTATAGGCGAATGATCGAATATTGTAAGTTCTGTAGTTTGCATCTCATGTAAGCATTTGTTTACGTTTCATATTGACACTCGCCGGTGAACTGTGTACCACCGGTTGGTGTAACCAGAATATAATTTCTCTTAACTTTTAGTATTTCTGGTGATTTTTACGTGTGGACGATGATTAGGAAAGGGATTGGACGGGGAAAGAAGCAACCGTAGCCTCACAGCACTAGAATTTGCCTGGGATAAAGATCATAACGCTAGGATAACCATCTTGAGGGCTCCCGATGGTAGGGTTCGAACCCACGCAGCCGACTCGTTCGACAACTTTGCTCCTCCCACAGCCGTTGGCACATAATTAGGTTATATATCTTCATATAAAATTAATTACTGACAGAAGCGTCTCACTTATAGGGGCGTGGTAGACGAGTGACATTGGCAATGGCTTTATCACCAAAGCGGTTTTGTATCAAATCCCCTTTTAAAATTCAGCAACTCATTTGAAAATTTGGAAGTTAAATTTATACGATATCTGTATTTCTGCATCTCCACATCTAGTGTAAAATATGTGGCATATAAAGATTTAACAAAATGATAGAGATGAATTCTATATTAGAAGAACATTTACGAGCCTAAAATGTACGCATAAACTACTCAAAGGTAAAGTAGATAATCAAGAATTATTGCACCAAATAATTCTTTGTGTATCCTCCGGCAGTAATTTTTCTTTTTAAAAAGGTCTAACACAGATCACAATATGAACTCTCCTTTAGAAAGAATATGTTAGCTTGTCAACAGAATATAACATGAGAAATACAGTATTTGACGAGGGGAGTATCTTCTTACGGTCCGTCAGAACGGAACCCAAGTTGATGAGGAAACGTAAATTAAATACTTGTCCTTGTTCATAATTTTGTGTAGTTTTAGTTCTCAGAGCAATGTCAAATAATTTCGTTTTGAAATGTATATTTATACAGACATTCAGAGATAACTACCAACTACACACTTACGACTGTTCGTAGTCCGTAAGTATAGTTGTTCAGAAATTAGGAAACGAATGTTTAAAAGGAAAGAATGATGATTGGAAATAACTACTGGAAATGTCTGTAAGTAGTCAGAAATGCCTCTTGAACAAGAAATCAAATTAATTAGTGTACGCGGAATTTTTTATTTCGAAATTCACACCTTATGGTTCATAAACCACCTGAAACGGATGGTTCCGTGGCTATGATTACGATAAAAATATGCATAAATGTCATGCTTCTCTCCTTTATTAATTTAATTAAATTTGAAACAGAACTTTTACAGAAATTTCATACTTGATTTTATCTGCATTATGTTCCCTCGTCCTCCTAAGGAGAGAGATTCTGAATCAAAGCCAAATTCGTTCACAGAGTTTTGGTAGTGTTGAAGAACGGAAACAGAATGTAACCCTGAATTAACAAATAAGAATGCCTGGTGCTAATACTGATGATGATATTAATGATTACTATGGCGAATGAGGTTTAATTTAGTGTAACGACTTAGGTCATTTGCCTTATTTAGGAGCACTTCATTAGCCCTAAGACCGAAGGTAACAGAGTCTGGTAAAAAGTGGAGACTATAAATTATTCCTGCCCAATCTGTGTGACGTGTCTCACATTAAAAGGAACAACTTTTTTTCTACCTAAATGCAGTCTAAATTTGCCGAGTCTCTTAATTTTCTCTCCTGAATGTGTTAAAGTATAGTAGGCCTTGGATTTTCTTGCATCACCAGAAAAGAAGGAGCAATTATTCGAGTGTGGCATGACTTCACAGAATCAAGTCTCCTACCTTTACGTCACGCAAATGATTTTAATTGTCATTTACTTGATTGTCTTTTTATGTCGGTGTGATTTCTAACTAAACTGAAACAAAACAAACTGTTATCTTAAAAAGAATAAACTTGTAAAAGTAACTTTTAAGTACTTAGAATGTCACAAGATTGATGAGTTTTATGTAAACACTTTCAGACTGAATTACGCGTAGTTAGTTGTTGTTTATTTTTCAGGGAAAGAAACTCCATGAGTTTAGCAGTCCTTTCCAACAATAATCGAAGTAAAGAGAAGACAGATATTTATTTTAGTTGGCTTGATGTCACACAGATAGGTCTTATGTCTACCATGGGACAGGAAAAGGCTAGGAGTGGAAAGGAAGCCTAGTGTATAAATGGGAAACCGCGGAAAATCATCTTCAGGACTGCCGACAGTGGGGTTCAAACCTATTATCTCCTGAATGAAAGCTCACAGCCGTGCTCTCCTAACCGCAGGGCCCACTCGCTCAGTGATGAAGAAAGAGAAAACGAATGTATTGATGATTATGATGATGGTGATGATGATCTCTTCTTCGATAATCACTCCGAAGATTGGTGGGTAGTGATTATTCATCTCCATTCCTCCCTTTCATCCACCAGTCCTTGCATTACACTTATGATTTTGCATTCATATTTTCAATGATTTCATTAATGAGCTGCAATCTAGGTTCACCATAAAAGCATTGTGCCTGTTCAAGTGTCCAATAAACCGATCTCACTTTAATACCTGCCTCAAAAAAATTCGCCGAAAAGTAGCGAGCCTGCCTCCTGGGTAACCGTGGGTTCGGTTCGCGGCAATGCCAGGGATTCTTATCTGTTCCTGTGGACAGATAGGAGATCCAAGTGAGGACAACTGAGAGACTGTCTGACAGAGAGTTTGTGACCCCGGTATAGAAAGGCAAAAATAACGGCTGATATAATTCGTCGTGTTGACCACCCCCACTTTGAAACCTGTAGGTCTTCGTATTGAGCAGCGGTCGCTTGGTACGGCAAGTCCCATCAGGGCTATATCATCATGGGATTTGGTTTGTTTGATTTCCAAAGACTTCTCTTTCCTCAGCTTTAGTCAATTGACATTTTTGCCGTCCGCGGAATCCAATCTTCGCGTCTCCAACGAATGTGTTTTAAAAATAAATAGCAATGTTCACTTAAGTGTTTACTGTTTTTTCTCTCCATATTATGTTTTATTGTAAATAATAAAAATGAACCCCAACCCCCACCAAAAGAAATGAGGTCGGCATGGTTAATTGAGACCGTTACTATCAACTTTTAGTGAGGATTGTACATTTTTATGAAAAAAATAATACTGGTCTCTTCGATCAAAATATATAATTATCTCATCAATTATCTGAGTACCTCCGTCTGAAAACAGTACATTATTTTGATCATTCGAGATCGGACAAGAAAGATCATAGCGAGGAGAGTGGAAGATTTCAGAGGAACCTAATAGTACTTCCATGGTTGTCATGGGCGTGTGAGTCTGGGAGAACACTATTTCATTTCCTCGCATGACCTTCTTTACCCTGGACACCGTGACGTTACCCCGAGAGGGAAGGTTCTGTTATTCACTTCCGCCTTCGTCGATACAATCCACTGGTCGCGTGACAGTTTAGCGTTCCAAACTTGGAAACCAAATAGCTCGCTGGTGTTATTATAAGTAAGCAGTTAAATGGTCTGATATAAGTTTTCTTTTAAAGTCATAAATCTATTGGCTTTGTTAGCAATAAAAGGCGGACTAAAAGCTGGTGCATTAAGAAATCAATGCCCGTGTTTACTCTGAGTGCATAGATATAAGATAACAGTGCTGTCGGACTTCAACTCAACCAGGATGCAGACGAATGTCATTGCCCCGCCAACAGTGCCTCGTTCCCAAGCGTCATCATACCTCTAGCGCGTGATAAGTGATGGGCCACCATTCTAAAACGCATTGACATAATTCTGAACTGCTACCTGTAAAATTGCACTATTACTTCAGAACTGACATTAGTATATGTGTTACTCTCTTTACGCTTGATCTAGAAGATTGTGAAGATTTGCACGATTTTCCTATAAGTGATTTTGGAATTCGTTTTAAAACGAATAACCTTGAAATAACCATGAAAAATTTCTCAAAAGCAGATTTTCATGACTGTTAAATAACTAGGAACAGAAAATTGGAATATTTTTATAATGTTTTTGACGAAATATTTTCTAAAACTATTCTGCCAAAAAGAAAAGAAACACGAAGATATAACCAGTTTGGTTTACAAAGGAAATTATTGAGAGCATAAAATTAAAGAAATTTTATCGAAAAAGTACTAAAGTTCATGATCCTTATCAGTATGAATGCTTAATTAGTGAACAGAATTTCAAACGTGTTCACTCCGTAAATGAGTTAGGAGTTACGATGAATGGTAATCTATTATTCAATTCACATACTGAATTGACTGTAAATGAAGCCTTTCGAGAATTTTACTGGCAGATAAAAGAATACATAGTAGTACACATTGCTATTAAATATACTCACTATTCTTATCCAAGTTCTTGTTTCTCTACACTAAGACATCGATATTGGCAAGACAGAAATCTGCTTCCAGTTTCTGAAGCCACGTCATGACGTTCATCCTCGTGCTTCATCAACGATCCGAAGAGGTGGAAATCACTGGAAGCCTGGTCGGGCGGTCATCGCTCAGCCCAGCTCCACAAGGTCTTCTTTTTTCTTGGTGAGATAAAGAGAATAAAGCTGTGTTAGCATGTGTCTTTTTTCTGGGAGGGGGGTGCCATGAGGCTCCGCCCCGCCTCACAGCCCGTGGTGACCTACCTGTTTGGACAAATGACCGACAAGCGAGTACTAACGCAGGAACATAGCCTAGTACAAGAGTACAGAATAACTTGAGGTGCAAAGGCTAGTCTTCTGCCAGCTACTTCCACCCCTCCGTAAAGGAGAAGTTATGAGAAACCTCCCTAAGCCCACCAGGCAATCCCATATCTCCTTTCGGCACTGGTTACTCTGTCGCGGTCGTACCAAGGCATCCCCGGCGCTAGACCACTGCCGCTCAAGAGCCACTGTCACCCCCGGTCCATGGCCGCCTGCAAGGCTTTCACCGTAGAAAATGGAGAAGATAATAAAATAAAAAAGAAATTTTGACGCGCGGTCGAGAGAGAATAAGGAAATAAAAAGTAGTCTTGCAAACGCCCATGCGGATGGCCAGTAATGCGAAAGCTCTTCCCAAAGGAGCTACTTCGCATACCCCCTTCAAAGTGGGATATTATTGCAGCCGCCACTTATAACATTAAGGACGGACCGCATGGAGAATGTGGTGCCGTACCATTGTTGTCACAGCCGTGGTGGTGAATGTTGTTTTGAAAGGACGTACACCTGGGCAATCATCCTCCGATAACACTAATGAGAGGGGAAGGGGGGGGGGGAGGAGTAGAAGAAATCCGACAAATAGAAAAAGGAAGGTATCGACCAAAGAAAGACAAAGTCCACTACGGGCATGAATATGAAGGACTCCCTAAGCCTCGAGACTTAATGCCGTTGGGATCTGAAATGAACAAGAGTTGATCAACTGAGGTCGGGTAGGACAGATGAAAGTGAGGAGTCTGGCACAGGCAATGCCAGGGCTCAGCTAAAGACCCCGTGGTCACCAACCCACGCTCCCAAGATAAGAGTGCCTGGAACCCCTTTTAGTCGCCTCTTGCGACAGGCAGGAGATATCGTGGGCGTTATCCTACGGCCCTCACCCACAAGGCAAGTTAAAGTATATTAAAGCTCCTACAAACATTACGTATGGTAGAAGAGAAATAACTGACATGGCGCATCACATCTGGACTAGCATTCATCTCTGGACTTCTGGAGGTAATTCCCCGTAATATTGACGTTGTTACAGCTGATTGTTTGACCAGATACTAAGGAATAGTACAGGGCAATATATATTGCGGAAACCATATTAAGGAGGTTGTCACGAACGGTTACAGATTTCTCCACATGGTTATGCGAGTATTTAGGGAGTATAGTAAGGAGAGGGCGTTTCTCGGGCAAGACCCCAGTGTATGAGATCCTCACAAGGACGACTTGATACGAGAACTGGAAATGATTCAAAGGAAAGCAGCTCGATTTGTTCTGGGTGATTTCCGACAAAGGTGTAGTGTTACGAAAATGTACAAACTTTGGGCTGGGAAGACTTGGGAGTAAGGAGACGAGATGCTCGACAATGTGGTATGTTTTGAGCTGTCAGTAGAGAAAGGGCGTGGAATGATATGAGCAGACAAATAAGATTGAGTGGTGTTTTTAAAAGTATGAGAGAAGTATGAATATAAAGTTGGAATTCAAGAGGAAAAGTTGGAGTAAATATTCGTTTATAGGAAGAGGTGTTAGGGATTGGAATAATTTACCAAGGGAGATGTTCAATAAATTTCCAAATTATTTGCAATTATTTAAGAAGAGACCAGGGTTGTGCCACCTGGACGACTACTCAAAATGTAGATCGGTAGTTAATGATTGATTGATTGATTGATTGATTGATTGATTGATTGATTGATTGATTGATTGATTGATTGATTGATTGATTGATTGATTGGTTGATTGATTGATTGTCAGTGGCTTACGCTGGGATCAAGACGTGGGCTACCAGTAGGCTTAGGTTACCCTTTTCGATGGTAGGTTTAGTGAACGTCAAACCTTCAGCGTTTTGAGCTGCAGCCAATAGCCAACGGAGAAGCCTGCTGTGTTGTGAAATCTGCTTCACAAGCTATTGCCCTGGCCTCTGCTGCTGCCAATGCTCAACCCCTGATCAGTGGAGATGGTAGCTGAAGGTTTAGAAAATTAAATTCCAGCTTTGTGGCTAAATGGATAGAATGCTTGCCTTTTGTCCAATGGCCCTGGATCAATCTTCAGAATCTACCTCCTCATACTGTTGATTCCCCTGGCTTGGGGACTGGGTGTTTATGACGTCTTCGCCATTCATTTTATCCTCATTAGGACACCACCAACCCTACACAGATGTCATGCACCATTATTATTATTATTATTATTATTATTATTATTATTATTATTATTATTATTATTATTATTATTAAATACAAATGCTGAATTTTACAGCGGTCGTACCCATAGTTTACTCGGGAAAACAGTGGTGGTGTCCGACCCATGATCACGGGTTCGATTCCAAACAGCAAAAGAGAACCTGAAAGATTGCATTTCATTTTAGCAGTTGTACCTATAAAAATAAAACTATGTTACTTCTATAACAGCAGCCCTGCGGTGTCTTCCTACAAGGATGTAGAAGGAAACGGTAGTGAAATACCAGCACTCTGTTATCTATATGATTAAGTCAGAAGTATGAGATGAGGAAGTATATACGATGAGTAACGCATGGTTGATAGCAAATACAGTAGAGACAATACACGACACTGAGCGAGATATCGAGGGACAGCTATTGGAGCTCACTCTAGCGGATAGACCTGAACGGTACTGATTCTGTCATAAGAGCACGTGTATTTTTGTGTGAAGTTTTTGGTGTTATTTATGCGTTTTCAGTGAGTTGACATAATTAAATAGTAGCGTGTGTCATTCCTTGATATCTCCTCTCAACATGAGGGGAAAGGTATGTGCTGTGTTTGGCTGCAGTAATTACGAAGTAGAGAAAAATGCGCGCTCGTTCTTCAGGTTCCCTCGTGACAAGAACATGTAAGTAATATTGTGTTTGCATATCTATTCTTCCAGTGACAGAGACTTTTATAGTACTTCATGATCTTCTGACCTGCTCGATCCATGTTTTAACGGGCTTAAAATATAATACGCATATTTTATTGTATAGTGCAGCAGTTAACCTTCAATACCGATGTGTTGTTGTAGGTGTGATCTGTGGGTTTTGAAATGTCACAGAAGCGATTTGGATAAAGTGTACAAGAAAGAAGGGACGTAAGGCTTGTATAAGAATTATAAGATCTGTTCAGATCATTTCCAGGCCAGCGACTTTAAAAATCCTCGACTATACAGCCAAGGGTACGGTATGTTACATTTTTACTCTAATTGTACGTAAATATTCCTCAAAGCATCACTATCGACAACATTTTCGAACTTTTCTTTCTTTTATCCCTCTTCTCAGATTAAAGCCGGGATTTTATAGAATTTCTTTCTGTTAGTAGGCTTCATGTTAATAGGAAAATTGTCCAGCTATTAAATGTTAATTCATTGCATCATATGTGTAAGGAATGTGCCGATATTTTTATTGACAAGTGTCTTAATGTGATGATACAATGTTTTTAAATGAGAAAAAAAAAAGACAAATCCAACCGTAAGATTTCAGGCAGGTATGCTAAAGCTAAAAAAGTAATGCATAAATGAAAGATCAAGCCATTTCACAGCAGTCCATTTCACACCTTGTTTATATGTCTAATTTCAGTCTTTGAATAATAACCTTTTAAATAATTCTTCATTCATTTATCCAGAATTGCTTTAGCAACTTCGAAGTTAATATCTCAATACCACTGTCCTTCTAGACGTAATTTATTTGCTCATTTCCGTAGGCTATATACATTTCCATTGATATTTGAATTTAGCGCGATTTGTTCAGGTCAAGTCACTAGGAGCGCCACCGTCGAATTGTCTCCCATTTTAGCAAGGCGAAATCCGTAAGTGTCGTGTATTGTCTCTATACTGTATTTGTTGATAGTAGTGGCGATCTGACGGACCGAAGCCTAGCACACCTGTCCCCCCGGCCCTCACTCCTATCCAATATACAGCAGCAAGCCGCTATGGGAGAGTAGAGCGGAGAGGGACGAGAGTCTGGGCTGCGATATCAGTCTCCGACGCTTAGCTCTCAGAAATACGTGCGACGTTTTTTCTCACTGCTTTCAAGTTTTGAAAATGGAATAATGTGTCAGATGATTACATTATAATGTGCTTTAGACTTCCATTGTTCTCAATTGAGGTTTGGGCTTCACCGATAGCCTTGGTAGCCCCTCAGTATACGCCACTGATTGCTGTATATAGTTGAAATATTGTCACCACTGAGCCATATGCACGATGATCATATTTCTGAATGTCCAAAACGCATCATCTATTCTGAAAACCGTTTTATTAAGGTAGTATCATCATAACAATTTAAGTAATTTACATTGTTCTTTAAACATTGTAATTCGTCGCCGTAAGACCTATCTGGGTCGGTGCGACGTAAAACAAATAGAAACAGAAAACATTGCAATTACAGCTACAAACGGCTAAAGGTTACATTTAGCTAGGAATTACAAGATATGCTAACATTTAGTGACTTTTCCGCATTCTTCATACAACCTTTAATTTTAATGAGCAACATTATATCCATCACTTAAGAGGACTCACCCACCTTCGGCACTATAAATTAAGTTACAAAACAATATGTGCTCTTCTTTTGCAAGTTATAACTAAAAAATTAATTAAGATATCTTGACAAATTATATCTGAATTTCTTTTTAAAGCAGAGCTTCTCTCTTCCCAGCGAGTTTACGTACAAGGTGGTTAAACTTCACATTGCCCCCTGTTATCAAAATGTTGTAAATTAATTTTTTATTTGTAAATAACGTTCGAATACGGGACAAAATATGAAACCGTTTGAACGGGTGGAACAACATGCCATGAAGGCCCTTGGAGGAGTGGAAGGTAAAGGCTTCCACCATTGTTAACCTCGGCACGTGATGGGGTAGAGTGGATAGCTCTACGCCTGGCCGCCTTTGCCCCCAGGAATTAACCTGGTACTCATTTTTTGTGTAGGCTGAGTGAACCTCAGGGCAATATGCATCTCAGGAAGTGGAAATCTCGTTTCTTAAACTTTACGATTTCCTGACGGGGATTCGAACCCACGTCCTTCCGGGCGAACCGAGCACGCTTTTACCGCCTCGGCCAGGCAACCGCTTATGTCCATATTTAGCAGAAGGTTAACCTTGCCAGCCCAGTGATATAATATGACGTCATAATATTTTAATAAGGTTATTTTTTTAACGTCCCTTCTATCAGCAATCTGTATTATCGGACGCCGGAGTGTCAAATTTATCCTACAGTTCTTCTTTACTTACAACATGCCCGTTTTTAGAAGAATACATGATTTTAGTGCACGTAAACCTGCCATAATTCATTAACATGGAATGACCTTCTCATCCACTTATCCTCACTAGACATGACCCTGTAGAGGCCCACGTAGTGATATAATGACTCACTTAACACATGCTCGGAAATGTATGACCCCTTCCAAGAACATCCACCTTTTATTTTCCCGCAAGGTCAGTTACACAAGCTAGTTATCACTATCACCAGCGGGGAGTTATCAGTATAACGGCAGCACGGAGGTAGGTATCACTGGAAACATGCAGCAGAACTACTAACAGGTGAGCTTTGTCTATGCACATAAATCCATTGTTCTGCTATAGCCTGCAGCAAGCGTCGGTATTTGTACTTCTCCACTACCTCTCCTCACACTCCACCTTCGGTTGTGCTCTAATTGTTTGGAAGTAGGACAGTCCGATAGAAGTACTCACGAGAAAACGTGTAACGTGCATATTCCTCAAATTGCTATGTTTCTAGAAATCTCATACTGTACTTTGAGATAGTGGAACTGATGTACCTATCTTAAAAGCATGCCATAAATTCCACAGCATAAATGCCATTGTGAAAGGCATCAGCTTAAAGAAAATTGTCCAAATAATGTAAAATTTATCTTCTTTTTATTCTTCTTAAGGTAGCTTCCAGAAGCCTCCGTGGTTCAGGCGACAGCGGGCCGGCCTCTCACCGCTGGATAATGTGGTTCAAATCCCGGTCACTAGATGTGAGATTTGTGCTGGACAAAGCGAAGGCAGGACAGGTTTTTCTCCGGGTACTCCGGTTTTCCCTGCCATCTTTCATTCCAGCAACACTCTCCACTATCATTTCATTTCATTAATCATTGCCCCAGAGGACTGCGACAGGCTTCGGCAGCCGGCACATTTCCTATCCTCGCCGCTAGATGGAGGCTTCATTCATTCCATTTCTGACCCGGTCGAATGACTGAAAACAGGTTGTGGATTTTCATCCAAAGTAGCTTCCTTGGCTCAGCGGCATAGCACCAGCCTCTCGTCGCTGGGTTCCGTGGTTCAAATCTTGCTCACTCCATGTGAGAGTTGTGCTGGACAACGTGGAGGCGAGACAGGTTTTTCTCGGGGAAATCCGGTTTTTCCCTGTCGTCTTTCATTCCAGTAACACTTTCCATTATCATTTCATTCCATCTATGGTGACCAACTTTTGAAGAAAGGAATGATGGACAGGACAGTCAAGAAAGGGGGACATTCCAAAATTTCGGGGGACAGCTACATTTTAACTGTAATTTTAAAACGACAAAAATGTCCCATTTTCCAAAGCAGCGTGTTGTCAATTTTACTCTTTTCTGAACAAATTTACAAAAAAATCCCAAACCCCATGGCACTACAGCCCTTGAAGGGCCTTGGCCTACCAAGCGGCCGCTGCTCAGCTCGAAGACCTGCAGATTACGAGGTGTCGTGTAGTCAGCATGATGAATTCCCTCGGTCGTTATTCTTGGCTTTCTAGACCGGGGCTGCTAACTCACCGTCAGATAGCTCCTCAGTTCTAACCACGTAGGCTGAGTGGACCTCGAACGAGCCCTCATGTCCAGGTAAAATTCCTTGACTTGGCCGGGAATCGAACCCGGGCCTTCCGGGTAAGAGGCAAGCACGCTACCCCTACACCACGGGGACGACGAACAAATTTACAAACGTTTACAAAACGCCTTATGGACGTTACTTCGATCAGAAGGTAAGTTTGGCTTGTTGGTTTCCCCCTTTGCATTATAAGAGTATGCAAATACGCGTAAATTTTTCCCTTTTGGGTTTCAATGATGGCTTTCTTTTTGTGAAGAAGTAGAAGTACAGTCATCACTATCCGACACCGAATCCATTTCAAAAATCACACAAACTTAAAGAAAAACACCAGTCAACACAACACGTATATGTTGATGCGCTTCGTTCTGCAGGATGGCCACCCACGCCATGCCACCGACTAACCGTGACTTGGAAGTCGGAAGGTACATTCGGAATGCTTCTCCATAGATGCTACAACATTCTTCTTTGCACTTGCAAAGATCATACGGTTGGCAGCCGGTATGCTATGTTTAGTTGAAGCTACATAGCAGGACAGTTCCGTATTGTGAAAATTCGTACGGATGACAATAACACGAAAGTGCGTTCAGATAGGAAACAAACGATTGCGAGAGAAATGATGTCCCACGCGGGACATTTATAAAATACGTTGAAATGCGGGACGTCACTAATTTCATCTTTCAGTCATTAATCATTGCCCCTGACGAGTGCGACAATCTTCCGCAGCCCGCACAATCCCTATCCTTGCCGCTAGATGGGGACTTCATTCATTCCACTCCTGACCCGGTTTAAACTGGAAGCAGGCTGTGGATTTTCATTTTATTCTTCTGATTACGTCTTCTCGTTTAAGGCTGCTCAGCAGCATGGAATGGCGTCTATCTCGCGCTTTCCCTATCAAATTTGCCGTATTGTTGACGTCGAACCAAAGTTGGAAGTTCCGCGTCCAGGATATTGTTCCCTACCCACGTCCATGTTTCCCTTCTGTCGCGCCCTCTATGATCAATTGTATCAGGTAGTATTTGTCACTTCTGAAAATGTGCCTGAAATGGGCTGTTTTCCTGTGTTTTTCACATGATATCCCGGCTTGATGGAGCACTTCCTCGTTGCTGTCGTTCAATACTCATGAGATAATGAACATTGTGCAATGCATCCACATTTCAGAGGCATGCATTGGCTTCATTGACGAAGCCTTCCATGCCGAAAAGCAATACCGGTAAAACGTAACACTACCTCAACGAGTTTTCGTATCAGAAGTCACGGTTATACACACGATGTTTTAATTTCAGGATCATACTCCTTGTATTGCTGATCCTAGTATCGTTTTCTACATCCCGATACCATTCTTGTGTTAGCCAGCATGCTAGTTATTTAAAATGTGAGATCTTCTCAACGATGCTTCTGTCCAGCGTGATAACTGAGTTAATTATATATTCTGTTCGCTGATTATCCTCAGTTCGGTTTCTGAGTCAGTTTAGAAACTTCATTATCGTTTCTCAGAAAATTTCTACACGTGGGGTATCCCTAAAATATGTGAGCACAAAGTCCTTCAGGAGGAGGAAAGGCATCCCGTTTGAATGCTCAGTAATATTTTTGATTTGTGGAGCAATAATGTAATATAAAACGTTCTAAAATAACTGTGAAACATCAGGAAAATATGCGGTCATATTGATTGCTGCTCATCCTAAACAAACCAATTCTGAAAAATTCAGAATTTTCAAATTGATTACTGTCTTCCTTTACGTGCAGTACCGGCAATTATACCTAGGCAGGAAATACATCTCTTCCATATCTCCCGTTGTATATGAAGTGCTCAGCCTGAAATCAGGGAGGATCCTCAATGGATCTAACATCAGCTGCCATAGAGAGCAAGGGCAAACTATTTACTCACTTCGATGATGCTGTTCAGAGCGAGTTGAAGGTCTCCTAATTGTCAACGAAGACCACGTTGTAGTCCATGAAGCATTGGTGTTATTTCCTTCATTTTGCCAGCTGTTGTAATTTAAGGATATGTTACATCATTTATTTAAAGACCGAGAATAAAGCCAATAAGATGTAACAGAATTGAAGTTTCTATATTATGGAAAGTAACAAATTCGTCTTCAGAACGTTTGGAACCTGGGAAGATGATATTAAAGGAGATATGGACGGAAGGAATCTTCTGAAAGTTGATTAACTAAATCGGCAGCTCTAAAGAACGAGATGTGGCACACAACTATAATTTCGTATAAAAATTGTAGATGTCGGTCCTCATTAGATGTAGGAACTTTTCTCCAAGTTTCAAAACCTTGATTTTCCAGAATTATTGTAGAAAGGCATGTTTGGTCCTTTATAAATTATATCTTAGGGTAGGAAGTGGGCATTTAAGACTGACTATATTTGACAGACTCGTGCCACACCGTCAAGTTAATGATTCTTTTTCAAAGCAATTATTTGCGATCCAACTACTCTTAAAACCGATAGCATCTGAAGGAAAATGAAACACATATACAGTAGTATATACTGCGTACAGGTAAGAACAATGCATGATACTTACTCCTAGTTATTTTTATCTATGAAGTGAGGATGGAGGATAATTTGCAAAATAATTATAATCGTATGGCCTCAGCTACCGTGTGCAGACATTTCGATTTGACGCCATCTGGCTGTCTGCTCGTCAATTTCGACGTTCCGTTTCACTCTAGGTCCGCTAGATGGCAGACAGAGTAAACCGGATCTCTCTTGGGCGTCTATGGCTGAGATTTAATTAATTTTGTCGGGTAAATACCAAATGTATCACCAGAGATCTTTTACATGCCGACATCGTACGACGTGGGGTGTCGAATGGACTTTTTTCCGCCCTTCAAAAATCCGACTACCTCTGCCGGGTTTGAACCCGCTATCTCGGGATTCGGAGGCCGACACTCTACCACGGATCCACGTATTTTCTTTAATATCTTTTTAAATCGGACATGAGGCCATTGCTGAAACTGAGGAGAGAGTTTGCTGGTTATATACTCTCTAACAGTCGACACCAGTACGACGTAGGTCCACCTTTTTCCTTTATCACAATCTTGCTTCTGTTGGGGAGAGTTTCCATCAGGTGACAGAACGTTTCCATGCGATTAAAATCCCAGTTTCTTCAGAAGAAAATTAACCAGAGTTCGTGTTGTTGTTGGAGGGTGGGGTATGGATCTGGAAAGAAGTCACCATCACAGGTGTTCCCTTGTGTTATCTCAGGGCTCTGGCTGGGGCCATCTAGCCGTAGAATATTATTATCCTTAAACCATTGCCTTACAGAGTCCATTTTATGACTCGGAATGTTATCATGTTGGTACAAACAAAGATCATCACCGAACTGATTTTCTACGGTAGACAGTACGAAGGCATTCAGAATGTTTTGATATCCTCACACCATAATGTCACCTCCGAACTTGGTACTAAACTTCCAGCTAGATAGCTTTCCTCAAGTATTCCCCCATGCCCAAATCCTGCTACCAGATTATCACAATTTATAACGTGATTCATCGCTCGAAACCCTGTTTTCACTGTTACAGTGTCCACTGGCTTCGCTCCTTACACCACGCAGGTGTCGCTTTTCTTTCTTATGAGGGAATATATTCGGTTTATGGGCAGCTGCTCGATCGTGGAGCGCTATTCTTCTTAAGACCCAGAATCATGAGACTGGCTGTACTTTGCATAGCACTTTAAAATTCCTTGGTGATTCTCTCTAAAGACAATCGACGATTTTCTCGCATCAACGTTGATGTTCGTTGGTCTCCGTGTGTCAGGATATGTGGCCAAGCAGATCGTGATTGTGCTGTGGTTGTACCTCCCCGTTTCCACTTCACAATTACATCACTGACGACAATTTTGGTACATTCGTAAGGTTATAAGTTTTCCGTCCAGATTTCTTGTATATGTAGCAACCAGTAATCCTAAGCTCAACCAACCTAACTACGTTGCTGTTTCGCAGTCGCACGGAGCAATACGAACCTCCCTGCCTCCGTTCATGCCGGTATATGCGTCATTTGTTGTTGTTTACTCGAGTACAGAATTTCAGATATTTTGGTCAAGTGATACATATTATCAGTATTGATTTAGGGTGTTGTCCGACTCGTTGGCTGAATGATCATCGTACTGGCCTTCGGTTCAGAGGGTCCCGGGTTCGATTCCCGGCCGGGTCGGGGATTTTAATCGCTTCTGATTAATTCTTCTGGCTCGGGGGCTGGGTGTATATGTCCGTCCCAACACTCTCCTCATCATATTCAGACAACATACTACACTACCAACTACCACAGAAACACGCAATAGTGCTTACATCCCTCCATAGAGGGTTGGCGTCAGGAAGGGCATCCGGCCGTAAAACAGGGCCAAATCCACATGTGCGACACAGTTCGCAACCGCGACCCCACAGGTGTGGGGAAAAGCGGCAGGAAAAGAAGAAGATTGATTTAGGGTGTTGAAGGATGGATACTAAAGGCTTCGTCAGTAAACCGATTGCAGGACTTTGAAGCGTGGATATATTGCAAAATGTTCAAGATTTCATGGGTAGAACACTCACAAACGAGAAGGTAATCCGTCATGTTGGAAAATCATGTGAAGTCTAAACCATCGCAAAAACGCAGGAGAGTAATATATCTTTAGAAATGAAAAATACAGCCAAATATAATTGATCGCAGGCAGTAGCGGCGGGGCTAAGGAAGGGGAAGTTCCAATTCGTGGAGAAAGCATTACATTTTTTTCCACTTTAGCCAGCTGAAACCAGGAATTATTAAAACAAACAATTTGAACAAGCCCTGTTGTCTTATCAGCTCATTATTTCCTTTATATTCTTTAAAACATTGTTAAAAAATTATTCGCGGAAAAGACGTTCGCCGCGGCTAACCGATTTGTATAGCGGCACAGCAAGTAGTGGACACTTTGCATGTGTTCTGAGGAAGGGTAGCAGAGGTATATATATTTTGCTGTGATAATTGACACTGGGGTATGATTCGCCCACTTGCCGCGCGCATTCGTCAGTCTGGCAGTCTCTTTAGTTTACTTTAATTTCTTAGTGGGTAGTCAAATTCTAAATGACTTTTAATTGTATAATCACACCTTACTCCTATTAAATTGTAATACGTGTGCAATATTGTTCCTTTGGTGAAACTTTTATTGTATAGTATTGAATCAGAATCTTAAAAACTACTGTATTATTACCGCACTTAAGTCGGTAAACTGTCACTATTTACCTCTCGGTCGAAATTCGCTCAAGCAGCTTTAAGAAACTTACCATTTTCTGTTTTATTTCTGTTTTTGTGTATGTACTTCGCTCGTCCACACCCCCGTCCCACAAACCCGGGCACTTTTGGTTCTCTCTATATTTTTTGCCACCCCCACTTCTAATTCTCTACTGCCGCCACTGGTCGCAAAAGGAAATAGTGGACGTAGGTGGAGAAGAATATTCTGGCAAGGAATTTCCGAGTGGCAGATGAAAAACAAATTCGGAAAAATTAGTTCATGACGGTTGAATACCTTCTCCGAGGAGACGGCATAATAATAATAATAATAATAATAATAATAATAATAATAATAATAATAATAATAATAATAATAATAATAAATGCTGTTGTCACATCGTATGCACATCAAGTTTTCTTTCTTCTACAACTGCCTTTTTTCTATTGGCTGCATGGACAGTCTACGGATAATACTATCAGTGCTAAGTGCAGGGTAATTAATGAATAGAACAGAGAGATTCTGTTATGCTAAGTTTAAGATATGCATGTTAAGTTTGAATATTTGACCAACTTCGGTAATTTTCCAAGATCCGTGAATCATAAAACACTTTTTATGGTTCAATGGCGTATTTCGTCAAAAAGTGCTCTTAGACTTGTCTTACATACTTCTTTAATGTTACATGGTGACATTCAGGGCACAGGTGTTGGACATTTAAGACGTAAAATCCTCGTCACGTTTTTGCTTGTAATTGGAATTGTGCTAGGCAGTGGAAGGTTAGTCGATTGATAGTCCGGCTTTCTTACCTGAAGACGATAATTCTCAGTTTGCTGGAGAGACAGACAGACAAACAGACTGTCACGAGGTTGACAGTAATTTAGAGGATCTGGATGCCTATATACAGTGATGGCACGACTGATAAGCAGTCTCTTCGGCTATTCACAGCAGTTCTGTTTTTCTAACTATTGAATTGCTTTTATGTCCATTCGTATCAGAACAAAACTAGACTTTTCGCCCCGATGGCTAGGGTTCGAACTAGGACAAATTATGGGAGCTTGATGGGCTAAAAAATGTTCTTTCATTCGTCAAAAAAGTCAAACATTTTCGTAAATAAATGGCCATCTACGTGTTTACCCCCCCCCCCCCTTTCCCACTTTGACCATAACGGGAGAGCATTTACATGACAATAAGAAAACAACCGTACCACATTATATACGAGTGAGATGGGCCGGCTAGATATAGCAGGCGATATGAAATGGTCGGCAGTGCGGCGTGGCTGTCTCATTCGAACGAAAAGGTTGAAGGTCTACGGGACAGCTTTACGTTTTCTTTACGTATAGTTTTTCTCAAGAGAATTCTCCACATCTGAAAGTCCACATTCTACCGCTTTGCTTAATCTTTAAACCAATCGCTTCCTTTCACAAGAGTTAATGATATTTCCATAGCATTAAGGAGCATATTTCTTTTCTTGAGAATACATTAGCTACCAAACGCCGTAATCATCCAGCGCTCAGAACAAAAGCTTTGAGTTCAAATGCAAGAGCTTGTAGACACTTGCTTGCTACCGGAGAAGTGTTCCATTATGCTCTTAATGGAATCTGTCCAAAGAGCGACACGTTGGTTTTATTTTCCAGTTGTTTGTGTTAAATCGTCACTCTCGTACATGTTTTCGGTGGCGGTGGAACGGGAAAGGGCTAAGACTGGGAAGGAAGCGATCGTGACCTTAATTAAAGTACTGCCGGGCTGAGTGGCTCAGACGGTTAAGGCGCTGACATTCTGACCTGGCCTTGGTAGGTTCGATCTTGCCTCAGTCCGGTGGTATTTGAAGATCCTCAGATACGTCAGCCTCGTGTCGGTAGATTTACTGGCACGTAAACGAACTCCTACGGGACTAAATTCCGTCACCTCGCCGTCTCCGTAAACCAAAAAAATTGTTAGTGGGACATAAAGCAATTATTATTATTATTATTATTATTATTATTATTATTATTATTATTATTATTGTTACCGTGTTTTTGTGGTAGTTATGCGTGAAAGAAGGTGCGGGGTGGTGAATAGGTCTCAGGCTACGAAATTAAAGTGAATTTAAAATTTAACAAGGTTATATTTTCTTTTCAAAATCAAGAAATAACAAACATGGCAGGTACAGAGTAGCAAGGCAACAAAAGTACAATTACAGTATTTACAGGATTTGGGCTTCGAGCCCCGCGATCACAATCCTTGAGCAATTAGCTCAGTTTTACCCCAAACACAAGTGTCAACAGAGGGGCAGAGAATCCCATTCATGCCTAGGAGCACTTGCTCCAAAATACACAGTAAGGCCTCCTTGAGGCGCGCAGAAAACAAAATTTTCAGAAAAAGAGCAACTTGCTCTCAAAATTCAGGCCTGTCAAAGGCCCCACCTAATTCCACTTTCAAGCTGTCCTTTCAGGACATATACACAGGGGTAAAATACCCAACCTACTGAGGTCTGTTAAATGACAAGAAGGTTAATTACATGACCTCTAAAATAACAATTTGAGAGGAGGCGATCTGCACTCCTAATACACTTGTTTTTAAAACCTAGTCTGGCTCTAGGCCACTAATGCAAGCGCTAATCCCATACTACAGAGGTGACTTTAGAAAAGAACAATTTGCTTTACGTTAACGAAGAATAGGTTGAGAAAAATAAGTTCACCTCAAAACAATATGATTGGGAGCTCGAGAGGGTTAAGCACTCTCTATCCCGATATGCAGTTTAAAAGATGGAATAGATACAAGTTTCTTTACATTTTAAGGAAGGTTACATAATGGAAAAACTTCGGACCCGCCCCGAGAGTTAAACTGCTGAGCAAGCAAGAAAAGAAGTAATTAATCGGCCATTACCTGGTTGTTGACTGCCGCCGAAGAAAGAGGCGCTTCCCGCCCCCTGCTATGTACTTTACACACGAAAAGATGGAACAGAAGTGGCCCGGAGACCCTAAAATCAGCAGTTTATATACTTCGCTAGGGGCTTTACGTCGCACCGACACAGATAGGTCTTATGGCGACGATGGGATAGGAAAGGCCTAGGAGTTGGAAGGAAGCGGCCGTGGCCTTAATTAAGGTACAGCCCCAGCATTTGCCTGGTGTGAAAATGGGAAACCACGGAAAACCATTTTCAGGGCTGCCGATAGTGGGATTCGAACCTACTATCTCCCGGATGCAAGCTCACAGCCGCGCGCCTCTACGCGCACGGCCAACTCGCCCGGTAGTTTATATACTCTCGCGGAAAGTTCGAGGCGTTAGGGGAATGAGAACACCCTCCCACAAACTCTTTATTGGGTAGGATACAGCAACATATTCAAGTTGGGGGAAGATACATCCGATTGGTCAGAAATTAATGAAAGAAATTCGGGATTGGCTAAATTTAAAACAAGGGGAAAGAAGGGGTTAATATTGCCAACTTAAACAATGACAGAAGGAAATTTAACAAAGAACAAACTTTTGAAATTAAATTTTCTCCAAAAGAACAGTTCTTTTTCTTCGCACTAGGGTGCACTATTGTAGTTCTTCAGTAGTGTCCTCTAGAAGAGAAAGTTCACACTTCTTACTACCGGTAAAACAAAAATACATCAAAAGTGGCACAGTTCAAAAACTCCAAACTTTCCAAGTAGTGACATCTTCCGAGAAACTTGAAAATTAATACCGTCGATAAAGTTCAGACTTCCTCCAGCAGAGGAGTTTCAATTGGCGCACATTTTAAATTAGCGGCGTGGAGGTGTACCGCCCGGTACAGACCTCCCCCCCCCCCAAAAGTTCCTCCAGGGGTGACACATGAAATTTGTTTGAAAACAAGGTCCAAGTTTTGATGTTGATACGGAGATTAATTGCCGAAGAATTTATCGAAATGGCTGAAATTTAGTTTGATTCAGTTTCAAAATTTCTTTTAGTAACAGCGGAAGTACTGTCTTAATGTTTGTAGAAGGTTGAATTGAGAAGGAAAACTTTAGTTTTAAAGTTGAGGAAAATTTTCTAAGTCCACCAAATATTGCAGTAGGATACCCAAGAAAAGGTAGTAAGGTTGATCTGGAATGTCCATATAGTTGATGTTGATTAAGATGGATGGCCATACCGGCCGTTGCAGCTTGCGTCCAAAGGCGGCCGCTCGGACCCCACAAGTACCCTGAGATACCGCTCGCCCGCACTATGAGGGGAGCAGAGGTGTTGAAGCACGCCGCGCCCGCGGTGAACATATACAGGCTGCGGGCAAGTAGCAGGTCGTGCGCCGCACATCAGCCTTGGCCGGGAGGAGAGCTCCGGCTCGCCGTGCACATGTGGTCCTCGCTGGGGAAGAGGGGGCCCATCCTCTAACCCAGTCGCAGCACGGCGCCGCGCGGCTGCGGGGGCACTGAAACATTAAAACTAGGCGGCAGAATTTGTTGGACCATCATCTTATTTGAGGGCACAGGCTTTGTGGAGAGGTTGAGGGGCCAGCGGCGTGCAGAAATTCATTGCATTAATTAAGCTACTGTGTACAGTCCCTGGCCAAATTAATAGACTCAGTCACATTTTCTTTCATGTATACAGTTTGAAGCACCGTGGAAGCCTAGTACATGCTCAAAGAGGAGTAATTTTGATTCCATAGGTATTTACAGTTGGTAATATGACTTTAACATGTGCGTTATGTTAGTCAGTTGTTTCTTGGGCTACTGATGTGCAACTGTTGACAGCTTGGCAATAATTGGCGCCAAATATGTAACCCCTTACAAGTGTTTCCACAGTGTTTTTCATCACAATAACTGAGAGGGTAAGTTGTACTGCTC
This sequence comes from Anabrus simplex, assembly GCF_040414725.1. NCBI lineage: Eukaryota > Metazoa > Arthropoda > Insecta > Orthoptera > Tettigoniidae > Anabrus > Anabrus simplex. The sequence goes on from NC_090268.1 coordinate 312,831,967, forward strand.
GGTTTACTTTATTCTCTATACAAGAGTTAATGATTTAGGAATATTAAACTTTAAAAACCAGAGAAACGTTGATAATATAATGACATTTTGATTTTTTTTTAGGTTACGATGTCTGGTGACATAACCCCTCGAAAGGGGGCCCAGATAAAGATCCTCAAGGAGACAGGAACGTATTCCCAGCGTGAGATTGGTAACAAAGTTGGTGTTTCACAATCCACAGTGAAACGCATTGCTAAGAAACTGGCTTTTGGTGAGGACTTGAATGGGAAACGGAAAGGTCATTGTGGCAGGAAACCTCTCTTTACTGAGCTTAGTGAACGATCCCTTCCAAACTTTTGCAAAAGAAACCGATATTCTACGGTGAAAATGGTTAAAACTGAACTAGAAGCATCTGGGGTACATGTTTCAGAAAGAACAAAACGGCGGAAACTGAAGGAATTGGACTTCGTGGCTCATAGGCCATGTAAGAAACCATGGCTTACTCCCTATGTGATGGCTAAGAGATTCAAATGGGCCAGGGAATACAAGGATCATGGTAAAACTACTGGAAATCTGTAGGTAATAACATATAATATTTGACAAAGGGTGCTGAAGAGGATTTTGAAGTTAGGTGAAGTATTTACAAATTTTTCTATTTATTTTCAGGTATGCTTCAGTGATGAGTCAACTTTCTAAGTTCTTTCCCAGAAGGCCGCATTTGTTCGTCGCAGGTCAGATGAGAAATACCATCCAGACTGTCTTTCTCTGACAGTCAAACACCCTGATAAGATAATGGTGTGCTCAGTAATTAGCGGGGAAGCAGTAGGACCTCTTTATTTTGTCGATGGTATAATGTGCCAGGACCAGTATAAGGAAGTTTTGCGCACTCAGCTACTACCACAGATACGCGAATGGTTCCCTGATGGAAAAAATTGTGACTTTTATGCAGGACGGAGCACACTGCCACGCAGCTAAATCAGCTAAAGACTTCCTGAAGAAAAAAATTTCCCTTATTGTCATGGCCAGAGCATTCTCCGGATATGAATCCTATTGAAAATGTATGGGAGGTGGTCAAAAGAGAAATAGCAAAAGAAATGATCACAACAAAAACAAGACTCATTGAAAAACTAAAAGAAGTTTGGCATCATAATCCACTAATAAAAGAGACTCTTCAAAGCTGTATTGAAAGCACGCCCAGGAGGATTAAAGCACTAATAGATGCAAAAGGTGGACCTACAAAATATTGAAACTGTGTACATTTGAAGAAAAGTGTTACTTATCACCTAAAATTTTGTGAAAGAAGGGAAAAAGAATGTCTGTACATAGTCAATAAACATCCCTTCTGTAAATAACTGTAATAAATAAGTTGTAATTCTAAGAAATTTGGCAATTAATTAAAAAAACGTGAAAAAGTAGTACTGAGTCTATTAATTTGGCCGGGGACTGTAGAGTGGAGCAGGAGACGGGAGCGTGGTAATGGCCGTGGCAAGGACAGGATGGCAGTTTAATGGTTCGGGGCAGGTTTCACAAAAATGCTTACATATAAAACAAAATACTATAGAAGGGGTAGAAAGCCTTAAAAGTGAAAACTCAAAAAATATAACCTTCATATTCCTTTCACGATTATATGAAGCAAGTTAACACAGAAATTACACCGGTTTCACCTGTGACAGGTGAACCCTAAATATCCTCTCGGTGGCTGGATTACTTAATAACAACGTAACCGGCGTAAGGAAATCTAAAATAGTACACGGCCCATGAAATCTGGGGGCAAGCTTGCCCGCGGGAACAAAAGTCTTGACCATCACTTGGTCACCTACCTTCAAAGGGGTGGGTCTCCGTCCACGATCATATCTTTCCCTAACCTTTTCATGAGAGACTTTAAGATTGGCTTTAGCTTTCTTCCAAAGATCTTTAATGTTGTCCGGATCTATTGTCTCGGGTAGAATGTCACTCAGAGACCAGAGGTTAGAGAGCGGCGTGTTGGGAACGAACTTGAACATCAAAGAAGCTGGAGTAAACTTGTGAGATTCATGAACCGCCGAATTCAAAGCAAAAGCTAACCAATGCAAGGACGTGTCCCACCTGGAATGATCTTCATGATGATAGGCAATAAGTGCGGACCTGAGATTACGGTTAACCCGTTCAGCCAGAGATGGTTGAGGGTAATAAGCAGAAGTAGTTACATGAGAGATGGACAAGTCAAAACAGAATTTACGAAAAAGATTTGATGTGAACGCCTTAGCATTATCAGACACAATATATTGGCACGGACCAAAAGAAGCAAAAATAGAATTTAGGCAAGTAATGGTGGACTGAGCGGTAGCCAGCTTAGTCGGAAATAACCAGGAAAATCTTGTAAAACCATCTACGCATACAAAGATGAACTTGTTGGCATTTCCCTTTGACTGGGGGAAGGGTCCTACATAATCAATATACAGGCGTTCCATGGGGCGCGACGCTTGATGCGAAGACAGAAGGCCTACCTTGGTGGACATGGTTGGTTTACTAAGCAAACAAGATTTACAAGCCTTTACTAGTTCACGGATTTCACCGTCCATACCTTTCCAGATGAACATTTCACGAATCTTCTCACGAGTTTTAAAGATACCAAGATGCCCCCCTAATGGGGTCTCATGATAGTACTTGAAGATCATAGGTACAAGGACAGCTGGAACGACAACCTTCATCATCTTATCCTGCCTCGAAGGGCAACATAGAACACCATTCCTCAGAACATAAGGGACAACATGTTCCCCAGAAGAAAGGGTTTCCATTATCGGAGCCAGCGTCGGATCTTCACGTTGGTATTTCTCGATATCCCTAAAGAGCATGGGAGCATCTGTTAAGATGGCATTAACCTCAGATAGCATGGACCCGGGAGGTGAAGAACTATCGACCGGATTATGGGTCTCGACCTCGTTGGAAAACATACGGCTGAGTCCATCAGCAACAACATTTTCGGTACCTCGGATATGCCTGACATCGAATTGGAAGGCAGAAATACGGATGGCCCAACGGGCTATACGACCAGTACGACGCGGCCTACCTAAGACCCAGCTTAAGGCTTGATTATCTGTCTCCAGGTCGAATTTGACATGTTCAAGATAGAGACGGAACTTTTCTAAGGCAAATAAGACTGCCAAACCTTCGAGCTTATAGATGGAATACTTGGCTTCTTGAGCCGACAAGGTCCTAGATGCATAGGCGATGGGTCGCCTCCCTAGTTCAGTCTCTTGAAGAAGGACTGCAGCTACTGCTGATGACGACGCGTCGGTTTGGACAATGAATTTTTTTGAGAAATCTGGCATAGCCAGTACAGGGGCATTACAGAGAGCTAATTTAAGATCTTCAAAAGCGGCTTGTTGAGAAGGTCCCCACTCGAATTTGATGCCTTTCCTACGAAGAAGGTTTAAGGGCGCCGCTCTATTAGCGAAGTTAGGAATAAACTTCCTGAAGAAATTCACCATACCAATGAACCTGACGATACCTTTAATGTCCTTGGGAGGTTTAAAATCACGGATGGCCTGTGTTCTAGAATGATCGACTGCTACACCATCAGGTGACACAATATGCCCTGGGAATGACATAGAGGGCTTAGCAAAGGCAACCTTGGACAACTTGACAGTTAACCCAGCCTTACGAAGGCGATTGAGAACTTCTCGCAGATGATCTAGATGTTCTTCAAAGGTCTCCGAAAATACGACGACATCATCCAAATAGTGATACAAATACTCAAATTTGATGTCAGAGAAGACCCTATCTAGCAGCCTAGTGAGTACAGCTGCTCCCGTGGGAGCCCGAAAGGCACGCGGTTGTATTCGTATAAATTCCAGTCCGTGGCAAACGCCGTAAGATGTTTAGACTCTTCCGCCAGGGGAATTTGATTGTAGGCTTGATTCAAGTCCAAGATAGTAAAGAACTTGGCCTTACGAAACCATGAAAAACAAGAATGAAGGTCGGGAAGGGGCACAGATTGCAACACCACCTTCCGATTGAGAGCCCTATAATCAATGACAGGCCTGAAGCCTCCTTGGGGTTTCGGGACTAGAAAAATAGGCGAAGAATACGTCGACTTAGAGGGCCTAATAATACCGTCTTTCAACATCTGATCGATGATTTCTTTCAGAGCCTTCATTTTAGGTGGAGATAGCCTATAAGGTGGAAAACGGACAGGAATCGAATCCGTGACCTCAATTTTGTATTCAATAAGGTCAGTAACACCAAGAGTATCAGAGAACACCTCTGAAAACGACTGACACAACTTACGAATACTATCAGCCTGCTCCTCAGGTAGATGTCTAAGGTCTAACAACATCTCATCCTGGGTAGGCGAAATAGATGAACATGATACAGAATTACACTTTAACAAGGGAATTTTACAATTGGGCGCAAATTTGAATGTGCACGACCTACTCTGGAGATCGAGCACAAGACCAGTGTAAGAAATGAAGTCAGCTCCCAATATAATGGGGCAAGACAAATGCTTAGCCACATACAATTTGATTTTCCATGTAAATTTAAAAATACGAATTTTGACATTTACAGCACCTAGGATTTCCAATGGAGATGAATTAGCCGAAACATATTGAACAGGAGAAGAGACATAGTCAGGTAGTTTACAAACAGACTTCAATTTTGAATACCATTCAGCCGAAATAATCGAACAAACACTGCCTGAATCTAAGAGAGCTGTTACAGGTTCATTATTTAACTCAATCTTAAGAAAAGGAACAGGCGCGGGGGAACCCGCCGCAATCCTAAGACACTCTTTAGGGCATTCAAAAGACGAATTTGAAGACTGATCGTTCCCTGAATTTACAACCTGTTTACCCGGGGCTGAGTCTCGGGAAGATGGATTAGTTGACTCAGCCGAAGCCACTAGTCACTTTTGATTGTTGTTGGAAGTTGCACCAGAAGTTGAGCAGGAGGGGGTGGTATTTGAATTTGGGCAATTTTTGTCGATATGTGAGAAAGCCCCACATTTAAAACAGCCTTGTGATGAACCAGCCCCATTCCTTGTCCCACTCGACTTGATCAGTGGACACTTATTGCGCAGATGGTCGGGCGACCCGCAAGCATAACATTTACGGGGTGTGACTGGTCGGCGAGGTGGAGGCCGAGTATTACTAAAGGAAGGTGGGGGTTCTTTCGCGACACGCAAGGAATCGGCGTACCTCACTCCTTCCGCTGAGACGGCCAACGCTTCAAGTTCAGAGAAAGTTTGCGGGCACGCCGCGAAACACAAATATGACCTATAGGGTGGTGAAATTCCTTCTACAATAGCCTGTACAATCTTATCTTCAGGAAAATGAAGCGCAAACACCCTAGTATAAAACTTAATGTCTTGTATGAAATCAGCCAGATTTTCATCCAATCTCTGTACTCGATAATAGTACTTCTGAATCAGAGATGACCTCGCGCGGGCGAGAATAAAATTTGCAAGCAAGTGCGCATGAAAATCTTCAATAGATGACTGTTCGGCTATGGCTCTTACTATTTTGTCAGAGAGAATACCAATTGCATAAGGATAGATGATTTGCAAAATTTGGCATGGAGAAAGAGAAAACACAAGGGCATGGTTCTGAAATTCAACTAAAAATCTTAAGAATGAAATTACGTCACTGGTGGTATTAACGGAAAACTTAGAGATACCTCTGAGCAACATTGCCAATGGATGAGGCAAGCTGCTAAACCCGGGTGACATAGTAGGTAAAGGTTTCAATGGCAAGGAAGTTAATTCCGAACGTATATTATTCAACGATGCACGGCGTCCAGACTCGTTGTCCAATGGGGCAGAGATGGTTTGAGCAGCAACGGTTATCCTATTAACTTCTCCCTTAGGAGGCTCTTCCTCGGAACCTGCATTCATCGTGGTGGGTTGATCAATTTTGGGAGGAATTTCCCCAGTTAACAATTGAGTGACCTTGCTAGATAACTCAGAAATATTTTCAAGTAGCGTACTAGCTTCCTTCTTCTGAACGTCATTCAACTTTAGAGACAACAGATCGTTAACTCTATTTGAAAAATGAAATAGCCTGGCTTGCACACGCTTAATTTGATTAGGAGAAGGATCATTTTCATCAAAAAAACTAACTACAGATGCTAGCCCAGTAATATTCTCGACGATCGTGGAAAGAGAGTCGTCAATTTCTTTCTCTCCCAAGGTGGGGATGGAAATGGGCAAATCAAGGGACTCTCTAAGCTTGTTTGTGTCTACCGCAACCGTGCCTCCAGATTGCACATTTCTAATAGTCAATTCATAGATCAACTCCTCCTTGCGCAAATAGTTAAGATGGAGAACATCGCGAGGACCGGGCATGATGACAGAACAATTTTGAAAAACTCAAAAAATTCCAGCAACTGAGAAAATGGTTAGAGTTCGGATCAAAACAATGTTTAGCCGTCAAAATGGGCTAAAATGAGACCCATTCAACCACGCTCTGCTACCACTTTTTACCGTGTTTTTGTGGTAGTTATGCGTGAAAGAAGGTGCGGGGTGGTGAATAGGTCTCAGGCTACGAAATTAAAGTGAATTTAAAATTTAACAAGGTTATATTTTCTTTTCAAAATCAAGAAATAACAAACATGGCAGGTACAGAGTAGCAAGGCAACAAAAGTACAATTACAGTATTTACAGGATTTGGGCTTCGAGCCCCGCGATCACAATCCTTGAGCAATTAGCTCAGTTTTACCCCAAACACAAGTGTCAACAGAGGGGCAGAGAATCCCATTCATGCCTAGGAGCACTTGCTCCAAAATACACAGTAAGGCCTCCTTGAGGCGCGCAGAAAACAAAATTTTCAGAAAAAGAGCAACTTGCTCTCAAAATTCAGGCCTGTCAAAGGCCCCACCTAATTCCACTTTCAAGCTGTCCTTTCAGGACATATACACAGGGGTAAAATACCCAACCTACTGAGGTCTGTTAAATGACAAGAAGGTTAATTACATGACCTCTAAAATAACAATTTGAGAGGAGGCGATCTGCACTCCTAATACACTTGTTTTTAAAACCTAGTCTGGCTCTAGGCCACTAATGCAAGCGCTAATCCCATACTACAGAGGTGACTTTAGAAAAGAACAATTTGCTTTACGTTAACGAAGAATAGGTTGAGAAAAATAAGTTCACCTCAAAACAATATGATTGGGAGCTCGAGAGGGTTAAGCACTCTCTATCCCGATATGCAGTTTAAAAGATGGAATAGATACAAGTTTCTTTACATTTTAAGGAAGGTTACATAATGGAAAAACTTCGGACCCGCCCCGAGAGTTAAACTGCTGAGCAAGCAAGAAAAGAAGTAATTAATCGGCCATTACCTGGTTGTTGACTGCCGCCGAAGAAAGAGGCGCTTCCCGCCCCCTGCTATGTACTTTACACACGAAAAGATGGAACAGAAGTGGCCCGGAGACCCTAAAATCAGCAGTTTATATACTCTCGCGGAAAGTTCGAGGCGTTAGGGGAATGAGAACACCCTCCCACAAACTCTTTATTGGGTAGGATACAGCAACATATTCAAGTTGGGGGAAGATACATCCGATTGGTCAGAAATTAATGAAAGAAATTCGGGATTGGCTAAATTTAAAACAAGGGGAAAGAAGGGGTTAATATTGCCAACTTAAACAATGACAGAAGGAAATTTAACAAAGAACAAACTTTTGAAATTAAATTTTCTCCAAAAGAACAGTTCTTTTTCTTCGCACTAGGGTGCACTATTGTAGTTCTTCAGTAGTGTCCTCTAGAAGAGAAAGTTCACACTTCTTACTACCGGTAAAACAAAAATACATCAAAAGTGGCACAGTTCAAAAACTCCAAACTTTCCAAGTAGTGACATCTTCCGAGAAACTTGAAAATTAATACCGTCGATAAAGTTCAGACTTCCTCCAGCAGAGGAGTTTCAATTGGCGCACATTTTAAATTAGCGGCGTGGAGGTGTACCGCCCGGTACAATTATTATTATTATTATTATTATTATTATTATTATTATTATTATTATTATTATTATTTACCTGGTACGAAAATATATAACTGCGACTCCAGCCCACTATTTCTCGAATGCAATCTTACAGCTCTGCGTCCTGTACCACGTATCAAACCTGCTCGGTGAACAAATGATTGAACTTGAAGACTGAAAATCCAACGGATAATTTTACTGGAATAATTAAATTCCTTCCCGGCCCAGCTGTTCGATTTCCGGCCAGGTCAAGCATCTTTATCTGGATCTGAAGGCTGGTTGGAAGTCCACTTAGCCGACGTGAGAACAATTGAGGAGCTATCTGACGGTAAGCTACAAAGCCAAGAATAACGCACGAAAGGATTCGTTACGCTGACCGCGTGTCAGCCCGTAATCGCAAGGCCTTTGGGCCGAAAGCCGGTGACAACAGTCCCATATTGACCCCATGTTCATATGAACATTCTTGATCACATTGACCAGTACTATCACATCCTAGCATATAGACCTTTCCTCGCGGTCACACTGTATAGAACCACATCCAACACACCACGCTACCACCTACCACAGAGGAACGCAGTGGTGACCTTATCCCTCCACAGCGGTTTAGCATCAGGAAGAGCAACCGACGTAAAACTGGGTCAGCGGAGTGGACCTCGTTTCAGAGTTTCACAGGTTCGATTGCCGGTATATTGTCAGCATCTAGTCCGACTCGTTGGCTGGAAGGTCAGCGTACTGACCTTCGGTTTGGAGGGTCCCGGGTTCGATTCCCGGCTGGGTCGGGGATTTTAACTTTCATTGGTTAATTCCATTTGCCCGGGGGCTGAGTGTTTGTGCTGTCCCCAACATCCCTGCAACTCACACACAACACATAACATTATCCTCCACCACAAAAACACGCAGTTACCTACACATGGCTGATGCCGTCCACCCTCATCAGAGGGTTTGCTGCACTCGGCTAGAAATAGCCACACGAAATTATCATTGTTATTATTATCAGCATCTATTTAAATCTCGAGTAATTGGTGGAATGACCATGAAGAAGCAAAATTAGTAAAGGTTGAACATCCTATCTTGTAAACGATCAATAGGTTCAATAATATTTACAAAATTAAGTCATATAGAGAAAATCATACATGAAAAGGAACACAAAATTGGTAAACAAACTATACTGGAACCACCCCATCAACACCATTGCCCCATGGAATCATATGACAACACAATTGCTCCCCAAAATAGGCTAAAGTCATATGGGACCATACGCCAAGGCGCTTGATGACATGGGACTTTTTCAGTCTCAAGTAAAATGCCACCTCATCTGGAAATGCCATAAAAATATAATCCACACTGATGGATGAACAAATGCTCTCCCGACCGTGGGAGGATCGACCGCACATCCCTCCGTTCCTATAATACGACATTCGGCCTCCCAGGGCCGTAGTGCGTTCGCGGCATGATATCGAATAAAATACTAAAACTAACTAATAGGCATAAGAGAACGGGGGAAACTAGGATGCATTTAACTACGGCAAATGATAAGAAGAATTTTTAAAACACAATTTAGTATATCTTGTTAAAACACAAAGTGTTATCCGTTGTAACCCTGAACAGCAATAAAATAAAATCAAAACTGTAAAATGTCGGATGGACTGAATACCTAGTTTTGGAGATATCACTCCGTTCATTTAAAAATTTAATACAGATTTGATCGTTCTTTTCTTTTATGACTCGACGATAAGTACACCGATATATTTTAAAACACACTTACTTGAAATATTCATTAATACAGGAATATCTTTGTAAATGCGACGGTTTTTCATCAAACTTTTTCTTCACTATTGGAAGAAATATAATCCTTCCGCAAAATCGAAGACAATTTTGAGTAGTCGCCTGATTGATGAATGAGCTAGAATCCTAACTGCCACACAAAAAATAGCACTAGTAGACATGACACAACAAACAACAAATATAAACAGATGTCAGGTCCGGACTTGAACGCACATTGCAATGAACAGGAGGACCAAAACCACGGGGTGGAACCCGCATTCGAATTCTGACATACAACATAAAATAATCCTCAAAGAATAACATAAAACGTAAAATATGTACACATACTATAAAACTTCATCGGAATAACAAAAAAATTGAACATTAAACGAAATATGAATGGTCGTATTTCGTAAGAAAAAGATAAACTTGTGTGTGACGGAATAATCCTGGGTTTTCCCTGGAACTTAAACCTGTGGTCTCCAATAGGTGTCGTATGAGTTGCGCCGAGTATAAGTTGCGCCGTGTTAAAATCAGTATAACTTGCGCCGTGGTCATTAATTATTCTAGGAACTAGAGGTCTTGTTTGGGAATTCCACAGGGAAGTTTAGTGTTTCAGAATGTGTACAATGAAAAATATTCACTTATCTATAAAGTAACACACGGGACACATTTACTAAATACTAATAATTTTACTTTATAAAAAACTTATAGCCGGCAGCGGCCGTCCTCCAACCTCGCAACCACGTAATAAATATTTAATTAGAATAATAATCATAGTTTATCTTTTTGTGTATATTTCTTGAAATATATACTTAAATAGGTATATTTAATATAAATGTATATTTAAAATAAATACTTTAACTTATTACCAAAAATTAAATAGATAATGAATATAGGTTATTATATATTTATACCTATATCTAAAATATATACTATATATAAACATTTATTAATATATAAATCTATATTTAATATATATGTAGATATATACCCCCTACAATGCTAGAAATATCTATAAGATCCTCGTTTTCTCTCTCAAGTATATTTGTTATTAACATTATCGGGGGTTTATATATTAATAAGTTATTATTAATTAAAGTACAACCCTGATAGAATGAACATTTGCGACGGAAAACTGTTATTGTTAAGATTAAGAAAGCTTCTTCATGACACTGATGGAACGTAGGCTTCCCATCACTGCTCCGGGGGTTAAATCTACGATAACTTTAGATAGCGTTTATGCTGGACAAAGCTGGCGTTCAAAATATTATTTCTGATTTCTTCATATTTATATCAGCATCACTGTTTGAAACAATTTCATTTGTCATTTATTAATCTTTCATACCCAGGGGAATGCGACAGGCCTCGCCAGGGCACACAATTTCCTTTCTTTGTTAGTAGCTATGGTTCATTCTTGAGCCCTATCACTTCATAAGGGGTGCATGTCGGGGAAACGTAGGGTGAGACAGTTCTTTTTGTTTTCACTGGCCATTCTTTATTCAACAAATTCGCTACATTCCATTTGCCATCCATTAATCTTTGTCCGCAAAAGCACGTCAGATCTCGCATTCGGCAGTATTTTCTTCCTTTAGCGGTATTTCATCCTTCATTCATTCTATTCCTGACCCTATCAGTTAGCTACAAACAGGCTGTGGATATTCTTCATAAGACTGAAAGACTGATTACATGTTTCCACACTTGGTTTGTAAATTAAGTCAAACTACGTAGTTATACACATTTCACCCACTGATATAAATACGATGCAGGTTTTCTAAATATGCAAGAAACCAACATTGATAGAGTGAATACTGAGCTCGATAGCTGCAGTCGCTTAAGTGCGGCCAGTATCCAGTATTCGGGAGATAGTAGGTTCGAACCCCACTATCGGCAGCACTGAAAACGGTTTTCCGTGGTTTCCCATTTTCACACCAGGCAAATGCTGGGGCTGTACCTTAATTAAGGCCACGGCCGATTCCTTTCCACTCCTAGCCCTATCCTGTCCCATCGTCGCCATAAGACCTATCTGAGTCGATGCGACGTAAAGCAACTAGCAAAAAAAAAAAAAGTAAAGCATACAATACTTGACATGGAAAACCTTATGTAAATTGGGAGGACATATGTTGGGGCCGAGGCACGTCACATATCACAAACATTTATACAGCTATCTCTATGTTATAATCATTCAAATTTACTTTAAAATAGAACTACATTGCTACTCCCACGATTAACACACCAATACTTGCATCTTAGATGACCCTAACGTCATGCATTACAAATATAAATTGAATATTCCAATATAAAAATATTAATTATACAGTTTGTAATCTAAAGAGAACAAATTTACACTTTACCCTCTTGATCTAAAGCACTCTCAACATTCAGATATCTAATCGTTAATTCATGCTCATGCTTTGCTTTCGAATAAAATTCTATATGCTTGAAATTTATCCCATGTTCCATAATTTCCATTCCCCTCTAGATTTACATTACTTAATAAAATACGAAGACCACTACAAAGCTACAATGCATTTCACTCTTACAAACCTATCCTACGAAATTTACACATTTACATTAAATGAACCCCCCCATTTACAAGACTACATAATATTTAAAATCAGTGTACTTAGCGTCATGTTGTGATGTTCATGGCACAAACCTCGGAGAGGCCCCTGGCGAACGTTTACGCCATCATGGCACTGGCGCGTTTCACTGGTTCAACTCCTCTTGCGGTCATCCTGGGCCCCTTCATAGTCCTGGGATCGTATCCACTGGAAAATGGCCAATGTAAATGACGTTCAATTAAAATCCGTCTTCCTTTGACAAAGTTTATGAAACTCCAATTATGGTGGACTCTACTAATATTTTCACCGACACAGCATATGAATTCGACATGTAGTGAAATCTATTTAACCGTCCAGCCACACAGTTTATAAAGGCAAACGTGGGAAAATCTACTTTAGCATTCCACCCAAACAATGTACAAAGGCGATACATTCCCCACCGTCGACTTTACAGTGATACGATCGTCCGTTAGCCCGCTCGAATTTTCACATATTTTCAGCAAGATATCTTAGACTCGAAACCTGTCTCTAAGACAGCGCCACAACACTCACTTCGGCACAAAGAAATATATTTGCTGATCCGCGACGCGGTCGGCACGTCCGTCTGCTCTCAACACTCTACGGCAAGTCAATCCTTCCCCAACAGGGTGTCCTCTTAAATAATTTCACCCCGACTCGGGGAGCGGATGGTGGGCATTTTGCATATCTCCAGTTCTGCGGCTCTTCCGACATCGGCGATGCGGTCAAACGTGTAGCTCAGAATTCTATGTCGCCTTATCATACGCGGAAAGCAAATCGATCGGTGATTTATCTGACAACTTTGATCAAATAAGACGCTCCGGGGATTCCCCATCCGGAGTCTGAGTTCCCAGCTAGCGTGGGTACTCTACTGACGCTTACATCATCCTCTTGCGACGCAACTTTACACAAGTTGTAATTTTATAATCATTTATAATTTTGGCAGAGTCCTAATATGCAAACATGTGACATGCTGATGTTTCCATTATTACAGTAAATAATGCATTTATCTAGAAATATTCCGTCTCAAATCAAACTAGCAGGTTGGCATTACCGTATTTCGGCCATTTTTAGTGGGGGAGTTATCAAACTACGTCTTCCTTCCTTAACCTTTTCTTAGCTAGCGTTCTCTCTCTCTGGGGGTTTTTCAAGCTATGACATACTTGAGTCGGTGCCACGAAGTCAGAACTGTTGCGCAATCAGATGCAACCTAACATCCACATGGACAAAGAAGCTAGAAAAATGTCTCCATTCCCTCAATCAATTGCCAATTAGTTATATGTATTAACGATACGGTTACAATACGTCATTGTGGGAAGAGCGGCCCACAGAAAGAAGCGACAAGGATAACCATAATAATGGCGTGTGACCTCCGGAGAGGCCTGGTGAACGTCTTTCTAGTTGACACCGTATAGGCAACCTGCGAGGTTAACCATGAAAACGGGGAAGTGAAAGGACAATTTACACATCTTCGTGCACTGCTGTCTTCATATAGATGGGTTATATCCTCATCACTCCCTCTTTTCTACATCCATTTCTTCTCATCCCTCAACAAGCTTTTCCTTTCTATTCAGGTCTGTAGAATTAGCTCCCTTATTCCTCCTCCACGTCCCATCCCGTAGTACCAGAATGAATACCCTATTCCACATTCCTTACTCCCTGCTTTCTCTCACCCGAAGGCCCTTTTCTGTGCGTATTCCAGCAGTGTTTAATACCTTACCTATCAACAAGAACCTAGACATCTTCGTAACGTTTCCTTCCTTCTGTCATGATATTTCTCATATAACTTCATTTTCCTTCTCGTTCTTTCCTCTTCTGCTCCAGTATTTATTGTAAATGTATTTTCCTTTGTTCATGTCGTTTTTATGTAAATATATATTATATAATTGTACAGTTTTTATTGTGTATATTTGTGTCATTTGTAAATATTTATATATCTTTCATTTTAGGTTAATATCAATTGAACATAGCTCGGATTTTGTAATTCGGCGTTGTGCTCTTGCAGACGCTGAAAAATAAATAAATAAATAAAAATAAATAAATAAATAAATAAATAAATAAATAAATACATAAATAAATAAATAAATAAATAAATAAATAAATAAATAAATTCAACAGAAGGGCAGTCATCAACATTCATTGACGAGTCATCTTGAACGGTTTTCGCTCTTCATAAAGGAAGTGTAAGGTAATAAAACAAAAACATATTTCCGTATCTATTCCCATTTTGATCTGTATTCACTAGAAATGAAATATATAGAAGAGATAATTTGAGATTTAATAGGTTCAGTGGCGGAACAAGGAAATAGAGCGCAGCGTAGTTCGAGCAAATTAACAAACATAGTAAATTTTCAGCTCTATCTAAAGTACATAGTGAAGAAGCAATACGTTTAGATATATCAGCATTCAAATTGACCGTCACTCAAGGTAGCTAAACAATAGAATTCATCCCTTTGAGTTTACTGCGTGGTACGGATTCAGTAGCTATAAGCCTCGTCATCGGCAATCCTGAAGATGGCTTATTGTGGTATCTCATTATCACACGCGGAAAACGTCAGCGTTTTACCTAAATTAAGTGCATGGTTACTACCTACCTTCCCAGTCTTAACATTTCCCATACTATCATTGCCGAAAGCCTTCATGGATTAGTGAGACTAAACAAACGGGTAGCATCTGGCCGTAAAAACATGCCATAGTATGTCATCTCATATCACCTACGACCCACGATCTCGTGTCCATTGGTACATATAGATATTAGAGTGCCCCTAGCACTCCTGACATGTTTATCTTTTTTAGATTTCCATAGATAGTTTTGGAAAACGCGCGTTCCGAAACACTCGAAACGTAGCATTTGATTACATGTATTAAAATATAATGGTTTTCCACGCAAATTTTGTATCAGATTAAAGCTCTTACATTACATTACCTGTGCTGAAAAGAACAGGTGTGCAATATTCCGTTTGGGAATATTTGAAAACACGACTTACAGAGTGTCAACTTTCAGTGCTGGTGGTGGTGATGATTATTTTAAGAGGAAGTACAACTGGGCAACCATCCTATATTAACACTAATTAGAGGGGAAAATGGAATGGGGTTGACACTTCGAAGAATGGATGTATCGGCCAAACAAAAACCAAGTTCACGTTGGGCATGAAAATGAAAGAAGAGACAATCTCTAACAACGCCAGGGTCGGACAATAACAAGAGTTGATCTAGGGTGGTCGTATATGTTAGATTAAAGTGAGGCAGTTACCGAATTGTACCAGGGGTTAGGGATTAATACAAACTAGCATCCCGAGTTGCACCGGTGGTCATTTCAGAAGGCATTCGAGTTGCATCTGTTTTAATATGGTATTGTTCCGACATCACATTGCGCACAAAAGAAAACATGCCTTCTTCAACACCCAGAGGTAAATTTTACGTTATGTATGTGATATAGAAAGGAAGTGTTTTGATCGGGAAAATTGCCCTGTACGTCAAGATGCTAATATCTCCAGACCATTTCTTAATTTTAAAAGGAAATTGATTTTAAAGGGCATCATGACTCCAGAAAACTACGAACTTCTGTAACTGTGGAAATATTCCATACTATAGCATAAAAGGCTGGTGTAGGATGTAGGGATAGCATGCCTGCCTCTTACCTGGAGTCCTCGGGTTCGTATCCTGGCGTCGTTCGGGCTGTTGTGTCATAGGGTTGGGTTTCGTTTGATTTCACATCATAGAGTTTCGCTATATTTTTAAGGTTACCATTTTCATCTTAAACAGTGTGGTTGGAGGTATACATAACATATCGGACTGTCTAGAGAGTATAGGGACAAGAATTCGGAGTGTGGACGCTGGCTGCGCTGAATATTTGGACTTTCACTTACTCGGAGAGAGGAACTGAAAGACTCTTTCATATAAGATTTTATGTCTATAATTACTGCCATGGCTCAACCATTTGCCGACTACATCGTAGACACCTAGGCAGCAAAAAACTCCATCTTCTCGCCGCATCTATGGGTTTCAGATGAGGTGACATCAGAGAGGACGAGCAACGCGTTCGAAGCATTTCACTCCAAATTTACTCAACACTTCAGTTCATTTCAGCTGAATATTTTCAATTTTCTGAAAGTAATTAAGAGTGTTCAAATAGATATGTATTTTAGTTTTTGAAGTCTGGGAATATCTAGGAAGGTAATTGACAAAAAATATCTTAAGTCAATTGAAAACATCAACAAATCGAAAAATATATACCTTAACAATCTAATTTCTAGTGTGGATGACGTAAAAAGGGCCCCTTTCTATAAAAAATTAAGTGCTTGCTGTGTATAAGTTATTATGTAAATATGATACTGATAATGAGATTGACGCGCGGCTGCTCCGCCAGAATCCTTTTCGAAAATCAGTCTGAAATAAATAATAACACAAGTCATTTTAGTAACCTGCCCACATTTTTCGTGTTTTCTACATTGAATTGCTACTATTGTGTGTCATTGTTGATGCTAATAAGAAATTATTGTGATGCGGAAAAACCTCATTTCTAGGTTGAATTATGTAAAAAGGGCCTCTTCCCATTACAAAAATAATTTTGTGTATAGGTTTTATGAAAATATTTTACTGAGAACGGGGTTACATATGAAGAAAGTGAGGAACCTGACACAAGCAAGTGGAAGCAATACTAGGACTCAGGTAAGGGTCCCACAAATACCTTGTTTGAACATCTAGTGCTGAGATAAACCCTCGAACCATTCCAGTTTTTTCATAAATGATAAATTGTCTCTGGCGATAAGATGTATATTAGATTAGATACGACGTGCAATAGAAAGTATGGACGACTATGTAAGAAAAATAGAAATGTAATTTATGATAAAGCACGAAGTGAAGGACTTGTATGATATGCGTAATATTTATATCAGTCTTTACGTTTTTATTACGTCCTATTTCCAATATAAAAGGGAAAAATTTACTCCTTAAACTGTATTCTTTCACATGGTAATGCCATGAGGCATCCTCAAGTGTGTTGTGAAATTGACATCGAGTATATTTAGCAACTATATCTTTCAATCGATTCGAAAAGAGCCCGCGGCGTGTCATTCCTTTAACACGTCCATAGATTCACAACTACGAAGCGTTTATTTTAAGTTGTACAGAATTTAGAGCCCTTTAGCTTATGACCCAACCGTTTCCGAAGCATTACACGCATGTTCTCTTTAACACACCTGCAATAGGAGTCAGTTACCTTGATGGCCAGCTGATAGCGCCCAGCTTATATGCAAACAAACGAGCAAACAAACATACAAATCTAATTGCGCTACAGCGATGGTGGGCATTGGTCTACCAAGCGACCACTGCCCATCCCGAAGGCCTACTGATTACGAGGTGACACGACGAATTCTTGGGTTTTTATTGGCGTATAGACCCGGACGACTATCTCACTGTCAGACGGCTCTCCAATTATTGTCAAGCAGGTTAAGCGGATCTCGAACTAGCCCTCAGATCTAGGCAAAAATCCCTGACCTGACCGCGAATCGAAACCGTAAAACCACAGAAAATGATCATCATATTACGTGAGTACAATGGCTTTAGTGATGTACAGTATATAAGACAAGTTCCAAGATATTAGATATTAGATATTAGATATTAGATATTAGATTTCAGGCCTTCAGCACAATCTTCCATTAAGTCCAAGTTGTCGGAATTGGCCAGACTGTTTAATACATTTCCACCTAATTTAATCCCTCCCCACCTCCACCTGCCACTTTAATTGTCTCATTAGATGATTCATGTAAGCTATAAACAATACAGATGTAAGATTACAGCCTTGTCTAACTCCTGTAAGGACCTTGAACCTAGAACTCATTCTACAATCGGACATACAGTCTAATTGTCAACATAAAGGTGATTGTTCGTATTGTTCTACCCTTAATCCCTCAGCATAGCTAATATATTTTCCTTTCTTACTCTGTCATATGTGTTGTCTAGATCTACGAAACGTAAACATAACTGTCCACTCCTCTTGTATCATTTTTCAATTACCTGGCACATACTGAAAATCTGGTCTGACAAGGCCTCCGTGATCTGAAGCCACACTGGTTTTCATTACGTTTACCCTCAACCAATGATCGCACCTATCTTTCCAAAATGCCTTTGAACACTTTGCCTTGTGTACAGATCAACTAAATACCTCGATAGTTGTTGCAAAACTATCCTGTTCCCTTGTTTATAGATATGTGCCATTATTCTTTCCGACCAAATATAAGATACCTTACTAATATTCCATGTTAATCCTATTACTCTCCGAAGACGCTTCATCCCTGCCTCCCCACCATATTTTACCATTTCAGGCCTCATTGTATTTCTTCCTGGTGATTTATGACGTCAGTTTAGTTTATTTACGGTCCCTCCCACTTCTCCCAGCAAAATTTCAGTCATTGTCCATCTATCCATGAATTCGGTTGTTCGCGAATTCCAGCAAAAATATTTCCTTTTAAGTTGAGAATATTTTCAAAATATTCCTTCCATCTGTCCAATTAGTCCGTGGGATCTACTATGAATTCATTTAATTTTCTCAAAATATTATTCATTTCCTTTTTCCCTCTTTTGGTGTGATTTTATATTACCGTCCTTAAAGGTTTCTCTGCCGCTTGATCAAGCCTTTCATGGCTATTACATCTATTCGACCTGTACCTCCTGCTCAACTCGTCAAGAAAACATTTCTAAGCCTATACAAAATTATGCAGGTGTATTATATCAACAGAGGTACTAAATGTAAACAATATGTCGTGGGTTTACAAGCATAACACATTAAGACAAAAAAAGTTACTTATGAGAAAAAGAGGTTTGAAATATTTTAGTCTTTCATAGCCGATCTCAGCTCTAATAATAATAATAATAATAATAATAATAATAATAATAATAATAATAATAATAATAATAATAATAATAATTGTACCGGGGGTACACCGTCTCCGACCAGATAAACTGCCCGCCTTCTATAAGGATATCTACGTAACTGAACTAATGGTGTGCAAGATACTTGGGTTTGCATCTGTTAGATGTCTCTACCATCGGCCTAAGTGCCCCCTCTGGCGGGATTAAGGGCAATTAATCCTTAAGGGAAAGACGAATTTTTAAAGTTGGATGACTTTAGTTTCTGAAGATTGTTTCGTTCATGTATAAAAGTTGTCAACACTCCTACCACTTCCTTGTTCTATAGTTACCAATCAATCAGGAGCTTCGAGAATATTTTCTCTAGTCAATTAAAATTCGGGGTGTGTACAGACATCCAGCCTATCTGCAAATAGTTCTGGAAACTTCCCCTCGAAATGCTATAAAAGCTGGGCACCTTGGGACTGTGTTGTGTGCGGCGTGTACTAAGGAGGCAGAGGCTGCAGGTCGGCGTCCAGAAGGTCCAACAACTCAAGGTAATGGCAGAATTTTCTTAACACGTGATAGCTCCAGCAGATAGCTTGAGGGGAAGGTTTTAAACTACTTTTATTCATGTAAAGGTATAATTTTATCGTTTAACTGTATTAATTTTGGTGCTCAGGCTCTTAGACTATGTACCTGTTTCAAAGCTATAATGTTCATTTCTTGTATCTTATAGTGTTGATAATTCCCTCGAGTTCTGTACCTGCTTTTGGACTTTAAGTCACTGTTATTGGACCTGACGAGCTCATTATTATATTGTTACTGTTTATTCAGATCTTCTATTTAAAAATGGAAGGAAAGAAATGTAATTTCAAAAATTTAGGGCTTTAAATTATGCTCTGGTCATTTCTTTGTCCGCCCATGAAACCCGGCACCTTCTTACACCTCTGTAATCCACAACATTTCCATAATAATAATAATATTATGCAATGGACTTGTTGGTATATCTGGAATGACACTGCGTAGCTGAATTTGTATTAATGCATTTTAGCTGTAGGAAATTCCTCGTATGAGACTTACCAAGAATATGTAAATTTGAAAATTTAGTAACGAAAATGAATTCGTACGACTTAGTGGATATCACTGGTGAACAGAGTTGGAAAAAATCACATAGGGCAGTGTGAAAATATTAAAAACTTAAAAAAACAGTTAATGCTTTTTTTGCTCGTAAACCCACGGTATGTCCGATGAACACTGTCTACCCGAACATGTTACAGGAAGAGGGGTTTTATTGCAACAGTCAATAACTTTTAATACAACATTCTAAATGTAATACAAGCAAACAAAACAAATAATATTGAGAGAATTTTGCCTATGCACCTTTGTTTCCCTGAAAGTATCTTGTTTTATTTTTCTCCTGTTACTTAAAGAATATCTCACACTAACCTTTAGAGGTTTCCATAGATGCTGGAAGGAGAAAGGACTAGGATTGGAAAGATAGTGATCATGGACTTATTTAAAGTGCAGCCGTAGTATTTTACCGCCGTGTAAATAGGAAACCGTGGAAAAATATTACGCCACTGACGCTGGGCCCCGCGTAGCCAACTCCCTTACTATGGATTGAAAATGAATTATGTAGTTGGTTTTGGGTCACACTGACTACTTTTACCTGTTGTTAAAGACGCTGTAGTGTCGGAAAGTCATACAGAAGTTATTTTACGTGCCGGCCAACCTATCGAATCGAGATTGGAGTTTTTTGAGCTCTTTTGAAACAACCTTACCTGGATCGAACTCTAGGAAAGTTATTGAGTCTGGGATCCTTTATCATACGTATTCTTCCTACTTACGTTCCTTGTCTTCACCTTCTTCCTTTGACTTCCTTTTTCACATTTCTTTGACAATATTAAACATTTCTCTCTTTCCTATAGTTTTCTACATTTTCTGTTTAATAACTTACAAAATATCAAGTTGGATTTCTACCTCTCTCTTTACCGTACACTTTTCTCTATTTTTTACCTCTACACATTCTCTTGGTACGGGATGTGCGTGGTAGTGTCATCGTACTTCGATGACACTTCGATGGGAATTGGTACTTTCAGATCTTTATTGCATAGCAACAATCTTTATTTACCGCTTTCCCTATACCCTTGTGCTGTCATGAGTGCGATCTCTGTCGTATGTGAGAGTTTGGATCGTATGCTCTTATTGATACCAATCGTAAGTGCAAAAATGTATTAAACTAGTGCGTGTTTCTTGTGGTGGTAATTAAAGTGATGTGTTGCGTAGATATGAAGAAGTGAGTGTGAAGATAAACTGAAACATCCAATCCTCAAGTTAGAAGAATTAACCACAAGTGCATAAATTCCCCGGTTCTTCCGGGAACCTGACCAGGAGATTCTGAATCGAATGTCGCTAGGCTAACCCATCAGCCAAGGAGCTTGGCATAATTTAAAATAATAATAATAATAATAATAATAATAATAATAATAATAATAATAATAATAATAATAATAATAATAATAATAATAATAATAATAATAATAACAACTTTATGGTCTCAGCTACCGATGGAGATTTAATGTCATTTAGGTTGCTTTTATGCCAATTTCGATGTTCTGTTTCACTCTACCAGATGGCATAGATACGGATCCTTTGGCGATTGACGGATGAGATTTCATTAATTTTGTTGAGTGAACACCAAATGTGTGACTAATATCGTACGGTATGGAGTGCCGAATAGACTTTTCTTTTCCGCCCTCCATAAATCCATCCTCCTTTGCCAGGTTTGAAGCCGCGATGCGCGGATCTGGGAACCGATTTTCTACAACTGATCAATAAGGTGAGCTAATCATTTGATGAAAAGTAAATTGCAGATTGTTCATTTTTAAAGAAGGAAAAGAATTCCGTGGATTGCTTGCTCATTATCATTATTATTATTATTATTATTATTATTATTATTTATTATTATTATTATTATTATTATTATTATTATTATTATTATTATTATTATTATTATTATTATTAATAATAATAATAATAAGTGAAGTACGTTGGCAGGAAGAACAGGATTTTTGGTTAGGCGACTACCGAATTATCAACACAAAATCAAACTGGGGAAATGCAGGAGTTGGTTTAATAATGACTAAGAAAATAGGGCAGCGGGTAAGCTACTACGACCAGCATAGTGAAAGAATTATTGTCGTCAAGATAGACACCAAACCAATGCCCATCACAATAGTGCAGGTCTATATGTCTACTAGTTCAGGGGATGATAAAGAAATCGAAAGAATATACGAGGAGATAGAAGATTTAATACAATATGTAAAAGGTGACGAGAATCTAATTGTGATGGGAGACTGGAATGCAGTGGTAGGCCAAGGAAGAGAAGGTAGTACAGTAGGAGAATTTGGATTGGGACAAAGGAACGAAAGAGGAAGTCGGCTGGTTGAATTCTGCACTGATCATAATTTAGTCCTTGCCAATACTTGGTTCAAACACCACAAACGACGGCTGTATACGTGGACGAGACCTGGAGACACTGGAAGGTATCAAATAGACTTCATTATGATTAGGCAGAGATTCAGAAACCAGGTGTTGGATTGCAAAACTTTCCCAGGAGCAGACGTGGACTCTGACCACAACTTGTTGGTCATGAAATGCCATCTGAAGTTGAAGAAATTGAACAAAGGAAAGAATGCAAAAAGATGGGATCTAGACAAGTTGAAAGAAAAGAGTGTGAGGGATTGTTTCAAGGAACATGTTGCACAAGGACTAAATGAAAAGGCTGAAGGAAACACTATAGAGGAAGAGTGGAGAGTCATGAAAAATGAAGTCAGTAGTGCTGCTGAAGAAATGTTATGAAGGAAGAAAAGATCAACTAAGAATCAGTGGATAACTCAGGAGGTACTAGACATGATTGATGAACGACGAAAATACAAGCATGCTAGAAATGAAGAGGCCAGAAAAGAATACAGGCGATTAAAGAATGAAGTGGATAGAAAGTGCAAGGTAGCTAAGGAAGAATGGCTGAAGGAGAAGTGCAAGGATGTCGAAGGCTGTATGGTCCTGGGAAAGGTAGATGCTGCAGACAGGAAAATTAAGGAAACCTTTGGAGAAAGGAAATCTAGGTGTATGAATATTAGGAGCTCAGATGGAAAGCCACTTCTAGGGAAAGAAGACAAAGCAGAAAGATGGCAGGAGCATATCCAACAATTGTATGAAGGTAAAGATGTAGATAATTTGGTTCTGGAACATGAAGAGGCTGTTGATGCTGATGAAATGGGAGACCCAATTTTGAGGTCAGAGTTTGACAGAGCTGTGAGTGATCTCAATAGGAACAAGGCACCTGGAATTGATGATATTCCCTCTGAATTACTGATTGCCTTAGGAGAAACCAGCATGGCAAGGTTATTTCATTTAGTGTGCCAGATGTATGAGACAGGAGAAGTCCCATCCGATTTTCGGAAGAATGTTGTTATGACTATTCCCAAGAAAGCTGGTGCTGACAGGTGTGAAAACTACCGCACCATTAGTTTAGTATCTCATGCCTGCAAAATTTTAACACGTATTATTTACAGAAGAATGGAAAAACAAGTTGAAGCTGAGTGGGAGAAGATCAATTTGGCTTCAGAAGAAATGTAGGAACACGTGAAGCAATCCTGACTTTACGTCTAATCTTAGAGGATCGAATCAAGAAGGACAAGCCCACGTACATGGCATTCGTAGATCTAGAAAAGGCATTCGATAATGTTGATTGGACCAAGCTATTTATGATTCTGAAGATGATAGGGATCAGATACCGAGAACGAAGAATTATCTACAATCTGTATAAAAATCAGTCTGCAGTGATAAGAATCGAGGACTTTGAAAAAGAAGCAGCAATCCAGAAAGGAGTGAGGCAAGGCTGCAGTTTGTCCCCTCTCCTTTTCAATGTTTACATAGAACAGGCAGTAAAGGAAATCAAAGAGAAATTTGGAAAGGGAATCACAGTCCATGGAGAGGAATTCAAAACCTTGAGATTTGCCGATGATATTGTTATTTCATCTGAGACTGCAGAAGATCTCGAGAAGTTGCTGAATGGTATGGATGAAGTCTTGGGTAAGGAGTACAAGATGAAAATAAATAAGTCCAAAACAAAAGTAATGGAGTGCAGTCGAACGAAGGCAGGTGATGCAGGAAATATTAGATTAGGAAATGAAGTCTTAAAGGAAGTAGATGAATATTGTTACTTGGGTAGTAAAATAACTAACGATGGTAGAAGTAAGGAGGAAATAAAATGCAGCCTAGCACAAGCAAGGAAGAGTTTTCTTAAGAAAAGAAATTTGCTCACTTCAAACATTGATATCGGAATTAGAAAGATGTTTTTGAAGACCTTCGTGTGGAGCGTGGCATTGTATGGAAGTAGAGATGGGCACTATCGACTGATAACTATCGAACTAGTCGATAGTTTAAACTATCGTAACAGTCGACTACTTTAAAAAACAAGTCGACTGAATTCAGTCGCCGTCCCCGTCACGGATCTCTCCACGTTTCACTGTCCAGTCAGCACAAAACAAGTCGACTGTATTCAGTCGCATTCCCGTCACGGATCTCTCCAAGTTTCACTGTCCAGTCAGCACAAAACAAGTCGACTGAATTCAGTCGCATTCCCGTCACAGCGACGCGGAAGCGAATGGAACTATCGGTTTATGGTCACTTCCGATATGTAATATATATGTTAACTTTATATGTACCTACTTAATATGGCGATTTTCTCTTGTCGTTTATGAGATCTTTTATTTCGTTGCATAATTGTTTATATTAATTTACTCATAAATAAGGCATAATAATAATAATAATAACAATAATAATAATAATAATAATAATAATAATAATAATAATAATAATAATAATAATAATAATAATAATAATAATCAGAACAGGAAGCAATAACACAGATAAATGAACTACAGGAGATAGCCGAGAAAACAGGTTTAAAAATCTCCTTCACGAAAACAGAGATGATGAGCACGGACAGGAATTATGTGAAGAGAACAATGAAGACGAAATATGGCGAAGTGAAGGTCACAAAGCAGTTTAAATACCTGGGAGAAATTATCAGCAGCAACGGGATGGATAAAGCGGCCATGGAAAATAGAAGACTTAAGTTGGAAAGGCTAAACATTGCCACCAAAGCCATTTACAACAAAAAGAATCTCTCCATCAATGCGAAACTAAGACATTATGATGCTGTGGTAAAACCTGTGATTCTGTATGGGGTGGAAACAGCAACACTAACGAACCTGGAAAAACTACTAAAGATTGAAAGGAGAATATTGAGGATGATTTACGGCCCAAGGGTGGTAGAGGGAAACTACAGATTACGCTCAAATAAGGAGATATACAAAATAACAGAAGACCTGGAAACAACAATAAGGAAAAGACGGTTGCGATTCTATGGACACATGGTCAGAATGGATCCAACAAGGTTAAATAACAAATTTTTAATAAAATATACTACTTGAAGAGCCAGGGGGGATATGCCAAGCAAATGAAGGAAGAACTCAAGAGGTTAGGAATTGCAGATGAAGAATGTCGTGATAGAGACCAATTCAGGAAAAGACTTTCCAACATAAAAGTTCTAGTTGAAGAAAAGAAAGAGCGCAGAGGGGGAAGATGGACTGAAGAGAGAAGAGCGCAACATTCTGAAAGAATGAAGGCACTGTGGAGAAAGAGGAAGGAAGAAGGGATGATTAGAAGGAAGTGAAGTGGTATTGGCGTGGTCCTAAGTTTGGCCGGTTCGCAAGAAAGAAAGAAAGAATGAATAATAATAATAATAATAATAATAATAATAATAATAATAATAATAATAATAATCTAGAAAATATACCGGTAGTAGTAGCGTAGTAGTGTGTTTGGCTATTCTCATATACCGGTATATCTTGATTGTGTACTACAGAAACAAGTTTATTTTATTATTGTTAGCATTGTTCGGATATAGAGCCTCATTGCCGTCTACGTTTCACTGTCCATTTAGCACCAAGAAAGGCCATTCGTATGATGTTGGTTCGCATTAAGGGTATCTCTCTATTTATTAGCCCCGTGTGCGAACGAGTGCGTAAATCGGATTTTAACCTGCGCAACTGTGAATTCCTCGACATTGTGATTATATAAGTCCGGGACTGGGGTATGCACCCAAGGTACAGTACCATTGTGACATTTGCCAGGAATGAATGTAGAAAACCCCATGGAAAACTACATTAAGGATAGATATCCGCTGTCAGTGAATGGAATACGAACCTGGGATATCCAGGTGGTGCAGCTTCTTATTCCTAATGAGGAGCGGAGTGGACTCCTCGGCTGCGAACGTGGTTTCCTCTGAATAAATTTGTAAATCACTCAATATAACATTAATTTTGTTCTAATGGGTGTCTATACAA
Organism: Anabrus simplex; assembly: GCF_040414725.1. Classification (NCBI taxonomy): domain Eukaryota; kingdom Metazoa; phylum Arthropoda; class Insecta; order Orthoptera; family Tettigoniidae; genus Anabrus; species Anabrus simplex. The sequence continues at coordinate 312,858,514 of NC_090268.1, forward strand.
GTGATTTCTAATTATTGGTAAATTGCGTTAAAATGAGTCGAATTCGTAAAAATACGACTCTCCACTTCTGATATGGATAGTTTCGACTGGAAACATTCAAATGTTTTTCATGGACTGACTACTTGCGTTATATGAATACTTTCATTCGACTGAAATCATTCGACTGCTCAGTCTTCTCGACAGGGAGTAATGAATACTTTTGTTCGACTGAAAACATTCGACTATTCAGTCGATAGTTTGAAGGGACTATCGCCCGACTAGTCGATAGTGGTTTTCAGTCGATAGTGCCCATCTCTATATGGAAGTGAAACATGGACGATAACTAGCTCAGAAAGAAAGAGAATAGAAGCTTTTGAAATGTGGTGTTACAGAAGAATGCTGAAGGTGAGATGGATAGATCGAATCACGAATGAAGAGATACTGAATCGACTTGGTGAGAGGAGATCGATTTGGCTAAATTTGACGAGAAGAAGAGATAGAATGATAGGACACATCTTAAGACACCCAGGACTTGTTCAGTTGGTTTTTGAAGGAAGTGTAGGTGGTAAGAACGGTAGGGGTAGACCAAGGTATGAATATGACAAACAGATTAGAGCAGATGTAGGATGCAATAGTTACGTAGAAATGAAAAGGTTAGCACAGGATAGGGTGGCATGGAGGGCTGCATCAAACCAGTCTATGGACTGATGACTCAAACAACACAATAAGATTTATTGTAGTAGTAGTAGTAGTAGTATGAGAAGGAGGCGGAGTAGGAGGAGGAGGAGGAGTACGTGAAGGACTAGGTCCACTGGAAGTCCAGAAACGCTGAACAGTATCAACTGCGATCCTAAGGGACCGAAACTATTTCCGTCAGGTCATCAAAAATATTTTTGGGTTATAAAATCTATCCTGATTCAGTTTCGGTTTTAACCAGTATTTTAAGGCGGGATTCAAAAACAGCCTGGATGTGTGAAAATAAAATAAGTAAGCCATTGTGCTGATGATGTGCCTGCATGAAATACAATATAAATAACAATAGTATTAATTTTTCCCGCACCCATAGAAATAAGTTATGTAAACTCCCCAGTTGTCAGTCTATACTAACGTACAGTATAATGTTACTTGTGAGACACGTACAACAAGTATTCTGGACTGGAGATGCAATTTGGGCTTGCCCTTGGGCCGTCCAGGGTCATGGTCCAGGTTAATGGGGAAAAGCCCGGTCATAAAGATGCTGCAGGCAGCAACACGTGGAGAGGTAAAGGGATGAAAGAGATCGAATTCTCGTGTTTTAACACTCTCAGAATTATAGGATCCAGATCAGTTGTTGTGACACGGCATTCCACTCAGGAAACAGGGCGAGGAGGATCACCCCAATGCGTTTTGGGAAGCTCTAAGAGGAATGTGCTGTTCTCAGGACCGAGGAGAATAATATATACTCACTCAGTATTGATGGCAATGAGTCAATTATCGTGCTTAATATGTCCTCTATGATTTCCCGCCTCCTTGGGTGAATTATCAGCATATTGGTCTCCGGTTCAGAGAGCCCAGTATTCGATTCCCTGCCGGATTGGGGGATTTTAACCACGTTTTCGGGAGAGCTAGGTTTTTATGTTCGTATTAATATGCATCTTTATCCATAACGCAATATAGCCCTCTACAAACCACCACATAAACACAGAGTAATGAATACTGTACATCAACGCGGCACCCTCAGTATACCTTCCTAGCGCACTCCAAATGCAGGTTTCATTCCGTCAACTTTAACCACAGCTAAAAGTTTAGGATTATTTTTGAACGTACAAGTAATCGTTACATTTTCCCCTGACACTCCAACAATTATGAACCTCATCTTCATCCATAGAGCTCATTCCTATAATAATAATAATAATAATAATAATAATAATAATAATAATAATAATAATAATAATAATAATAATAATTGTACCGGCAGGTGCACCTCATCCCCATGCATTTAAATGAAGCGCCTTAAGGAACGCTATCTGTCATTCGGAACTTGAAACAGCTAGTGCATGAAGTTGGGACGTTGATCAGAAGATGTCAGTACTAAATGACAGAGTAATGTGTTATTTTAAAGTTTCCTAAACTGACTATATTTCGTTGTTTTGTTGTATCACTGGGTTCAAGAAATTTGGACGTTCCTCCATAGATGTCTCTATGAAAGAATTAAGGTGCACTCAGGGCAAAGTGAAATAACTAGTACTGTATTCTAAAGAAGTTTTGTATTTGTAGGTTTTCTCAACTGAATGGACTATCACTATTTTTGGTACTTCAAGGTTTGCAACACTTCTTATTCATCCCGCCAGTTAGAAATTTCATGTATTTATTTTTCAGCCAACCAAACGTTTCTAGTACCTATTTTATCCGCCAATAAAAATTAGAGGGTGTGTCCGGATCTAGTCTAGAACCTTCCCGAAGCTTCCCCTCGGGTATAAACGCTGTAGTTTCTTCGAGCTAACTTGTCTTATTGATCGTCGAATTACTGAGTGTGTAAGTTAAGACAGGAGGCGGGTGCCTCAATCTTCGACAGGCAGAACATCAGCTAAGGTAATGGCTAACAGTTTTTCCATCGAAGTAGTTATCTCCGCAAGCTGACTTGAGGGGAAGGTTCCAATCTTTAACTATGTAACCGCCTGTTTCCTAGAATGTAAATATTCTTCTTTCTAATGTAAAATTGCAAATCGGGCATGGGGAGTGCGTTACCCTCTCGAATTACCATTCAAATTAATCTTGAGTTGACTACGATTTTGTAAATCTTTAATTAACTTGTCCTTCTAGTAACCTCAATAGTGTGGGATGAGCCTCTGCATCGTGGGGCTGCAAGCCCAAGTAGGATTTTTACCTTTTTTTTTTTTTTTTTTTTTTTTTTTTGTAGGAGAGCAAGTGTCCGCCTTCGTACATTTTGAGTTCGGGCCTGTAAATTAACCTGTTCTTTCTCGAAAGGCCCAGTAGAATGGGTACTAGATACCCCTACGTAAACTATAATTCATATGGTATTGTAAATTACAGGTTGTGCCTAGAGAGGCCTAAAGGTGTAATTGTATTGAGCAGTGACACTCGTTTCTGTTTGTAATATTTAATGGTTGCCTTGAGTAGGCCGTAGGGGTTGGGAGCGCAATCTCCTTGGTCGAATATGGAGAGCATGTATGCTCTTTTCTTGTAATGTAACAGGTATTGTGTAACATTGAGTGCTGCCTTTGGAAGGCTGTAAATTGTAACCGTTGGAGCAAAGTGCTCTTGAAAAATTGTGTTTTGGGAGATATCTCTCCTTTGCTACCTGTCTATCACAACAATTTTGATGTTGGGACATTGGTAAATTGTGAGCGTTAAGCTCAAATTGTAACTAGTCTTTTCTGGTTTTTCCCTGCTTTTTCTACTTTGTACCTGACTACCTGTACCTGATATATTGTTTGTTAAAGTTTAATTTCTGAAAAGAAATATAACCTTTATTTTAAAATTTTAAATCGTAGATATAATAATAATAATAATAATAATAATAATAATAATAATAATAATAATAATAATAATAATAATAATAATAATAATAATATTAATAATAATAATAATAATAATCCCTCCAGGGGTTATAAATATGGAGGGCGCTAATCTCAACAGTAGTGAAAGTGGAGGGAATGGACCTCGATACGGCGAAACTAGCGGAAGAGACAGCTAAAAATCTAAAACCATTTCGCGTCTGACTTGTAACAGCGTCTGTTCGCCAGAGATGCGGCTGAAAATCCTTCCTCGGAGCTAACAATCTTGAGTAGAGTTGTTAAGGGAATTGTTTTCTTAACCCATCAAACAATCAACTGTGGATAAGCACTTTGTAAGAGACTTTACCCCTGGGAGTAATCAATCTACCATTTCCAAGGAATTGAAAAGTGAGCATTCGGATTCTGAGGGCCCACGACTTTGTGCAAAGGATGAGCCCGAGCATCCTGAAACCTTCCTAAAGCAACAATCATACAAAATTAGGCACAGAAACATAAATTATTCGGCTACTTTAATGTGAACTCACTTTTAAATACAGGAAAACTTAAAACATTGACAGATTTTGTAAGAGTTAAAGACATTTTGATAACAGCACTTCAAAATGACATTTTACAGACAGCAGAAGAAACTATTCTTCTTTAAAAAAAAAGAAAACATGTTTGGTGGAATGATGAATGTCACCAATTAATTCTAAAAAGACAACGAGCTCGGAACAAATGGAATGCAAACAAATATTATAAAAATAGAAGCCAGGAAGCTTGCATATAAAGGCGTCAAAGAGATCAAAATACAACATATGAAAGACCAACTAATAGCAATGAAATTGGACTTCAAATGGAACAATTCAAAAGACTTTTAAAAAGCATTGCAAAACAACATAAAGAAATTCACACCACCGAGTTTATATTTCCTAGATCCAAAAACACACAAAATTGGTTATATACAACCAGAACCAAAACAAAAGAGGAAATCAAAGAAATTATAAGGGAACTTAAAAATAATAAAGCACATGGGGAAGATAATATAGTTGCTGAATTGTGGAATTACTCTAGTGACAATTTGGTACAATGTTTAACAGAAATCATCGAAGAAATCTGGACAACAGTCACTTTACCAGAAGGATGGACATCAACATAAATACATCCACTACACAAATCGAGAATAAATCAGAACCTAGCAACTATAGAGGAATTTCTCTTTTACTAATTACATATAAGATTTTGTCCAAGGCACACTTAATAAGAGGTGATGAAATACTAGACACACAATTAGGAGAGTATCAAGCAGGATTTTGAAAGGGAAGGTCATGTTCACAACACATTTTATATATAAAGTACATAATAGCTATGAGGAAGATCAGACATTCTAAATTTGTAATCACTTTTGCAGACTTTAAAAAGGCATATGATTCAATTGTTGGAAACACTCTATTTGATATTTTAAAGAAATTTGGACTCGATAATAAAACGATTGAAATAATTAAAGCAACATTAAGAAACACAACATCCAAAGTAACACTTTTGGGAGAACTCTCAAAACCATTTAAAATGTGATCAGGTGTACGACAGGGATATGGTTTGTCACCTCTACTCCTCAATTGTGCATTAGAGAAGGTAGTTAGAGAATGGAGGAAAGCCATCAATACTAAAAGTGACCAACTAGGACGAAAAAACATCAAGTATGGAGCTCTTCCTCTTCTTCCTGGACTTCTTTCGAGAATTTATTGGGATCGACACATGTCAAGTATTTGGCACAGTTTTACGACCGAATGCCTTTCCTGTCCCAGCCTCGAATTGAGGGATCTGTTCACTATTGCGTTTTTCTGTGGTGTGGTAGTTAGAATTGTTGTACATTGTTCGTAGATTAAGTGTATTAAGGCGAAAACAAACATCTAGGCCTCGAGCCAGAGAAATTAACCGTACGCACTTAAAATACTCGATCCTGTCCGGTATCGAACCTGAGGCCCTCTGAAATTAAGACTTGTACGCAGAGCCTTCAGTCAAGGAGCCAGGCAAACTCCGACTCTAGATAATTTCGAATTAATTCCCTCTGTGGCGCATATACTCCATTGAAGTCTTACTACTGCAGCCCATCTGGATGACATGCAAATATAGGATATCGCGTGGACAGCGTCACGACATCCTCAATCATATTGCTTAGCTTCCGTCACTAAGTACTATTAGACAGCCCCTCAGTTGGTCACATTAAGCTGATTGGACCTCATTCCAGCTCTCGGTCCAGAATTAAATACTTGGGCTGGCCGGAGATCGAACTCGGGCTGCCGTGAAAGAGGCAGGCAAGCTCTTACTACTCTGTGGAGCTTTGTCAAAATATTACTATTAATTATTTCAGTGGGCCGCAACAACCAACAGAAATGGAAATGTTTATTTACCACGGTGCACTACTATTTTCACACATAAATTGAATGCCCATACTTAGGTTCTTTAATACCACATTTCATTTATCACCACTATATTATTATCAAAAAGAATTATTTGAACAACTGAATTTTAACTCTACTAGCTATACGGCAATTTATTCAGCCAGGAGAAAGAGAATGGTTAATCAAATAGGGCGACAAAAAAGAAGGAAATACTGTGACCTTCCTAACTTAACAAAAATATCAGAATGAAAAGACTGAATTGTTTTCAGGAAAGTTGTGGCGTTTTGTAATAAATAATAGGCACGAATTCTGACTTAGGACAAATTATCTGCTCTTTTTCTCTCTACCATACAAAAATCAATCAGGCACGGTATTAGAAGCACCAGGCCAAGTTAATCTTGTAACACTTTAATACAGATCTACGTTTTGTCTCTTCTTTTGCACCTGGCAGATATATCGTGCGTTGAAGTCTCCACGTTTCTGCACACCGTAATACTGTTTGGGCACCAAATTACTTCAGTTATGCAGTAAGTGGCATGAAATTACCATGGTATTTCGACAGGCTAGCAGTAGACAAACGGTAAATTATACTATATGTCTTAAACGTACGCTTTGATTTCCATACAAATTCATGTCCTACTTGCAAATTCATGATGTCATCTTCAGTGGGAGGAAAATATCAGTAGTTATCTCAGCATTACATTCTTATTATTCAGAGTAATGATAGAAATTATCTACCTACCTCTGTTGCCCCGTACGTGAACACTCGTCCTCTTATAGGTCGGAGGAGCCGAGGCTCCTATCTTCGTGTTGATGGTTGATGTTCTGATCCTAGATTTTCCTACTATTTCCATATTCACATCAATATGTTGGGATAGTACTGTATTTGAAACACGACGACATTCAACCGCACATTCAATCCAAATGATTACAGTTGCACGCAGTGCCACAAATGCCGCAATAAAGTCATTTAATAAATAATAACAATGACTAAATTTAAAATAAGAACGCGCATTTTAGAGTCGCCCAACACTTTATAAGATCGTCTATACAATGTTCTTCTTCCTGACCGTTCCCTGATTACTAATAGGCACATTGTGCGCGTTTAGCCCAGTTTTACTATCATATAAACTTTTCTCTGGTGGTTTGTATTGCGATGTGTTGTATGTAAATGAAGATAATGAAGATGAGTACAAACATCAAACTACCGAGCATGAGGAATTAATCAGACACATTTAAAATCCCCGACTAGCTGAGAAACAAACCAAAGACAACTACGTTGACTATTCTGCCATAGATTCGGACTAGAACATTATGACAATGAACAGGCATTTACATTCAACAATACGAATTCGCTCGCTACCTGTAGACTAAAATATAACGCCAATAAAAGATAGAAATAAGAATATATGAGTAGTCGTCTATTTTTTAAATTTCGTGTGGCTATTTCTAGCCGGGTGCAGCCCTCGTAAGGCGGACCCTCCGATGAGGGTGGACTGTATCTGCCATGTGTAGGGAACTGCTTGTTTTTGTGATGGAGGATAGTGTTATGTGCGGTGTGTCAGTTGCAGGGATGTTGGGGACAGCACAAACACCCAGATCCCGAGCCAGTGGAATTAACCAATAGAGGTTAAAATCCCCAACCCAGCCGGGAATCGAACCCGGAACCCTCAGAAACCTTGGCCAGTACGCTGACCATTCAGCCAACGAGTCGGACAGAATATATAAATAAGAAGGCAAGGAAGAAGAATGCGTTTGTATGAGTGACTCGCAAAAAGTAGATCTAAAAGAGCGGAAGAGAAAACATAATTATTTGAAAGCTATTTATAAGTACCTGTAGAATCTGGGTGGCTCATTGCAGAGTATTTCATTTTGTTATCTAAAAACCGTATGTATCACCAAACATCGACTTCGTATGGCACAGAGTTTTCACATGGACTTTTATCCGCTCTCATTGAATCCGACTACCTCTGCCCGACTTGAACCCGCGATCTTGGGACCCAAAGGACGACACTCTGACACTTATCTTCTTAGAGAGAGAGAGAGACAGAGGGAGAGAGTTTCACAAGTAACCACACAGCGAATTGGTTGCGCGACTCGGGGTGTGTAAGAGTTGGCTTTCATTGGTGGATGGTGGCTCCGATTCCCACTGGCCATACCCTGAAAATGGTTTTCTATTTTTTCCCATTTTCACATCAGGAAATCGTTGGGACTGTACACTGACTGAGCAAATGTCATGGGATATCGGAGAAATGATGCGCAGGTGTGTTGTCTGCACACCACATGCCCCCTGTGCCAGCGGCAGTTGTATACGAGACCTTGTGAGCAGTGGCTGTGCATGTGACATGTGTAACATGGAGCGTCGTCGTGAGCTGACACCGTTCGAACGGGGTATGGTGGTCGGTGCCCGACAGATGGGAAGTAGTGCGGGAATTCGGCTTCACACGATCAACCGTGTCCAGGGTGTATCGTGAATGGTTGAATGCGGGTGTCACCGTCCACAACAGACAAACGACCGGCCGTCCAGCTGCCCTCGATGACCGTGACCAGCGACATCTGAGACGGATGGCAATAGTAACAGACGGGCAACCGTGAAACAAATCACGGCTCAATTCAACCGAGGCCAAGCTAGACACGTCTCCCAGTGGACAATCCGTAGGAACATGGGTTCTGTGTGGTATGGGAGCCGGCGCCGCATACGGGTGCCACTGTTAACCCAACGTCATCGGACACAACGACGCACATTTGTCGCCAGTCACCAGGGATGGACACTGGAACAATGGCGTAACGTGATATGGACAGACGAATTACGATTTCAACTGCACCATGCCGCTGGGAGGCAACGTGTATGGATCAGACCACATGAAGCGATGGATCCCGCCTGCCTCGAAGGTGTGGTCCAGGGCGCTGGTGTGTCTGTTATGGTCTGGGGTGCATATTCCTGGTATGGAATGGGCCCCATAGTTGTTCTGGAAGAGACTTTGAATGGTACGCGGTATCTTGAGCTGCTCGAAGACCATCTCCACCCATTTTTGGCCTTCCAGCGCCCAGAGGGTTCTGAGCTGTTTCAAGATGAATACGCCCCGCCACATCGCTCCCACGTTGCCCGGGAATGGTTCCAGGAACGTGCAGTGGAGGTCCAACAACTGCTATGGCCACCCAGGAGCCCCGATATGAATTCTATCGAGCATATCTGGGATGTCCTGGAACGCAGGCTCCGTGGCCTGAATCCTGCACCCACGAACAGACCAGCATTGGCAGCCGCTCTGCAAAAGATTTGGTGTCAGCTGCATCCAATGGACTACCAGGGACTTGTCGACTCACTTCCACGGCGTCTTACTGCAGTTCGCAGGGCCAGAGGAGGCCCCACACGCTATTAGGTGACTATCCCATGACATTTGCTAAGTCAGTGTGCAATCAACTAAGGCTACATCGCTGAGACGGTGCGACGTAAAAACAAGAGTAGAAAAGATAGCAGATTCAGAATTTATTACAGTTTGAATGTACTGAGCAATGCAAATTATGATTATTTTGGTAAAATTGTTAACATTATTGCTGTATTCTAAGCCTGGAAGGTGTATTAACGTAAGATTGTTCCTTCATGTAAAGGTTCTGGGACATCAGATCGTAATAAATCTAATACAAATACAAATACAAATACAAATACAAATACAAATACGTACCTGGTACGAATAAAGAACTGGAATCACAGAGAAGGCATTTTGCAGATTATGTCATACTGTATAGAGTATTAAATACGTTAAAGGATTGTAAATAACTGCAAAAACCTCAACAATGTTGTGAGATGGACAGCAGACAATAGTATCATGGCAAATGGAATGAAAAGTCAGGTTTTAACACTTCTAAAGTAAAACAGAGGAACGAATTGTTTAGAACACACCGCTTTTAGGAGTCGCTTTTGCAGTCAGGGAAAACATACTCAATTCAATAACAAATACGAAGCCTACAAACAATAGATTAATGACAATCGCCGAAAAATGTGCAAACAAAACATACACACTAATCAATGCACAGATGCCAATCAATGAAGAGAATCAAACATACTGCAAAATGGTAGACAAATCGTGGGAAACACAGGAAGAAATAGTATCCAAAATTCCTCTAAACCACGTCAAAATCCCACTAGGTCACTTCAGTGCACAATTAGACAAAGAAAGCAAGCACTGAACAGCAAATTGGAAAATTTCTAAAATATAAATGGACTAACCAAAATTGGACAAAGATTAATCGAACTCTGCAGGATATTCAACCTTAAAATCATGGCAACAAACTTCGGAAAGAAAACATTAAAACAAATGGTATTGAGATCGCCAGATCCACTCATCGGTGAATTCCAAATTGTCCATGTAGCAATCTCTTATCCAAACTACAGGGAAATTACGAATGTTCAAGTCAGAAGTAGTGCAAACATAGACTCAGACAATTACCTGACAATAATCAAACACCAGTTAAAACCTTAGAGATTAAAAAGAAAGAAACCATGAATTCCAAAATTTGGCACCATTGGGATACATTCCTATGCATAAAAGGAGAACGCACCCTTCGTGGAATGAGGAATGTGAACAAGCAATCCAATTTCAACAGAATCCATAAAACAGTTGGAACATCAAGAAGATAGGGAATAACTACAAGATATTCCTGGCAGTGAGGTGAGGAAAAAGACAGCTCAATTGAGCAGACAGACTAATAGGAAATTCGAAAAGGATCAACTACTTGAAATCGAGAAAGACTTTGGACGAAACAATAGGCCTACACGAGATTTCTATAAGAACTTCAAAACTATGCTTACGGGGCATAAACAACAAAGTCTCAGCTTCAAGGAAGACAGTTTACAATTGGCACTAAACAACAAAGAAAGCTACGAGGAATTCGCCAGATATTTTAGAGAACTCTAAACTGCCCAAAAGTAACACAATGATTTTCACCACAAGAACCTGAAAATACTAATCCAAATTCATTACCACCAGATGAGGAAGAAATCGCAAGATTCATGGAGTCAAAGTGTTACAATTTAAGTATCTTGGCGAAAAGATTCAGAAAAATGACTAGAAACAAAATCCAAAGAAGTTAGATATTAAAATAGGGAAACTGCATATCGATTGACCCAAAATATCTACAAAAATGTATCTCCTAGCACAAAAAACTAATACAATACAGTCATTAGACCAGAATGTCTGTGTGGATCAGAAAGGCTGATTTTGAGCAAGAAAGAAGACACTGGAAACACTGAGAAAATGGAACGCAATAACTGGCCGACCGAAAATATCCGACTCAGAGGCAGACAGGAAATCAAATAATACACGAATATTCACGGTGGCATTAGAGGACGCAGGTTAAGATTCTATGGACATATTAAGAATGCACCAGACAGACTTAAAAAAACAAATAGTCGTATTCTACGGAAAACGGGAAAAAAGCCAAAACAGACACAAGGTGAAATTAAAACCGATCTGAAACACGCAGGAATCACACCAGCAGATGTCAAAAACTGGGTGATCTTCAGATACAAAATTCACAAAAGGCAAGTTGACCAAGAGGATTGACCAAAGAAGAAGACTGGAAAAACGTGGTCGTAGGACAGAAAGGTACCTCACAGTAAAAAATAAAATATGGGTGCAAAGGAAGAGAAATGCACGCCTCTAGTCTTAATGGACTCACTCGCATATGTAATAATTAGGGCCCGGATTTAAAAAATGCATATGCGCATATGCAAATGCATATTTTGAACGTTAGTGCATATTCTGTACACATGGGCGCCCGCAGGATCTTTTCCAGGGGGGGGGGCACATTAACAATTTTCTTGAATATAAAAACCAATATAACGTCAGCAACATTAAATTGTTTACAGAAACTTCCAGTTATAACATATGCTAGATGACTGTCAGTAATTTCAGTTTATGGAATAATCTGGTATGAGATTAAACAATTGAACATCAACATCTTTAGAATTCCAGGGGGGGCGAGTGCCCCCCCTTGCCCCCCCTTGCGGGCGCCCATGTCTGTACATCAGTGCATATACAGATATACTTTTCTTTTATTGGTGATCGATTATGTAGGATTTCTGAACGAACCAAAACATTTAACGAAATCTATATGTTGTTTATCCCTTGGAAACATGAAAAGCCTTCCCTGATCATGAAAAGTGCTTTCAGTGTCGCAATATAAACGGATAAACAGATAATGACCCTTTTCACAACAGGTATTTCCTTCTTTCTGACATTCCCTTCACCTGACTGTAGCCACCCATGGTTTGCTTAACCAAGTGCGTTCATCTGTTAACTTGCTCTTCGTCTTTTGCAGTGTTTTTCCAGGTTAAACTGTAAAAATGCCTAAATATAAGAGCTCTAGGTTTTTAAAATTTAATAGTGGATATCAGGCAATAGTGACTGTACAGGTGACGGTGGTGTAGTGTACTGTCAAGCGTGCGACAAGAGTGTAAAATGCGATAATTAGTTCAAATTGACCAGCATTCGAAAACAACTTCACCTCTCAGTACAAAAGAACAGAGTAAGAATACCCAACGGCTACTTTTAACAGACGTGACAACACCGTGCAAAATTAACGCATTTTCCGTTGGTATTTGTAAAGCTTTTGTATGCAGGTACAATCCACTGCATAGACTGAATAATCCACATCTACGCTTGTGTCTTGAAAAGTACTGTGCTAATCAAAGGATACCAGATGAAGATGAATGCACCTTTAGGAAGAACTATTTACTTTCACTGTATGCTTCCGTCGTGGATCAATACGATCTGACATAGGAGGGAACTGTGTCTGGATATCGGTAGATGAAACAACCGATTCGTGCGGTCGATATTTTGCGAACTTCATAGTGGGTAAATTATGTCCAGAAGAACCCGGCAAATCTCATTTACCTTCGTGCAAAGTTAAAAAAAAACAATCACGCTTCAGTTGCAGGATGTGTCAACGATTCCTTGCGACTTCTGTGGCCTAGTGAATCGGAGAGTGATTGTTACAAAGTGCGCCTTTTAGTCGCAGATGCAGCTTCGTATATATTGAAAGCTGGTCAATCTCTTCGAGTACTTTTTTTCAAGTCTCATCCATGTCACATGTTTGGCCTATGGATTGCATCGTAATGCAGAAGAGATACGTACCCTCTTTCCATCTGTCAACAAAGTAATTTCAAGTGGGAAAAAAAGGTTCCTAAAAACACCAGCTTGTGTACAGTTGTACGAAACTCCTCTGTCTCAGGTTTCTTTTCCGCCGGAACCTGTTCTTACAAGATGGGGAACTTGGTTATCCGCATTATCGTTCTACCAGAACTTTAATCAAGTGAAATATGTAGTTAAAAGTATTTATGATAGTCATACTGCGTGTGTTCGTGAAAGAGAGTGCACATTTGAATCTAAAACTGTATATAAAGGTATCAGTGCATGCATATATCCCCTACCCCTACACGTATCTCTTCAGTTAATTCAAAACACCATTAGTTTTTTAATGGTGTCCCTAGTGAAACTGGAGAGAAAGTTAAAAGGAAACTCAGTACGGTGTTTTGCTCAAACAAGTGTACAAGTATTGCCCGGTTACGTCCGTCGACGCAGAACGACAATTTTTAGCGTATAAATTAATTCTGTCCCACAAGAGGAAGTCATTGACCCCTGAAAACATTCAAAAACTGTTGATAACCTACTGCCACGCATCACTTTTGCAAGGAATGAAACATGTTTTATCATTTTAACACTGAGTTAAATTTAAATACTGCATTTGGTAAGTGTATTTTGTTTCATTTTTAGTGCATTTTTTAAACCTTGCATGAATATTTGTGGAGTTTTTAGTGCATATGAATCCGGGCCCTAATAATAATAATAATAATAATAATAATAATAATAATAATAATAATAATAATAATAATAATAATAATAATAATAATAATAATAATAATAATAATTCCACCGCTTTTCCCCATGCACTGGTGCAGTTGCAGGTGCGAATTTTTTTTCTGGTGTGTTGTGCGTGCGGTACGTGAAGAGTTGTGTATTGGGACAAAAATAAATGCTTAGCCCCCGAGTTCGAGGAGTTAATCAGACGCAGTTAAAATTCATTATCCGGTCGGGATTTTAACTCGAGACCCTCTGAACTGAAGATCTCGACCTCAACCGTTTATCTTTCTCTGGAGCCAGGCAGTAATAAAATAATAATAATAATAATAATAATAATAATTGTTACGGAGATATCCGTGGTAGGTAGAGGTGAAAGAAGGTGCGGGTGTGAATGGGTTTCAAGCTACGAAATTAACGTGCAATGTAAAATTAATTTAAAATTTAACTAGGTTATATTTTCTTTTCAAAGACAAGAGATAACAATCATAACAGGTACAGAGTAGCAAAAATGTAGGTACAATATTACTGGGTTCGGGCTCAGTGCCCTTACTTCATAACTCTTGGGCAATCAGCCCCGCCTTACTCCAAAAAAAATTTTAGCCAAGGGGCAGAAAACCCCATTCATGCCCAGGAGCACTGGCTCCAAACATTACCCATAAAGCCTGCACGAGGCATACAGAAACAAATTTCAAAGAGCGATCCGCTCTCAAAATTGTAAGCCTATCACAAGGCCACATCAAACTCTACCTTCAAGCTGTCCTCTAAGGACGTATTTACAGGGGTAAAATACCCAAACTACGGAGGTCTATTACATAAAAAGAAGGTTGATTACCTGACCTCTAAAATAACAATTTGAGAGGAGGCGAACTTGCACTCCTAATACACCTTGTTTTTAAAACCTAATCTGGCTCTGGGCCACTAACGCAAGGGCTAATCCCATACTACAGAGGTGACTTAGAGAAGAACACTTTACATTACATAAACGAAGAATAGTTTGAGAAAATAAGTTCACCTCAAAACAAATGTGAGTGGGAGCTCGAGAGGGTTAGCACTCTCTATCCCAATATGTAGCTTTACAAGAAAAAGATGAAAAGAGTAATTACATTTTAGGAAAAGGTTACATGATGGAAATGCTTCGAACCCGCCGCGAGTGTTAAACTGCCGACCTAGCAAGAAAAGAAGTTATTAATAGGCCATTACCTGGTGTTGAACGGCTGAAGAAGAAAGAGGCGCTTCCCGCCTCCTGCTATGTACTTAATACACTGAAAGATGGAACAGAAGTGGCCCGGAGACCCCAAAATCAGCAGTTTATATACTCTCGCGGAAGTTTCTAGGCGTTAGGGGAAAGAAAACACCCTCCCACAAAATCTTTATTGGCTAGGGAAAAGAAACCCCTACACAGAGGAAAAAGAAACACATTATTGGTGGAAAATTAATTAAAGAAATTCGGGATTGGCTAGATCCAAACTAAGGGAAAAAGAGGGGTATACAGCCAACTTAAACAATGACAGAAGGAAATTTAACAAAGAACAAACTCTTGAAATAAAAATTTCTCCAACAAAATAGTTCTTTAACTCCGCACTAGGTCGCACTATTGTTGATCTTCAGTAGTGTCCTCTAGAAGAGAAAGTTCACACTTCTTACTTCAAGCGAAACAAAAACACATCAAAAGTGACACAGTTCAAAAACTCAAAATTTTCCACGTGGTGACATCTTCTGAGAAGGTAGAGAATTAATAGAATAGATAAAGTTCAACCTTCCTCCAGAAGAGGAGTTTCAACTGGCGCAACTTTTAAATAAACGGTGTAGAGGTGTACCGCCCGGTACAATAATAATAATAATAATAATAATAATAATAATAATAATAATAATAATAATAATAATAATAATAATAATAATAATAATAATAATAATACGTCAGGGGATCGTAACCAGAGCCTACAACGTATTATTTTACAAGCCACTAAATTTAAGAACATAATATCACACATTTAGGTTCACAGTAAAGTGTGCAGGATTCGATCCTGTGTAAATTAGAACGGGGGACGTGCGCTTAATTAACTGCGCTGCTAAACTGATTGTAAAATTACTATTGGCTCAAATATGGTATTTAAAACCAATTTATCCTACAATGTAGTCATTTCCTGAGTACAGTTCTTTTGAAAGTTAGTTTCTTGAATACACAAACGGTCGATGTTGGCAGTCAGAACCAAATTGTCTCCCTCGACCTCCCTTACCTGTTCAGTAATTCTATAATAGCGTGCTTTGTATTTCCCTTAAATAGAGGTGCGATCCAGCGTAGCCGTGAGCTAATATGCATTAGGAAAAAAGATCTATGCTAACGATCAAAAGTCCCAGCCTTGAGGAAAGAATCAAAAGCAGTTATGTTTTTATCTGCTGTGATTGCATGATGAAAATCATTAAAATAGGCAGATACCGGAATATATTAATTCTAGACTCTGCAATTATTCCAATAAGTAATACACGACCAAAATTAGGGGGTAGAGATATCACCCATTCAGCACGTGTTAGGAACCCAGAGAAATCTTGTAGCTTATTGAAGATTGATGTTCTCCACAGGCTCTATTCGGAAGTAAAACACTTCTAAGTATAGTTCTTCGCACGGTTGAATTCATTTTGTATCATTTGACTGACGATCGAACAAGTTGTAGGGAAGGAAAGCCTTAATACATAGTGTATTCCTACAGCTTCAGGGTAGAAAATAATATGTTGTTCTTATCATTAAAAGCTCTGAGTAAAATGCTCTGGGCAATGTGCTTAAGTGATATTTTGTAACTCTCTTTTGTCAGTATATATGTTTGTGTATGTGTTTCTGAAACATATAAAATAAAGGTCTGAATATTTAATAAACAATATTTTCTTAGCTCAGTTCCCTTTGAAGCGTCAAGGTACTAGGCAATATGTTTGGCTACGAAATCAACGTAAGGAAGCAAAATTCATGGTAATCAAATCAGCAATCAGAAAATCACCATGGGTGACATTACGCTGAAAGGAAACATCACTGAAATAGAGTCGGATTTCAGGTTCCTAGGATGCTGAGTAACACAAGAATTGGGTCCGTATGTTGAAACCAAACCCAGAAACAGCATTGAGGGAAGTGTGTTTCTTAAATTAGAACATTTTAATTTGTACTAACGTATACTGGCTTAAATTGATGTAGAATTCAACTAGAAAGATGTTCTTAATGTATAGTCTTTTTTTTATATTTATTTCTTTCTTTCTGTCCTAATCCATTTACTCTATAGGGTTGGTTTTTCCCTCGGACTGAGGGAGGGATCCCAACTCTACCACCTCAAAGGCAGTGTCCTGGAGCGTGAGACTTTGGGGCGGGGATATAACTGGGGAGGAGGACCAGTACGTCGCCCAGGGGGGCGTCACCTGCTATGCTGAAAAGGGGCCTTGAACGGGAATGGGAAGACTGGAGGGATAGACTAGGAATAGGGAAGGAAGCAGCCGTGGCCTTAAGTTAGGTACCATCCCGGCACACGTCGCCCATGGGGCGTCACCTTCTATACTGAACAGAGGCCTTGAGCGGGAATCGGAAGATTGGAAAGGATAGACAAGGAAGAGGGAGAGGAAGTGGCCATGGCCTTAAGTTAGGTACCATCCCGGCATTTGTCTGGAGGAGAAGTGGGATTCCACGGAAAACCACTTCGATGATGTCTGAGGTGGGAATTGAACCCCCCTCTACTCAGTTGACGTCCCGAGACTGAGTGGACCCCGTTCCAGCCCTCGAACCACTTTTTCAAATGTCATGGCAGAGTTGGGAATTGAACCCGGGCTTCCGGGGGGGGGGGAGGCAGCTAATCATATTAACCACTACACCACAGAGGCGGACATCATGTATAGTCACTCAGCAAATAATTAATGTACGTTATTATATAAGTTCCTAACAGGTACACATTTCGTAGAAACAATCGAAGATGTACCGGTATCCGAACAAAGCACTTGTATCTACATGAAAATTGAATTCTATTTTGATAATAATTAGAATTGTCTGCTAAAATATCAAAAGAGAGAAAGATCAGGCGCTTTTTTCTTTTTCCACTGAGCGTTTATACATGGCACAGGCGGCAGCGCGCCTCCCTCTCACCGCTGGGTTCCGTTGTTCAAATCCCGGTCACTCCATGCGAGATTTGCGCTGGACAAAGCGGAGGCGGGACAGGTTTTTGTCCGGGTTCTCCACTTTTCCCTGTCATTTTCGTTCCAGCAGCACTCTCCAATATAATTTCATGAATCATTCCGCCAGAGGAGTGCGACAGCTTCGGCAGCCGGCACAATTCCT
This sequence comes from Anabrus simplex, assembly GCF_040414725.1. Lineage (NCBI taxonomy): Eukaryota > Metazoa > Arthropoda > Insecta > Orthoptera > Tettigoniidae > Anabrus > Anabrus simplex. Next base: position 312,876,560 of record NC_090268.1, read on the forward strand.
ATTCTCGCCGCTAGTTAGGAGCTTCATTCATTCCATTCCTGACCCGGTCGAATGACTGGAATCAGGTTGAGGATTTCTTATACATTAACTTTCGACCACTTTGTATACATGAGGAAAATGAATCATGCCGAAAAACTGTCAGAGGTTCATCTGGGAATTTGGCCCACTAATATTTTAAAAAGAACTTAAAGTCGCTATTGAATTTTAACTCAGTAATTGTATTTCTTTCCGTACTTAATACGTCGTCCGCCTCTGTGGTGTAGTGGTTAGCGTGATTAGCTGCCACCCGTGGAGGTCCGGGTTCGATTCTCGGCTCTGCCACGAAATTTGAAAAGTGGTACGAGGGCTGGAACGGGGTCCACTCAGCCTCTGGAGGTCAACTGAGTAGAGGTGGGTTCGATTCCCACCTCAGCTATCCTGGAAGTGTTTTTCCGTGGTTTCCCCCTTGTCCTGCAGGCAAATGCCGGGCCACGACCACTTCCTTCCCTCTTCATTGTCTATCCCTTCCAATCTTCCTATCCCTCCACAAGGCCCCTGTTCAGCATAGCAGGTGAGGCCACCTGGGCGAGGTACTGGTCATTCTCCCCAGCTGTATCCCCGACCCAAAGTCTGAATCTTCAGGACACTGCCCTTGAGGCGGTAGAGGTGGGATCCCTCGCTGAGTCCGAGGGAAAAACCGACCCTGGAAGGTAAACAGATTACGAACGAACTTAATACGTTCACCTTTGTGTTTGTTTATATGAAATTGGTTTTCTGTTTCTATCTAAACTACCTTTCCGTTCGTTGAGTGTTGAGATGTTGAGAATGATTTTTTCACTGCAGTTCTGCCATTATAAACAGTGCTCAACAGTAAAGTACCATGACAAGCAATCAAATGATACTGCGCCAAGTAAATGTAAAATTCAGTGGGAAATTCCCTGTTAGCAAAGAGGAGTTTTAAAAGATTCGAATTAACGTGTATCGAGGTCATGGCAAGAAGTTACAACGTAAAGTACTGCATGTACAGCGTGGTATGTAGATATTGTGGAAATAAAATGTATAATCAGTTTGAACATTTTTTCTTAATTGTGCCACCTCTGTCAACACCAGGGTGATCAGTATCCGCATTCAAGAATTCCAAGTTAGTTTCCACCGCTGGGGCAGTAGCTGTGATTGGCTGGAACTCCAGTAACGTGATGCTCGACCAATGGCATGGCCGCCTTTAACGATAAGCCTTTTGACGCTCGGCATTGGGGATTTTCGAGATTTTGGAATTCCGACATGAAACTCTATCCTCTAAAACCCTTTTTTTCATCATTTTGAAAGGAAAAAATGTTCCCACTTCTTCGGATATTATTTTCTTTTTCTCGAGTTGGCTTGACGACGCACCGACACAGATAGGTCTTATGGAGACGATGGTATAGGAAAGGCCTAGGAGGTGGAAGGAACAGGCGGTGGCCATTATTTTCTCAAATGTTTTCCACTTTATTTTTTCACCGTATACTCGAATAACTCACTGAGGCAGATCAAACGAGACCTCAGAACACGTACTACCACAGCCTTGCTAACTGTTAGCCACGCGGCATGGCGATTTTAGTAACTAAACATGTGCGGCTCTATTTCGTCACCCGATAGCCTCATGCCGAGGTCAGATTCTTGTTACTGGGTACATTATAATGAGATATTCAACACTACCGTCACACGTGTTATCTGGTGATTATTTCGATTTTGCCAGGACTGAGTGGCTCAGACAGTTGAGGTCCTGGCTTTCTGACTCCAACTTGGCACGTTTGATCCTGGCTCAAATCAGGTGCTCAAGTACGATAGCCTCGTGTCGGTAGATTTACTGGCACGTAAAAGAAGTCCTGCGAGACTGAATTCCGGCACCTAAGAAAACCGTAAAAGTAGTTAGTGGGACGTAAAGCCAATAACATATATATATTTCGATTTTAAAACTTTGTGGCGCTCTTGGCCCAATCATGGTTCCGAAACTGCAGGCCTAGACATATTCTACGTTTATTTATTTATTTATTTATTTATTTATTTATTTATGTGTTTATTTATTTATTTATTTATTTATGTGTTTATTTATCTATTTATTTATTGATTTATTTATGTGTTTATTTATCTATTTATTTATTTATTTATTTATGTGCTTATTTATTTATCTATCTATTTATTTATTTATTTATTTATTTATTTATTTATTTATTTATTTATTTATTTATTTATTTATTTATTTATTTATTTATTTATTTATTTATGTGTTTATTTATTTTTTTTTTTTATTTTTTTATTTACGAAGCACAAGATACAGTTACACTGAGAAAATTTCACTTGCACTGTCAACAGACAAATTAATAAATGTAAGCTTCCATAATAAAATATAACAAACATTACAAAATATAACAATATCAGGTACACAGCTTACGAATAACAACTGTCCAAATCGAAAATCATGAGAATGTCCATATTCATAGCCAAGTCGTCGTCGGTCAAGATGACGGTATAATCCCTTCACATCAACAAGGAAATGCACTTACTCAGAAATAAGTCACGAATTACTTTCGGTACCTCATGTTAAAATTCTCGGCCAACATCCCTGAACAAATTTTGAAAGTTTGCAGGTAGAGTTCGCTTTCATCCTGTATATGAGATGTGGGAAACCTGAATCGTAAGATTATATCTGCCTGTCTGTTAATTCTTCAGCCGATGGCTGCTTAGATCCTAGAAATCACCACCGAATGTTATACAGTTATAATGAAACTACAAAAATCTATGGCGTGCCATAATGAGGAGTACAAGACATGAGGAGTGATTTAATCTGCTTTGCTCACTGGACTAGAAGTCCCCCTCCGTAGCGTAACGGTTAGTGTTATTAGCTGCCGTCCTCGGGGGCCCGGGTTCGATTCCCCGTACTGCCAGGAATTTAAGAATGGCAGGAGGGCTGTTATGTGGTTGAAATGGTACATGCAGCTCACCTCCAATGGGGGTGTGCCTGAAAAGAGCTGCACCACCTCAGGATTAGGACACGAGTTTACTTACTACTGGACTAGAAGGTACTACTGCAGCACGAGTGGTCATATCAGTAGCACCTTATAAATAACATATAGACGTGCAAGTCATTACTCAGTACCAACCATACCTCAGCAGCTTTTATATTGTCTCATTCATGAATGAGACTAGGACTTCAAGTATTTTGCTCTGGCATATACCAAGGGACAAATGCCATCGATCAGGAAACATTAACAAAATAGATCACAATATTACGATTCAGTGTTTGCTTCATAGGTTCATGGCATTTATGTAACATGTTCAAACAGACACACTAGTATAGAAAGATCTGAATTTCTCAATGCTGTCGATTCCATGAAAATGTTTACCAAGAATTTCCTGAGAAGATACATCGTTTGCAGCTAGAAGTATATGGTCTTATAAAGAATCACTTCTTGCCATCATTATTTCTTGACTACAGACATCCCTCTGTCATTATTAAAATCGGTTGGTAACGGCATTTATTCTCCATATTTTCTGTATATTATTATCAACTTATAAGAAAGATATTCTGAATCTCCCGAGCTTTCACATCCATACAAAGCCAGTCCAAGCTCTGAAGGCTAATAAGGAGTAATTTAGGCAACGAAATAAATTCATTCTTGATTCCAGTAGAAGGTCAACAAGGATAACTTACACTATAGTTTGCATTAACATAAGGATCACCAAACTGAAGAGAATATTATGAGTAAGTACTCTATTATTGTACTGTAATAAGTTGGGTTACAATACTATGTAACGAGTTCTCAGCTTCTGCATTCTGATAATGGCGTTGTAGGATGATTTACATAAACTGGAGGAGGTCGAAAAGACTCTGAGAGAACTCGTTAAAATAATCACAACCCTACTGTATTAATGCATGGACACCTCAACTTATTTATTTATTTATTTATTTATTTATTTATTTATTTATTTATTTATTTATTTATTTATTTATTTATTTATTTAAAATTGTACACAACAGAGATTCGCTAGGATTGCAGCATACTCTGTACAGCAAATCTATTAAATTTTATCTGTGAAGAATAGGCTATCTAAAGGGTAGTCATAATTCAAGTTTTGTACGGATATTAACTGATGTTAGTACCAGCTGACGATAGGAAAGTGGTTGGCAGTATTTAAACATTCTCCCTACAAAGCCCGCAATTACCGAGCTGAGTATGTACCTGCAGTCGCTTAAGCGCGGCCAGTATCCAGCATTCGGGAGATAGTCGATTCGAACCCCACTGTCCGCAGCCCTGAAAATGGTTTTCCATTGTTACCCCATTTTCACACTAGGCAAATGCTGGGGATGCACCCCAAGGCCACGTCCGATTCCTTCCCACTCTTAGCCTTTTATCGCCCCATCGTTGCCATAAGACCTATCTGTGTCATTGCGACGTTAATCAACTTGATAAAAAAAGGTCCGTAGTTCTTTTTAAGGTCATAAATTGAAACAAATTTGATCAGAATTTCCTGACATTCCCAAGAGTTCTAACTAGCGGGGTTCGTTCTTACTATATTATTATAAATACCTTTGACTACAGATGGTACTACATCCATTATGTTCAACAACGAGATTACCTCCTTCGGGATCGAACTAGAGATATTGGGAGTATGACGACACCAATCGACCTGTGTTTTACCGGATTGAGCTATACATAAAATGATAATAAATTACATTTCTTAATTTCTCTTATAAAATAATTTCAGTTCACGTGTTTTAATAACTATATTTATCAATCAATCAATCAATCAATCAATCAATCAATCAATCAATCAATCAATCAATCAATCAATCAATCAATCAATCAATCAATCAATCAATCAATCAATCAATGGGACATGTTCGTGTTCTATACGGCATGTGATGCCAAAAATAGTTTTATGGTAAAACAAAAATAATCTAACAATGTTGTACAACAATATATCTATGAGGGACGTTGGATTGTATAAACCATTATCAGGGTACTGCAAATGATCGTAGACGAAGTCATATTTTTGTATTACGTAAATGCTGGAAGTGTGTTGTATGTTTTTAATGTCCTTTACGCCACACCAACACGGATATATCTTATGACGACGATTGGATAGGAAAGAGCTAGTATTGGATAGAAAGCGACCGAGGACTTAATCAGTGTACAGCCCCCAGCATTTTCCCGGTATGAAAATGGGAAACCACGGAAAACCATCTTAGGGGTTGCCACTTGTTCGGGTGCGTTGTAGGTACAGTCGTTCTCTAGTAGTAAGGGATCTATGAACAATCAATGACGCAGTGACACTGTGCCATAAAGTTCAACTTGGCGGAATACTTGTGCCAAGAAACAAATGCTGTGCTTTCTTCTGAAAATTGATGTAATTTTGGTTGGTAGAAAAGCCTAAGCGCAAAAGAAAGCCTGGTGAGGATAGACATAAAAACACATACATTTCTGATGATGATCACAAGACACACATTCAAGCTGAGAATCCAATTGTGACAATTTTTTTTCTTGAGAAGTATTAACTTACTTATATTTAGGAGAGAGAGTATACCTTAGGTGTAATACTTGAACATTTCAACAACATTGGATTTGATGGGGAACATAGTTATTGAAATAATCTAAACATAGCATTTATGAAGAACGTCGAATTTTCATCAGTTTAAGAATATTTTCCATACTAAATGTGTCTCATCATTACTGTCACTTGAGCTATGGAGTCTTTACTGAAGGTACTTGGATCCTACTGAACAGTTAGGATCAGTGCGCTGTGGCACGGCAAGTCAATGGCTGCTAGCTCTGTACGCACAATCAGGGCACAGGTGCGTTCAAATTCCCGTTGGTCATTCTCGGCATGGTTTTCCGTGGTTTCATATTTCAACTTCAGTAAAATGCCGGGATGGTATTTTTTTTTCAAGGCCACAGCTGTTTTCTTCCCATTTTCAATTACACCCATACGCAACACGTTTAAGGTGCCCGTACACTTGAGAGTAAATACTGGCGAGAACCTCTCGATAGCAGTTACTCGCCAATGGACACAGTGCCGAGAGCAGCTAACGGAAATTCGCTCGCAACTCTCCGAGAGCTAACTTTTCTCAACTTGCTCGCTAGTCGACACGTACTCCCCGGCCCTCTCGGAGATTATCTCTCCTGATACGAGCTGTATTCGAATTGTGGCGAAGCTATCGAGAGCTTGGTTTTATTTTCAATTTCAAGATGACCAATAATTGGTCACTGGAGGAAACAAAACTGTTAAAATGTATGAAAGTCGAGAAATTTTGTGGAATGGCAATTGTACCGATTGCCGTGACAGAGTGAGGAAACATAAAACTTTAGAGGATATACGAGTGAAGTTTTCGTGTTCCGGAGCTGAAGTTCAAAGGAAACTTCACAGCTTAGGGAATCAGGTAAATTAACTCTGTTTAATAAAGGTGAATTAAGAGTAAATTGTTAGTTTATATTTTGTTATAACCACATTAATTTGCATGGAAATATATTGTAATGATTGTAGCCTGGTTATCATTATAATAACAAGTATATAATATAATACATATATACAGTATTTAAATTAATCAATGATGTGATGCTTTCTATTGTTTAAGGTATCTCAAGAATTTAAAAAACCGAGCTCGATAGCTGCAGTCGCTTAAGCGCGGCCAGTATCCAGTAATCGGGAGATAGTGGGTTCGAGCCCCATTGTTGGCAGCCCTGAAGATGGTTTTCCGTGGTTTCCCATTTTCACACCATGTGCACAAGTGGACAGGGCGTGACGAGAACTCGTGAAAGCTATCTTGGCGAGGGACTCGGCGGGTATTCTCGATAGTTATTCGGGCCGAAATTAACTCTCAAATGGACAACAACCTGAGAGCGGTTATCGAAAGTTACTCTCCCAGTTAATCTCAAATGGAAACCTACCATTACACAGCGATACATGTAGCTCACCACGATGGGGGTGTAACGGGAAAAGCAACTGATGAACCGAACGGACACTCTCGGTAATATAAGTCATACGCTAAAATTAAGTAAAACACTTTCCTCTTCGCGAAAATCAAATGATCCTCAGTATGTCACTTGGTCATGGCCATCCATCAACGGCTGCTAATTTCAGATGACCAGACGTCCTGAACGGTTGCTAGGTAACATTGTCTGACTAATCTTACACCACAGCCTGCACGGTTGTTAGGGTTACAATTCCGTCACACATTTTGTGACACCAACTTCTGTAACGCAAAGTTTCAGAGGAATCCCAGCCATTTGACATATGTATGACCTTGGAACCATTTAAAGCAGACTTACGTTCCTCAACCACGGGTACATGTAAAAAATAATGCTACGGTTTGGGTAGAAGCCATGATAATCATTCAGTACTGATCTGCATTTACAGCAGTCGCCCAGGTGGCAGATTCCCTGTCTCTTCTTTTCCTAGCCTTTTCTTCAATGATTGCAAAGGAATTGGAAATTTATTGAACATCTCCCTTGGTAAGTTATTCCAATCCCTAACTCCCCTTCCTATAAACGAATATTTGCCCCAATTTGCCCTCTTGAATTCCAACTTTGTCTTCATATTGTGATCTTTCTTACTTTTGAAGACACCACTCAAACTCATTCGTCTACTAACGTCATTCCGCACATCTCTCCGCTGACAGCTCGGAACATACCACTTAGTCGAGCAGCTCGTCTACTTTCTCCCAAGTCTTCCGAGTCCAAACTTTGCAACATTTCTGTAACGCTACTCTTTTGTCGGAAAACACCCAGAACAAATGGAGCTACTTTTCTCTGGATTTTTTCCACTTCTTGAATCAAGTAATCTTCGTGAAGGTCCCATACACTGGAACCATACTCTAGTTGGGGTCTTGCCAGAGACTTATATGCCCTCTCCTTTACATCCTTACTACAACCCCTAAACACCCTCATAACCATCTTCAGAGATCTGTACCTTTTATGTGATTGCCCCAATGAAGATCTTACCTTATATTAACACCTAGATACTTACAATGATCCCGAATAGGAATTTTCACCCCATCAACGCAGTATATATATATCGCGTATATCGCGGAGAGTATATAACTTACGATTGCGTTTATTGTCTCAATTAACAGATAAAAGAGGATGCTACCTGTTGCAAATAAATAAATAAATAAATAAATAAATAAATAAATAAATAAATAAATAAATAAATAAATAAATAAATAAATAAATAAATAAATAAATAAATAAATAAATAAATAAATAAATAAATAAATAAATAAATAAATAAATAAATAAATAAATAAATTACATACATACATACATACATACATACATACATACATACATACATACATACATACATACATACATACATACATACGTACGTACATTATCATTATAGACTGTTATGCCTTTCAGCGTTCAGTCTGCAAGCCTCTGCGAATTTACTAAACGTCGCCACAATCCTCGATCGGCAACTAGTGTTGAGGCCTCATTTAGTTCTATACCTCTTAAATCGTGAGAAACCGAGTCTAACCATCGTCGTCTTGGTCTACCTCTACTTCTCTTACCCTCCATAGCAGAGTCTATTATTCTCCTAGGTAACCTATCCTCCTCCATTCGCCTCACATGACCCCACCACCGAAGCCGGTTTATCCGTACAGCTTCATCCATCGAGTTCATCCCTAAATTAGCCTTTATCTCCTCATTCCGATTACCCTTCTCCCATTGTTCCCACCTGTTTGTACCAGCAATCATTCTTGCTACTTTCATGTCTGTTACTTTTAACTTATGAATAAGATATCCTGAGTCCACCCAGCTTTCTCTCCCGTAAAGCAAAGTTGGTCTAAAAACAGACCGATGTAAAGATAGTTTTGTCTGGGAGCTGACTTCCTTCTTACAGAATACTGTTGGTCGTAACTGCGAGCTCACAGCATTAGCTTTACTACACCTTGATTCAATCTCACCTACAATATTACCATCCTGGGAGAACACACAACCTAAATACTTGAAATTATCGACCTGTTCTAGCTTTGTATCACCAATCTGACATTCAATTCTGTTGAATTTCTTACCTACTGACATCACTTTAGTCTTCGAGAGGTTAATTTTCATACCTTATTCATTGCACCTATTTTCAAGTTCCAAGATATTACACTGCAGGCTTTCGGCACAATCTGCCATTATGACCAAGTCGTCAGCATAGGCCAGACTGCTTACTACATTTCCACCTAACTGAATCCCTCCCTGCCATTCTATACTTTTCAGCAGATGATCCATGTAAACTACGAACAGCAAAGGTGAAAGATCACAGCCTTGTCTAACCCCTGTAAGTACCCTGAACCAAGAACTCATTCTACCATAAATAAATAAATAAATAAATAAATAAATAAATAAATAAATAAATAAATAAATAAATAAATAAATAAATAAATAAATAAATAAATAAATGAATAAATAAATAAATAAGTAAATAAATAAATAAATAAATAAATAAATAAATAAATAAATAAATAAATAAATAGAAAATATGAAGTGTACTTTTCATGAAATAGCACTTTAAAGTAAGGCACAATTTGTGCTAAATATGTGACGTCACACGCATACTCTGTTATAAGATGGCGCTGTGTTGACTTGCGCAACCAGTTGGAGGTTAGCTGTCGTTGTGAATACATCGTGGTCAGTTGTATAGAATAACAAATTTATAATGGAAAAGAAAAAATTGATTAGGATTCGGCAAAAACGCGCAAAAGAAAGTAAGTACGTGTACGAAACCCTCAGAACCCTGAGGCCGTTACATTATTGACAGCCCACCGGCAAATTCGTTGGCTGAATGGTCAGCGTACTCAATTAACAGATAAAAGAGGATGCTACCTGTTGCAAATAAATAAATAAATAAATAAATAAATAAATAAATAAATAAATAAATAAATAAATAAATAAATAAATAAATAAATAAATAAATAAATAAATAAATAAATGTATGTCCTTAGAACCATTCAAAGCAGACTTACGTTCCTCGACCACGGGTACATGTAAAGAATAATGTTACAGTTTGGGTAGAAGCCATGATAATCATTCAGCACTGATGTGCATTTACAGCAGTGGTCCAGGTGGCAGATTCCCTGTCTCTTCTTTTCCTAGCCTTTTCTTAAATGATTGCAAAGGAATTTTAAATTTATTGAACATCTCCCTTGGTAAGTTCTTCCAATCCCTAACTCCCGGGTTCGATTCCCGGCCGAGTCGGGGATTTTAACCTTAATTGGTTAATTCCTACTGCACGGGGGCTGTGTGAACGTGTTGTCTTCATCATCATTTCATCCTCATCACGACGCGCAGATCACCTACGGGTGTCAAATAGAAATACCTGCACCTGGCGAGCCGCACCTGTCCTGGGATATCCCGGCACTAAAAGCCATACGACATTTCATTTCATTTCACCGGCAAATTTTGAGTGTACCATTCATATTCACTTTTTTTTTTAAACATGGTATAACATTACTCACTTTTGAAATATTTTGAACTCTGTATTAACAGATATTCTGTATCAGTACGTCGGCAACTTATGTTACAGAATGTTCTTACTCTCTCTTGAAGAATGTTAGTTTTTGTTCTTGGACTCCTTGACACTTACAATCTATGTTTTTCCGTCTGATTTCCAGAATATCAAACATAAAATCTACCATTTTATTGTGGAGAGAGATCTCGTATAAATTGGTAGTTGCAGTCACATCTCATCGATCAAAGTAAGGTAAATCTCGTTCTTACGTATCACCATGTCCTGCTATAAGTTTCATTCGGCAGAAGCAGGAACTCATCTAATGGAGCTCCTGCTCGTCATAATTTTTTCTTTGTTTGGTTTGCCCTTGGTCGATGAAAGTAAGCTGCCCCTCCTGTCGCTGATCTCTGACCCCGCGTGCGACCCCTCCCATTCCCCTCAGGCTGCCTGCACGAGAAGAGAAGAGACCAGTGAAGAACAGGTCACGCGGCAACCTCAGCATTACTCTTACGCAGTCAGCTCGGAATAGAGAAAGCTTCACCACACCGCGGGTTTCATAATGTGGTACTTGTTCTCTTGACCACAGGCTAATGTGAAACCATCTCTTTTTAACTAAATTAATTAGGGATAACGGTTTTCACTCACCTTATTACCACTAGAAGCCAAAACAACAACAACAACAACAACAATATTAATAATAATAATAATAATAATGTTATTTGTTTTACGTCCCACTAACTACTCTTTTACGGTTTTAGGAGACGCCGAGGTGCCGGAATTTTGTCCCGCAGGAGTTCTTTTACGTGCCAGTAAATCTACCGACACGAGCTGACGTATTTAAGCACCTTCAAATACCACCGGACTGAGCCAGGATCGAACCTGCCAAGTTGGGGTCAGAAGGCCAGCGCCTCAACCGTCTGAGCCACTCAGCCCGGCACACACAACAATATTAATAATAATAATAATAATAATAATAATAATAATAATAATAATAATAATAATAATAATAATAATGGTTAGTGTGATTAGCTGCCACGTCCAGAGGGCCGGGTTCGATTCCCGGCTCTGCCATGAAATTTGAAAAGTTGTACGAGGTCTGGAACGGGGTCCCCTCAGCCTCAGGAAGTCAAGTGAGTAGAGGGGGATTTGATTCCGACTTCAGTCATCTTTGAAGTGGTTTTCCGTGGTTTCCCACTTCTCTCCCCAGCAAATGCCGGGATGGTACCTAACTTTAGGCCACGGCCGCTTCCTTCCCTTTTCCTTCCTTCCTTCCTTCCTTCCTTCCTTCCTTCCTTCCTTCCTTCCTTCCCTCTTCCTTGTCTATCCCTTTCGATTTTCCCATCCTACCAGAAGGCTCCTGTTCAGCATAGCAGGTGAGGCCACCTCCCCAGTTGTATCCCCAACCCAATGTCCCACGCTCCAGAACACCGCCTCTTGAGGCGGTAGGGGCGGGATCCCACGCTGAGTCCGAAGGGAAAAAACAACCCTGGACGGTCAACAGATTGTGTTGTATGTTGGGCATTCAACCCGAAGGCTGGTTTGATCCTCAACAGCTCTACCAGCAGCTGTCATAGATAGCCTATGCGTCACTAAGAAACAAATAAATAAATAAATAAATAATAATAATGTTATTGGCTTTACGTCCAACTAACTTCGTTTACGGTTTTCGGAGACGCCGGTGTACCGTAATTTAGTCCCGCAGAACTTCTTCATGGTGCCAATAATCTACCGATACGATGCTAACGTATTTGAGCACCTTCAAGTACCACCGGACTGAGCCAGAATCGTAAGACATAAAGAAAGAAAGAAAGAAAGAAAGAAAGAAAGAAAGAAAGAAAGAAAGAAAGATGATAATAATAAGAATAGTAATTAGAATGATGAAATGTATGGATTTTAGTGCCGGGATATCCCAGGACGGGTTAGGCTCGCCGGGTGCTGGTCTTTCTATTTGACACCCGTAGGCGACCTGCGCGTCGTGATGAGGATGAAATGATGATGAAGACAACACATACACCCAACCTCCGAGCCGTAGGAATTAACCAATCAAGGATAAAATCCACGACCCGGCCGGGAATCGAACCCGGGACCCTCTGAACCGAAGGCCAGTACGCTGACCGTTCAGCCAAGGAGTCGGACATTATAATGATATTTAAGTAGAAAGAACGAAAAAGAATTGGAAAAAGGAAAACAACCCGTGTAGCTGTGTAATTGCACCTCATTAACAGCAGCTCTAAGGATGGGGCAAATGCTGGGGCTGTACCTTAATTAAACTATATCCCTCCTTTCCCTGTCTCATCGTAGCCGATAAACGTCAGAGTTAACTCGACGTTAAATCACTAGGGATATGAAAAGGATGAGGAAGAATACATGCGTTCATATACCTTCATGAAGATGATTGCTGCTTAAAGGGCGCTAACACCTAGGTCATCGGCCCTCGTTGTATATTATTCTGTCTTTAAGTGTTAAGTCTACAAGCCTGTCTGAATTAACTAAGTGCTCCACAATCCTCTATTTGGAGCTAGTTTTGTGGCTTCACTTTTCTCCACATCTTTAAATCATTGAAAACCACACAATCCCCACTCTGATCTCCCTTTACTTCTCTTACTCCATGACTGAATCCATTATTTTCCTAGCTGACCCATTCTTCTCCAACGTCTCACATAACCCTACCATCGTCCGGTTCCATGAATGGGTGGTGAGTGCCTTGGTCTTCAGAATGCTCCATTCCAGGCTGAGTCGTGGGATTTTAATAGTGAACGATCAATTCGCTTGACTCGAAGACTGGGTGAGTGTGCTGGCCACAGCATTCTTGCAACTCATTCACCACACACAGCACTCTCTTCCACCGCAACAGCACTCAGTTTTCCATACACGCAGATGCCGCCCAACCTCATAGGAGGGTCTGCCTTTCAAAACCGGTGCGATTAGCTCATTGACTTAGCTGGTGGCTTCCCACCCGGAAGGTTGAAGTTCGATTCCCGTTCGATCCTGAGTTGAGATTTTCGTCTCAATATTCACACCGCGTCAGAAAGAGCATCTGGCTTTAAAACACCTGTCAAAACCAAACAGAGACTGTGTTGTTCCAGCGACCCCAGAAAGCACTGGGATAAGCTGAAGGGGTCCAGATTTGCTCACTGGCTTAGATGCTGGATTTCCGTCCAGAACGCTGATGTGCAAAACCCGGCCGAACCCGGGTTGAGATATTCATTTCAAAAATCATGTGAGCATGCTGCCTTAAACCTTCAGCGAAAACCAAAATTGACCTGGGTGACCCCAGACATACCTGAAATAAGTTGAATATTTTTATTGTTACTATCCCAATACTGATGATGATTCATATACTCAACTTCATATATTATTATTATTATTATTATTATTATTATTATTATTATTATTATTATTATTATTATTATTATTATTATTATTATGTAAATGTAAGGGACGTAGAAACAACTCCTACAAAGGTAAGCATCAAATGCTTGGTTAAAAAACTTTAATTGAGCAGTTCTCCATTGAGAAGTAGGTACTACAATACTTGTTTTGACGATAAATAACGAGCGAAAAGTGTGGTAGAAGAGAAAATGGTACACAGAGTAATTGAACGTGGGCTAGGGAAAGGGGTAAAAGAATTATGTCGCTTGCTGCAAGCATGATTACCAGTCCCGCAAATTATTAATGTAATTTTTTCACCATCGTTTCGGTATAGCCGGGTTTCTGTTTAATGAAGTTCGATTAATCGGTGTTCTACTGTACATATACAATCAAAATATTAACTAAATTAACTAAAACTCGCTTAATTATTTATGAAATTGACTTAAATTTCTAAAAAATATATTTGAATGGTCCATATGATCGTAATATAACAGGCACATTTCTTTTTAAAAGTTCTAAATTCTTCTTCTTGTCTAACCATTGAGAAAAAGGTTTTTTTCCATCCAAATCCACGTCTCACGTATAACTAAATCAAGTTGCCTTGTACTGAAGCACTGCTATACACGCGCGCGGGCGTGTGTATGTGTGTTGTGTGTGTGTGATGGAGGATATAATTACTAATTACTCCTGCTCATATATTCAGGTAACAATCATCGTTACGCAATTATGCAGACATCATCGTGGGAAGGAGAATGGATTATGTTCGGTTTAGGAAGAGGTGTGGATAAAAAATGTGTTATATAAAGCTTTAACTGCCCTGCCCTGGTGAAAGGATCTTGCGATATATCAACAAACTTCATGTTTCTTCATGAGGAGCTATTTGGTGGTGGTCTTACATGCCATATCTATCCGTTAAAAACAAGATAAAAAAGATCGAGAGGGAAGGCTGAAAGTGTATCTGGTTCGAGAGGGCGTGTACTGGATCTTTGCTGGTTCGGTTATGCGAAGCTGCGGTTTCCATTTATAATCATTCATGTCCCGCTGGGAAAAGACGTGTGAAGACAGGGCAGGGAGACTTGTCTGCTCAACTTACCGTTAGGTGGGTGGAGATTTGAGACCCTAGGTAGAAAATTGTAATGAATGTTATATCAGCAAAGGAAAATGTTACATGCAGGTTTACCTAGATATATTTTATCTTAAACAAGCTGCCATACCCGTCACCGAGATCCTCTTTGGATTCACTGTGGCACAGCTGCGGTATCGAATCCCAGAACATGTTGGTTGGCAATTCGACTTGATTAAGTTGACAAAGACAACGTTTTGGTGAAATTGACGAAAGGAACGTCTTGGTGAAATTGGGTTTAGGGGTCGAGTAATGCTGAAATTGAGGAAAAGACCGTTTAGATGAAACTGGGACGAAAACAAACATTTTGCTGAAAAATAACGTTTTGGTGGAACTGAGACAAGATTTTTAAAATTGACAAAAATAACGTTTTGGTGAAACTGAGACAAGGTTTGTTGAAATTGACGAAAACGTTTTGGTGAAATTGGGACCAGTTTTGGTGAAATTGGGACCAGTTTTGCTGAAACTGAGGAAAATAATATTTTGGTAAAATAAGGATGAAAACAAAGATTTTGGTGAAATTAGCAGAAAAATGTACTAATGAGTACTTATACATAGAATTGAAAGACCTTTTTAGCGAGTGTCTCAGACAGTAGGGCGCTGCCTCTCTGAGCTCAAGGTGGCAGGTTTGATCCCGACTCAGTGCGGTGGTATTTGTAGCTCCTCAAATACGCCAGCCTCGTGTCGCTAGCTTTACCAGCACGTAAAGTAACTGTTTTGGGACAAAATATCGGCACGTCGGCAACTCCGAGAACTGGAAATATTGGGTGTATCACTGAGTAGAGATTCTTTAGTCCGATATTACAGTACCATTGCGACAGGAGACTCTTAGTGCAGAAGCTACATGGTTTTCGACTTACATTTACACACGTACCGACTGGTACGGGATGATACGAAGTGCCACCCATGGTATCCCCTGCCCGTCGTAAGAGGCGACTAATAAGGGCCCCAGGGGCTCTGAACTATGGAGCGTGGGTCGGCGACCACGGGGCCCTTAGCTGAGTCCTGGCATTCCTTTCACTTACTTGTGCAGGCTCCTCACTTTCATCTACCCTATCCGACCTCCATTGGTCAACTCTTGTTTTTTTTCCGACCCCGATGTTATTAAGTTTGCGAGGGCTAGGGAGTCTTTCATTTTCTCGCCCTTCGTGGCCCTTGACTTCCTTTGGCCGATACTTTCATTTTTCGAAGTGTCGGACCTCTTCCATTTTTCTCTCTGATTAGTGTTATATAGAGAATGGTTGCCCAGTTGTACTTCCTCTTAAAACAATAATCACCACCACCTGATACAAAGTGCATGCTCGAACCATATATTAGCCATCCGAGTCCCTAGGCGACCAGTCAGGCAAGCATGATAGCCTACTTGAACATAGTACAGCGGTCTAATCCGGACGAAGTATAACACTATTATTATTATTATTATTATTATTATTATTATTATTATTATTATTATTATTATTATTATTAATTCCAGATACGATTAGCGAATGCTTTTTCAGAAACAGACAAATAGATTTGTCTTCGATTATAATTTTGATTGTGTTGGTTGTGTAGACGATACATTGCACCTACTAGCGGAAAATACTACGAAGAAATTCTCGAAATTAAAACGTGAAATAGCTTCATTCAGTGATGTTAGGAAGAAATGTAGTTGATAATAATTACGAATAACCATGTTTTCAGTCAAAACTTGTACAAATCGCTACATAAAAATATTAATATATTGTTCGTCTATGAATATGCAAGATAACCGTTGCTCACCCTGAAACAGAGAAAATTTATCACCCCTTGAGCTACTAATTAGAGAGTAACAAGTTAACCTCTACTTTGATCATCAATCTTATTAACTCGGATATTATCACCGGGCCACGGAAGCTCAACAAGGACACACTTCACACAGCCTTTCTTTTCCTGGTAACGTAAAGCAGTTTCCACTTCGTGGCGTAAACAAGTAACGCGCCGCGTTTGTTGGTTTCACTGGTCAAAAGTTCGGCTCCATGGCTAAATGGTTAGCGTGCTGGCCTTTGGTCACAGAGGTCCCGGGTTCGATCCCCCGCAGGGTCGGGAGTGTTAACCATCATTGGTTAATGTCGCTGGCACGAGGACTGAGTGTATGTGTCGTCTCCATCATCATTTCATCCTCATCCCGACGCACAGATCGCCTACTGGCGTCAAATATAAAGACCTACACCTGGCAAGCCCAACATGTCCTCGGACACTCCCGGCACTAAAAGCCATACGCCATTTCATTACCGGTTAGAATTGTTATCATTCTCCGAAGGTTGATCCTATTATAAACCACATGAAAAAGAAAACATTATAGTAATAGAATTATACGTGAAAAGGTAAGGTAAGGTAAGGGTGTATTCTGCGCGAAGGCAAGTCCGAACCTCCGCAGAGGTGTACCTGAACCGGAGTTTACGTACGGTAGTTTGGCCAGTTCCTTTCGGATCCTCCATTGCCTTAACCCCCCACTAACAGCGCGTGGCAACCCATCCAAATCATGACCACGCCCGATGATGCTTAACTTCAGAGATCTCACGTGATTCGGTGTTTCAACACAGCTACGGCCGTTGGCACAGCTGAAAATGAAACAACTTAATTAAAATCAAATGGCATGTTTCCTTCTTCAATGAACATCATAGATTCTATCAAATAACACTCAAAACATTTAGAAATGTATACATATTTACATTTATTTCTGTTTAAATCCTTAAAAACTTAACATTAGGAACTTATTCCCTTTTTCTTTGCACTCCTTTCTTCTTTTTTACAATCTGCTTTATGTTGCACCGACACAGATAAGACGATGGCACAAGAAAAGAGCTAGGAGTGGGAAGGGAGCGGCCGTGAACTTAATTCAGGTACATCCCCAGCATTTGCCTGGTGTGAAAATGGGAAACGACGGAAAACCATCCTCAATACTGCCGACATTGGGGTTCGACCCCATTATCTCCCGAATACTGGATACTGGCCGCACGTAAGCGACTGCAGCTATCCAGCTCTGTCTTTGAACTTCATCCAGATGTTCTTAAGTCTTTGTCTTCTCCTAAGAGTTATAAATGAACCAAGCCAAAACTGAAAAGGGATTGCTTCAGATATAACAAATGATTGCTATTTTAGCGGAACGTAGTTCATGTTTCAAATTAATCATGTACTTGGTGACAAGGATGAAGAGCCAGCTGAAGCAGTGGTCCAAGCAATAGATTCGCGCTGTTATTCTATTTCTGAACGCGAAGAATGTGTCAGCTGCGGAAATCATCATCAGTTGGTGGAAGTTTATAGTGAAAGTGTGACGGGTCGTTGGAATGTGACAAGTGCTTCGAATTCCGGTGGGAGATTTTGGAACATCCATCATAATAGTCCTGACCTATGGCCAAGTGATCGTCATTTCTTTCCGGCTTTGAAAGAAAGTAATGGAGAACTCAGATTTCAAAGGGATGCTCTAAGAACAGCGGTGAAACGTAAGCTCAACGGCCAGGACACCATGTTTTACGAGAGTGACTCGAAATACTTGTCCCACTGATGGACAAATCTCTCAGTCAGCATAGAGACTATGTGTAAACATGTTCCAATTGAAAATCTCAGTGCATACAAACTATTGTATAATATTGAGAAATGCAGGGTGTAACAGAAAATTTAGCAAAATTTCAGATATCGATTCCTCATGTATCTCTCCCGCTCTGACCTTTACAACCGTGACCGAGTGTGGTGATACGTCAGCAGTGATTGGGGAATTTTCACCATGCTCTCTGATCCTGCGCTATCTAATGAAGACTCGTAAATGGATTTCCCTGCAAGCATCCTCATCTGATCAATCCATCTTGCCGGCGTTATTCCTTGGAGTTTTCCCTTGTCATCATTCCTTCTACTTGAATTCCGTCCTGCTTAAAATGTAGGCAGATTGTCTCAGGAAGGCTATATTGAACTTCTTTATGAAATTGATCTTAATTCCAACCTCATTGAGAACAGAATTTTTGGCTCTATGTTCCGTCCAAGATATTCGTAGAACTCGACGGTCGACCCAAATTTAAGATGCTTCTACGCAGAGAAGGCAAAAGGCTTATCCCACCATGGGTCCGGGAATTCTTTAATGCTGCGTTTGCGTTACAAGTACACGAGAGTACGTTTGTTTGCAGGATTTAGTTGAAAAATAACGCAGTCAATCTGCATTTGCTTACACATAATATCAAACATTACAAACACATGCAACATGTCTAGCACATTTTCCAGCAAACAAAGGTTCTATCTAGAGTGCACCACTGGTACTACTTGCAATAGCATATGAAGGGAAGTACAAACAATTATTACTATTATTATTATTATTATTATTATTATTATTATTATTGCCAGACCCAGAGAATAGGGGTAGCGTGCCTGCCTCGTATCCGGAGGATCTGGGTTCAATTCTCGACCGGTCCAAGAATTTCAATTTTGTGCTGAGGGATGGAATGGTGTTCAATCAGCATCAATCAATCAATCATTAATCAATCAGACAATCAATCACAACTGATCTGCATTCAGGACAGTCACCCAGGTGGCAGATTCCCTATCTGTTGTTTTCATGGCCTTTTCTTAAACGATTCAAAGGAATTGGAAATTTATTGAACATTTCCCTTGATCAGTTATTCCAATCCCTAACTGCCCTTCCTATAAACGAATATTTATCCCAAATTGTCCTCTTGAATTCCAACTTACCTTCATATTGCGATTTTGCCTACATTTAAAGAAACCACTCAAATTTATTAGCCTACTAATGTCGTTCCACGTCATCTCTCCACTAATAGCTAGGAACATACCGCTTAGTCGAGCAGCTCGTATCCTTTCTCCCAAGTCTTCCCATCCCAAACATTGCAACATTTTAAATGCTAATCTTTTGTCGAAAATCACCCAGAACAAATCGAGGAACTTTTCTTAGGATTTTTTCCAGTTCTTGAATCAAGTTATCCTGGTGAGGGTCCCATACTATAACCGTTCAATGGCATGCGAGTCAGTGGTTGAGCCACTGAAGGTTATGCTAAGGAAAAGATCAACCGGATTTACTCGGAAAATACGTCCAGCAGCCGCAGATCAAGTTGTAATACGTCCAATTGTGTCAAATAGCCGGAATAACTCGCTCATTCAAATAAGAAATTGGATGGATATAAAATATGAGCGGAGATTCATAAGCTCAGAACCCCGTGGTCGCCGGAAGCTTACAGACGTAAGATGTTATTTAATATATGAACTGAGGCTAGCAAGTAAAGTTTACATTTTAAACAGCATGAAGAAGCAAGTCTACCATTTATGATGTTCAGGTCCAGTAATAACGCGGCGGAGGCCATGACTTGAGGTTATAGATTAAATGATCAAGTAGGCGCTGAAGAAAATAAGTCGATTGCATACGTTATGAAGACAAACAAATGGTGAAGTGTTCCTTTGTGCATATTTCTAATCAGAAGAGATGATGTTATCTCGGAATTCATTTCCTCAAATGTCAAAAAACATATGGAAGAGAAGTTACAAGTTAACGAACTTAGCCTAAAATATGAAACGCGGACCAATATTATTAATGTAACAATTTTAAGATGAACTTTTGTTTTTATGAACAATTGTATTGTAATGAGAAAAACTGAGACTGAAGATTGATCTAATAGCGATACACACGTCTTAGGAAGGAGTATTTGGAGTAATAGAATTCAAAGGAAATATTCGTCGCCATAAGACCTATCTGTGTCGGTGCGACGTAAAGCCCCTAGCAAAAAAAAAAAAAAGGAAATATTGAAAGACGCATTAGGGAGATAACTATATTGTATTTAATAACGATCCCGTACTTGTTGTCAAATAAGGCGAGTTTTCTGGAATAATAGTGGGGAAATTATATATCGCCTATATCACTATACTAATTCTATTTTATAAGTTTCAAGTCCTTGGACTCATAATGTATGAAGACTATTCCTGTGATATAATGATGAAAGCTAATATGTGAGCGTGAAGGATTTGGTGTCCTAACAGGCCCGGGAGATGATGCTAAGATGAATGCCAAACTATGACCGATGGAACGGAGGATTGAGAGCAGTGTTATGTGGTCTTCACTGATAAGTACCCAAGATTTCATCTTCTTTACTCTATGTTGTAGATGCATAGTGGTAGAGTAGATTTTATTGTATCTCCATGATGAAGTGATATTAATTGAAACAGCTTGAGTGACCTAAAGCGATCGTCACAAGTGCCAAGTGATACTCGTGATTACGGTTAAGTCTGATGTGAAGGTAATGAGATCACTTGTCCTATGCGAGATTTAGCCCGTAGAATGCGCATTTTTACCGTGAGTTACTCGGAATTTCTTTATGTTTACTGGGAATGTAAGGAGGCGTTTTCTTCATAAATTGAACCATATGAGCACTGTATGAGTATTTTTGTAAGAGGATGTGATTTAATCTATTTTAAAAAGGTCTTCTTGTGTGATAATATCATGTGCGTACATTGTACAGTTGCGTATTTTACGTAATATTAGTGCCGCGATGATTGTGATATGTTTGTAATGATGGTAAGGTTCTTCAGACAGATGCTTGTGAATTTCTTGGGGTAAGTATTTGTGAATAAGTGTTGTGCACTTGAAATGAATCGTTTGTTGCAGAAACAGCACTTCTCCACTTTTTGACACTATATGAGTTATTAATACTGCCATGATTAATGCACGAAAGGCTAACATTTTGTGCAGAAAAAACACTTCTACCATATATCTTTGCCTGTCAGTCGCGAATTAAAATTTCCGTTTTGTGCGGAAAGAACACTTATCCCGGAGAGGTGTTGTTTTTACTTCAAACCAGCCCGCTTCACAAAGTAGTACTGATGGAAGACATTCTTCAAGAAGTCAGTTCATACACTTGAGTCGCTAGGAAGAGGTGTGAAAAGAGATGCTAAAGTCGCGTTTCATATAAATCAATTTATGGAGTTTCAGCATGAGGCAAATCATGTCTTAGGAAAATACTGTATTGATGGACTGTGCGTTCATACTTTCAAGTTGCTTATTTCTGCAACCCGTCTCCCTGTGTTACCAACTAGACTTGCTTATCCACAAGGCTGTGTTCCATTAAATGAAAAGAAATTAGCAAACATAAAGAAGTTGGAATCTTACATACCAGAAGAACACCATGAGTTTTATAATGAACTGTTTACATGGACAACATCCCGCAATAGAAGTGAGAAGCATTGCTCAAAGATAAGAGACTTACATGTTACTTGTATTATATTTTGTTGTTTTGTTTTATATATTTTTTTGAACTTTGGAAAGGGACATAAAAGGAGTATTCTTCTGTTTATTTTTCTATACAATGTGGTCTAATCATAATATGTGCAAATAAGTAAGTCTTACAAATAACTATTAAATAATGAGTTAACACTGTGTTTCCTCAGTACAAATAAAGTTCCTTTTGAAATTAAAATGACGTTAAAATCAATGTTTCACTTCCTTATATTCTCATTAATGATGTTTGTCGCAGAAACAGCACGTCTCCACCATTTTCAACAAAGTCCGTAAAGGAGCGTATGGGACTAATTCATACAAACAACCTATCTGTCATAGTCATTTCAACAGTAGAATAAGCATAATAAATATCGGAAGGTTAGAAATGACATTACACACTACAGACATTTTTTCCTGTTTTCTGAATAATTTGGTACGTTGGAGAAGTGTCGTTTCTGAAACAAACGATTCAATTATGGTGAATAATATAAGGATAGGGTCGTCGATAAAGTGTTTAATGGTGAAATAATGTTGTCATAATAAAATGGTTCGTTGAGAATAGGTATTATGAAGCGTAATGAGTAAGTTTCGAGATTTTCAATGAACTTAGGATTGAGAAGTGGATTTAAGCGTTCATCATACAAGTTAAGAATCCGAGATAGGCAAGAAGTAAGTCTATTATTAATTTTGTTGTGTAACATGTCCGAAGGTTATGAGTAGAGATTGGCATACGATGATCAAGACACTATTTTTGCGGCATGATATGTTACGGATATCGAATATTTTGAACGAACGATCATTGGCAAGGGGTCTTCGACATTAAATAAACATAATATGGATGTAGTAGAATGTCATATTTTAAAAAATTATTATCACCTGGTGTAATCTAGGTTGTGTTCTTTGAGTAGTTGCTTATAATATGAATCTTTGTAGATAGTAGACCTTCACGACTCTTTTTCAGGAGGACAGTTCCGGCGAAACCAGATGCCGTTAATCATTTTTAGATCTTATTGATTATGTAGTATCAGCTAGATATTGTGCATTTATTTTAGGTGGCGAACGTGAGTTCATGGCGCATGCTGTTTTATTTCAATTGAATCATTGCCGAATCCAATTATCACATCTTTAAAATACTGGATGATCGCACATTTAAGGATGGTCATGCTTATGACAGATCACTATTAGGAAACTCAAGTTGATTAGCACTTAGGCAATTTATGAGAAGAACGATAGAATGATAAAGCATTGAAAGATGAAATCTTGGATAAATGAACGATAGAAACAAGTGAGACATTTTTTCATTTCATTATTTTATAACGGGCGGACAATTAATTAATTTTTCTGAGTGAGAATAAGCCTTCAGCAAGTTCCATATTTGTTTTCATCAAGGTAGAATTTTCAATTTAAATTAAGATTTTAATGATGGTAAATTATATAAATATCATCCAACAAAGATTTTAATTTCATTAATCGATTATTATCCAATCATTCTACGACGTAAACCTTATTGTATTAGTTTAATTATTATGATTACATTAAATTGGGAAGATCCTTCCAAGAAACTAACATTTGATATCTTCTTATTCAAATGAGGTATAGTTTAGTCTTGCATAGTCTGTTGAACAATTATTTATTATGATAATAAGGATATTGCGTTAAATGCCAGTAGAACTGCATAGATACTCATCGAATGTCCATGCCCTGAGTGGAGACTTATGCATCACCGTTGACTCCGACCGAGGCTTAATTACAACATCCACGAACCCTCAATATCCCCGCGCAATGGACGGTTAAAATACATTGGAACCATAATCTAGTTGGGGTCTTAACAGAGACTTATGTGCCTTCTCCTTTACATCCTTTCTACAACCACTAAATACCCTCATAACTTTGTACAGAGATCTGTACCCTTTGTTTACCATCCAATTTATGTGATTACTCCAATGAATATCTTTCCTTATATTATCACCTGGCAATACAATGATTCCCATAAGTTACTTTCACCCCATCAACGCAGTAATTAAAACTGAGATGATTTTTTCTATTTTTGCAACTCACAACCTGACTTTTAACCACGTTTATCATCATACCATTGCGTACTGTCCACCTCACTACATTATCGAGGTCATTTTGCAGTTGCTCGCAATCTTGTAACTTATTTATTACTCTATACTGAATAACATCATGCCCAAAAAGCCTTATCTCTGATTCCACTTATTTACACAGATCATTGATATATATAAGAAAACATAAAGGTCCAATAATACTGCCTTTAGGAATTCCCCTCTTAATTATTAGGGTCTGAGATTTATTTTCTAGAAATATAGCCACCCATTCCGTCACTCTCTTGTCTAGTCATATTGCACTCATTTCTGCCAGTAGTCTTCCATGATCCGCTCTACCAAATGCCTTAGGTGGGTCAATCACAACACAGTCCATTTGACCTCCTGAATCCAAGATATCTGCTATATATTGCTGGAATCCTACAAGTTGAGCTTTAGTGGAATAACCTTTCCTAAATCCAAACTGCCTTCTATCGAACCAGTTATTCATTTCGCAAACATGTCTAATATAACCAGAAAGAATGCTTTTCCAAAGTTTACATGCAATGCATGTCAAACTGACTGGCCTATAATTTTCAGCTTTATGTCTATCACCCTTTGCTTTATACACAGGGGCTACTATAGCCACTCTCCATTCATTTGGTATAGCTCCTTCACCTAAACAATGGGGACGATGACCTCAATGTTAGGCCCCTTTAAACAACAAGCATCATCATCATCATCATCATCACCTAAACAATAATCAAATAAGTCTTTCAGATATGGTACTATATCCCAACCCATTTCCTTTAGTATATCCCCAGAAATCTTATCAATTCCAGCTGCTTTTCTAGTTTTTAACTTTTGTATCTTATTGTAAATGTCGTTGTTATTATAGGTAAATTTTAATACTTTCTTAGTATTTCTCACCTCCCCTATCTGGGCATTATCCTCGTAACCAACAATCTTTACATACTGCTGACTGAATACTTCTGCCTTTTGAAGATCCTCGCATACACACTCCCCTTGTTCATTAATGATTCCTGGAATGTCCTTCTTGGAATCTATTTCTGCCTTAAAGTATATATACATACCCTTCCATTTTTCACGAAAATTTTTATGTTTGCCATTATGTTATCCTTAACTGACTTCTTTGTTAGATGCAATTTCCTAGTTAGTTCCTTCAATTTCTCCTTACTTCCACAGCCATTTCTAACTCTATTTATTTCCGGTCTGCACCTTCTTCTTAGTCTCTTTACTTCTCTGTTATAATATAGTGGGTCTTTACCATTCCTTACCACATTTAAAGGTACAAACCTGTTTTCACATTCCTCAACAATTGCTTTAATCCCATCCTAGCATTATGAGACCAACTGAGGAACTGTTTGAAATGTGAGGCTGTGGACTCGATTGTGAAGTTCAAGCAATACAGCTGACGATGTCTTCACACTGATCACGTGACACTCCAATATCTATGAGATACCTGATTGGGCAGCAGTCGTCCTGGCTGCCAAGGTCTTTACCGCGCTGTTGCACCACGGATTTGATTTAGCTGATTCTTCCACTTGTTGTTTTGGAAAGCCAAGCACGCCTGTGTTTTTACGCGACTGTTACCAATGACCTCAGTAATGTAAGAAGGCTACGCATTCAAGATATGGGCAATTCAAAGCCAGTCGCAATAAAACATGAGGAGTAGAATATTGCGTAGAGGACATGGACAGGTGAAGGTGTGCGTGATGCTGTATATGGCTTTAAGGACGGGAAGAGAAGGAAGCCGCAGAGGTCAGCATAATATGCGGATGTGGAAAGTGAGGCGAAGGACATGGCTGGCGTTCAACCATTAGGACTGGGTCAAGGGTGTGACATGGGGCGTTTTCCATTTTAGATAAGAACTGTTCAAGGGAGGAGCAGGTAAATATGAGAGGAGTGAACAGCTGGAAGCTCAGTTCTGTCAACATCTTACTCCATGGGTATTTATTAGTCGTCCTTCACTTCCTAGAAACCAAGGGCATTGTAAGAATTATCAACGCTGTGTAAATCGTCGTCATAAAAGTTTTAGGAGTGGCATCATAAATAAGCTCACCTTACGTCCAGAATTAGCCCGGACAGTCCTCGGTACTGTCCAGAATTGAAACACGTCCGGAGGTTTGGGAATACAAACAAGTAAATAGCTGTTGAATATTTGTGACTAGCAAGGAAATATCATTATGTCCATTATTTGAAAATTGATTTTTCTGTAAAAGATTCATGTCGATTGTACTTTCCTTCGAGAAATCGATGAGTCGTGTGCAGTCATGCACTTTTGCGACCTAGTTATGTTTTGTCCTATAGGTGAAACAAATTTTGCGTTTAACGATAAAACTGCAGAAGGAATACAAGTTTTTAAAAGTCTGTAACAAAAGTCACAATGACGGTGTGCAATTCACAGTGTGAAATGGAGTGTTTTCTGGTGTACATACTAAAGTAAGAGGTGATATTGAAAAGCTTGTGAAAACTAAATATAGCAGTGAAAAATATACCGCTGCTTCAAAAAATATACGATTTTTCTATGCAATTCAATTTTTTTAATGTTTCCTCTTCAACATATTTTTATTTATTACAGTATTTATTTATTACTTTATTTGTGTCTTTATATAGTGGCGAAGAGATAGGGCTCTTGATCCTCTCTTACACTCAACCACATAAAATTGTTTTACTTTTACAGCATTAATTTAAAATATGCTGGTAATCAATCACAATTAATGAGAGAGAAAACGTGTAAATCAAATAAGGAATAACAATAAAAAACGAATTATGATTGCCATTAATGGAAATTTATATTATAATTAGGAAGTAGGTAATAACATAAAAATATCAATTTAATGATTGAAGAATGTGTAAGTTAATACGACAGCGTCTACTAAGTAGCTAAACGGAAACTTATTCTAAGAGGCAGAATTAAATGAACTGAATATTAGTATGTTATGATCTGAGTTCATTAAAAACCATGTTACTATGTTATATGTACTCAGGAACAGTGCACTTCTCATATTGAGTGAAAAGTGTAAAACGTATATGGTATAACCTGATATACTTAGGCCTACATTCAATATATCAGTCTTACACTAATAGGTAAAACTTATAATATTGCTTGTATTCTTATATTAAAAAAATTACATTAATTGAGCAGCTGTAACAAAATATTTTAAGTGAAAATTATATTGCTTCAATTTATATTAGGAAAATTAAGAATATTACGAAAATCCTTATGGGCATTTTCAAAAATTGCAGAGAAATTTAACATGAACTAATTAATCACAAATTTGTTCTAAATTAGACGGCAAGAATTATGGTAAGCCTTATCATAAGGAATATACCATGTTTTTTAATAATTAGTTGTTGTGTATCTAACCACTCTCCCCTATCAAGTGCTGAGGTTACGGATAGTGGAATCCTTTACTTTCCACTCGTCCAAGGGCCTTCATGGCCTGTATGGACATGACTTTGCTTTCTTAGTTGAAGCGTATCAGTCGTTTGTAATGACAACAGTGATTGCATGAGCGACAGCAGAAGACACAGAGTACACCGAATCTTAACAACAATGGACAATAAGTGTAACGTTATTTTTGAGGAGATTTGGATATTGTGTGCAAGTACATTTAATTCTCTTTGGCTCTATATTATAAGGACATTAAACGTAAGCTGGGGAACTTCTCCTCAATCTTCCAGTGATCGTTCTATCATATTTTCTTCTCGTCTTCGTGATCAATGGTCACTCACATTTTCAACGTTGTAAAAGCAATCATAACATTCCCCTGTGGGGTTGGGGTGGTAGTGGTAGGATAATATCCAACTTATACCCTGCCTGCCGTAAGAGGTAACTTAAAGGGGTTCCTTGGTCAACTCTTGTACTATTTCGACCCCGACAGTATTTTGAGAATTCTAGACAGTCTTTCATTTTCACGCCCTTCATGGCCGTTATCTTTCTATGGCCGGCATCTTCATTTTTCGCAGTGTCGTACCACTTTTCCACGCCCTTCATGGCCCTTGTCTTTATTTGGCCATATCTTCGTTTTTCGAACTGACGGACCCCTTCTATTTCTACCCTCTGATTAGTGTTAATAGAAGATAGTTTCCCAGTTGTACTTCCTCTTAAAACAATAATCACCACCATCACCACTTAGTTCGTAACCGTGATGACTGAACAATATTTCCACATCGGGGATGCTCGCTCTTGATGGACCAACAATAAAAAATCAAATTCGTTAATATCTCCATTATTATAGCTCGCACGTAAAGGTATTTTAGGTATTAAAATAATGGAAGTTGGATTTTCTATTATATTTGTGATTTACACATTTTATATACAACTAATATTTCGGGAGAAATTTAAAAATTTATTATAAATATAACAAGCGCGAATATATCTGTTTTTATTCCGCTCACGGTAAAACGCATCAAACATTAAAGAATGGACATAATATTTTGCACAACTTTTATTATATACTCTTACTCTATACAGCTAATGCATTCGTAATCAATTTTCGCCAACTATAGATCACGTAAATAACTCTTCATGACTTCAGTTTTCCTTGGCGCCAGTATTCTTTCATTCTCTTGCTAACAGCTTCGTCCTTTTCAACCCTCCAATGTTGTTTCTTCTTAGTCGCTGTATTTGGCTCTAGGAACCCCTCAGATGTGTGTATCTTGTTCCTGAAAATGGTTCTGTTGTGAATGTCTTGAATCATGATGTTTATTTCTTGTAGATCCTTCTTGGTGTTAACAAACCATTTGTCATAAGAGTTTCCTTACGTATTGGGCTGGTTAAAATGGTTAAAAGAAAATTCTTAGTGAGTCTTTCATCGGGCATTCTTGAAATATGTTAAAAGAATTTAACCCTAGGTTTGCGTATTGTACCTGAAATCCTGCATGTTTTATATATTTCTTTGTTACTGCTTAATCGGCATGTGCCGGCACATCTTTTTGGTCGGAGAATTTTCTTAAAATATGCCTTTTCTTATTCTCGATTCCTGCAATGGCTTTTCTGGTTGTAAATCCTAGGCATTCTGAAGCATACAGGCACTGTGTTTGGATTACTGCCTGATAGTGTCGTAGTTTGGTCCTAGTAGAAATTACTTTCTTGTCGTATGTGTTTTTCGTAAGGTGGAATGCAAGCTCCATTTTTCTGGCTCTCTCGCTGTTTCCTTCTTGATCGAGCCCGTTAGGCTGAATATCTTACCAAGGTTCTTGAATTTAACAACTTTGTTTATCTTACTCTCCTTGGCTGGCATTAGGTACCTTGGGACTTCTTTAATGTTTCTCATGAAATGGTTCTTTTCAAACGATATATTGTACCCGTAAAAATGTGTTCATATCTTTAAGGCGCTTGATATTAAATGAACGAGCATGATTCTTAATCTCGGTTGTGGCTTTATCATTGGAGCTGGTACAGAGAGAGGTATAGTTATCAAATTGAGAGATTATTTTGATAAATTGAGTTTATTGATCATCAAAAGCAAGTTCATATCACCTTCATACAGCAGCGTGGAAATGTCGTGGCTGGTTGGTACCTCCAAGTCCTGGGATGGTGCTGGACATCGACTGGGCAGGGACCACACCTGCTCGGATGAGGAGTTCTGGAACGTCTGGAGGTTCTGGAAGTGTCTCGACGTTCTGGAAGTCTCGAAGATTGGTACGCGTTCCTGGGTTCGATTCGAGACGTAATTCACACCTGAATTTCCTGTACGGCACTCCACACATTCAGGGCACTGTCTGAACAGATATGACCTTTTAATTATGATTACTGCAAAAACGTTCTAGAATAATCACTCGAAGAACAAGTACTGGTAGAAATGCAAGTTCATAAGGTAAGCTCACTGTAAGTCAGGATGTTCTAGAGGATTACTGTTACTGCAGTCCTAAATGCACAGTTCTGAAGGTTTAAAACATATTGGCATTGAACTGAATAAGTAGCACTCGGAAACTGTCCTGTTGCATTAATAAGCGAAGTGAATAGCCATTAAAGAAAATAATATTTGAAAGAAAAGGTCTGACTTCATAAATTATGGATCACTCAAAATACTGGAAAGTTCTAGGCTTGCTGGAAATGCGATATGCGTATTCCGAATTGTCACAGTCTTTAAGAATCAAAACATAAGTCCCTGTGCAGCACTTGGAAAGCATTGCATATTTCACAATTAAACGTAATGTTGAATGTCCCCTAAGTTCAATGTTCCAAAAATATAAGTTCGAATAAGTTCGAAACGTAAGTTCAATGCGATACACAACACACGTGAAAATTCAATCGTCGTCGAATAAGTAAGTCCTTATGTGGCACTTAAAAAAAAGTTCCAATGTGTAGAAATAACAAAGTTCCAATGTGTCGAAATGTTAAAGTCCCAACGCGACACTCGAAGAAAATAAAGTTCCAACGTGTCGAAATGTTAAAGTCCCAACACGACACTCGAAGAAAATAAAGTTCCGATGACAATGTTCCAGTACGTCACCTTAAGAAAATAATAAAGTCTTATCGCGACACTTGGCGAAAATAACTAAGTTCCAATGAGACGCTTCAGAAAAAAAACAAAGTTCTTATATGGCACTTTAAGAAAAAAAAACAAAGTCCAATCACGACACACGACAAAAAAACAAAGTCCCAATGTGGCAATATGACAAAGTTCCAATACGATGCTCTCAAAAGTAAAGTCCCATTCAGGCACTTCAAGAATATGACAAAGTCTTGATACAACACTTAGAGAAAATACCGAACTTGGATTTCGCAGACTGTCGACTAGAAGTTCGACACGCACAACACTTCTCTTGTCACCCGTGTCACAGAGACGGCGGAGTGACAGACACTAAATTCGTAGGTCGGGTGGTCTTCCTTTTATACACGTTCGCATGGAAGTGTCTAGAACTCGGGTACTATCTACCCTTATAACTTCTATAATACTCGGTGGATTTTCTTGAAATCTGAACAGATGATGTCTATTGTAAGGGCCTTTAAGATGGCAGTGTCAAAATAGTGATAAATTAGCTCAAAGATGTACTTTTGAGGACGAGCTGGATCATTACCATATATGGTAGCGGAGAGCTGGCTTACGGCGGCCACGTCACTCGCTGGGTACGTCACTGCGTTCGGCGGGCTGCCTACCTTCCATCTCGCGCGAAGTTCAACAAACATACTTCGGACTTCTGTCGTAGCGGTGTTCCCGGTACAATATATAGGCCCGTTTTCACTGTTATCTCTTCCAAAGTGTGAACTTACATTATAGCTGATTCGATCTTCTTTGACAGCAGCATAAGGTCTCAGTGAATGCTAAGCAGTTGATAGTGATGTTTTCTTTCTTGTATCCTATCCTTACATGGTCCTTAGTGCCTTTTTCTGAGAGTATTTTTCCTATTCTTTGATGACTTTGTCCAGGTCACAGTTGAACAGAAATTGTGGTAGGCAATCCCCTGGTCTTGCGCCTGTATTGACTTCAAAGGGTTCAGATATCTCACCCATGAACTTAACCTTTGATTATGTGTTTGTTAGAGTCTCTTTTATTAATTTTAATGTCTTGTTACCTGTGCCCATTTCTTTAAAGATGCAGTAAAGTTTGTTTCTATCGATTGAGTCATATGCTTTCCAAAAGTCTACAAACACTGCTACGTATTTCTTGCCCCTGACAGCTCTGTCCTTCAGTATTTTCTTCAGGTTCCAGATTTGTTCCATACACGATCGTCCTTTCCGGAAGACTGCCCGGTATTCGCCGATTTGGTGTTCGAGTTGTTGTTCTAACCTTGACAAGAATGCCATGGATAGGATCTTGTATGTCTCTTGAAGTAGCGAGATGCCTCTGTAGTTATTAACATTTGTTCTGTTCCCTTTCTTGTGTATCGGGTGTACCAGCGCTAATTTCCAATCGTCGGAAATCTTACCAGTGTTCTAGATTTCTTGCATTAACTGACATAGGTTTTTGATCATTTGGGGGCTCGCATGTTTCTATAGTTCGACTGTTATCAAGTCTTCACCAACTGCTTTGTTGTACTTGAGCTTTTTAGATTTGTGATTTCTGGCGATGTTGTGTCTGAGTTCTGTTGTAACGAACTTCTCTTGTGGTACTGGGCAGTTAAGTAGGCTTTCAAAGTATTCCGCCAGTAGTTGGCAATTTTCTTTGTTGTTTGTTGCGATAGTGCCATCCTCTTTCTTAAATCAGAAGCTTGGTGGTTGGTATTTAGAAAGGTTCCTCTTAAATGTATTGTAAAAATCCCTCGTGTTATTCCTTTGGAAGTTCTGTTCTATTGCAGTCAGTTGTTCTTTAACGAATTTCCTTTTTTCCCCTCTTATGATCTTTGCGGTTATTTTTCTTTGTTCTTTGAAGCTGTTACAATCTTCCTGTTTCTTTGATGAATACCATCGTTTCCATCCTTGCAATATGTTGATATTGCCTGTTTACATCTTTCATTCCACCATGGGTGCTTGTGTGTTTTCTTGAGTGTTGCTGTTTCCTTGACTGATTCTACCATGGTCTTCTGCATCTGCTTCCATTCAATTGTTTCAATGTTCCTCAGTTCTTTGTACCTGTTACTGTTCCTTTTCAGATTTTGAGTGTCGAGCCTTAGTACTCTGCTGTTTGAGCGTTTCTTACTGTTATTTGGAATTAACTTTACCCTGATGGTTGTTAAGTAATGATCTACTTCAATGTTGGCTCCTTTCTTAACTTTAACTTTCATGATTTCCTTTTAGCTTCTATGGGAGATTACAACATGACTAATTCGATACTGCCCTAGTAGTTTGTTTGGTGAAGCCCACGTCGTTTGTTCCCTAGGAAGAGTCTTGAAATGGGTGAACCTCAATTTCAAATTAAATTTCCTGAAAAACTCTATAATCTTTTGCCCATTTTTGTTGGTTCTTCCATGAGCTGTGTATTCCCCCACTATTTTCTTGCAGTCTTTTTCTGGTCCTATCTGTACGTTGAAGTCCCCAAGTAGTATTTTCACATGATTGTCAAGGATTTTTGAAGTCACCGATTCTAGTTCTTCTCAGAAGTCATCAACCTTTTGTGAGTTGGCTTTATTGTCGTCATTAGCATTAATGAGGGTGTACCTTTTATTTTCATATTTAATAGTTAGTACTGAGGGGCTTCCATTTGGGGACTGGAAGCCCGTAATTGAATTTAGAATCTTTTTGTTGATTACAAAGGCTGTGCCTAAGTGTGACATGTTCTTCACGATCCTTATGCCAACCTTGTCTTTTAGGATACTTTAGTTGCTAGATTCCATCGCAATGTCGTCTATAAATCTTGTTTCTTGAAGTGGCATGGTCAGAATTTTTTGCTTATCCATTACGTCAGTGAGTTGTTTCAGTTTCCCTGTTTTTGGGGGTGAATTTATGTGCAGTGTGCCAAAAAAGTTCTTTCTTTTACGTCTTAATTTTGGTGTATTAGGATTGAATGCTTGCGATGGCAAGGGGTTTCCTAGACGCTTCAACTTGTCTATGCATGCTGGTTTGGGCTCTCCAGAATCAGATGGCCCAAGTGCACTGCTCGTGGCAGTGGTGGATTTCATTTCCAGGCTACTACCTGGAGTAGTTTCTGAAATAAATTTTTCTATCATGCGAGTTATTGGGAGTTGTTGGGAGAGGCAACCGAGGTTAGCTCGAGATAACACTAAGGTTGTAAGCCTTAGGGTTACTCCTTTCCAGAAGATGTGTCTGGATTTTGCTCCACTGCCTGGGATGGATAACTTTTCCACCTTCTACGCCATTGAGGTTGTGTATTCATCTCCTGTGGAAGCTGTTGGTCGCCTTCTTCGTCCGTTACCCAGACAGGGGGCCCTTACAGGGTGCTTTCATCTGGAGCTATATGAACCCTGGTATTTTTTACTCCTCTCCATTACCCTTTCTCAACCGGGCTTGGGACCGGCTATGGCGGAATTTATACAGCTAATATTAACGGAGAAATTTTATATTCCACGTTTTGGTCCCGTTGCCTATCCACTGCGCACTATTCAAATAACGTATAGACCTAACCCACTGCACCAACCGGCTGTCTATGAAAATAATCACCGAGTTTCGAGAAATTACCTTTAGCTGTTTCCCCGTGATGTCGTGACAAACAAACAAACAAACAAACAAACAAACAAACAAACAAACAAACAAACAAACAAACAAACAAACAAACAAACAAACAAACAAACAAACAAACAAACAAACAAACAAACAAACAGACAGACAAAAATTGACCTGCACTTCTTTTCGATTTTTGCACACTTAATCCAAAAAAAAATGAGCAAAATTGGAAGTGTACAGACAAAATTATAATATTATTTACCCAGAAAATCATTGTTCCCTACACAGTAGTTACACAACTGCTAACGTTCCGGAAAATTTTGGAAAAGCCGTTTCTGATATACTTTTCGGCTCATCTGTATCAGTCTTCTGAATAGGTGAAATACCCTTAAGCCAACCTCCTTTCAGTATTCCTCTGATTCAGGAAAAGGAGAAGAATTAGCTCATTGATATATCAAGAAAAAATATTTTAAACAAGTTCCTGGCCCACCTGATCGGTGTGTTTTCATATACTCTCATGTAATTAGCACCACTGACCAGAATTCACGATTGCCAGCTAATCCCGAGGTATCCTACAATACGAAGTCCACGACCAATAATATGCTGTAAAGAAAAAACTGTAGATTAACATTTTCTGAAATATTATCTCAGTCCTGGAACGTTTACAAAGATTGCCTAGATGAGGTGATAGAGGCTTACACGCTTTACCCAGAAAGCTGAAATAAATAGTTTTCCATTCCTTGAGGGGCTGCCTGGCCAATGCGATAAAGGCGTGCTCGGTTCACCCGGAAGAATGTGGGTTCGAATCCCCGTCAGGAAGTCGTAAAATTTAAGAAACGAGATTTCCACTTCTGGAGGTGCACATGGCCCTGAGGTTCACTCAGCCTACACCAAAAAGGAGTACCAGGTTAATTCCTGGGGAAAAGATAAACTGACATAGAATATACACCATATGGGCCTTTATATTTCACCCCTCCATGGGACGTCCTGCCACGTAACGAAACAGCTTTAAAAATAATTTTATGACCAAGTTCGTACAACCTTTTTGGGTGTATTTTCCTATGAATCACGGCTACTGTAGTGTCTGTCCTAGAATGTCCTTTATGAGACAAGTATATCCACGGGTTATGTATATTAATTATTAATTAATTAAATTAATTAATTATTAATTAATTGTTTTCAGAAAATTACACCTCCAATAATTTAAAGACGACAAAGTAAGTAATATTATTTGCTTTTACATTCCACTAACTAAGTTTTTATGGTTTTGGGAGACGCTGAAGTGCCGGAATATTTTCCAGCATGAGTTCTTTTACGTAGGCTAGCCAGTAAATCTACCGACAGGAGACTGACGTATTTGAACACCTCTAAATAACACAGATCTGAGCCAAGATCGAACTTCTAAGTTGGGCTCGGAAGGCCAGCGCTCTTCTGTCTGAGCTACTCAGCCCGGCAGAAAGTAAGAAACTGCAGGAAATTATTTACAGAGTGATCGACAGCAGGCTTCGAACTCGCTGATCATGAGGATCAGAAAGGCTGAGTAGTTAACGCTGTCCAACCGAAGTAGTAAGGAAATTCTTGGTTCGTGTAGGATGAGGTGAATCTTTCCGCCATCAGATAGCAGAGAACTTCAGATTCTTGATTTCCACTTCTGGAGCGGTAGGCTACTTAGTCACATAGTCTACAACACGGGGCGAGTTGGCCGTGCTGTTAGGAGCGCGCAGCTGTGAGCTTGCATCCGGGAGATAGTGCGTTCGAGCCCCACTGTTGTCCGCAGCCCTGATGGTGGTTTTCCGTAGTTTCCCATTTTCACACCAGGAAAATGCTGGGGATATCTTAATTAAGGCCACGGCGACTTCCTTCCAAGTTCTAGGTCTTTCCTATCCCATCGTCGCCGCAAAACCTATCTGTGTCAGTGGGACGTTAAGCCAATTGTGAACAAATTCTACAACAAGAATACAATTAGGTACCTGACTGTTTCCATGGAACAAGGGCACCTCAGAATGATCGTTTTCGTCTTGAGGTTACCTCCGTATCCTCCTGGGGCTTTCATGAGCTGTGAGAACCTGGATTTGTATTTTTGTGCTAGTTACTCATCAATAAGCCGTGACATAATTATCTGAACTCACTGGATCGATCAATGGCAATTATCAATTTTAACTGAGTGTCGGAATGGGAAGATAAGATACTCACATTTCTGTGAAAAATTACTTCAAAGTTGATTGTTCTATGTTATCAAGAAAGTTTGGATACATTTCGACTATATGTGTTGTAAGATGAAGGTCTTGGGCCTTTTCAAGTGAAGTTTCCATATTTGTTTTGTATTTAAAAATAGTAAATTCTTACAAACCATTGTAACCTTCTCGCTTTTTCAAACATATCCCGTGTACCACTATGTCACAAGAAGTTTTAGTCGTTAAAGGTAGATGTACACTGTTTTACACAATATTTTACTAACTCATCTGTAGTGCAAAAACAACAAAGGACTAATTCCTTGTCAATTGAATGGAATATATTTGTTACATTAATTTATTAACTACTAGCAAGCTACCACAGCTTCGCACGGGAGCAATTCTGAATTTATGGAGACAGGTCTTATAAGATTTCCTTCTAGAGGACTTTACATTTTGTCGTCTTAATGTGCGTACGTAGCTCAGAGCGACGTTCTTCCGAGCTTCTGGTCGCCTGCCTGTTTTTCCGATCCTTTCTCCTCATGTGATATTTAAACCATTCCTACGATCATTCTTAAACCATTTATGAAAATATACATTAAAGGGTATTTTAATCTTAATATGATTATTGAGTGGGTTCTCATGGTGCTATATTTTCTCTTACAGCCTCTTGCAGAACGTCATACAGCGGAAGGTCGAGAAGAAGAGGGGGTCCTGGCAGAGATCCCGCACGTCTCTGCTGGAGAACCTGAGACAGTTCTTAGGACAAACAACCCTTTCGCTATTCCACTAAAGGAACTGCAAAACTCTGATAACCAGAATGATCGCCAACGTCCAGTAAGGGATACGGCACTAGAAGAGAAGAAGAAGAAGAAGAAGAAGAAAATTATCAATTTACTTGTTAAAGATGACTTAATTCATGTCAAAAGTATGGTTTCTAATTTTAAGGTTGATATTTACAACAAAATAACAAAATATTGA
Organism: Anabrus simplex; assembly: GCF_040414725.1. Taxonomy (NCBI): domain Eukaryota; kingdom Metazoa; phylum Arthropoda; class Insecta; order Orthoptera; family Tettigoniidae; genus Anabrus; species Anabrus simplex. Next base: position 312,913,968 of record NC_090268.1, read on the forward strand.
GGGCTGCTTGTACAGATAGATGTCCGGATCCATGGCACTAAAAGCCATACGCCATTTCATTTCATGTACAGATACGTATAGGCCTATACCGTCTTTTTTCTTTTGCAAACCTTTTACGCTCAACAATTTTTCAACACGGAAATGGGGTATGTCATTGAAGGTTTAGGGAGAGTACGCCAAGGAAGTACTCGAACAGTCGTTTATTCTTCATTAAAATCGCCACAGCTCGGCTCCCTTTCGTCATAGTTCAATATTTCATTCAGCGAATCCTTCCACTATTACCGTAATATAATACGAAACGGTGAAACCGCATCGAAATCCCATCGACGGTTCTCTACATTAATCCGCACTCACATATTCGGGCACCTATTGGGGTAATGGTTTTGCAATCTACATTAATTTTACTGTTCTGCTTAGCGGCAGGCTTACGCTTGATCGCCCTTCACTCTTCTATATCTTTCGTCTTCTCTTTATTCTTTCACAACCGCCTTCTCTTCTGCTTATATTGTCTAACATTGGTATCTTCTTCCCCTGTGTCTCTTTTCCGGTACTAATCCTTCGAGTATCTTCACGAGCAAGCATTCCCTTCTTAAATCATGTCCTATCAAGGTCCTTTCCCTTTTCTTCATAACCTGCAGCATACTTCTTTCCTCTCCTACTTCTTTCACATCTGTTCATTTTACACTTTATCGGTTCAATTTATCATTTCCACTTTTCTCCCCATTCACAACTCACATGCAGTTTTTCACAATTCCTCTTTCCTCATCGTCCAGGTTTCTGCCCGACGGAAGGCAACACGTCACGCCATGCATTTCGCCAGACATTTATTCAGTTCTTTTATTGAGTTCTTTATTCAGGCCACCACAAAGCAGTTTATTCTTCCTGTTAAATGCTTCTCTAGCCATTGATATTCCGACTCTCCTATTTTGGCCACATTACATATATAGATAATATTTTACCTTTCACGAAAATACCTTTGAGTACTTATTGTAGTCAGTCCTTTTCGTTTTTATCTTATTCTTTGTTTATCATAGTCAGACTTGGTAGTATCCTTGGTCCATTGGAACCGGTAAGAATTATAGCATAATATATTTCAGCAGTTCTTCACTTAAAAGTTTTGCACATCTGGATATTCTTTTCTTGCGAAGTAACACCTGATTGACTTTCCTTTACACGACGAGTTTACATAACCTGAATCCTTTGGGCCTCTAAATTTCTTGTTGTTGTTTCCCGGTATGCACTGTCTTGTAAACTATACTCATTGTTGTGAAATGTTAGAAGTTTATGTGCAAGAATGAGCGATAGTAACGGTCTCCATGAGCATTGTTTATGGCCTGCAGGAGATATAAACCTTTATTTTAAAGAGAAAGTGCTTCGATTTGTTGTATTGATATTTTTGTCATACCTTACTTTGTTTCACATAAAACCAAAGGAGGCGTGGACGTAGTCGATCAAAAAGTATCCAACTACACTGGCAAGTGACAAATTATTGACCGATGACACTGTGATATAATATTTGCAGATGCAGAGTGGGTCTGGGCCCACGGCTGGTCCGTGGTCCAACAGCTCTGCACTCCAGCCGGCCAACGGAGAAGAGAAGGGGTGGCCACGTCTCTACCATGGCTCTATGCCTCTGTTTTCAGAAGACAGAGAGGGTCTGGTCCCCACCGTAGGCTGTCCTGAGTGAGAATGGCTTCCCATTCTCCTGTACTAGGGCGAATGCCGGGACAGTTCCGCCAGGCCGCCAAACACCTCACCTCTTCCACACATCTCCTCCGATAAAATCTCCTGGCCTGAGAGACGGCGTCACCGTCTAGGAGGCCACCTTCACCTTCAGAGGAGGAATAAAAACATTTAGTAGTAGTAGTTTTGGATGTGCCTTTTCTAAATGCACTCACTCATTACTGTGTACAACATCCTTTGTAGCACTAAGGTCTTTCTTATAAAAGGAGATTGTTCATCAAGGATCTTTCAATCGAAATGATTCAGCCACACATGATCCGAAAATCTACCAATCCTTTTCTCCTGAAATCTGTTTATTTGGATATGGAGAAGTTTATTACCATCCCTGTTTTAGCACATTGTGACAGGAACAATCAGCGGGACAACGTGAAATGAAGACGTGCGTACATCTTTAGACATGAAAAGCAAATTGGTATGTTCCAAGTGTTCAAAGGTTCGAACCCCACTGTCGGCAGCCCTGAAGATGGTTTTTCGTGGTTTCCCATTTTCATACTTGCAAATGCTGGGGCTGTACCTTAATTAAGGCCACGGCCGCTTCCTTCCCACTCCCAGCCCTTCCCTGTCCCATCGTCGCCATAAGACCTATCTGTGTCGGTGCGACGTAAAGCAACTAGCAAGAAAAAAAGTGTTCAAAGAGCGTGTGCTAGGAACATAGCTCAGTAATGTGCAATCATTGCAGAGGATGGAGAAAGTGTAATCGAGCTGGAACGTTGTGTGCCATACTGCATGTGCGTCAAGCAAGTCACTCATGATTTTAGCAACGTAAAGCAGTATACAGTAGTTGAATTGTGATGTGACATTTACTGATTTTAAGGTATGTGAAATACTGCAAAGTAAAACAAATTTGTTAATACAATGTACCTGACCGGGGCAAGTAACTAAATCTATTCAGTATATACTTAATGCCCATTTAATTACTTACGGGTCCAACAGAACCGGGGTATGTAAATTTATTGGAAAGAGAGGGGATGTATCCTAGGGTTAAGGATGCGTTTACTTCCTTCTTCGCTTGCAATTTTGCCTCCATCTACTGTTCCGATCCGACTTCATACACGCACGAAGGTATTCTATTCCAAAACCACTAAAATGAACCAAAAGAAGTGAATAGTAGGAAAATCCAACAGCGTGAGTTCAACGGTCACTTTTGCGCCTTTTGCGTTGGTCAGTAGTGACCAATATATTTAACTTCTAACGCAGTTTGCACTTAGATGGCCGTACTGGACAAATCAATTATTGCAACGGAGTAGCTCTCACTGTGTTTCTACTTAGACGGCAACCTGCGGTCGAAAATCCGGGCTAGCACTTAGCTGCATTAATAATTCAGGACTCCTTAGCAGAAGTTACGGAGGAGTTGCTTGCGATTCCACCGCTACAGACCGTTGTGGTTTTAAGAGAGACATCGCGTGGGTACTTTCAAGTTTCCTAATTAACTAAACATTTAATGAGACCAATTTTGTACTACCTATTTCTGTCTAGGAACAGCACAGCGTCCTAAATTAATTCCAAGTACTTAAATAAAAACACACAAACGTCTCTCCATTTCGTTTCTGATTTAAGGAACATTATGATGTAAAGGAAAAGTCTTTCCCTTGTCCCGCTACAATTGAAAGTTAACTCTTATTTGTTCATTTCATAAACTAGGACTACCCTTGGTCATATAACAATTCAAATTCAAGTTCACATTCAAGTGCACCACACCAATAATTTTTGGAAGCGTATATATGCCTTCTACGGACTATTCCTCCCTAATATTATGAACGACGTAGTTCTGATATATATCTTCTCCTTCTTAATCTGTTTAACCCTCCAGGTTCGGTTTTTCCCTCGGACTCAGCGAAGGATCCCACCTCTACTGCCACAAGGGCAGTGTCCTGGAGCTGCAGACTTTGGGTCGGGGGATACAACTGGGGAGAATGACCAGTTACTCGCCCAGGCGGCCTCACCTGTTATGCTGAACAGGGGCCTTGTGGAGGGATGAGAAGATTGGATGGGACAGGCAAGGAAGCGGGAAGGAAGCGGCCGTGGCCTTAAGTTAGGTACCATCCCGGCATTTGCCTGGAGGAGAAGTGGGAAACCACGGAAAATCACTTCCAGGATGGCTGAGGTGGGAATCGAACCCATCTCTACTCAGTTGACCTCCCGAGGCTGAGTGGACTCCGTTCCAGCCCTCGTACCACTTTTCAAATTTCGTGGCAGAGCCGGGAATCGAACCCGGGGCTCCGGGGATGTCTGATATATATATATATACTCCGTTATATTTTGGGTTGGCGCACCCGACAGGTGCATGCTCCGTAGTATATTGCTTGTCGCACCCGTAGGCGCATTCGTGGTTAAATGAAAATTTCAGTAATTTTATATGAATATTGCTGCATGTTTCATCACTGTAAATATTCAAAATAGTCCCCTCCATGTTCCGGTCATAATGCTACACTTCTCGTTATGCTCTCTCACACTCTTGTTTTGTAGACAATGTTGCATGCAATTGACTGTGTAAATTATTCCATGAAAATGTCCATAGGAGTTAAATAGGACCATCCTTGAGGCGTAAACTAGTGAATAAAGACAATATAAATCGACTCCCGTAAGTTTAAGATATTTATTATTATTATTATTATTATTATTATTATTATTATTATTATTATTATTATTATTATTATTATTATTATTATTATTATTATTATTATTATTATTATTATTGCTATTTGCTTTACGTCGCACCGACACAGATATGTCTTATGGCGACGATGGGATAGGAAAGGCCTAGAATGGGAAGGAAGCCTTAATTAATGTACAGCTCCAGCATTTGCCTGGTGTCAATATAGGAAACCACGGAAAGCCATCTTCAGGGCTGCCGATAGTGGGATTCGAACTCACTATCTCCCGGATGCAAGCTCACAGCTGCGCGCCCCTAACCGCACGGCCAACTCGCCCGGTATTGTATACGTTTAAAGACTAACAGGCAAATGGCCAGTTTCAGCATAAAATAAAGCTCAGCGAGTGTACATTTAAAATTCGAATTTCTACACAAAATTTCAAATGCACTTGCTTCGTAACGCTAAAAGCTCTCCAGGAAACGGCGATTTGTTAAAGCACACGTTACAGAGCACCCGGCGGTCGAGCGCTATTCTGCTGGTTTTTGGCAGCTTCTGGTAATTCATAGCAGATTGTACGAAGGTTGCATTTGCTTGAAACCAATGATGCAGTACCTTAATATTCAGCTGTATTGGTTAATCACTTCGGATAGCAGGATTTGGTCTCACAAAAGGCTTCTTTTCCCATGGCGGTTCCTATGTAGTTACGTCTAAAGAGTGACCACTTTGGTCTTGCTCCAGATGGATTGATCACTAATATGGTGTACAATGATGCCTTTGAGTACTAAGAGTTGTTAACTAAACTAATTTTGTTACCACTGACGTAAAACTGACAGCTCAAATGTCAACGACGATAGCATAGCCAAACATCGACCCGCCAATGACAGGTACAGTACATTCAGCTAGCAAATAAATAAATAAATAAATAAATAAATAAATAAATAAATAAATAAATAAATAAATAAATAAATACATAAATAAATAAATAACAAGAGTGAATGCGGTGTTAAAGATAACTTTAGTCCCTAAGTTATTTTTGGCTACTTGTCAGTAACGACCAACCCTTCTCTTCCACTATTGTTGGCAGCTCTGTCCAAGACGGAGTACACCCATTACAGAGAACTATCCATTGCTGAACACAAGGGCTTTGGACGTCGTGCTGACCATAACGAAATGATTAATAGTACGGAATCGTAGCAAATGACCTCATCGTTGACGCTCCATATACCCCCATACGTCATCAATATGGAACGAATTGTGTTTTCAACGTCGTATGAAATCAAGCTGGGTTCGGAACAAATGTATCGGAAATAATATAGTATTACTCGAGAACACATAAAGCTGCTGTCGCATTGCTTATATTCACTGTCCCAAAAGAGTATTTCCCAGTTCGATTCCCAGTTGAGCAGGAAGTCGTTCGTAACATATGCCCTCGTTGTTTGGATTCTGAGAAAGAGCAGGCAATAGTGAAAGATCAAATGGAAAGTTCAACTTTAAAAACAGGCATTAAAGGCATTAACATGAAGTTAATAATGTCGATATTTTAACGTTTTTGTGAGAATATATGGTAGGTACTTCGTTATTCGGTCAGAAAGTCGATCAATCAATCAATCAATCAATCAATACTGATCTGCATTTAGGGCAGTCGCCCAGGTGGCAGATTCCCTATCTGTTGCTTTCCTAGCCTTATCCGAAATGATTTCAAAGAAATTGGTAATTTATTGAACATCTCCCTTGGTAAGTTATTCCAATCCCTAACTCCCCTTCCTATAAATGAATATTTGCCCCAGTTTGTCCTCTTGAATTCCAACTTTATCTTCATATTGTGATCTTTCCTACTTTTATAGACGCCATTCAAACCTATTCGTCTACTAATGTCATTCCACGCCATCTCTCCGCTGACAGCTCGGAACATACCACTTAGTCTAGCAGCTCTTCTTCTTTCTCTCAATTCTTCCCAACCCAAACATTGCAACATTTTTGTAACGCTACTCTTTTGTCGGAAATCACCCAGAACAAATCGAGCTGCTTTTCTTTGGATTTTTTCCAGTTCTTGAATCAGGTAATCCTGGTGAGGGTCCCATACACTGGAACCATACTCTAGTTGGGGTCTTACCAGAGACTTATATGCACTCTCCTTTACATCCTTACTACAACCCCTAAACACCCTCATAACCATGTGCAGAGATCGGTACCCTTTATTTACAATCCCATTTATGTGATTACCCCAGTGAAGATCTTTCCTTATATTAACACCTAGATACTTACAATGATCCCCAAAAGGAACTTTCACCCCATCAACGCAGTAATTAAAACTGAGAGGACTTTTCCTATTTGTGAAACTCACAACTTGACTTTTAGCCCCGTTTATCAACATACCATTGCCTGCTGTCCATCTCACAATATTTTCGAGGTCACGTTGCAGTTGCTGACAATCTTGTAACTTATTTATCACTCTATAGAGAATAACATCATCCGCAAAAAGCCTTACCTCCGATTCCACTCCTTTACTCATATCATTTATATATATAAGAAAACATAAAGGTCCGATAACACTGCCCTGAGGAACTCCCCTCTCAACTATTACAGGGTCAGACAAAGCTTCACCTACTCTAACTCTCTGAGATCTATTTTCTAGAAATATAGCAACCCATTCAGTCACTCTTTTGTCTAGTCCAACCTCAGCTGGTTAACGATCTTAATAGTGTAATCCGAAGATAAATACATTTCTGTGAAAAATAATGAGTGAACAAGTGAAGTCAAGGCAATAAGAAGAACATTGAACAAAATGGGCTAAATTCTTAGACCCAGACGCTTTAACATTCTACAGGTTCTAAGAAGATGTACAACCCACTTCAAGGTCAGGAACAATCAATGAGAGAGTTCGCTGGGCAGTACGTGGCGTGGCTGTGACTTTGTATTCGGGAGATGGCGGGTTAGAAACTCACCACTGGAAGCTCTGAACATGGTTATCTGTGGTTTCCCATTTTAACACCAGGCAAGTGCTGGGGATGTACGTTAAGTAATGTCACGTCCACTACCTTCCCAGTCCCATCTTCGCCAAAAATTATCTGAGTTAATACAACGTTAAAAGTTTAGCAAAGAGCTGCCAAACGGAAGTAGTAATGGCGCGCTCGGTTCACCCGGAAGGGCTTGGATTTGATTCCCCGTCTGGAAGTCCAAAACTTTAAGAAACGAGATTTCCATTTCTGGAGCCCCGACGTTCACTCAGCCTACGCAAAAAATGAGTACCAGGGTAATATCTGAGGACAAACTCGGCCGGGAATAGAGCTAATCACTCTATACTAATTGGTGCCGAGGTTACGTAAAGTGGAATTATTTACCTGCCACTCCTCCAAGGGCCTTCATGGCCTGTATGGAGTTGGCTTTGAAGGACTAGGCGAAGAAAAACACAATGTTGTTTTCATTGAAGCAGCCACAAATCCAAATTACATTGCCATCATCGACTTAAAATTTAAAAAAAAAAAAGTGATCCACCGGAGAAAGATGGTAAGTTTGTCTTTCGACTGGGCGTGAGACCACAGTCACAAAATTGAAATATTATCTATTATCTATAGGAGATAGGAATTGCAGTTCACAAGCTAGTTATCGCCATAGTTCACAAAGTGTGGCTTGATAGCGGAGTCGTGGCTTCTCAATAGGAGGGCCTCGTTTTCGAATCCTGGTCAACGTATGAGGGGATTTTGAAATGAAAAGTCATGTCCCTGTAGTTCAGAAAACAATGGATCTAGATATCAGCAGTCACATAAAACTAGGAAATGACTTTAGAGGCAATAAAATAATCAGAGTAAACTTTGCTCTATCAGCAGCGTTTGAGCATTGTCCGGCTCCACGGCTAAATGGTTAACGTGCTCGCCTTTGGTTCAAGTGACCTCGGGTTAGATTCCAGGCCTTAATTGGTTATTTCCAATGCGTCGGAGACAGGGTGCATGAGTCGTCCTTAAAATAGAAAATAAAAAGGAAAATAAGGAAAGAATGAGGAAAATAAGAAAACATCAGTAATTGAAAAGAAAGTAGAACAAAAATGCGGGCTGTTAAAGAGTAACTTCCTATGTGACCGACCTGTCTGACTTATAACACCGAAGAACTTGGATTTTTTTTTCTATTTGCTTTACGACGCACCGACACAGATAGGTCTTACGGCGACGATGGGGCAGGAAAGGCCTAGGAATGGGAAGGAAGCGTCCGTGGCCTTAATTAAGGTACAGCCCCAGCATTTGCCTGGTGTGAAAATGGGAAACCACGGAAAACCATCTTCAATGCCTGCCGACAATGTGGTTCGAACACACTATCTCCCGAATGCTGGATATTGGCCGAACTTAAGCGACTGCAGCTAACGAGCTCGGTGATTTTTATTTAGATGGAGTGAAAAAAATTATTAAGCAGTGCAGTGACTTGTTCTCACAGAGTAGGTTTATGATAATTTCATACGGAAACTCATTTGTTGCATACGAAATCCATGGATCGAATTTGCGAAATCTTGTCTTAGTAATGTTACTGTAATTAATAACACATTATTAGTGCTCTTATTAATTAATAATAATGTTATTTAAAACGTCCAACTAATTCTTTTACGGTATTCGGAAACGCCGAGGTACCGGAATTTTATCCAGCAGTATTTATTTGTCATGCCAGTAAATTTACCGATACGAGATTGGCGTATTTGAGCACTTTCAAATACCACTGGACTGTGCTGGGATCGATCCAGCCGATTTGAGCACAGAAGGCCAGCGCTCTACAGTCTGAGCTACTCAGCCCGGCTGTTATTATTATTATTATTATTATTATTATTATTATTATTATTATTATTATTATTATTATTATTATTATTATTATTATCTTCGCAGTAATCTCGCAAAACCTAGATCTGGAGAAAGCTTATGATACTACATGGTGATTTGAGATAATCTCCACACTACACCAGTGGAAATTTTGGGATAATTTACCAACTTTTATTGAGAACTTCGTGTCCCTTCGGCCGGCTCTTTGGAGTCTGAGTAGGGAATGCTTTCTTTCATCATTATGTTCAAGAAAATGGAGTACCAAAGGGATCTGTATGGAGTGTCACTCTGTTCGCAATCGCCATCAACGGCATAGTCGCTGTTGGTCCTGCGGCCGTTCCATTGATGTATGTTGACGATTTATCTCTACATTACAGCTCCGGAAAGATGGTGTTTGCTGAGAGACAGTTACAACAAGCTATTAACCGGGTCGACAGCTACTAAATGTTTTTCGATTCTCAGCGGTAAAAACCTCAGTTGTACTCTTTTTTTCGACGTCATTTTGCGCATCCTGAACCAGATCTTCGCTTGCGAAACCCTCCCGTACCATCGGCAGACACTAGTAGATTCGTGGGACTACATTTTGATACGCGACTAACGGGGCAGCCCCACATCCGTCAGTTGAAGGTAGCCTCCATGAAGAGACTTAAGGTGCTTAAGTTTCTCAGCGGCACGTCCTGGGGGGCTGACCGTGCCTTGCTACACGGCTACCGTTCTATCCCGAATAGTTCAGCTCCAAGATCTACGCTGAATCTTTTAGATAGTATTCACTATAGTGGAGTTAGGCTGGCTACCGGAGCTTGCCGTACCAGCCCCATTACGAGCCTACTCGCCGAATCGGGGGTTCCACCTTTACGAATAAGACGGGAACAGATATTATTCACTGCCAAAATTCGTGAAATGCCGCAGCATCCAGGCTATCAATGTGTCCTTATTACGCAATACCACCAGAGGTACCTAAACCGACCATATGCCACACGGCCGGTTGGGATTCGAATTGATAGCTTGTGTCGTGACTTTGATGTGGCTATTGGCGTTGTTTGAGCAGACCCATAGTGAAGTACCTCCGTGTCTTGTTCGGCCGCCGGATATACGGCTAGATCTACTCCGTGGACCCAAGGTGAACACGGTCGCCTCTGTTCATCGGAAGTGTTTCCAGGACTTCGTCCACCCGTATCCAGCCGCGAGATATTTATTTTACGGATGGTTCTAAGATCGGGGAAAACGTAGTATGCTGTTTTGTTTCCGATGATACAAGCATGAAAATCTCGCTTCCCAGTGAGTGCAGCGTGTATACTGCATAGCTTTTCGCCACCTTACAAGCTCTGCATTTTGCACTGGTTGACGAAAGAGACCGCTTTCTCGTATGAATCGAATCGTTAAGTTCTCTGTAGTCAATAGACATCTGTTTCCCACAACACCCACTGGTATGGCGCATTCATGACCTTCTAGCCAGATTGTATGATATTGGCACCAGAATCACTTTTGCGTGGCTCCCAAGCCACGTTGGGATTGCAGGAAATGAATGTTCAGATAAAGCTGCAAAAGAAGCAGCACTTTTACCACTTACACCTATGAACGTGCCTGCTACGGATATTTGTTCTCAGCTACGTCGAACCATCTTGGCGTCCTGTTAATCGGAGTGGCTGACTATCCGAACTCCCAACAAACTGAGAGCAGTTAAGAAGACAATTGACGTATGGCGGTCCTCTTTCCGGGCTTTACGGATAGAGGCCGTAGTTTTATGTAGGTTGGGGATAGGTCATGGAAGATCTACGCACTCTTACCAATTAAAAGGGGAAGACCCCCGGTATGTTCTTTTGGTGCCGAATTCACCGTGGCCAACAATCTCAGAGAGCGTGCCGATGTCTCTGGCGTAAAACGGAACCTCGGTCTGCAGGAAACTCGAACACATATTGACCAACGACGGGAAAACTGCCGATCTCTTATTCGCTGTATGTGTCAGAGTGGACTAATCAAGGGGTTCTAAATTTCAAGATTTCGGTGTCCTTTTTAATTTTTAGTTCTCTCCAAATGCCTACGTTTAATAAATAGTTTGAAATTTATTGTAATTTTTGTTTCCACTTAAATTGTGCAGAGAGGATGGTTACCTAGTTGCACTTCCCCTTAAAACAACAATCACCACCACCATCACCACTAATTGCCTGGCTGCATCTTCAGTTAGTCTCTTGAAGTTGTCTTCTACTTACATGCAAATTGTATACTCATGGATTCAAGCCCGTTTTCTCAGTCCTCTACGCCCACATTCCTTCTCCTTCATTATCTTAATTTTCACTGTGAACAGCCATTTTTAACTATTCTGTACTGCTAAGTCTGCAAGTGTAAACTTTAGCGTTTTCCTTTACATAAATGATGTAATATATTACTATAAAATAGTTTCGAGTAATTATGAGTATTATGAACATTAATGCACATTACAAAATAAACATTTTAATTGTCATACGGAGAAAGTTTAATTATGAAACAAGAGCCAGGAATCTAGAAAAAGAAATTTAAATAAATGAGATTTTCTGTCACCAGTAAAACACTTTCGTATCATTAAAAGAAACAATTAACCATTTACAGAATTATCCTAGCATAACGTGTTAGTGATGATTAATATTTGTGTTATTATCTCTTTCCTCAACACTATCACATCGGCTATGAACATCAACTAGGAAGACTTGCATTAGTCCTCTCAGGAGGTCACGTGGCAACGAAACACAACATTGCTATTATTTTAACCAATTCTCTCCTTGAAGCCGCATGAGCATTCGTCATTATATAAGGATGTTATATGTTCTAATGTGAAGTTACCCCTGTCAAGTATGCAGTAATCTTTACTTCGGGCCTATTGAGGTACTAGTGAACTAGTCGAACAGAGGTGTAGCTGGAACTGGACGGCGGAAGTAGAGATCTGGACAGAAGTAGTGTTTTTTGTCGTCGGAGAGTTGTTGTGTTGAAGTGTCGAATGTGTGGTGGGTGTTACATCACAGTCAGTGTCTGAGTATCGTCGTGCTGGAGTACGGAGTACTGAGTTCCGAGTATGTACTACCCTGGAATACTGAGCGCAGTGTGAGTTACGGGACCCAAGTGGAAGAGAGCCAAGGAACATTAATCGAGTGTAGTGGTGATCATTGTGTGTGTGTGTGTGTGTGTGTGTGTGTGTGTGTGCTAATTGGGACATCCTGAATGAAATTAGATCGGTAAAACAGTCTTTTATTCGTACCAAAATTTACACATTACATATGAAACTTCCTCCAACTTCACCAGAACGAGGACCTGCCGCAGCTGGTTGGAAGAAGGATTTCAAAGGAAGATACGCGGCTTCGAGAAGTGTGAAACCAGAGACAAGATTATATGACTTCACGACTCTTGGCTATTGGAGATTCGACCTGTATATACATTAAAGTCTCCAAATAACTCATCCGCTAAATTGCTCCGGAATTGTGTCTTCAGGTGAGCACTATATAATCATATACAGGCAAGATGATTTTGAAATAGGAAGACTTCATGTTCACTGAGGCTTTCTTTTGTCCTCCGTCGTATTCCCTGGCCAGAGTGAAGGTGTTCTCCTTTAGGAATGAATGATTACAGTGCAGCCTTTTCACCGTGATCTGGGCACAAATACAGGCACATCGTATTTGTTGCGGGACACGCTACGATTTACCGACGCACATCTAGCAACAGTGTGCCGATACAATGTGCCATGACTTTTGTGTCCTGGTATGGATGCGATAGAGCTGATTCATTTCCTTATCACAGTAGGTATACTTAAATATTCGTCCGTGGGGTGTAATTTGAAAACCTCACTTTTCCATGTCCTTGTCTGTTCGGCAGCCCGATCAATCAACTCTGTTTTACTCCTCCGTGTAGCGTGTTTGATTCCTATCGCATTTAGACTAGCTACTGGCATACTTATAATTGTGCGAACTTATCAGGAACTCTAAATGCTTACTCGTGTGGCCATATTCATTATAATTCTAACCTATCTATTCTTGACAGCTTCGTCGCATATTAAAACAATATTTACCGCATGATTGATATGGTTATCTCATGCACTCGTCTAGGGATCTACAAATAAGTATATAATGTCCCTGATAGATTAGTTCCTTCACAAAAATCTGATATTATGAACTACAGTATACGAGCTTTATTGATTAAGAAACAATTACACGATCATTCAAAAATAAATGAATTTGACGAGTGAACCAAGATGGTGATGATAGAAATAAGAATAATAATATAATAAGAAAATAATAAGAATTAGAATAATGGTGAATTATTAAATTGCCTTCGTCGTTCCCGCGACAAACGAGAGCGCTTTAACTAAAACGTACCGGGCAAGTTGGCCGTGCGGTTAGGGTCGCGCAGCTGTGAGCTTGCATTCCACTCCAGTGTTGGCATCCCTTAAGATAGTTTTCCGTGGTTTCCCATTTTCACAAGAGACAAATGCTTGGGCTGTACCTTAATTATAGCCACAGCTGCTTCCTTGCTACTCCTAAGCCTTTCCTATCACATCGTCGCCATAAAACCTATCTGTGTACTGTAGTTCGACGTAAAACAGCTTGTAAAAAGTAGTTAAAATGTACTAAGCACGCTTTTGTATTAAAACCCATTAATTATTACGAAAGAATGATCAAAAAGCTTACTACATAAGAGCAAGTGTTGTAAATGCCTTCCCTGATATGATGTGATAGGATATGATCTGATCTGATCTTATGTGATGTGAAGTGATATGATGTGATGTGATGTGATGTGATGTGATGTGATGTGATGTGATGTGATGTGATGTGATGTGATGTGATGCGATGCGATGTGGTGTGATGTGATGTGATGCGATGTGATGTGATGTGATGTGATGTGATGTGATGTGATGTGATGTGATGTGATGTGATGTGATGTGATGTGATGTGATGTTGTGCCTCTAGTACTTTAACAAAAATTGTTGCAAAATATATTTCGTAATTTGTTCTCTTCTGTACAAGGGATATTTCTGTGCACTTCGTCGTTTCAACTACTACTCAACTAAACGTTTGTGGCCAACTCGTTCTCCCGACTTGAAACCTTGTAAATGTAAATGATGATGCAAATGCCAATGCATAGGTTCATCCTATGAATCTTAAAATACTGAGGAAGCCATAAAACACAACAAAACATGTACGTGTAAGTGATGAGTAATAACATAGAATTGATTGGCAATTTGAATATAAACTAATACAGTTTAGAAGACATGAATTATTGATCTTTTGCTCAGAATTATATATTGCGTGGACGTCGTATGTTTCGAGTTAAAAACTGAAGTCAAGAGTTAATTTACGGTTTTTCAGACTAAATACAGTGAAGTTGCAATGCCGCCATTAAAGCATCTCGTTGTGAATGGAGCAAGGGACTAGTGGACTGGACGCAGTAAATGTCTCCATATAGTCTTCGTGGCAAAACATGGATCGTGACCACTGTAAGGACAAGAATTTCTGCAGTCTAGCTTTGAACATCCACAGCATTCGCCGATTTATCCTTTACTAGAAACTCAAGTTTATCGAAATGGTGTTTTTGACATAGAACACGTCATTCGTTTTCTTCACGCACCGAGCCTCGCGTAGAATTTCGAGTGCCACATGGGAATGTTTAGTAAGCTAGGTTCATAACTTTGCCGCTATAATATTATCTAAATGGTTAATATACGGCTGTAAATGTGGAGAATTAACATATACTATTTAATAATCGGTAACGTCACGGGCATCTGTATAGAGATAGAGTATCGCTCAGCACTCGGTGGTGCTAGAATGTTGCAAGTGGTATCGTTACTTTTTTCTGGTATGATTCTATTATACTAGTTACCATTGGTCTCCACAACACCCATAACTTCGTGATAGGGTCTGTTAAAATGTTGAAAATACTAAAAGATTTGTAAAATGTCTGAATGTCTTGCATGTAAATGGATCAGAAATCTACCATAAACGCGTTCAGGAGGATAGATTGGAGGATGGATGGAAGAATCGAGTATGCTCAAAAAGTGTTCAGTAGAACGTACCAGAGAGTGCCAGCAGCGCAAGAAAGTGGAGGCGTCCACGCAGCCGGAGGTACACACCAGCACTTCTACCGTGCCTGTGGACTGGGAGCCAACATTCACTGGGGACCTCTCGCAGACCAACTCTGAACACCAACAGCTCGTGGAGGAATGGCCATTCATGAGTGGAGGAGGTGCGCCGGGTGATCGAGTTTGACAGGATTTGGTACGGAGCATATTTTAGTCCAAATATTTAGTAAATGTCCTGCGCAGAAATCGGCTGCGCATGTGGGAGCAGCACACGAGGAGGGTTGTCTTATCTCCCACTCCACTCGCTGCCCAATCTTCGTCTACACACCGCGGTAAGCGCTGTACGCAGTGGCTGAACACAACGTGTCAACAAGCGAGTTAAGATACAGCGAACCGGGAAGACAGAGAGCGCGCTAATCGGACTATCCAAACTACCTACATGACCACGCCCCGCCGGTCACTCAGAAGGAATTTTACTAACGAGGGAACACATACATGTGTTTCACTCGGATTCGGTTGAAATTTGGTAGCAATATTCGTGGGAGGCAGTAGAATGCTAAGGTGAAATCTGCATGTCCCCAGCGCAAGTTTAAACGCCAAAATAGAGAAAATAAATAGTCCTAAAATTAGAAGTGCCGCGGGAGTATCTGGCTGTGGCGGAGAGGGAGGGAGGAGCGAAGCAGTGGACGTGAGCAGCGTATAGTCGGGCTGCTCGCTCGAGTCGAATGAATGACCACCCACTCCCACCCTCCCGGCCACTCTTCTTTAGTACACCGCAATTCGCACATACCTCGTATCTTCCCGATTAGAAACGTCAAAGCAGATCAAGAGGTGCACATTGATTAGTCGTCAGATGAGACAACGTTCTTACAATGACAGGTAAAATCTGACGTTCTTATAGTCATTTTTATGAATGGTGACTGTATACTTACTTTCACCATGTATGGTAATAATTGATTTTTTACACCTAGATACAAAAAAAAACGCCCACTACAGAAGTCATTCAATCCGTGGAATGTAGCAGTGTGCCTTCAGAATTGTTTTGCAGAGTGTGACAAAGAAAGATACCCCATTTTCTGAAGGTGAAAGGAATTTGGGGTTGGAATTATATCGTAAGTAGATCAATGTATTTATATATATATATATTTACTTTTACGAGAAAAACAAGCGTTCACATTAATTGCGCTCTTGTCTCCGTTTTACAGGTCTAATTGCCTACAGGGTTTAGGATACCGATATGACAGTGGAACTGGATGGCACATTGGATATGTCAGATGATGACTTTGATTTCGAGGAAGACAATGTTGAAACACCGTTATTTGACCTCGTCTCCAAAAATGTTGCTCCTAACCCTGCGTCCACAACAACGGCTGAACGATGCCTAATCCCAATAACTTATAAGAAGAAGGTCGTCGAATATTGGCGAAATAAAGGTGGGAAACAGAGGAGCTTCGCATCAGTGAAACACAGGTTTTGTAAATTAAAGTTCCGGCAAGAGTTTTACAGATGGGAGCAACAAATGGAAAACGGTGGCACAATGGGAGAAAAAAATAAATTTGTTACGAAGAAGACTTATCAAAAGTTCAAAGAAAGTAGACAACGAAACAAAATTGTTCACGATATAAATATTTAAAAAATGGGCCTTAAAGTACGCTCGTCTAGTTAACTACGACACGTTTCGTGCGTCTCATTACTGGGTAATGAGTTTTAAAAAGTAATTCAAAATTGGATCAAGAAAAATTTGCAAATTCGTATCTAAAAAGTACCAATTTGAACAAGAAGATACTAAATGTAACGCGACACTGTTTGTTGAAGAAGTGTCGCAATTAATAGAAAGTCACGGCCCAGAGTGCGTGTTTAATACGCATCAGTCTGGTTTTCATGAAGAGTTCCATTCTGGCAGGACCCATAATGAACGAGGAGAAAAGGTCGTATTAGCCGAAGCACAATCTATGAAGTCACTAACTCATAGCTTCACAATACAGCCAATAATTTCGGCAGATGGACAACTCTTGCAGAAGTTGCTAATGGTGTTGAAAGAAAAAAATGGCAAATTTGGTCCTAATATAGAAAAAACTATTTACCGCACCAAATGTGTACACTTTGCCTTCAAAGTCTGGAAAACTGACCAAAGAACTTGTACAGAAATTGTTACGGGATGTTTATTTTGAGCTAGTACCAGAGTACAGTGTTTTAGTTCTCGATTTCTGGACCGGACAGAAAGAAGAAAATATTTTAAATGCTAAAATTGGGAGTAAGAAAATCATTAATGTTCAGACAATTCCGAAAGGAGCCACTGGACTTATCCAGCCGTTAGATGTTTTGGGCTTCCGCATTTGGAAGCAATTTATACGTATTTTGTACGATTTAATTTTGTTAAACTCGTTAGACATCAAGGTACATTTAAGGAACAACATTTTAAATGTGCAATCTTTGACGCACAACCAGTTCTCCTCTCCGCGTTTTCGTAGCATGTGGCAGTACAGTTGGTACAAATGTGGCTATGTTAACAAGAAACCTTCACAATTTGTTAATCCAGTCGATTATTGTTTCAAAGAAGAGCCTTCCTATAATCTATGTAATACTTGTGAAAGCGACAGCGCTGTAAGATGTGCATGGTGCACACAGTATCTGCGCCTTGTACACTTTTTGTAAGCAATCACTATTGCACTAATTACAACGAGTAACAAGAACTCGGGCGTGAATTCTTCAAACCTTATTGGCATCGTTGTTCAAACATCGTCCTTTGTACACTTGGTTCATGTGCTGTTTTCATATTTACGTTTGCACATCTAATCGGGAAGTTCAGGGGAACGCGCTAACTATACGCTGCCTGGCTGCTGGCGCAGCTCGACACAGCCCGGTTGGCTCACGTCCGCTGCATCGCTCCTCCCTACCTCTCCTACAAAACCGATACTCCCGCGGCACTTCTAATTTTACGACTATTTATTTGTTCTATTTTGGCGTTTAAACTTGCGCTGGGGACATGCAGTTTTCACCTTAGCATTCTACTGCCTCCCGCGAATATTCGTACCAAATTTCAACCGAATCCGAGTGAAACACATGTATGTGTTCCCTCGTAAGTATATGTACTGTAAAATCATACTGACCAAGCAATTTTTTGCTGGGTTTGTCCCACGTAGCTAGCAACTTGCATTCGCCGCTAAAATACCGATCGCGTCGGTGCGACGTAAAGCAAGTTCAAAAATCATATTGATTATTTTATTACAATTTTCTCCATAAGGAGACTGCTACAAGGACAAAGTATAATGAAAGCATAGTTACGTATTGAAAGGGGGATAAATAAACTAAAAAGAAGGACAGCGGATTGTTTACATGACCAATAAAAAGAATAAACAGAAGAAATCAACGTGCACTGTTGTGGAAAACTCTACAGATGATGCCGGACTGCAGTCGATCAACTTCTAATAGCACTGATAGTAATGTCATACAAATGGGTCCGGTTAAGCTTCATACGATCCCGGAATTCCACGAGGAATTTGGGAGTCGTACCCCGAGCACCGATCATGTGTCGGATGATATTTGTTTCTGCAGTACATCATGGCTGTAGACAGCTCTAGTTTCAGCATCAACTTCATCTGGCTGACCGATGTGGGCCTCTAAGCGTATTGTTGGGTCTAAAATTAGTCCCTGCTTGCTGCCAGGTTAGAGGGCTGTCTTATCGATACCCTTGTGCACCATTGTTGGTGGCCAGATCAGAAACTTCCTCTTGTTCTCTCTGACGCAGTTGGCGATCCTACGTCGGATACAGTGATGGAGTAGGCTCCTTAGTACTTCAACATCGGGACAAACACCCAGGACGAGTGCAAAGTGTTTCGTGCCCTATTGGCAATGCCGATAGGGGGCGTTGTTCTGGGATGTAATCCAACAATCCATGACGTAATAACCCGCAAGAGCCATGGCCCACTAAGTGACCGCTGTCTATCCCGAAGGTGTCATATGATCGGCACGATGAATCCTCTCGCTCATTATTCTCGACCTTCTATACCGAGCCCGCTATCTCACCGTCAGATAGCTCCTCAGTTGTAATCACGGTGGCTGACTGGATGTCGAAACAGCTCTTAGATCCTGGTAAAAAAACTCTGATCTGGCCGGGAATCGAACCCGGGGCCTTCGGGTAAGAGGCAGGCACACCGAGGGGGATCTAATTCTACTGTAATTCCATCAACTTCCACTTCTATCAGAAGTGGTCTCCTACAAAAAACTTTTTGCTGTGCATCAAACACATTCCGCCGTTTGCCGAGCGAGTTGGCCTTGCGGATAGGAGCGCGCAACTGTGAGCTTGTATTCAGGAGATAGTGGGTTCGAACCCTACTGGACCGATCTCGATAGCTGCAGTCGCTTAGGTGCAGTCAGTGTCCAGTATTTGGGAGATAGTAGGTTCGAACCCCCCACTGTCGGCAGACCTGAAGATGGTTTTCCGTGGTTTCCCATTTTCACACCAAGCAAATGCTGGGGCTGTACCTTAATTAAGGCCACGGCCGCTTCCTTCCCAGTCTTAGCGCTTTCCTGTCCCATCGTCGCCATAAGACATATCTGTGACGGTGCGACGAAAAAAAATACCTACTGTCGGCAGGCCCTAAGATGGTTATCTGAGGTTTCCCGATTTCATACCAGGCAAATCTTAATTTAACGCCACGGCCAATTCCTTCCCACTCCTAGCTCATTCCCATCCCACCGTCACAATGAGAAATATCAGTGTCGGTGCGACATAAAGTAAGTTGTAAACAAAACAAACAAAAAATCTGCCGTTTCTGTTTTCAAAAAATAAGCGTTATTTAAAAGGCAATTGTCTGTTTTTCAAGGACTAGGTCGGTCGAGAAGCTTAAATAAGGTTTCAGAAAATTTCTTCTTCTTAATCTATTTACCCTCCAGGGTTGGCTGTTCCTTCGGACTCAGCGAGGGATCCCACCTCTACTGCCTCCAGGGCAGTGTCCTGGAGCGTGAGACATTGGGTAGAGAGATACAACTGGGGAGAATGACCAATACCTCGCCCAGGTGGCCTCACCTGCTATGCTGAGCAGGGGCCTTGCGGGGGTGGGGAGGGGGAAGATTGGAAGGGATAGACAAGGAAGAGGGAAGGAAGCGGCCGTGGCCTTAAGTTAGGTACCATCCCGGCATTTGCCTAGAGGAGAAGTGGGAGACCACGGAAAACCATTTCGAGGATGGCTGAGGTGGGAATCGAACACACCTCTACTCAGTTGACCTCTCGAGGCTGAGTGGACCCCATTCCAGCCCTCGCACCACTTTTTAAATTTCGTGGCAGAGCCGGGAATCGAACCCAGGCCTCAGGGGGTGGCAGCTAATCACACTAACCACTACACCACAGAGGCAGACGTCAGAAAATTTGCAAAAGAAAAAAAAATCAGATGAAATAGGTCCTTCTTCATAATGAAAACTGAGCACACGTTCTTGGGTATGCACTGTAGTTCAGAGGATACTGTATCTCGAATGTTGCAATATTGTGATACACTGCGCGTGACTGATGACACGTCAAGCCAGCACGGCGCGGGTTTAGAGTACTCCTCCACGAAGTGGTACTTGACCTTGGTGTGCGGTATGTGGTCGCTCATTAGACAGAGGGAAGGAACTTGGTGAATACCTTTCCGTCAGCAATGCATGACAGACACTGTTATCAACAGTGACCGCACACAATGCTGAGTAATCCTCTTAGAAGTCTGGCTTTGAACCTTGGTTGGGACATTGACTCCACTCTGCTAGTTTTATCTCTTATCCCACACACACTGGCACTGATGAAATGGCAAGGTCATACGAATCACTTTCTTCCATGCTGCAATGTGGTGCAACGTTACTTCATATCTTTCATTCTCTCAGGTAGATTGTAATTCCTGGAGTGAAATACTGTTCTAAACATGGTAATAAGAACTTGCCGGGTGTCATATTTTAATACAATTGTGAAAATTCAAAAATTAATTACATTAACTGTTATATAAGAAATTCCGTCTGTGTATACGACGACTAGCAGGTGAAACTTGGAGGATGAGATTAATGTAAATGGAATGAAAAGTCAAGTTGTATGTTTTACCAATATAATCTATATATATAAAATTGGATGTTGGTATATTTGACGTTAATAGACTCAAAGACTACTGGACCGATTTTGCTGAAATTTTCACGATTTGTTCTTATTTCATCTGAAAGGGATTATGAAGTGATTTGAACGAAATCGGTAAAGTAGTTGTATTATGAGTAATTTTATGTAATTTTATTAAATTGCAAAGCCGCACCAAGATTGGATCGACTTGATGGACAGATTGTCACTAGGCGGCAGCAGCTTACGTTAGACCATGATAGTCCGCTAAATGAAATGGCGTATGGTTTTTAGTGCCGGGAGTTCCCGAGGACATGTTCGGCTCGCCACGTTCAGGTCTTGTGATTTGACTCCTGTACGCGACCTGCACGTCGTGATGAGGATAATATTTGCTGTATATAGGAGGATGAAAACACGCCGCATTGACTTACAAAGTACCTTCCTTGATACGAGGTGCATTCTTATGCCTATTATTTTGAAATAGCAATCCAACATGCCGTGATCGAGATGTACTTTCATGTCATAGTACCAACATTGATAGGTCTGCCCATTTTGAAGAATGTAGCTGTGTATTAGACTCCAGATTTAGAAAAAGCACTAGACTTATTTTGTAATTTAGAGTTGTGTAATATATCAAAAGGCCCCCTTTTGGTCGCCAACCCACGCTTCAAAGTTAAGAACCCTGGGGCTTTCATGTTCTTGTATAGGCTTCACAGAAATTGTGAATGTATGTGATGGAGAGTTAAAAAAAGGTTAACTGTTATATTAATGTGAGATGTAGCTCGTGGGGGGAAGATTTTATATAGCAATGTAAGGTAGTATTTAGAATTTATGGGACAAGCATGTGGACTCTTGGGTAGATGAAAGCCTTGATACGGCCTGTATATCACGAAGGAAGTTCTCTGAATAACTGGAAATGATATTACGGTTCAGTTTTTGGAAGCTTGACATGTCGGATTTGTTTCTAAGGAAACGTATAATCTCATTATTGTCACAAAAACGTTAGTGGCAGCTTCTCATACATGCGACACATAGTAATCACTGATCTTTGAGCGTGATGCACCATTTCCAGGACTGAGGTAGAAACATTACTACAGTATTTGATATCCGTAAAGGAGAAAGTGTCCAGAACGGAATGCGAGTGCAGAAGTTCCACAGCCCAATTCAACAATCTTCCGGAAGGAAACAATATAATATACGAGAGAAACTGAGTTCTATTTTCTTACGACCTTATTCCTTAGTGTAATTTACCTATAACTTTAAGTTCTGGTAGGAAATAATGGAATTGGGAGAAACCTTCATTCTGCTCCATAATCGCAACACATTCGGTGCGCAATCAACAATAAGACACGACAGAACCATACTATTGTTGAACAGGTCGCTTACTGTGCAGTCCGCATTCAGTTCATATAAGAAGGTTAAGACAAGTTGTCGCTATTCCCCGTACACGCAGCACGCGTCCGTAAGGATTCCGGGGGCGATCAAGCGTGCTGACTCTCTGGATGGTTGCCACGGGTGATGGCGGGGAGCGGCCATCACTACGGGGAAGCCTGCTGCGATCGCAGTTGGTACTACCCCACTGTACTTGTTAATATCGTCGGGGTGACAGTCGAACTCGACACGAGGTACTGTTCCTCAGAACAGGGGTTTTCTCTGTTTGGGGATTCAGTCCCGAGTGTCGGAAATGACTGAAACTTCGGTGATATTAACAAATACGCGGGATGAGGTGCGCGTCCGAAAGGATTCCGGGGGCGACAAAGCGCATCGACTTACTGGATGGTCGCCACGGGTGATGGCGGGGAGGAGCCATCACCTCTACGAAAGCTTCCTGCGTTAGGTCAAGGAGGCATGGTGGAGAAGTTCTACCCACTATCTGACAAGAAAGAAGAAACGTGCGGTGAAACGACAAAATGACGCATGTTCAGTTGATGTGAAGAGTTTCAATTGTAAAATGTTGGTATCAATAGATGGTAATAAAATCTATGTATGGATAATTTTGTGTATCCCTATGATATTCACTAAATAAAATTCATCATCACTGTTCTTAACTGCAGTACTTTTTAATATTCAAGCAAATAAAGAAGGCTAAATGTATTTACACTGATGGGTTATTGAAAAGCTCACAACCATAGTGTTAAAGAGAGATTTAAGATAAGATAATACACACCTCCCATAATTTCGGAAATCATAGAGCCTGGAGATGGTATTGATTATTTTAATCTTAATTTTCGATACATGCAGTTTACAAAAAAGATTATAGTATAATTGAAAACGTGCACTAAAAGCACAAATAAAGAATAACCTTTCCGGAAATATGATGAATAAAAATTTAATACAAGTATTTGTGATAATTTAGAAGTTGAACAGAAAAAAGAATGGCCTAACAAGTGTGTTAGAAATATTATTGTAAGAAATGGAACTTCTCGGACATGCTATCGAGGAAACATGGCACCCGGCCCAAAGAGGTCAGCGCATTGGTTATCCTCAGTCCCTCCATATGTCCGACTCCTGAAATGAATATTAATATTGACTCTCGAAAGAAAAACAAAAAAACGTGCAGACTAATAGAACTATTACGATAAAATTATTATATGCTATATCTATAATCTAAGTACCTAACTGCTCTACTCTTCAACTGAGTTATATTTTCTAGTATAATATATAATATTACATAATAATATAATATAATTACCCCAATGAAGATCATTCCTTATATTAACAGCTAGGTACTTACATTATTCTCCATGAGGTACCATCAGCCCATCAAGAGAAAAATTAAAACTGAGAGGCTGATTGTACCTCATGGGGAATAATGTAAGCACCTAGCTGTTAATATAAGGAATGATCTTCATTGGGGTAATTATATTAATGGGGTTTTTAAGAAAGGTTATAGATCACTTCACATGGTTATGAAGGATGTAAAGGAGAGGGCGTATAAGTCTCTGGTAAGACCGCAGTTAGAGTATGGTTCCAGTATATTTGACCCTCACCAGGACTACTTGATACGAGAACTGTAAAAAATTCAAAGGAAAACAGTACGATTTGTTCTGGGTGATTTCCGCCAAAGGACTAGTGTTACGAAAATGTTGCAAACATTGGGCTGGAAAGACTTGGGAGTAAGGAGAAGAGATGCTCGACTATGTGGTATGTTTCGAGCTGTAATTGGTGAGTAGGCGTGGAATGACATAAGTAGCTTAATAAGTTGGGTGGAGCTTTCAAAAGTAGGAAAGGTTATAATATGAAGATAAAGCTGGAATTCAAGAGGACAGATTGGGGGCAAATAATAATTTATAGGACGAGGAGTAAGGGATTGGTATAAATTATCAAGGGATAAAATTCGAAAGTTCGTTGAAAATATTTAAGAAAAAGCTAGTTAAACAACTGATAGGTAATCTGCCACCTGGGCGACTGCCCTAAATGCAGATAATTGTTGATTGATTGTCGTACTATTCAAAGTTTTCGGCAACGCAAGGATGGGAAAGGGCTACGATTGGGAAGGAAGCGGCTGCGGCCTTAATTAAAGTACAGCCTCATCACTGTCAAATGGACAGTCGACGGTGTGCGATTGGACGAGCTGCTTCTGCTTTTCAAAAACGGCTGGCGAGCATCATAAAGATTTTCCCCTTCCTATTTTGTCTTTGATTTTTGCCGGGTTGAGTGGCTCAGACGTTTGAGACGCTGGCCTTCTGACTCCAACTTGGAAGGCTTGATCGTGGTTCAGTCCTGTGGTATTTGAAGGTGCTCAAATACGTCAGCCTCGGGTTGGTAGATTTACTGGCACGTAGAAAAACTCCCGCGGGACTAAATTCCCGTACCTCGCCGTCTCCGAAAACCGTAAAAGTAGATAGTGGGACGCAAAGCAAATATAATAATAATAATAATAATAATAATAATAATAATAATAATAATAATAATAATAATAATAATAATATTTTTTTACATCGTTATGCCCTACTCAGGAGCACGGTTGAATTTGCTTAGCTGATGTGTTGGCCTTCTTTTCTTCCCAAAATCTCTTCATTCTCTCGCTGAGCTTCTTCCTTCCTTCCTCCCTTATTATTATTATTATTATTATTATTATTATTATTATTATTATTATTATTATTATTATTATTATTATTATTATATCTTTACCGTATGAGAGTAACGATATGGTGGATGCCGAATCACTGTCGGTGGTTCCGTGCTCACAATAATATTTTCGTCCGCGTCAACGTTCATTCTCTATAGAGTAATAAATAAGTTACAAGATTCAATGGTATGTTGATAAACGGGGTTAAAAGTCAGGTTCTGAGTTTCACAAATAGGAAAACTCCTTTCAGTTTTAATTACTGCGTTGATGGGGTGAAAGTTCCTTTTGGGGATCATTGTAAATATCTAGGTGTTAATATAAGGAAAGATCTTCATAGGGGTATTCACATAAATGGGATTGTAAATAAAGGATGCAGATCTCTGCACATGGTTATGAGGGTGTTTAGGGGTTGTAGTGAGGACGTAATGGAGAGGGCATATAAGTCTCTGGTAAGACCCCAACTAGAGTATGGTTCCAGTGTATGGGACCCTCAGCAGGATTACCTGATTCAAGAACTGGAAAAAGTCCAAAGAAAAACAGCTCGATTTTTTCTCGGTGATTTCCGACAAAAGAGTAGCGTTACAAAAATGTTGCAAAGTTTGGGCTGGGAAGAAGTGAGGGAAAGAAGGAGAGCTGCTCGACTAAGTGGTATGTTCCGAGCTGTCAGCGGAGAGATGGCGTGGAATGACATTAGTAGGCGAATAAGTTTGAGTGGCGTTTATAAAAGTAGGAAGGATCACAATATGAAGATAAAGTTGGAATTCAAGAGGACAAACTGGGGCAAATATTCATTTATAGGAAGGGGAATTAGGGATTGGAATAACTTACCAAGGGAGATGTTCAATAAATTTCCAATGTCTTTGAAATCATTTAGGAATACGCTAGGAAAACAACAGATAGGGAATCTGCCACCTGGACGACTGCCCTAAATGCAGATCAGTATTGATTGATTGATTGATTGATTGATTGATTGATTGATTGATTGATTGATTGATTGATTGATTGATTGATTGATTGATTGATTGATTGATTGATTGATTGATTGATTGATTGATTGATACCAGAGGCAATAGCATAAAGTACATTTGGAAACGTTTATATAAAAATGATTACGTTGAACAAGATTCAATAGGTAGCAAGTATACGATGACAGGACCTCTGGTGGGTAAATTCGAACTAACCATGATATTCTCCAAAAGAAAACGGCACCTAGACATAAGCGTATATACAGTAGTTTGGCGCATCTGTTGGAAGGACCATGGACTTTTAATAATTTCATGGGACTTACGCTCGGAATGAATAAATACTTCCTTTGTCATAGGTAAAACATAGTAACATAATCTCATTGAAGGTAATACATGGTACGAGATATAAAATACCATCAAATAATGGATCTTTTACCTTGTTAATCCAAATAACATCCTTAAAACTCTTCAAAAATCCCAGAAATATCACAACAAAGGTAGCAATGAAATGCTTCATTGCTGTTTTCATTGCTGTTCACTGTCCACAAGCTGTTAGTGGTTAGCACAAGCAAAATGGGTTGAGAAATAGACAATATTGCTAGGATATGAAAGAAAGTAACAAATTACAATGATGCATGCAAAAAATTGGGAATATAGTGTACAGCGCCAAATTATTAATGTTAAATAATGTATTCATCAGAGCACAACATTCATGAAATCAATATGGCTAAAATGGTTTTTATCCTTCCCCTCTTCCTCGAAGAGAAATTCTCAACATTTATGATCTGTGGGTTGCTATTTGTCTCATATTTTTCGAGATGCTCTCTGTTTTAAGAGATGGCTGATTTTCAGAAATTTGCTCAGGAAAATACAAATTCCAACGCAAGTCTCTCATATTTTTAAAATTTACAATATGCTCTACGTCGCACCGACACAGAGAGGTCTTACGGCGTCGATGGGTTGGGAAAGGGCTATGTTTGGGAAATCAAGGAAATCATCTTAGGGCTGCCGACAGTGGGATTCGAACCCACTATCATCAGAATGCAAGCTCACAGCTGCGCGCCCCTAACCGCACTGCCAACTTACTCGGTGCTGAGGGTATAAAAATCAGCTTAAAACCATAGTATAGCTATTACTGATGATGTGATTCGAATCTTGACTTATGCGAACGGTGCAACGAATTTTGAGATTTTCTTGCATAGCCACAAAGGTAGGTGGACTATACCTAAATCAGGTGGTGGCGGTGGTGGTGGTGGTGGTGGTGATCATTATTTTAAGAGGAAGTACAACTGGATAACCATTCTCTATTGACACTAATCAGAGTGAAAAAATGGAAAGGGTCTCATACTTCAAAAAATGTAAATATCGGCCAAAGAAAGACAAGGACCACGAATGCACTAATACCGCCGGAGCCGGAAAAGAACAAGATTTGACCAATGGAGGTCGTATAGAATATATGAAAGTGAGGAGCCTGACGTAAGTAAGTGGAAGCAATGCCAGGACTCAGTCAGGAGCCCCGTGGTCACCACGCTCCGAAGTCGCGAGCCCTTGGGGCACTTAAATCAGGGTGCGTGACAAGTTATTTCATTGCAACAAACTACGGATTTGATCATACCGTATGTAACATGTAATTTATTACTCACTTACGGGGGTACCCGTGGAGCAGAAAGAGGTTAAAGAAGGTGCCGAGGTGAATGGGTCTATCTACAATATCAAAATTAATTTAAAACTTGAACTGAAGGTTATATTTCAATTTTAGAACTACAAACTTAACGATGGTTCATAACAATGAAACATCAGGTACAATGACAATTTCAGAAATTGGAAAATTCAAGATTCAGACCTTGACAATTCTTGACTACAAGCCCCTAGGTTACAATTCCAGAAATACCGGATCCAGTTTACAAATTTAATTCAAACAATGAATAATTTACTCAAGGGCAGAAATCCCCTAATTCAAGAGCACTTGCTCCCAAACTACAATATCTAGCCTTCCAGAGGCACTCGTTACTATTACAAAACTTGAAAAGAGCTAACAGGCTCTCAGTTTCTTACAGCCCACTCAAGGCAATATTACATCAAACTATTACAATCTCTAGCCTCACAAGGCACGAGTTACAATGGAAAGTGCTTAAAACAGGGGCATCTAGTACCCAACCTACAGGGCACTTGCGAAAAAAAGAACAGGTTAAATAAAACGGCCCGAACACAAACTGCATGGAGGCGAACACTGCGCTCCAGGTAATGAAATATTAAAAGCTATAGGGCTCTCGACCGATGAAACAGGGGCTATTACCAAACTACTGAGGTGCCTCGCATGGAAATATCTTTAACATATTACAGAAAGGTTGCAAAACGTAGTCACCTCAAAGCAAGATGAAGGGGAGCTCGAGAGGGTAACTCACTCTCTATTCCCGATTTACAGTTAAAGATTTTATGAAGTTTTTACATTAGCCGAAAGAAAAGTTACATTTTAGAAAAGTTTATTACATAGTTAAAGATTCAGACCTTCCCCTCGAATAAAGCTGCGGAGGTAGCAAGAAAGATATTTTACGTGTCCATTACCTTATAGATGTTCTGCTGATCGAACAAAGAGGCGGCTCTGCCTCCTGCCTTAACACACACACAGAAAGACGATGATCAATTGACAAGGAAACATGAAAAGCCGCGTCCGACTCGTTGGCTGAACGGTCAGCTTATTGGCCTTCGGTTCAGAGGGTCCCGGGTTCAATTCCCGACGGGGTCGGGGATTTTAACATTAATTGGTTAATTCCAATGGCACGGGGGCTGGGTGTATGTGTTGTCTTCATCATCATTTCATCCTCATCACCACGCGCACGTCGCCTACGGGAGTCAAATAGAAAGACCTGCACCTGGCGAGCCGAACCCCTCCTGGGATATCCCGGCACTAAAAGCCATACGACATTTAATTTAATTTAATGAAAAGCCGCAACTTATATACCCTCAGGGAAGGTTCGAGAGCATTAAAGACTAATCAGGACACACCCTCTTAATTTTTATTGGTGGATACAAAGTGAACAGGATAGGTTGAAAATTAACTACAAAAATTCGTGATTGGCTAGATTCAAAACTGGCGGAAAGAAAAGGAAGTATTGCCATCCCAAAAATAAAAGAACATAGGTCAGTTATGGAAAACCTACGAATATGAAACTTCTTTAAGTTATAAGTTCTTTCACCTTGCACCAGGGTGCATGATCATAGTTTTTGGTAGTGTCATCTGTAGAAAAATATCCAAACTTCTTGATGAATGGCAAACAAAACAAAGAGAAATTCAATGTTTAGGAAACTTAACAACAACACTATTCCTTAAATTTTCAGTAGTGACATCTTTCGGTTAAAGTTCCAAGTTGTTGTGATATCATTTTCACCTTTTGACCGATAGAGGAGTTCATTAAGGCGCTTATTTTGAATGCGCGGCGTTGAGGTGTACCTGCGGTACACTCACATTCGACTGTCTTGGGAAAGGCATGAAAATCCATTCGCATGCAGCCTCGCTGAATATGTTCTTTTATCCTATTAACTGTGATAACCTGTAGTTGTTGAAACTTCGTCACTACAGAGGGAGGAGCAGGCTGCGCTACAGTTAGCTACGCCTTAAATATACTAATCAGAACTGTTTTACATAGATCCATCTGGAGTAACTTGCACTTCCAATCGTATATACTTACTGACTACTTGAATAAATAGGCCGACTCGGCCGGTTTGATGAATATTCCTGTAGGAGGCCGACAGTCGACACGATTCTAAAGAATGTCACAAGTGTAAAACTATTCAATGCTGCTGCCATACAATGAAAGTGAATGTATAATAGCACTAAATTACCAATACTTAACAAACATCACATGCCGCCGAAATCAGAGAAATATTCCTAAGGCTATGCAATAAGAACACAAACGCATATTTATGCCACATGCTGTCAAGGTTATCCTCGTATATGAATCACTCCAAGGTCTTTAGATTGCACAAACATGATTGCTAGGATCGATAAGGCTATACCAAGGGGCTTCTTAGGTCAAATTTGAAACCTAATAAATGCTTCATGGGAAACAGAGACGCACCCTTAAAAGTGACAGGGTGTAACAAGTGCACATAGTTTTACAAATAAGTAGAATTTATCGATAATTTAGCGGGTTTTAAATAAAGATGGTTATGTATTCAACATTCCCCAGGCATGCAATATCGAATTCTATCACAATTAATTTGATTTTAAGAGGGCTTAAATATGAAGGACCCCTTCAGTAGATATATGAGTGCCAGGCTTAGTGACCCAAATTGGTAGGTTTGATCCCAACTCAGTCCGGTGGTAGTTGAAGTGTCCAAGTACGCCAAATGGCCCACATTTAAAAAGAGTTGTACACAGACAAAATTCTGGCACCTTATAATTTTCAAAGGCCACAAAAGCAGTTGTTGGGATGAAAAAAAAATATCAGTGGTATTATTCGTTAAATGACCAGTTTTAGGATTAAAGATCATGTAGTCTTTTATTGACTTTCGATTTACTTGATCCCAAACCGAGCGAGTTGGCAGTGCGGTTTGCATTCGGGAGATGGTGGGCTGGAATCCCACCGTCGGCAG
Organism: Anabrus simplex; assembly: GCF_040414725.1. Lineage (NCBI taxonomy): Eukaryota > Metazoa > Arthropoda > Insecta > Orthoptera > Tettigoniidae > Anabrus > Anabrus simplex. Next base: position 312,944,850 of record NC_090268.1, read on the forward strand.
TCATAAAGATGGTATTTTGTGTTTTCCCATTTTAATACCAGAAAAATACCGGGGCTCTGTGTTGTAATGCCTTGGTATTGCTATCCTAGAACTGGATTTTTTTTTTCTGGTCGGCTGCAGTGACGTTTTCAGTTTTCTAGTTCTCATTTAGCTGTCCTCGTTTCCTGATCTGTTAAGTTATTATATTTATTCTTCTTCTTATTATTATTGTTAGAGAACATATGTTTACATTACAATATAAAATGCGGAAATAATGTCACTAATACAGTGATCCATACGGTAAACTTATGGCCCTTCGGGGCTGTTGCTCTGTGAGCTTGGGTTTCGTTATTTCCTTCATGTCCATGCTTTGAATGTAAAGGCTATTAAATATCATAGAGTCCGGTAGCCTAGAAATAATTATTTATAAAATGTTTTCGTTTGTCTATTTATCAACGAAAATGTGGGGGGTGGGGTAGGGGGACATCTCATACAGTGCTTCTTGCGATTAACACCAGTATTGTATATAGCCTATTGAAAACAGTCTCAGCAAACTCTATAAAACTTTTCATGTCGAACATAAACGAGCTGAAATATACTATTGACTCACAAATTAGGAAAACATGTTTGTTTGAAAGCAATGCAATAAAAGTTGAAGTCATATTTGATTATTGGACGGATTCTTAATTACCCACATCATCAGTATCAAGATCTTCGAGTTTTAGGCCTGTTCAATCTTTATGATTCTTATGATAAGCAAATTACCCATATGCCTAAGGTTCTTCTCTTTATTGGTGTCTACCAATGGACGTTACATGGAAAGTTAATAGTGTCCATTTTATATAAGTGATGACATCCATACGTTACATAGTTATGATTTCTATTAAATTCTGTGTGAGACCAATAGAATCCAGTATGTAAAAAGAGAGAGGGTGGAGGTGGGAGGTTGAAAACCTTGGCCACTTATGCTTTAATAACTCCGAGAAGAAAGGGCATAAAATGTGATGGCCTACTATACCCTGAGCCTGTTCCCTATCACGGAGTCCTTTGACACTTTTGGTGAAGCCTATGAACCACAAGCATTACAGACATGAACATAAGCAAATGAACAAGAATTTGCAACCGAGCGAGTTGGCTGTACGGTTAGGAGCGCGCAGCTCTGAGCTTGCATTCGGGAGATAGTGGGTTCGAACCCATTTTGGCAGTCCTGAATATGGTTTTCCGTGGTTTCCCATTTTCACACCAGGATAATGCTGCGGCTATATCTTAATTAAGGCCACGGCTACTTCCTTCCCACTCCTAACCATTTCCTAAAAACAATTTTGTAGGCAATGGACATACTTTATTTTATTGACAACTGATTGTCTCTTGCAGTGTATGCCATACTGTGAATAAAGTAAAAAATATTAAACAAAAATATTATTTTCAGCCTATATTACGCAAAATAATGGCCACTCCATTCAGAAATGAATTACTATCATCAATTGCAAAGTGAAGATAACAAAACTTTAATTCAGTTTTCAAGTCAATTTCAGTGAGTACTTTAAAAAAATGTATGAATAAGAAGATGAAATATCGGATGATAAAAACACACATTTAAATTTTGACATCCAATAAATTTCGAATGTTGTTTTGACTAACAAACGTTGAAAACAGCTTCTTGCAAAGGTATATAGTGGCAAAAGCAATTCAGTTTAATGCTTTTTGAATATTATTATGAATTTTTTAAAAGTAACATTATTTTCTTTGATACCCGTGCCATTCTGATGTCCATGTTAACATTGTAGTTAATTTGAATATAACAGGATTTTTTCCCCCATGGACCCTTGCCCATGCACTCCAGGTTAATAACTCCTGCTTTTAAAACTTCCAAGAATAGTGACATACTGAATTGCTATTGTTGTTTGTAATCTGTCTCTTCCGCTGCCACTCATCGCCACTAGATGGCATTACTGTTGCAGTTATAAAACTAACACCTCAACGAATAAAAAAATATATAAATTATTAGTTCTTCATAATTGGGACAAATACTCGTTTATAGGAACTAGGGAATGGAGTAATTTTCTGAGGGATATGTCTGACAATTTTCTAAATTCTTTGAAACAACTTAGTGAATCTGTCATTTAGGCGACAGCCTTCAATGGCAGAACAATGGTGATTGATTGATTGATTGATTGATTGATTGATTGATTGATTGATTGATTGATTGATTGATTGATTGATTGATTGATTGACGCTAGAAGTAAAGGGTGTATGCATCGTGACATGAGCTACTGATTTGCACCAATCGGGAACTATCACGAACACAATACATTCTGACAGTACTTGGGACGATGCGTAGAGCTTATGTGGAACTTGCCGCCAACAGTTAGTTCAAAACTACATCTCAGGAAGATATCCAAATTCTACAGCTATTTGAATTGTCTTTAAATAACGTCTTTAAATAAACTGGATTTTGTTGCACTTGAAAGTAAATTTTCTCTCGAAAGAATGTGCATTGCTTTATCGCTGAGAGGTTCTCCTATCCATTAGTCACAAGTAATGGTAGATAAGATAGCATAAGATAAGATATGTTGAGATTTATTAGATTTAGATCGTTATGTATTTTACCGTGCGTGATATCAGACGTGACAAGGAAAAACAAGATTTATACGCCACGAGAATATAACAACATTACTGTAACAGCCACGACTTAAACGTTATCCTTTACAGGCCATTATCATGATAGTGAATCGTATATCTAACACTTTACTCGAGTGTGTGTCGTCGGGCACATTTGAAATATTCTGGAACAGGAGATGTGATCAGTATAGTGGCTTAGTTGCTTATTTTTCATCCAGATGTCAGATGTTAGAACCCAGTTGGATCCTAGAGTGGTATATTCACCAGCAAGATCACGTTGACTCAGGAAAGGCATCTAACCTTAAATCGCCAAAATGAGCACGGGTGGCTCCAGGAAATATATAGAAAGATTCCAACACGAGATCCAAAGGGATTCGAACGATTGCCTAGTGGGAAAGCCAACAGCGCTCATGCGATTCACTTGATTATGATTACACGCTCGGCTCTGAAGATCTCGGACGATGTTTGTCAGAAACAACGGCGCAAGTCCTTCCCGCGACTTCCCACAGATTGCTTCCTTAAATTTTTCCCTCTATGCTAATTTGGTGAAATTCAAGACATTCACCTCTCGTGATGTGTCCAGTGTACTTGAAACTCTAGTTTTCGATGATTGTCAGAAGTTCTTTACTTTTAATCATACGTCTAAGGACTTCCGTACTAGTTTTTCTTACTACCCTGGATTTTGAGAAATACACGTAGAAAGCTTCGATTTGACGTTACAGGGATGTACTGAGTGTCCAGCCTTTGAGACCACAGAGAACACGCGAAATATAACACTGTAAATGTGAACGCAGACTAGAAGGATTTAATTCGGCTGACAAAAAGTGTTCTCGTGCTGAAAAATGCTCTTCGGGCTTCTTCATTTCTGAATAACATTTCATTCTTTGGTCCATTGCTCGTTCACAAGAGTTCCTAGGTATTTCAGAGATTACACTTGGTGTGTGATCGTATAGACAACGTTATAGAACATTATTTTCAAGTCCATCAAGTACTGTCTGTTGACGATAATACTTCAAAACTACATCGAGCCCCTAGTGATACAACCAGCTTTAAAGAATAGAATAAAATACCATTTTCTCCACAATTATAGTTCATAAACTGAGTAAATTAGATGATTTCACAATATCATTGGTAAATTTGTGAACAGGAGTTCTTATTTTTTATTATTATTATTTGCTTTACGTCGCACCGACACAGATAGGTCTTATGGCGACGATGCGATAGGAAAGGCCTAGGGCACTCTATTGTCCCGGGGACAAGAAATTGTTCCCAAAGGCGGAGGAACCAGTTTGGTCAACGGCATTAGGATGCAGAAGGCAACGGGAAACCACTGCATTAAAGATCCTGAAAGATATTCCAATAAATCCACATGGCATCGCTGCAACGTCAAGATCGGAGCTGGCCGTGTGGATCGTCTACCTCCGTTTGGAGACGACGTCTTAAGAAGAAGAAGAAGAAGAAGAAGAAAAAGAAGAAGGAGAAGAAAAACAGAAGAAGAAGAGTAAGAAGAAGAAGGCGTTGAAAGGAAGCGGTCGTAGCCTTAATTGAAGGGTCGGGGGAAAAAAAAGGTCACTTTTTCATCGAAATTGAGATATTGTTACAGTCCGCTTCAGAGTGATCATGCGCATCTATTGAGATGTCCAAAATGAAAAAAATGAAAAAGAAAAAAAAGCAGGTGAGTCAGGAAAATTTAGCATTCAAATTTGCTGTTAGGGGAAAGAACTAGGGAAGTCAAGCACAAAAGTTGCTTTTTCTCAAGTTGTACAAATATTGACTCTCCTGCTTTTTCCCCCTGACCCTTCAATTAAGATACAGCCCCAGCATTTGCCTGGTGTGGAAATGGGAAACCACGAAAAACCATCATCAGGGCTGCCGACAATGGGGTTCGAATCCACTATCTCCCGGATGCAAGCTCACAGCTGCGCGTCCCTAACCGCACGGCCAACTTGCCCGGTAACAGGAGTACTTATATGAACATTCAAATATAAAACATTTTCTTAATGAATTTCGACTGGAATATTCATTCTCACTCTACTGTATGTTCAAAATCAGCACAATGTGATGTACAGCACAATATAGTCTACTGTATTACAAACTCGAAGAATATTAGTTGTCTGAGCGTTTTATCTTTATTCGTATTATTTTGAAACGCTTGGTATGGGGTAATCATGTGGAAGGTCTCAGTAAAGTTCTGAGGTATTCGCGGTGAACATTGAATGTTGATGACTAGAATGTGCATTTTCACGTGTTACGATTAACTTCTACAACATGGGGAAATGCTTGAAAGAAACTACTCGTAAATAATTTATTAAGTGAAAGGTGTTCAACGAACGGTTTGGACGTGGTTAGAGGTCGGATGCGAAAACGGTAAGACAAGTCTTGAATCCGAATTCAGTCATTACAACCTGTAAAAACTAGCTCGATAATGTATTGTTTGCAGTGAGTTGCTCCCTCTCAATCAGATGATAATTTCGAATGTGTACTTCAGCTAGCTGGGGAAAGTAGGTTTATATCAACAAATTCAAGAGAAGTAATGACAAATGACAAAGAGGGAATGACCGGGCGAGTTGGCCGTGCGCGTAGAGGCGCGCGGCTCTGGGCTTGCATCCGGGAGATAGGTAGGTTCGAATCCCACTATCGGCAGCCCTGAAAATGGTTTTCCGTGGTTTCCCATTTTCACACCAGGCAAATGCTGGGGCTGTACCTTAATTAAGGCCACGGCCGCTTCCTTCCAACTCCTAGGCATTTCCTATCCCATCGTCGCCATAAGACCTATCTGTGTCGGTGCGACGTAAAGCCCCTAGCAAAAAAAAAAAAAAAAGAGGGAATGAATTAGATGTTGACATTAACCAATAGTAAGACTTCTATGTTTCAGTTCATATGTTGAAAATTGTACGAAATTAATTGTAATTTTTTATACAATCTGCCAAAATTTCTAGACATTGGCTTTGGTATCTGTCTTATACGGGTACCAGTCTGCAGAATTCCATTGAATTTCTAGATTTCAATTATGTTAAAAATGTCACACTTCCATACTATGACAGTTCCACGCGGATGGAATTTCTTAAATACAGTATATTGCTGGAAAAATCATGGGAGAAAGACGTTAACTGAGAATGCCAAGAATACTTTTAAACGCATAAAATTTATTTTATTTCTCAAAAGAAGATGCACGGAATATTCTACGCAACTCAGTACATGCTGAAATTAGTTTCTTAAACAGTGTAATTTTCTGCTATTAAACTAAATAGATTTCAAGGAAAATTAGCTATTTCCTTTACCAGAGATTAGTGTAGTTAGACGATACAGAGCTAGAAGATAGTATCATTTTATAACCTATATTATCTATTTACCTCGTAAGTTTCATCTCAAATTTAATTATCGATGGTGTATAATTACGAGAGGAAACATCAGTATAAAGTACGTTACCACGAGCTTATGATTAGTTTTACTTGTGCCAGATATTCTAACGAGTTCATTATCCAAAATATCACGAAGGTTCATCGCATAACTAATGATAGGAAAATGAGAGGATGGGAGGTTTGCCACTGAGTTCTGTGGAATAATCGATAAAATCAATACTAGACTTAGCGCCAATTACATGGCACTGGATTATACTGTGTCACATTCTTTGGCCACGCTGATAAATCTGAGATCTCTGACCGAGTTTGGTCGTGGAGTCACTTATTAGCTAACCACTGCGGAAATACTTGGATTGTAGGTCAGATAGAAATCTAAAACATCCGGACTGGGTCCTACTCTCCGTTAGAGTAGAGAATAGTATTCAAATCTCTGAGGTTAATTTCCGCTTCGGTTTTACATTTAGTGCCATGGTTGCTTTAGACCAGGGGTGTCACACGCAAACTCATGTGCAGGCTCTATAACCTGATCAGGAGAGCGTAGTAGGTTACCAACAGAGACAAGAAAATTTCAATGCGGGATTATATGATGATGATGGTAATAATAAAAACACGACAATAATAATAATAATAATAATAATAATAATAATAATAATAATAATAATAATAATAATAATAATAATATTGTGTTCACTGATTTATTTTAGCCAATTATTGTGATTTTTCATTGAAGAGGATAATTTTAAAATTTTCTTTGGGGGCCTGTTGTTATCCATTCTATATTAAAAGACCATAAACTGGTAATCGCCGTTTCCTGATGCTATCTGTGATTTATTTATTGGAAAGGGAAGAAGAAAACAAAAAATAAGCTATTAAATTCAAACGTGCCCCTTAGTCGGGCATAGCGAATCAAAATAATAATATTAATAATAATAATAATAATAATAATAATAATAATAATAATAATAATAATAATAATAATAATAATAAGTCTATACATATCTTTTAAACTTATAAAACTGAATATGCTACAACAATTATAGATTAAATGAAGAAATTGCAAGGTTCTCGTTGGCATGTAGGGCAAAATAATATTATCTTGTACCGTAAGTCTGGTATCAATTCCAGCCTGCAAGATGTTAAAAATCTGGTGAAGATGTGTGGCTTGATGCAACTCCCATAATACTTTTTAAATGTTCAACTGTAAACTGAATACTTATGTTCAATTTATTCAGCTTTAAGAGGGATAAAGTCCGGCCCCGCGGTGTAGGGGGCAACGCATGCGCCTGTCACCCGGCGGCTCCGGGTTCGTTTCCCGGCCACGTCAGTGGGTTTTAATTGTGAATGATTAATATCCCTGGCCTGGGGAGTGGGTGTTTGTGTCGTCCTTAACGTTCCTATCCTCGCATTCAACACTCTACACTTCCGCAATTACAATTACACGCAGGTTCATATCATATGGTGCAAGTAGTGGGAAAAGATCTTCAGATATCGACGCCACGAACAAATATCATTTAAAAAAAAAGAGGGATAAAGGCTGTTCTCAAATTCAATATGAGCTACAGAACACTTGAAGTTCTGTGTCTTAGAGGAAACTGCGTGTTGCTTGCTGCAGAACCTTGTCTTTCTGGGAGTGAACATACTAACTCTAATGATAGAATGGAATACGACATAGGTATATTAAACTGATCACTTACTATCGCCTGCCAACTAAGACGTATTATATTACGTGATTTATTTATTTATTTATTTATTTATTTATTTATTTATTTATTTATTTATTTATTTATTTATTTATTTATTTATTTATTTATTTATTTATTTATTTATTTATATGTTTGGTATGTTTGGTTCCTACAACCCATTAAGCAAAAAGATAATGAATTGAGACCAGAATTTTTCATATTTTTGCTCTGGGTCATTGGGAATGGTACCGCGGGTTGTATGTTCTAGACTTCTCCAACAAAAAACAGGCTCGTTGAGTCAAAGCTCTCTGCAAGAGTTGAGCTTTGGACTCGCCAGCCTTGGGAGGAAGAAGTTTCATTGTTCAGTATAACAAAGGGCTTAAGTCAATATCGACTATTTATTCTTTTATTTAAGTTTAATTCTAAAGAATAATACAGAGCCTATCAGTACGAGTGTGAAATGAACTTTTCGAACGAGAAGTATAAAAACAAGCCTCCTGAAACAGAACTTACCAAAGTTTAAGACCACCATGTGTGGAATGGAACAACCTTTTAACACATAATGTTACGCTGTGACTGGGAAACTACACAATATTCACGTTCAGTTTCTTTAAAGTTGGCTCCGTGGCTGAATTTTCAGCATTGACTTTCGGTTCAAAGGGAATTCTAGTCATATTTGGCTGATTCCTTTGGCTCGGAGACTGGGTATTTCTGATCGTCTTAATATATATCTTCCTTTACAAACAAAATATCACACTGCAATATCGAATACATCCCTCCACATAGGGTTTGGGTCAGGAAGGGTATCCATCCAGAAAACTCGGCTTAATCCACATTGTTTCTAGCTTCAGGTAATTGGGGGAGGTTTTTCGATATATTATTAAATGGAAGGTGCCGGAATGCACTCCTGCCCATTCCAACTGAAAAAGCGTGCTGAGATGCCTCATTGTGTGAGGTTATGGTTCAGCACGGTGGACCGGATGTGCTTCAGGGGATTTAATTCGGGCGAGTTAGCAGGCCAGGGAAATACCCAATCGTGGTTCTGAAACTGTCTATGCACCATCCTATCGCAGTGAGGTATGACATTATCCTGTTAATAGATACATTTACTATTGAGGAAGAACGTCCATATCTACTAGTGTACGTGGCTACAAGAGACTGCCATGTAGCCGTTGGTGTTAAGGGACTTGCGCTGTTGTAATAGCCCAAGATTATGCAAGGAAAACATCACGCAGTTAAGTATACTGCCACCACCACTCTGCATTCGACCTATAGTTACCACTTTAAGGCGATTTCCGGATGCAGTGTGGCGTATCGACCACTATCCATCCACTTTATACAGCACGAGCCGTGATGAATTCGACAAGGCAACGTCCTTCCACTCCTAAGGTGCCCTATTACGGTATTGCTATGTAAGTCGGTAATGTCAACGATCAGCCTTGGTTTAAATGGGAGACTTAACCATTATTCTGCTTTGTAACCCATATGTAAAGTTGATACTCCGTATTTTTCTCTGAGTTCCTACGTTTGTTATATAGATTAATTGGTCTCGGGTGGGTGCATCAATTACTCTTCTGACATCAGCGGCCCGTAGGGCAGAATTTATGCCACTGGGAGTCTCTCGATATGCCAGCAGTCCATTCTCGATACACCTTCACTACATACGCTCTCGAACATCCTACAAACTGAACTGTATCTGAACATATGCAATCCTTCAACTTGTACACTAACACGAAACACTTTTTCGCATTAATGAAATTACACCCTTCGTCTACGCTGATCGTACTGTACTCCTGTATGTCATTGGTGAGTATGAAGCTCAGACTAACATATTTTGGCCAGGCCATATGATCAAATGCATTGGGAAATGCAATCATGCTGGGAATGATCAGTGGTACAAGAAGACCAGGTCGCAAGAGGATTCGTTGGTAAGACACCATTGAAACAGATACCACCCTCACCCCAGTAGAGCCTCCGCGGCTCAGACGGCAGCGCGTCGGCATCTCACCGCTGGATATCGTGGTTCAAATCCCGGTCACTCCATGTGAGATTTGTGCTGGACAAAGCGGAGGCGGGACAGGTTTTTCTTCGGGTACTCCGGTTTTCCCTGTCATCTTTCATTCCAGCAACACTCTCCATTCTCATTTCATAGCATCTATCAGTCATTAATAAAAAACTTCGGGAGTGGCGACCCCATCGTACTAATAGCCTATATCTGCTTCATTTCATTACATCCCTGACCCGGTCAATGACTGGAAAACAGGTTGTAGGTTTCCATTTTCAGGAACGGCAGTATTCTGTTTGATAAGTCCGATGTTTCCCTGGTGATGAAGTGAGGAACACAATTAAACATTCCTAGGATGGACGAAAGTCAGAAATCAAATTAAGCATGTAACTCCAAGTGGCTGTTGATATCGTGATCTTAGTCACGGAACCTCTTGTTCTACGTAGAAATCGAACTACAAGGACATGACTTTCCTCTTCAAGAATTAGACATGCATTTGCCGAGGTTCAAACCGTGGCAATCTTAATGGGAAGTCAGTGACGATGTTACTCGTATATCACTCTCACGACCAATTTTATAAGGTTTCAGCTGAGGAGTAACAATGGAAATTAATTTCTTGGGCAGTTGAAAAATGTTCTCAACATACATTGCTTTCTAATTTGTTCCACACGCAGAGTGGTGAGACCAACACAGTGACATAGACTATCAGGTAGATTTGATACCCACACAAGTTATGCGAGACCAATGACAACTATGCCCGCAGCAAGCATATGAAACAATAAGAAGAAAAGATTTGATACACTTGCTGATCAAGGAGACCATTGCGTCAGCATTTCTTGTAACAACCTAGTTTCAAGGTTTACAGGCCATTATCATTTTCTAGGAAAGGAGGAATTTCACTGGCAGACTGTATGGAGACACATACTGTACGAGTTTCACAACATTGAATCACATGCGGTTACAGGCAATTGTTCCGTTCTTCAGGAAGAGATTGTTCTGTGTCCTGCAGCCAGGCTAACGAGATCTGTTGCAACAAGTGGTAGGCTTCAGTAGAGATGAGCACGTGGAGGACCACCTGGCAGCATCGGATGAAAGTGAGTATCGTCCGAAATGCAACGTGCCGGAATGGAACTGTTGTGGTAACGGGAATGGCAAGGCCATTGCAGTCGATAACGTCAACGTTCAGAAGCAAGCTGAGATTACTCGCTATTCGCTATTCAGCTCCTTGACTGAATGGTCATTGCAGTAGCCTTCAGTTCAGATTCGATTCCCGGCTAGGCCAAGGATTTAATGTGCGTGTGGTTAATTTTTCTGGATTGGGGACTGGATTTTTGTGTTCATCTTCATACACATCCCACATCTATATACATATAACATACCACGCTACAAACCGCCATAGAAACATGCGACAGTGAATACATCCAACCACATAGGATTGGCGTCAGCCAGGTCATCCGGCCATAATCCACATAAGGTGCAGCGCTTCGCTACAGGATACAGGCACTGAAAACATTATTATTATTATTATTATTATTATTATTATTATTATTATTATACAATTTGCTTTACGTCGCACCGACACAGATAGGTCATATGGCGACGATGGGAGAGGGAGGGGCTAGGAGTGGGAAAGAAGCAGCCGTGGCCTTAAATTAAGGTACAGCCCCAATATTTGCCTGGTGTGGAAATGGGAAACCACGGAAAACCATCATCACGGCTGCCGACAGTGGGGTTCGCACCCACTATCTCCCGAATACTGGATACTGACCGCAATTAATTGACTGCAGCTATCGAGCTAGGTATTATTATTATTATTATTATTATTATTATTATTATTATTATTATTATTATTATTATTTTATTATTATTTTTATTTTTATATTTTTTATTAGGCTTAAGAAAATGGAAATTGCAACACCATGAAGGCATTGGTCGTTTGTGTTCATTTTCAAGATATGGAACGATGCCGTGTAGGTATGTAAACGATCAAAGTTTCAGACCCATTGGATTGTTGCTACAGGTCTCCCCACGTGATTGGTCGCGGAGGAATCAACTTCAGTATACGGACTCTGGTATAACGTAGTTGACTTGCAGTCTGTGCAGTGAAGTGTTCCCCGTCAAACATGCCTCGACAACAGAGAAGAGCACGCTATCAACAACTGTCGCCGTTTGAGAGGGCTCGGATAATTGGGCTGTATGAGGCTGGATTATCGCTGAGGACTGTCGCTGCACGTGTTGGCCGACAGACATCTACGGTACAACGTGTATGGCAGCAGTGGTCAAACGAACGTACCCACACTCGTAGACCTGACACAGGTCCAGCGCGACAGACAACTGTGAGAGAAGATCGCCCCATCATTCGGATGGCCCGGATGGAACCCCATGCAACAGCAGCGCAAATTCGAGCAGCTGTGGCACCCCACGTTACACAACAAACAGTTGGTAATCGCCTGCGTGCAGCTGGCTTACGAGCCCGTGTACCTGCGGAAGGTGTTCCATTGACCCCACAACAGCGACGTGTAAGGCTGGCCTGGTGTCGAGAAATATCGACGTGGGTTGACGAATGGCATAGGGTCGTCTTTAGTGATGAATCGCTCTTCTGTCTTGCCCGCAGTGATCGCCGGAATCGTGTGCGCCAATGTACCGGGGAGAGGGGCCGCCCAGATCTTATTGTCGAGATGCACACAGGGCCAACACCAAGCATTATGGTCTGCGAAGCTATTGGCTTTAATGTCAAATCACAATTAGTGCTTGTTGAGGGCACTATGACTGCTCGACAGTACGTTGATAGGGCACTCAATCCAGTGGTTGTCCGTATGATGGCGAACATTGCTAATGGGATGGTTCAGCAGGACAATGCCCGGGTTCACTGCACGCATCTCCAGAGAAGCTTTCCACGACATCACAACCTTAGAATGGCCCGCCAGATCCCCGGACCTCAGTCCTATTGAGCATTTGTGGGACATGATGGGTCGACAACTGTCCAACCGTCCTCAGCCACCCACAAATCTGGAACAACTAACCCGTGCAATGCAGCAAGCATGGGCCACAACTCCTCAGGGAGCGATCCAGGGCCTTATTGACTCCATGCCCTGACGAATTTATCAATGTATTGCACTCGTGGTGGGCACATCCTGTATTGATTGTTGTCCAAAATTGCGGTCAGAGGGACCTTAAAGTGTAATAATCGAATCACAACCGAACACTCCTCCTGCATGTTCAATTGCAGCAATGTAGCACCACTCCTTCTGGGTGTTTGCAATTTCCATTTTCTTCGGTGTATTATCATTTAGCATATGGCATTTAGTGCCAGGAGTGTCTGGACAAGTTCGGCTCGCTTAGTGGCAGGTCTTTCCATTTGAAGGCCTTGGGTAACCTGCATGTCTGGGCGGCGGCGACGACTTCGACGACGACGGCGACGACGACGATGATGATGATAAAGTAGGACGAGGATCAATCCCGGTGTCGGTACATAGTCTTCTCTTGTCGAATAGCACCAACGGGTCTGCTCAAGACTTAACGCCTCCATCCGGCGGACGAACCACCATTAAGAAAGGCATATGCCATCACTCTATATGAAGACTGCGGATAGTTTTGGAATTGAATCTGACGACCAGAAATGGAATACCACCGTCTCTTCCACCTGCCGGCGGGCCAAAATTCTGATGGTGAAATTTTTCCACCAACGGGACTCGAACCGTCTACCCACGTCCTTAAACCGTAAAGACTTGACACCTTATCAATCACGGCAAGCAGGCGGGCTAGATAAAAGGAAACGTGAATAAGCGTATGCTATTGTAAGTTCCTTCCAGGTATTGTGGATATCCACACGGTTTATATTTATGTGGGAGGTGAATAATTATATTTTGATAATAATTCTGATAAAAACCGAGCGAGTTGGCCATGCGGTTAGAGTTGCATAGCTGTGAGTTTGCATTCGCCAGAGAGTGATTCGAATCTCACCGTCGGCAGACCTGAATATGGTACTTCGTAGTTTCCCATTTTCATACAAGTCTATACCTTAATTACGGCCACGACCGCTACCTTCCCAATCCTAGCACTTTCCCATTCTCGTGTCACCGTAAACCTTCGTCGTGTTAGTACGACGGTAAACCACTAGCAGGAGATTATTTATTATTATTATTATTATTATTATTATTATTATTATTATTATTATTATTATTATTATTATTATTATTATTATTATTATTATTATTATTATTATTTTCCAGTGTACAAATAATGTGTATAACTGCCTCTTTGTAAGCAATGTATACGGTAGGGCCTACTGAAGAATTGCTCCCATTACACGAGTCGTTCAACATTAACATTAAAGGTTATAGACGAGATTCATAGACGGGCATTCTGAAGTTAGTAAATTATAGATTGGATTCATGGAACACTGAAACAAAAAAAGTACCGTATGATATTTTTGTCATGCCTATTGAACATGAGAATGTCTGTTATGGCGTTGTGAGGGATGGACGCGATATATTTTCTCCAATGCAGGAATGTGAACGAGCTTCTATAAGAGATCGAGTGAGCTATTATACCGGCAGAAAAGTATGTGGGATGAAACACGACGAAAGGAGCAATCATGCGCAGATACATGCTTCCAATAGTTGTGAGAGATTGCTTGAGTTCAAGGTTCCTTTTAATTTTAAAACTGGACTGGCTTCACGGCCAGCGAGCTTTTTAGGTTTCAAATAATTCTCGTTCACATTCCGAATTGGTCTGTGATTCACAACATCACAGTTTATACTAAGTGCTATACAGAGTTTTGATGTAGTCTCTGTAGAAACTGGAGTTAGAGAACACCACAACAAATTTATAGTTGATTGATATGTCTGCGCGGTGAAGTCTGCTGCTGGTGCTGGAGGGATTTTTCGAAGTTATCGGCAGGTATGATGCAAAAAATATAGGAAATTAGTAATGGATTTATTTCTTAATTTCTTAAAATCAGTAATTAACATTTTCTATTTCCACTCGTTACGCGAGCTTTTTAGGTTCTAAGGAATTCTCGTACATATTCAGAATCTGTATGGGATTCAAAAGTCAATGTGCTAGTTCATAGCTTGTAGGCCTACTAAACTCTGTGCAGGGTGTTGGTAAACTCTCTGTGCAAACTGATACAGTAGCTAGAGAACACCATGTCAAACGCATTTCAAATTGGAGTGTATGTCTTTGAAGTCAGCTGTTGACGCCGGAGGATACATTCTTAAGGTCTTGGTCAGGGTGATGTAAAAGTATAGGAGATGATATAATTGATTTATTTTTTAAATTTATTTATTGCAGAATGTGCTCGAAGTTTCGACCGTCAGAATCAACGCATGCCTTGCAGCGTCGAAGCATTGATTGTCGAACTGGTTCGAAAATACTCTGCTTGTCACGATGGTTCCCAGCGGCTTGCAGCAAATCCTGAAATTAGGTGTTCGTTTTCATTGAACGAGTGTCTCCTGAATATGCCGCCTGGAATATATTCAGAAGAAGAAATCGAGGCGTGTGGGATCAAGCTATACACGCTAGTCAAGATCTGTCCACGTTGCTGTCTTCAGCGGAAGAAATCGAGGCGTCTGGGATCAAGCTATACACGCTAGTCAAGATCTGTCCAAGTTGCTGTCTTCAGCTGAAGAAATCGAGGCGTGTGGGTTCAGGGGATACTACGATACCACTCTAGTCAAGAGATGTCAACGCAAACATGCCCAAATAAACGGCTTTACGAACATCCTCTAGTGCCATTAGCTGACTTTAACGGACTTACATTCCTTGCTCGGCGTCCACGAAAAATCATAAAAATATAGTTAGTGGAACGTAAAATAAATAATATTACATTTTTTTACATTCCTAGCTCCTGTATTAATTTCTAAGTTATTCAACAACTTGTATAGGAAATACTACTCTGCTTTACTCTCCATGTGAGAATCGATTCACCGGCAAGCGGTTCGGATGTGGGATCGATTTCTCACCACGAATTCGAGAAATTTAGAATCGAAGTATCCACTTCTCGGGCGGTTCATTGCCCTGATGTTCACACGGTCTACATCAGAAATGAGCATTCCTGGGGCTGGAAGGCGGTTGGATATAGTGCTAACTACTCTACGTTCAAAGCCGATTTGATTAATGGTGGAATTACTTATCAACCACTATCAGGGTTGCTACATTTCAACTCTCGGTAAACGGATGTAATTTGAGTACCAATCAATTCACGTGACCTGTGTGTTTAACCTTGAACACTTCCCGTTCAAAATGTTGCTTTTCCTGCTTATGGTAACGGTGGGATAGGAAAGGGCCGGTAATGGGAAGGAAGCGGCCGTGGCCTTAATTAAGGTACAGCCCCAACATTTGCCTGGTGTGAAAATGGGAAACCACGGAAAACCATCTTCAGGGCTGCCGACAGTGGATTTCGAACCCACTATCTCCCGAATACTGGATACTAGCCGCACGTAAGCGACTGCAGCTGCTGTATCGAGCTCGGTCAGTGAGTGTTGATGTGTGTGTGTTTCATTTGGTTTTATAGGTGACTGTTGATAAAGTGGTCATAGCCACGGGATCTACACTTTTACGTGACATCTGAGTCAATTTCAAAAATTCCACAGTCATTTGCTGGGATTCGAACTGCCGTCAATTTAGTGAGAATATAGTAACAAAGTCACCCGGCTATCACGTCCTCCACCGCCCGTGTTGACTCCAATACCGGTATATAACTTTTTCGTAATTATTTTAATGGGGACTGGGATTAGTAAGGTGATTTTAGCCTACCTGCTAGATACAGTCCTAGATTTAGCTTCATAACCTGTGTTGCCATCTTAGCGGATTTTCTGCTAAATTTGGCGGATTTAGAAGACTGTCGGCGGAGAAATATATCATTTAACGGACAGCGAATTTTTTGGCGGAATTCTAGATTTATTATAGCGGATTATAGCGGATTTAGTGTTTTATCCATTTTACGTTTCTTTTAATTTGTACTCCAGTCTGTCTCCGAGCTATTCCGTATTTCTTGTCAGGGGCTAGCAGTCACCTGAGGAAAAAAATGTTATTGGGATTTGATGTTATGAGATCTTGGTATCATAAATTTGTAATGCGTGGGGAATGGGTACTTATCTCTTAGTTGACGAATGACGACAGGTAATAAAACTGTGAGAGAATAGCATTTATATTTATGTTTTGAAGGAAGGCCGTTTAATGAACTGGCCTGTTCTATGTGTAACCCTTGAGGTAGGGGATTCACCCGGCAGTAAAACGCCTACAAGTTTTAGCTCGCCGGCTCGCAGGCAGGGGTTATTCCCAGTGAAACTCACAGATCAGGTGAGTGCAGGCATTTATTATTATTATTATTATTATTATTGCTCATTATTTGAGATCGGATTTCTTGGCGGAATTTTAGCGGATTTTTAGTAGCATTTAGCGGATCTTGAAAATATAAGTTGGCAACAATGTTCATAACATTGTATGGAATTTTAGGATAACACATTAAAATTAAGATATAATTTCATCACAAGTAAAAAATTTTACCAAATATGGATGCTGTTCTGTTCAGACCTAAATGTCATTCTGTACCAGTACTGAGAGGAGTGTAGTGCTTGGTCCAAAGTGTACAGTAAAGGATAGCTGATAGTTACATGACCCAAACCGCGCCATATGTACTGTATAACATAACGGTTTATGTTCAATTTTCTATTTCGTTTTGTTTCCGAAGTTGACAACTAACTTCTTAAGTGGTGTTTTTTTTTTTTAGAAGGAGTAATGGCTCGTCGGTAGTGTGTGTGTTTCTGGAGCGTAGCTGAGGGTGTTGTATAAGAAGCATCACCTTTTCCTGTGGCATGCAAAGCCTTTTAAGGGCCTTAACCTTTCAAAACGACCAAAGGGACTGCATGTGATCAAGTGAAGATATCCTTTACTCTCTCCGGTCTTTTCCTGGAAAAGACTCTAGGAAAAGACCGAGCGAGTGGCTGCGTGGTTTGGGTAACGTGGCTATCAGCTTGCATTCGGGAGATAGTGGGTTCGAACCCCACTGTCGGCAGCCCTGAATATAGTTTGCGTGGTTTCCCATTTTCACACCAGGAAAATGCTGAGACTGTACCTTAATTAAGATCACAGTCGCTTCCTTCCTACTCTTATCCTTTTCCTATCCCATCGTCGCCATAAAGACGTGTCGATGCGACGTAAAGTAACTTGTAAATATCATATCGGGAAGCTCCTCATTGAATTCGTGAGATGAATGACCCCAGTTTTAACTCTAAATCCAGGATTAAATGCTGGAACCCACGCCTCCGGGTAAAATGATGACACCTCCACTACAGTACTCGCTGTATAAACAGAAGTACAGCACATCTTACATCATGAATAGCAGTACAACAACATTGTCCATTGCTTGAACAGGAAGTATGTTCTGGTTTCATTCTTGAATTGATTTGTTTTGTAAGAAAAGCAATTTTCAAAACTTAAAATTAAAAAATACCGTTAATAATTGAAACACTTTATTGCTGAGTTTATTTTAGGATCTTGAGACGATTCAGTCGACAGGACAGATTTATTTATAATTAATCTAATATTAATAACTAAGTCTTAAAACCGCCCTAAAATGAATGAAATCGTCTGATCTGTTGAATGATTATGTCAAAGTACACAAGGAGATGGTTCATAATGTACGAATTAAGTCCTTCATTACAGGTCAGACGAAATTAGAAGTTGCTCTAGAAAAGCCAGTGAGAAGGGAGAAAAGGAGATTTTGACTCGGGTAAGTAGTAGTAATGTCGGAATCAGTTACGGCTCCTTGCGCGCTGTACCGGAGGTAAACCCACCCCGTGAATTAAAATTAAGCGCCTTTGAGAAGGCCATCTGTAACTGGGACATCAAACTGTGTGGTAAAAGATGTTTGAACGTTTTTTCTACAGAGGTCTTTACTGTCAAACTAAGTGCTCCTTCTTATGAGAGAATGGACAATTAAAATTCAAGATACATTTTTTATTAATTAGTTGGTAAAACTGAATTGTTTGTAAATTGTTTTTGGTGTTCTAAGTTTATCAACACTTCTATTTCTTCCTGCCAACTTAATACTTCAGCCAATAAGAAATTTTCCATATTTATAAAATTAAGCAATATGAATTGTGGGTGTGTCAGGGCCTCGGCCCAGAGAAATCTGGAACCTTCCTCTCCGCTATAAAAGCTGGGACATTTCGGGCCATGTTGTATTTGTGATCTCTCCAGTCAAGAGGTTTAGAGTGTGTTCGTAACGGAGGCAGAGGGAAGGGCTGCCTCGTCCATCCCGGGAGGTCCACCAGCTCAAGGTAATGGCAGACGCTAGTTCGAGGGGAAGGTTTTAATTTTTTAGTAATGCAACTTTTATTTTCTCAACGTAAATTTCAAACTTTCAATGTAAATTTCAAAGATGTCTGAGGACTCTAGTCTAATTAAGAGAATAAAGAGTGACACCCTCTTCAGCTTGATATTGAGGTGACTATGTTTTCATAAAACTTAAATTGATCTCGTAATTTTGAAACTAAATCTTTTTTTTTTTTCATCTTGTCACTTCCGTAGTATAGGACTAACCTCTGTAACGACGGGCCATAAGCCCAAACAGGGTTTTAAGTATTTTGTTTGTGAATTTCAAGGAGTGCAAGTTTTCGCATCCTAACATTTTGATTTTCGGCCAGTAACTTTAACCTTTTGTTTTTAGCAGAGGCCACGTTAGAATGGGTAGCCTACGTGTTACCCCTGTTAAAGTCAACTCCTTTCATTTCCTTCGAAGGTAAATCAGACTATTGAGCATAGAAGACAGTGTCTCCTGTATGTTTTGTTAAATGTAAGTTCTGCCTTTGATAAGCCTGTAAAATTAAAATGTTGGAGAATAGTCTCCTATAGAGTAATTGTGTACAGCAAAGACGCTCTTCCTACTGGTAAAAATTCGAGCTCCGTCTCCTTGAGTTTGGGTCGAAGGGAGCAGTGCTCTTGTTAAAGTTGTAGCAAGGGAGCTTCAAGCTCAGGTTGTTAAATGGTAGTTATCTGATTATTCGAGATTTTTCTAATAGTGTTAAGCGTATTGCTCACGGTAAAATGTTTCGTAAAATTTGTTGTACAATTAATTTTATAAAAGTTTGGTGAAAACAAGTTGTGTTGCTCACGGTAAAATTATTTTATAAAATCCGTTGAAGCATCAGGATGGCCATCTATGAACTCACTCTTGAACTAAGATGTGTATGTGCTGCCATCTATCGATAAACTTTTAAACCAAGAATCAGCTGTTCAACTTACAGTGTGTTTGAGAGTATTGCTCCAACAAAGCAAAACTTGTTGCTTTAGCTGCAATTATATGTTGTACAGTGGTAAAAAGGAAAAGAAATGCCAGGAAATGCTGGACTCGGGTTGAATCAAAAGAAGAGAAGAAGGTAGAAGATTGCTGTCCTTGTTCGAAAATTAGTTGAGGTTAGAAGATCAGCATTCATATATGAATTCGGCGATTGTGTTTTCTGCCCCTCTTCTTGCATTTCTGTTGTGGTAAAGTGGCGTTTTAACTTCGTACAAACAAGGATATTTCTGGTATTCGTCCAGTAAAATACTAACAGATTCCTTAGTCGACCCGGATCCTGCTATTTTAGAAAGAAGTGTTTCTTTACAATCGAGCTTCACAATCTTCTCACGACGTAGCGCCAGCATCATCGTGATGTCAGCTTCGCTGATTGGTTCGTTTCATAAAATTAATTTTACGGAATAGAACATGTCTTATTTTACGAAAAGTTTTATGAAAGGTTTCATAAAACTTGAATTTGACCATGAGCAACAGAAATTTTATAAAATTAAATTATTGTACAAGAAATTTGACTATAACGTTATAGTTAATACCGACGATTACTAGCAAGACGCAGTCGAATAAGGTTCCGCAATATTTACGTGGAGTAAGTCAGAGTGTACAAAGTCGAACAATACCACAATTACGACAGTTACTAAAAGGTTAGATTTATACCTCATGTGACTTTGTGCACGTCAGCATGGGAGTGAGAACATAAGAAAAGAATAATAATAAGAAATCAAACCGCGAGGAGGCGTAGATGCAGGCATCCAGGCCCTGGATTCCCAACCCGAGTGCCCTAGATTTTACTCCCTGCGAATTTGGAATGAATTTACACAGTGTAATTAAACCCAGTGCTCAATTGACGCCACATAAACATGGGAAGATGTTGATTGTAATAATAATAATAATGTACTATGCATATCCGAAACTTCGAAAACCAGGCGGAAAATCTTCAAAAAAATCCTACAACCAAAGGGCGCAAATAGATTTTTTTATGAAAAACCCACCGGAAATCAAATCACATAAAAATCCGCTGATGCAGTCAGAAAGAGGCGATTAAAATGTTACGATCTCCTATGCAGAATGGATTATAAAGTTATTCCTTAAAACACACACTACAAATGGTTAGTAAATACGAATAAGACCTACAAGAAAATTATATTATTGAAGAACTCATTTAAGATACAGAAACATTCGGTACCCTAACAAACAAAAGTGTCCGTACTAAACGAAATGAAATGGCGTATGGCTTTTAGTGCCGGGAGTGTCCGAGGACATTTTCGGCTCGCCAGATGCAGGTCTTTTGATTTGACTCCCGTAGGCGACCTGCGCGTCGTGATGAGGATGAAATGATGATGAAGACGGCACGTACACCCAGCCCCCGTGCCAGCGAAATAAACCAATCATGGTTAAAATTTCCAACCCTACCGGGAATCGAACCCGGGACCCCTGTGACCAAAGGCCAGCACGCTAACCATTTAGCCATGGAGCCGGACACTAAACGAAATGAAATAGTATGACAGAAGTACTAAAAAATAAGCTCGTTGAACGTATGAAGGGATATAAGTTATAAAGGACAAAGAATCACTTTGCCAAATAAGTTCAGTAATAATAATAATAATAATAATAATATTAATAATAATAATAATAATAATAATAATAATAATAATAATAATAATAATAATAATAATAATAATAATAAAATTAATGTGTTTTACTATTACACATTAAAATTGTCCGTCGGATTAAATCAGATTGTCTTGCTTCTATATCACACATTACTCAACTTGATCATATGACGTAACCGGCCTATACAGTACTTCAAGCGGTGCTGCAAGTTTCTTTACGTCGCACCGACACAGACAGGTCTTACGGCAACGATGGACAGGAAAGGGCTAGGAGTGGGAAGGAAGAGGCCGTGGCCTTAATTAAGGTACAGCCCCAGCATTTGCCTGGTGTGAAAATGGGAAACCACGGGAAACCATCTTCAGGACTGCGGAAAGGGGGGTTCGAACTTATTATCTTCCGAATGCAAGATCACAGCTACGTGAAGGAACCGCGTGGCCTACTCTCTCGGTAACAAAATAATTCTGGGTTCATGCGGGAAGCGGCGGAAATACGTTACAGCCCCGTTAATTTTAAAAGAGACACTGACTAGACCATAGCAATTAAGTTATACCCTGCTGCCAGACTTTGGTATGCAGTTCTTCACTCTGTCCATTAGTTTCAATTTTGTTTCGGTTTCCCAAACTTTTACCGTAATTACTAGACGGTCCACTGAATGTGTCGTGCATTCATTATTCATTGTATCAGTCCGATAACATGTTACTTGTCCGAATTATCATTTCATAGACATAAGGATTTTCTTTCGCGAATGGCTGGTCTTCGGAGAGGTAGCGCGCACCTCGTTATGGTTGTAGTCTGAATCACTCAGTCTGTGGTAGGCGGTGAATTCGTAAAGACTGAAGAGCTCACGAATAACGGACAACCTGTCCTTGGCGACATGAAGCAGGGCTGAGCTATTGTCGTGTTCAACCGGACAGGGCGAGGCGACGAAAGGGAAAGGACTGACACGGCATGTCAACACAAGGTTAATTAATACTCCACATGTGTGCGCCATTTCCTGACGCCGAGTTCTGCGTTTCAGTTCCTGGCCAACACATGAATATATTTGAACATAAATTTACACTATTGAACTCATGATGTAGTTACAAAAATATAGTGTACATGATAGGTCTCCCGTGTAACCAGCGTTCAAAAGTAACATTTCCCTATCAGAATATATACATACATCTTCTTCTTTTCCTACCGCATTTTCCCCCATCTGTGGGGTCGCGGGTGCGAACTGCGTCACACATATTATGTGGATTTGGCCCTGTTTTACGGCCGATGCCCTTCCTGACGCCAACCCTGTATGGAAAGGTGTAATAACTATTGTGTGTTTCTGTGGTGGTTGGTTTTTTTTCGCTTTAGGGAGATGTTTAATAGTTTTGGTCTATAGATATACTTAAATAACAACGAGCTACGTCATTATAGACCATAGTGAAGACGTGACTTTCAGGGGTAATTACCTTGGCTGTAAATTGCATGTTGAGGACAGCATTTGAACCTGAACCTCCAATGAGAATCACGCAATGTAATGCATAGGTTATTAAACTAGAAATAATTGTTAAGCACATTTATCTAGGGTACAGCAGTCCATCGCATGATCAAAGTTACGTGGGAGGAGAGATTAGTTTTAGGCTAGGATATCGCTTGCGCAAAAGATAAACAAAGTAATACCTCGAGGTGAAATAGCATACTATCGTAAACATAAAACATTACATACATACATTCATACATTATCATTATAGACTGTTATGCCTTTCAGCATTCAGTCTGCAAGCCTCTGTGAATTTACTAAACGTCGCCACAATCCTCGATTTGCAACTAGTGTTATGGCCTCATTTAGTTCTATACCTCTTAACTTTAAATCGTTAGAAACCGAGTCTAACCATCGTCGTCTTGTTCTCCCTCTACTTCTCTTACCCTCCATAGCAGAGTCCATTATTCTCCTAG
The DNA here is from genome assembly GCF_040414725.1 of Anabrus simplex. Classification (NCBI taxonomy): domain Eukaryota; kingdom Metazoa; phylum Arthropoda; class Insecta; order Orthoptera; family Tettigoniidae; genus Anabrus; species Anabrus simplex. The sequence goes on from NC_090268.1 coordinate 312,968,346, forward strand.
GTAACCTATCCTCCTCCATTCGCCTCACATGACCCCACCACCGAAGCCGGTTTATGCGTACAGCATCGAGTTCCTTCCTAAATTAGCCTTTATCTCCTCATTCCGAGTACCCTCCTGTCATTGTTCCCACCTGTTTGTACCAGCAATCATTCTTGCTACTTTCATGTCTGTTACTTCTAACTTATGAATAAGATATCCTGAGTCCACCCAGCTTTCGCTCCCGTAAAGCAAAGTTGGTCTGAAAACAGAATACTGTTGATCGCAACGGCGAGCTCACTGCATTAGCTTTACTACACCTTGATTCAATCTCACTTACTATATTACTATCCTGGGAGAACACGCAATCTACATACTTGAAATTTTGGGAAACCGAAACAAAATTGAAATTCATGGACAGAGTAAAGAACTGTCTGTCTTAAATAAGGCCACGGCCGCTTCCTTCCCACTTCTTTCCTGTCCCATCTTCGCCATAAGACCTATCTGTGTCGGTGCGATGTAAAGCCACTAGCAAAAACAGAAAATTGTTCACCTGCAGATGAGAGTGTGGAAGGTAAGCTAATACATAGACTGAATAGGTGTAGATCAGTTACCTCCAAGGGGTCAGTTTCTCTCGGTCGACAAAAGTCCTAAGATGACCTCCCGGCTAAATTGTATTTCGAAATGCAAGTAGCCTTCTCCACTCCCTTTTGAAAACATAGCTAAGATGTCCATAGGCCCTACTGTATACAGAGCAGCATTATTTTGTGAAGCCACCGTAGGCCCTCTGATTACATTTTGTTTCAGCTTGTGCCGTTCCCTGCTTGCATTGCAGTTGCGTTAGCAAGAGTGCGCGTTGTTCACTTTCGGTGTAACATTTGTTGTTCTCTGGTTGTATCTCTTTTTTTACGTCGCACCGACATAGATCGGTCTTATGGAGACGATGTTATAGGAAAGAGCTAGGATCGGGAAGGAAACGACTTTGGCCTTAATTAAGGTCTTTGTATAGTGTGAAAATAGAAAACCATGAAAAAATTTTTTAGGGCTGCTGACAATGGGGTTCGAACTAACTCTCTCCCGAATGCAAGTTGACAGGAACGTCAAGCAGCCACTCGCTCGGTGTGTTTGTATTGGGCACTGAGGTGCCGTAACTAAAAATTTAAATGAGAAGTTAAAGGACTTCATTTTATATAGAGATGTTCTCAAATACGTGAGAAATAGTTCGCGATTGGATAATATACACCCAAAAATCCAGAAAAAGTCTATCGTTCACGAGCTAAGCCTATTTACGTTATAAGCTAGAATGGAAGGAGAGTTTATATTTAGGATTACTTTTGAAGGAGGTCCTGTCATTACGGATATTGCAGTATATCGCCAGCGTTTGGAACAAGGTTGACATCGAATACGTGCTGTTTTGAACGTAATTCACTCACTTGATTAAATAACAACATTTATTACATTTACGACACTTATAACACATTATTAATACATAATACTGAGTACTAATGGGCTGATGCCCTCGGTAATAGTCAGTCACATGTTCCCGTCTCCTCACGCACGAGGCACCCAAGCATAACAGTCTCTCATCCCCTTCCATCCACACCACTTCCGGCTGGGTGCTGAAGGGTGCTGCTATCTGTCCTAGGAAGTGGTAGCGAGCAACTAGGTGGTCTAGCCATAGCTAGGCCGGAACATGCTCCCCACCGTTGAATCACCATGATTCAACCGAATTAAATTGCCTGATATGCCCTCATGAGAGTTCAGTTCAAATATCACACAGGCACTGACATACAGAGTTCATTTAAAGTAACCAAAATGAGTTGATCATTCAACAAAATACACTGACTGACAGAGCAAATGCAACACCAAGAAGGAGTGGTTCGAAAGGGATGAAAGTTGGGGAAAAAACAGAGACGGCACGGACGAATAATTGATGTTTATTTCAAACCGATATGCAGGTTACACAATGCGCAACGCATCGACTCAATGGGATGTAGGACCACCGCGAGCGGCGATGCACGCAGAAACACGTCGAGGTACAGAGTCAATAAGAGTGCGGATGGTGTCCTGAGGGATGGTTCTCCATTCTCTGTCAACCATTTGCCACAGTTGGTCGTCCGTACGAGGCTGGGGCAGAGTTTGCAAACGGCGTCCAATGAGATCCCACACGTGTTCGATTGGTGAGAGATCCGGAGAGTACGCTGGCCACGAAAGCATCTGTACACCTCGTAGAGCCTGTTGGGAGATGCGAGCAGTGTGTGAGCGGGCATTATCCTGCTGAAACAGAGCATTGGGCAGCCCCTGAAGGTACGGGAGTGCCACCGGCCGCAGCACATGCTGTACGTAGCGGTGGGCATTTAACGTGCCTTGAATACGCACTAGAGGTGACGTGGAATCATACGCAATAGCGCCCCAAATCATGATGCCGCGTTGTCTAGCGGTAGGGCGCTCCATAGTTACTGCCGGATTTGACCTTTCTCCACGCCGACGCCACACTCGTCTGCGGTGACTATCACTGACAGAACAGAAGCGTGACTCATCGGAGAACACGACGTTCCGCCATTCCCTCATCCAAGTCGCTCTAGCCCGGCACCATGCCAGGCGTGCACGTCTATGCTGTGGAGTCAATGGTAGTCTTCTGAGCGGACGCCGGGAGTGCAGGCCTCCTTCAACCAATCGACGGGAAATTGTTCTGGTCGATATTGGAACAGCCAGGGTGTCTTGCACATGCTGAAGAATGGCGGTTGACGTGGCGTGCGGGGCTGCCACCGCTTGGCGGCGGATGCGCCGATCCTCGCGTGCTGACGTCACTCGGGCTGCGCCTGGACCCCTCGCACGTGCCACATGTCCCTGCGCCAACCATATTCGCCACAGGCGCTGCACCGTGGACACATCCCTATGGGTATCGGCTGCGTTTTGACAAAGCGACCAACCTGCCCTTCTCAGCCCGATCACCATACCCCTCGTAAAGTCGTCTGTCTGCTGGAAATGCCTCCGTTGACAGCGGCCTGGCATTCTTAGCTATACACGTGTCCTGTGGCACACGACAACACGTTCTACAATGACTGTCGTCTGAGAAATCACGGTACGAAGTGGGCCATTCGCCAACGCCGTGTCCCATTTATCTTTCGCTACGTGCGCAGCACAGCGGCGCATTTCACATCATGAGCATACCTCAGTGACGTCAGTCTACCCTGCAATTGGCATAAATTTCTGACCACTCCTTCTTGGTGTTGCATTTGCTCTGTCAGTCAGTGTATACATATAAACATAGGCAAAACAGAAACACAAGCAACAAAATATTTACACACTGTTAACATAAGGTACTAAGGTAGGTTGACTGTGTCCTCATCCATTATTATGCAGTATGAATTACGCACACTATAAGTTCTCAGTTCAAATCACACACACAACATCATAATTACACTCTGAAATGAACAAGAAAAAATATTCACATGAAACACATTATGTTTTAGCCACAACGATCCTGTTTACTTCTCAATAGGTAATGGAATTAACTTGTTAACAGGTCGTTTAAAAAGACCACTGGTTGTTCTGATGGTAGCCACTCGTGCAAGTCCATCCTTCCCAGGGTGAACAGTCTCCACCACAGCCAACTTCCAACAGAGAGGAGGAAGATTGTCCTCCTTCAGAAGAACGACTGTACCAGTAGCTAGGTTCTCCTTGAGACAGGTCCATTTTTTCCTCTGCTGCAGCGAGTTCAGGTAATCGGCAGACCACCTCTTCCACAACTGCTGCTGCATTGACTGGATTCACTGCCATCGAGACAATCTGTTGATGGGCAGGTCAGTAATGTCAGGCTCAGGGATGGTTGTAAGGGGGGCACCAATTAGGAAGTGAGCAGGTGATAAATAATTAAGGTCACTGGGGTCATTAGATAAGGCAGATAGGGGGCGAGAATTAAGACAGGCTTCTATCTGTGCAGTAAGGGTACATAGCTCCTCAAATGTCAATAGCGCATTACCCGCAACTCTTCTCAAGTGGTACTTCATGGACTTGACAGCTGCTTCCCACAGTCCGCCAAAGTGTGGAGAGCTGGGAGGTATAAAGTGCCACGTGATGTCTTCCATCGCTAATGAATTCCTTATCTCTTCACAAAAGCTGGTTGAAAGGAATATTTTTTGGAGATCCTGCATTCTTCTATTGGCACCAATGAAGTTAGTCCCGTTATCACTATAGATGATGGAGCATTTCCCACGTCGAGCTATGAATCTCCTCAGGGCTGCCATAAAGGCATCAGTAGAGAGGTCACTCACCACCTCCAGGTGAAGAGCCTTGGTAGCCAGACAGATGAACAATGCAATGTAGCTCTTCGTTGTCTGTTTGCTTCTCACATTTCCCCTCTTGACGAAGAAAGGACCAGCATAATCAGTTCCTACATTAAGAAATGGGCGACTCTGTTGCACTCTGGTAACAGGGAGCTGTCCCATCAATTGTTCAGTTGTTGACGCCTTGAATCTAAAACAGGTCAGGCACTTGTGGATGACTCTTCGAACAATTGCCCTAGCCGTGGGAATCCAGAATCTTTCTCTTAATGATGCAATTACTAATTGAGCACCTGCATGTAAAAGCCTAATGTGTTCTGCCATCACAACAAGGTTTGTGAGAGCATGCTGGGGAGGAAGGATAAGCTGGTGCTTAGTGTCATAAGGTAGTTTTGAATTTACTAGTCTTCCTCCTACCCTTAGCATTCCCTTATCATCTAAGAAAGGATGTAAATCTGCAATTTCACTCTTCCTTGAAATGCAACACTTAGAGTTGAGACTGGCTATCTCTTGAGGGTAACACACTTGTTGTGCAATTTTGATACAGGAGTGCAAGGCCATCTGCAGCTCTTGTGTACTTAATATCCCTAACCTCTTGTCTTGAGGATTGGCACTATTGTGAATAAATCGCCAACAATATGCAGTAACTCGAGTCAGTCGGGACAGTGACGAGTACTTCAGCATAAGTTCATCCCAGTTTATACCTATCAACATAACTACAGGAAGTGTGCTTCGTGACTCAGGTAGTTCCTCTTCTGCATGGGCTGAGCTTGTGTCTGGCCATGATTCAGTGGGCTCAGTTAACCAGGATGGTCCGTGCCACCACAGGTTCATACCTCGTAGTTGTTCTGGAGCAACACCTCTGGATATTAAATCTGCTGGATTACAACTGGTAGGAACATTTCTCCATTCAGCCTTGTGAGTGTATTCTTGAATTGAAGAGACTCGGTTGGCCACAAATGTTTTCCAGCGAGTAGCAGGAGATGCGATCCAGGCTAAGACAATGGTGGAGTCCGTCCATAGGTACAGCTTGTGGAGTAGTCGGGCAAGTAGTAGCGCTCCACACAGTTCAAGTCTTGGTAGTGTCAGTTTCTTCACCGGTGCTACTCTGGATTTAGAACATAATAATCTGACACAGGTCTGTCCCCCTTTGTCGACAGACCGTACATAAAGACAAGCTCCATAAGCTTGTCCTGAAGCATCAGAAAAACCATGAATTTGTATATCAACAGGGGGTCCCTTACATGTGACTAACCGCTCAATATAAAATTATCTTACTGCCTGTGACTTAAAGTGAAGTTCTTCCCATTCTCTGACTAGTTGAGATGGTAGTCTGTCATCCAAGTTCAGATTGACTAGCCAAAGTTTCTGCATAAAAACCTTGTAAGAAATTACCAAAGGGCTGACCAACCCAAGTGGATCAAATATTGATGCAATAACAGATAAGACCTTTCGTTTAGTTACATGAGAGTCAGCATGATAGGGACTGTCTGAATACAGACTGCCACAAATGAGAAAATGATCAGTAACTGGATGCCATAACATGCCTAAAGATTTCACGCTAGTGCCTTCATCAAGACTTAAAGGCAGCTGGGTTTCCCTGTCCTCTTCTGAAACTGCTGGGTGGTTTGAACACCATTTCCTGAGGTGAAATCCTCCACTCTCTAGTAAATTAATAAATTCAGACTGCAACTGAAGAGCATCCTGGATATCGTCACAGTCGCTTAATAAATCATCAACATAAAAATCTCTGCGAACAACTTGTGCTGCTCTGGGAAACCTCGATTCTTCATCTTCAGCAAGTTGCTGCAGGCATCTGGTAGCTAGGAAGGGTGCTGATGCTGTACCATATGTTACAGTTGTCAGTTCATAGTGAGAGGGTGGGTCCCTAGGTGATTCCCTCCAGATAATCCGCTGAAGTTTCCTATCATCTGCATGAACCATGACTTGCCGATACATTTTAGCAATATCTGCGGTGAAGACAAAGGTATGCATTCTGAATCTTAGAATGATAGAGTAAAGATCCTGTTGTATTGTCGTTCCAACCATTAATATGTCATTCAATGAAATGTTGTTAGAAGTTTTAGAAGATGCATCAAATACTACCCTAGTTTTGGTAGTCGAGCTACTAAGCTTAAAAACTGGATGATGGGGTAAATAATAGCTTCCACCTTCATTCCCTGACTGAGTAGATGTATCCACCTTAACCATATGCCCCATCGCCTCATACTCGTGAAGAAAGAGTACTCGTGCTTAAGTGAGGGCTGCCTGCTGAAACGCCGTTCTAATTGAGTTAGTCTTGACATGGCATGATTGAAGGAGTTTCCCAGAACCTCAGGTTTCTGGTTGAGGGGTAAACGAACTATGAATCTACCTGTAGCATCCCTAGTAGTATTCTCTGTAAAATGTTTTTCTGTAGCTCTCTCTTCTCTTGTCATGACTCGTGACGTAAGCTCTTCTATTTCCCAGAACCGTTGTAGTTGGGTGTTTAACCTGTCCTCTGACTTCAAGAAACATGTAGTTAGAGTAGGATTTTTCTCTTCCCTACGATGGTAGTGTCCAGCAATAATCCATCCTAGTGCAGTGTCTTGAAGGATAGGATAATCTGGTGATCGAGTTCTGCGCCCAGGTTTCAGTAATGAAAAGAAATGTTCTGCGCCTATTAACAATTCAATGTCACCTGGCTGGAAGAACTTGGGGTCAGCGAGCTTCAAATCAGTGGGCAAGTTCCAATCCTCATGCTGAATGTAACTACTGGGCATGTTACCTGTGATACGTGGAAAGACAGAGCAAGTCATACTCACAGTGAAGTTACTTACAGTGGATTGCAATTCTAACTGAACACTGTACCTTGATTGAGAAATGGAATCATTTATGCCGCTGATTGGTATGGGATTCTTCATTTTCTTAAGGCCTAATCGCTGTGCTAGACTTTCAGTGCAAAGATTAACCTGCCTGCCACTGTCAAGAAGTGCCCGGCAGACCTGCATTTGCCCCCTACAATCTAGTACCTTGACCATGGAAGTGGACAGCAGAACCCCTACAGGGTCTTTTGTATTGCAGTGTGTGTGTGAGAGGAGTTGGATGCAGTTTGATGGCCTGTACCTCCCTCTCTACCTGATGGATTATGTAATGAGGTGTGACGCTTCCTACTACATAATTTACAACCACGTGATTTGCACTGTTTGGCAGAATGCTGTGTACGCAAACAGTTAAAACATAAGTCCATTTCTTTAACCCTTCTTTGTCTATCTTCCACACTCAGAGCTGCAAACCCTTTACATTTAAATATCGGGTGATTACCATGACAGCAGGGACACTTTATGAGACTGGTAGTGGTGTAAGTGTAACGTGGTTGAGTATCCCCTTGAGGTTTAGGCTTATTTCTGTCAGCTTGTTGTCTGTGCGATGGTGCACTGTGCTGTGAGCTAGGGAAGTTCTCCAGAGCTTGCCGTTTGTGTTCAACAAATGACAGCAAGTCATCAAGTGATGGAACCCGAGTGTCTGCCTGTGATAATTCCCAGTCTCGTCTAGTACAAGCATCAAGTCCTTGAGCATACAGTTGAGTCAAAATAACTTCATGCAGTGGAATGTTAAGTTCTAGGGCCTTGAGTGCATTCAAATGACTATTAAAAGTGTTAGAGTACCTTAACAGTTCTGTGGCTGTTTCACTGGAGACTGATTTTAAAGTTAAGAGTGCCTTAACATGAGTAGCTGCTATTAGTTTCTTATTCTCAAATCTGTCCTTCAACATTTTCCACGCTACCTCATAATTTGCCTCTGTGATGGGTAAATTTTGAATTAATTGGCTGGCTGGGCCCTTGAGAACAGATGCTAAGTAGTGAAATTTCTGGACACTTGGCAGATTATTGTTGTTATGAATCATAACTTGAAAACTGTCTGCGAATGAGAGCCAGTTTTCGTATTTTCCATCGAAATGTGGAATGTTATTAGCCGGTAACTTTAAACTCGCGACACTGCTGACCTGAGTTCTTCCTGAATCTACCGTGTCGCGTGATGACTCTTCAAGGCTCGCTATTATTTTACTCATTTCACCCTTTACCTTGTAGTATTTGGCTTCGAATTCGGCACGCACCTGATCATGAGCTTGCTCGTTTTCAACGTCTCCTAATTCTAATTCTGACTGCACGTCATCAAACTTCGACATTAATGCACTCATGTCTTCGTATCGCAGTTTAATTTCATGCGAATTCGAATGTTGTTGAGCGATGAAATTCTCAACGAAAGTTTCCGAGCGGGTAAGTTGCGCTTTAAATCGCGACCTCTGCTTAAGAAGCCTTTGCCTTGTTGAGGATTCCATGATGGAGGGGGTAAGACAATAACAAGGAGAAAAGGAGAGCCTTAAATGAATAGTACTGACCTGCCTTCTCAGTTTAGTTTACCTCTGGTGCTGGAACATCGAACCTGGGACTGCCAGATGATGTCATTAAAGTGAACTTCCAAGTATTTCCATGTTACTGTGGAAACTAGTCGCCCATGCTACACGCCACGCTGCTTTCACGAGGTCCTCGTGGTGTAGATAATCCGGCCCGGTAATTGGACCATGTTTTGAACGTAAATCACTCACTTGATTAAATAACAACATTTATTACATTTACGACACTTATAACACATTATTAATACATAATACTGACTACTAATGGGCTGATGCCCTCGGTAATAGTCAGTCACATTTTCCCGTCTCCTCACGTACGAGGCACCCAAGCATAACAGTCTCTCATCCCCTTCCATCCACACCACTTCCGGCTGGGTGCTGAAGGGTGCTGCTATCTGTCCTAGGAAGTGGTAGCGAGCAACTAGGTGGTCTAGCCATATCTAGGCCGGAACACGTGCAATGCTGGGGTGTTCCAATGTGTCCGACAATCAATGATGTTCCGGGTGTACTATCCGCTTCCCGTCCCATATGTTTGAGAACACCCTATAAGGGATTTTAATTCAGTTTTCAGAAGACACTAAAGGACGGTGTACAAAAAATTGGAATGCATTAAAAATATAAACGTGTAAGTGCCTCATTAAAACTGATTCAAATGCTGAAATAGACTGAGGAATTCACGGCTAAAGGACATTCAAAGATGGCTCATATGTACATCAGAAGCTTTTCATTTCGCACTGTCAAGATCAGACCTGGCTACGTGGATCGCCAGCCTCCGGATGGAAGAAAAAGTTATGCAGAAATAATGATTGAACGAAATGTTGAGCAAATCACGAGTTCTGATATCATGAAGTAAGATATAATACGGAACTCTGATAAGCGCAAAGCCACCAAGGATATAAGTATGAGAAATACCATGGGAAATGTTACATAATGGGGAAAGTCCTCCTAAAATGCATTCGTTAACAATGACAGATACTACATGCTTTAGGAGAGGCACTTAATAGTTCTCGGTGGTCAACTCTACTATTGCTAAAAAACGATTTCATTCTATTCCTAAAGGGGACGGCGGGCCTTCTAGACGGTAACGCTGGCTCTCAGGCCAAGAGATGTTCGGAGAATGTGAGGAGGTTGGCGGCCATGCCCTATACTAGAAACTGTCCCGGCGTTCGCCTTAGTGTAGGAGAATGGAAAATCATTCTCAGGACAGCCGACGGTGGGGACCAGACCCCCTCCGTCTCCCGAATGCAGAGGTGTAGAGCCGCAGCAGAACCGCGGCCAACTCTCCTCTGCTCGGTTGGTCGGAGTGCAGAGCCGTCGAACCACGGACCAGCCGTGCCCACCTGTAGACCGAAGCCCTCTCTGCAACCGCCGACGTGGTCAATTTGTCCACCTCTTACAAAGAACGCTGATGAAGTGCAGAGTGCCTTAACACTCTAGCGACCATGCCCGTAGATTTTAATGTATTTTGTTCTTTCCAAATTGTCAAAGCTTGGAACTTCTACGGGCTCAATCAGAAGATGTAATTTAAAATACTTGCTTGCAGTTTGTGTGGGCTTGGTTATAGCTACATTTTCGTGGTATTATTCATCCTCTTAAACTATAATCACCACCACCACCTGATATTATGTAGTAACAAATTCTGTCACTAGATGGCACTGGAGAGAACGTTTTGTTGTAATTTCACGAATCGAGGATACAATGCTGAGGAATGAAGGATTGCATAGGCCTAATTTAGGTTTGTAGCAGCAAATATGACGCGAGAAATAATAGAAGACTAGCTAGTCGCAGTAGTTAATGCATAAGGTGACATAGAAGATTCTGCTGGTGAAATAGATGAATTGAGACCTGCTACTACTGCTGCGTATGAAGGTTATGTATCGTATATAACATCGCATATCGAACACTCAAAACCTCGCTGTACGTGGACATATCTTCGCAGCAGCACCTCCAGTGTTTTTTGATCGGCCGGGTGGCTTAACATCTCTAATAACAGCTCCCGCCGACCTGAATCAGCATACAGGCCGACTCCTAGTTGGATGTCAGCCTCCCTACTACACTTAACCATGACGACAACCACCACTACCACCACAACGACTTCCGTCTTCACCTTCCCCTTCCACCCTACGACGACTTTTACGTCATCCCATCCTACACCACTTACGTCCACATCTTTCTCCGTGCCACAAACGTTTCCTCAGATCAGTGCACCACCTCCTCGCTTTCTGCGCCGCCGTTCACCACCTGTCTCTTCGTCTACATACCCACGATCTACGACACCGCCAACTCCAGCCGCATCAGCATCAGCAATTAACACCCGTCAACCAGCATCATCACCATCAACATCAGATACTAACACAGTCTTCAGTTGCGTCGTTGGCGGCTTCGACCCACTCATCTCCGTAACAGAAGTCCAACGCCAGCTACGCCATCACGCCATACCAGTCCGGAGGGCATTTCGGATCTTCAACTCCACTGGACCAACATTCTTAGTGCGCCTACAGCTACCCACTGCAACAGCCGGGGACCACCTCATCGCCACCGGTGCGCCCATCTACGCTTGTCTCTATAACGTCGAACCCTCTCGTTCCCCTCCACAGTCAAGACATCCCCTTACCCCACCACGTCGCCGCACCCGGCCTGATGATCCTCCTATTCAATCACCCCACAACGGCCGTCCACCTTCTCCCCCAATTAATATTTCCTTCCCACCGCTACCAACACTCGAACATCTCCGTCAGCTCACAACTGTACTGTATCACATCGCCTTCACACTTCACCACCTCACCCTTCCCGGCAACTTCCATTTAAGCACTCCCGTGTAAACGTCCATTTCTTCCCATCTCTTTAGACCCCATCTTCTCTTCTCAATAAATATTCACATCGCTTTACCCATCCTCTTCATTCAGCCATACCACACTGCTCTCTTCATATCTCCCGACCCGAGAGGGAGCGTCACTCTCTAGCGGGCCCGCCCCGCCCTTTGGGCGGGAATGAAAACAAAAAAACAAAAAATCGCATAGGCTGGCACACACATCATCATCCGTCACACATATCTCTGTTAAGGACTCTACACTGTTCTCAAGCAACGCCTCTTTGTTTCGTCCGGGTGACGCCGCACCTTTAATTCGCACCCAGCCGACCTCAATCAAGCAAATTGGCCAGACACCAAACTGGAAGTCGGCTTCCCCAACATGTACACTCTCCTGGTTAGTGATGTTCACCTTGTTCTCACCGATGAAGACATCCTCACGGAACTTCGCCCAGCGGGCGTCCATTCTACTTCCAGACTCTACACCGGCCCGGTAATATCGCCTGATGTTCTTCTGTATCTCCCTACTTCTTCTCCAGATGCCTACTTCGACCTCCTAGACAACGGGGCGTGTATCCACGGTCGCATCCATCGCGTCGAAGCTACTCCTCCGAACATCATGGCTCAACTACTTCTCACCGCACCCGATACGCCTGTCATCGCCGATTCGCCCGAAGCAACCACGCCCCCTCAAATATCCCATCCCTTCTCCTCTAGTTACACCACCACTGTTCAAACCACCACTCCTACCACCACCACCACCACCACCAGCACCACTTCTACTCACACTTCAACCAACATTCCCATAACCACTTCAGTTATTTCGCATCCCATCCCCATCATGACGTCTAATTATCCCATCCCTCCCACCCCCGACCAACAACGTCCCTTGACTACTGTGCCCTACAGCACCCTTCGGTTCCGGCCAGGCGAATGCCGGTCTCGAACCAAGAGCACTGTAGTGACAAACTCCCTCAAGCGCGGGCTCATGCACATAGTCTTACCTGCGTACATATCCTCGCACAGCAACACTCAATAAAGCATGTCTCAGAGATAAATGGGAAAAAACCTAGGGCAACACACGATAAGACAACAGGATATGTGAACTAGCAGGTAAGAATAATCAACATTAAATTAAAAAAGATGGGAAAACGCGGCATTCACAATGAATAGGACATAATTTATTACAATAAAACGACCAAATCTCTCACATAAATTACAAGTAATTAACATCTCATTTAATTGTCACACGATATTCGTCGTTGACTTCCAGGTCTCAATTCATACGCACAGCCAAGGTGGAACAGTCACAGAATCACGGAATAAGTCAAAGTAAAGAGTGAGACAAACAAATTGTGCAGACATCTCAAAGGAGCCATCTCCTATGCGTGAAAAGCGTTGTGTCACAGAACCTCGAACCCATGATCTACTTACGACAAAACTACTCTGTACAAGGTCTGGACTGGATGAAAGCTCACAGTCCAGCATACCTAAGATACATAAACTCATAAATAAAACCATCAAAATTACAGTTCCGACATTGGGTAGCAGAATGAACAAGTGGCAAATCTAAGAAGAATACGGCCATACAAACAGAATACGGTCTTAGCAGGCAGCCATTCACAAAGCCAAGGCCACGGGCGACTCCCCTTCAGACCACTTAAAAAAAAGACGCAGGCAGCGAGATACAAAATTCTTGCCTGTGACGTCAAACTTGACTTCCTTGACTCACATAAATCACCTAGGGGAGTGTTAGCCATGCCACCCTATCTGATGCACACAGCTGTTCGACTACAGGGAATTCCTGCCCCGTACATCAAGTATCCGTCTACTCTTACGTACATCTCACATCCATAGTGCCGAAATTACTTAATCATCATCTCATATCTGCCTTCATATGGCTAAGACGTAAATATCATTCTCTCATATCTGCCTCCACAGGGCTTCTCCATCATTCCATAAGGGTAAAATCCCCTGGAACTACCATTTCCTGGCTACAATAAGGCATAATGAACATACCTTAATTATACATCATTCAACAGCGCGAAGTCACATAATGTCAATGCATGCAATAAGCTATATATTTTGCGCATCTACATCTCCAGCGCGATGGGTCACACACCCAACCACGCTAACCTATGCAAGTCAAGGAGTAAGTCTACAGTTTGTAAAAATTACGTACGACCACCAATGAAAATCTACACTGCTGTCGAAACGGCCGTAACTGACTAAGAGATCTAGCTAACATTATCAAGACGTAAAAGATGCCACGAAAAAGAAACAGAAATTTATACAAGTGGAAAATATACAATCTACTATCTATCCTACTGCCCTGAGTTCGAGGTCTGTGCATATTTACATTATACAAATCCTTATATACATTAGAGAGCTACTGTCGTGGCTGACGGCCATCTTGAGTTCTAATTTTGATCTATCCCATGCTTAGAATAATTGGATCTGTCTGACCTGGACGTACCGAAGACATTGCGAGGCAGCTCTCTATGGACACCTGGAGTTTACTTCATGTTGACGGTTGTCACTGCTAGCCGCAAAGTTAGATGGATTACTGGATTCATGCTGGCTGGTAAAGGCTTCTCCGGCAGCTTCCGTGAAGGTTGTCAGGTGTCTTCGTCGGTGTCGTGGTGAGCATGCCTTCCTGGTGTCCCCGAGTCGATGCTAGATGTCTTGACGGCTGCTCCGTTTCTACAGATTTCCGTTCTCCTTTCTCGTTCTCTGCGACGTTGCTCTCGCTGGATCGGTGGAGGGGAACTGTAAAGAGACATAAGTTACCGAGAGTTCTGATTCGATTCCTGTCTCCGCTAACGTTCCTCTCACACGTTTTAAAACCCCGCTCACTACTAGAGTTAAGTCGACTACTTCAATAGTTCACAAATTCACATATGGTGACTAGATCCAGTCGTTCTATCACAGAGATGTTCTTCCAGAAATAATCTGAGCTATCATAAGATTACGAACTTCGTTTCTAATACTTGGCCCTCAGAGTGATTTGAAGCTACTAGCGAGGCAGTGGAGTTATAGGCAGTACATGTTCATGACAGGCAGGCAAACACATGTAGTATGAAGGATTCTACTTGATATGCGGTTATTTACTTACTTCCATTCCCCAATAGATTGTGCTGGATGACAGCTGCTCGCCGCTCAGCTCTTAATCTCGATGTCCGCTTGAAGTTGTATCACGCCGTCGCAACAGCTCGACAGTCAGAGAGTGGATCTCCAGCGCTCTTCAGCCGCCTATTTATAATACGGCTCGCGTACCCAAGCTAATGATTTACCCGCGAGCTCTTCCCGCCCGCGGTTGATATGCATAGCGCGCGCCTAGTACTTATCTCCAATATCCACTGGTAACTAGGCTCATGTCGCATATCAAAATTTTGTGCCAATTATGGAGGTTGCAATTATCCTCTCAGATTAAATGCATCTATTCTGTATTCTAAAATATAAATTAATTTCCTTTTCGCTCCAAATCCTTTGTTGGCACGCCACCTTTGTGAAGTGTGTAGCGTCCTGTGTCTAAATTAAAGCGCTTGGCTGGGGTCATAAATTTATCTTATGAGCTTCCAGAAATTTCCTAATTATTCAGCTGCTCCTTTCCCACAAGAAGTGCACACACTCAACCTCTCCCAGGCAATAAATTAGTAAACAAGTATCTTCCAGGTGGTCTCGAATGTACTCGATCTCTCCGGCTAAAATCATGACTCTTGGACAATGACCAATATGGTTCACGACATTACTTCAGCCACATGCCGAGGGACCTGCCAACGACACGCCTGCAGCTACGGAACATCCACCATCGTGATCGCCGCCGTCCGACCGCACTACCACCTACTGCTGCGTCGTTCGCGGTGTGGACCCTAACATATCACCTGCAGCCATCGTCCATAAACTTCGCCAAGCAGGATTACCCGTTCGCCGAGCGTTCCGGATTTTCAATGCAGATGGACCCACGTATCTCATGAGACTCCAACTTCTTACACTCGAAGATGTTCAACAACTTATCAACCACGGGATACAGGTCGACGGCCGCCACCACCGGGTTGAACAGTCACGTTCTCCTCCTCAACCTTCGACCAACCCTGCAACACCTCGTCGCCGTCCCCGGCCTGCCCCACCTCCCGACCCACCTAGTCCACATCTCCGACCTTACTCACCCCCGTCCCAACCCAGTTACTTTTCACCACCACCATCTACCATTGACATCCTTCGCCTTCTCCTCACTTCACTTATCAACTTTTGCTTCTTTGCCCTTCATCTTATCCCTTACAACCTAGCTTAAACATTCCCTTCTATTCATCTCAATTATAAAGCACTTGTATTTTTAATTCTGTCAGTAAAGCACTATATATAACTACACCCCTCTTACACAACTCCTCTCTTAATTAAATCACATTTTACCCATCACACTCATTTTTTCACATCTTCCCAAACCCCGTCTAATCTCTTGGCTAGAGAGAGGGCGTTACCCTTTAGGTGGCCCGCCCACCCACTTAGGGTGGGGAATGAAAACATTTGAACAACATAGGCTGGTCAGTAAGGTGTAGAGTGGGTCTCGGCCCAAAAATGGCCACGGCTGGTCCGTGGTCGAACAGCTCTGCACTCTGACCGGCCAACCGAGCAGAGGAGAGGTGGCTACGGCTCCACCGTGACTCAACGCCTCTGCATTCGGTAAGTTGGAACAGGGCTGGACCTCACGGCTGGCCCCAACCATTGGCTGTCCTGAGAATGGTTTTCTGTGGTTTTCATTCTCCTGCAGTAAGGCGAATGCCGCGTCAGTTCCTAGTATAGGCCACGGCCGCCAATCCCCCTCACCTTCTCCGAGCACCTCCTTCATCGTAACAAAACTCCCTAGCGTGCTGGCCTTTGGTCACAGGGGCCCCGGGTTCGATTCCCGACAGGGTCGGGAATTTTAACCATCATTGGTTAATTTCGCTGGCATGGGGGTTGGGTGTATGTGTCGTCTTCATCATCATTTCATCCTCATCACGACGCGCAGGTCGCCTAAAGGTGTCAAATCAAAAGACCTGCACCTGGCAAGCCGAACATGTCCTCGGACACTCCCGGCACTAAAAGCCATACGCCATTTCATTTCATTTCCTAGCCTTAGAGACGGCATCACCGCCTAAGAGGCTCGCCTCCCCCTTCAGGGGAGAAAGGAAACATTTTAGCAGTAGTAGTCGCATAGACCTAAATAATGACGTTTTGAATACAACTTTCCAACGTTTAGGATTTGGCTTTGTAATGAAAATGTTGATGACGGAAGTTATTCACCAGTCCAAGAAACAATATGACAGCTTTATGAATTAGTGTGTAAGATACATTAGTTAATACGTAACTTCTATCACTTTCATAAACTGTATTGGACATTAACGGAGCAACAAACTTGTTGAAATTAGGTTTCATTTTTAGGTTTACGTAGTGATATAGAACATTGCCGTATTTGCTTTCTATTCAGAATATCTGAATGCAGTAAATGGGATAATACTGTATATAGAAGACAGAAAATTTCAGATAGTGTATCGCAAGTTAAGATCCACAGAATAGCTATGGAGAAGGACGTTTTTGTGTTATTTAAAATCACTAAATTTGTCAGGTGGAAATTTCTGGTAATGAGGGGAGTTCTTATGACAGTCCACAGTTTTTAAGGAGGACAGGAAGTTGGGTTTCCATTCTTATCAGAAGTAAATTAGTCCAATACCTCAGTTCTTTCTTTTTTAAGGATTTGTTTAACATAGCACCGACACAGATAGGTCTAATGGCGATGATGGGATAGGGAAGGCCTAGGAGTGGAAAGGAAGCGGCTGTGACTTTAATTAAGGTATAGTCCCAGTATTTGCCTGGTGTGAAAACGGGAAACCACGGAAAACCATCTTCAGGGCTGCCTACAGTGGGGTTCGAACATACAATCTCTAGCATGCAAGCTCACAACTGCGCGCCACTAACCGAAAGGCCAACTCGCCCGGTCATAACCTCAGTGACGTTGATTTCAGACGGAAGGGAAATGGGGTTGTGTATTTAGAGGGAATCGTGTCTCTCCGGACTAAATACACTTCATTCTGAGATCCTAGCTTAACTTAGAGGTAACTCGGCCATAAAATGTTACTAAATTGCTCACCTTTATGTATAAGGAGCTGTTGATCACGACGTCTCGAGAAGCTTAGCAACCAAAATAACTCTGTTTGAGTCACGCAGCTGTCAGCTTGCATTCTGGAGAGAGTGGGTTCTAACCCCACTGTCGACAGCCCTGAAGATGGTTTTCCGGGTTTCCCATTTTCACACCAGGCAAATGCCGTGGCTGTACCTTAATTAAGGCCACGGTCGCTTCCTTCCCTCTCCTAGCTCTTTCCTGTTCCATCGTCGCTATAAGACTTATCTGTGTCGGCGCGACATAAAAGAAAATTTTAAATTTATTAATTTAAGAAGACGTACAACTTGGTAACCATCCCCTTCTATCACCAATCAGAAGGACGTGACAGGCGAGTGACATAGCTACTGACCTCTCATCAAGGTGGACGCGGTTGGTACTTCGGCCAATTTATACTGTTATTAAAATATAAAATAATTACGGTAAAATTATGCAAATGGTAGTGTAAAATGGCTTTTACAACACACGAGAAATACTTCATAAGCCATTTTATACGTAGATCTTGTTGTTTGGTGTATGTACACAGACTACTGTTTAAATAATTAATTGATATTAAATATGAACAGTTATAATTAGCCTGTGTATTATTTCTTCATTTTCATCCATTTTGAGGTTGTCAGTCCTGACATTTACTCATTTGTTCATAATTCGTGACTGTCACTCACATTTTCTTTTTACATTCTCCCACATACTCGAAGATACATGAGACGATGAATGAAAATAGTTGGCTTTAAGTTGATTTTTGCATGTTTGTAACAGAACAAATATTATCCACACTGAAAAATTCACCCAAAATTATATGGCTTATTTACAGCCTCATTATTCCACGGTTCAATTGAGAACTCTCTAGTGGAATTAAATTACCCCACTGTATCCTCAAGTGTCCGGGTATTAACGGACTGGTACTGTCGGGTATATATTTTCCTTAAATTTACTGCTGTGAACTTTAAAACTAGGCCAATTGGATGATACCAGTGTGTGAAATTCTGAATATTTTAGTAACAAAAAACAAAAAAAAAAAACTTTTATCACATTTGGCTTGAGGTTAGTTAGAAAATTTTTCCGTTCATTCGTCGTAAATTGCAGAAGATGTTTGTTTTACATGCTTAAGCCATTTACATAGCATTGTTCTACGCTATCTTGAAGGCTCTGCGGTACATGTAGTCCGACAAAAACCACAGTCATTTATGTTGAGGGTGATAGCTGAAATCTCATCAGACAGCGAGTAACTCAATCCCTGCTTGAAGTTAAAGCATGATGAGATAATAATGAATTGTTTTTAAACAATAAGAAGTCAAATCCTACCATGTCTGTATTATAGCCTAATCCAGAAATAAGCTGAAATACTATTCTACGTAACTATGGCAAAAGTAACAAAAACCTTATAAACGTATGCAGTTATGATCTATTATTTGAATTAAAGAAAATAATTCATTTTGCACACACAGTGGCATTTTTGCAGTATAACTTTAGAACATTATTTGTGCAAGCATAGAAGTATTTCTTTATTTATTCATGCGACAGTTTTCAGTATTACCTTGCAAACATACGAAAAATTTTGTTACAGTTCAAATCTGATAATTCTGATACCTTTCTTTACAAATTTAGGACATAATCCTGATCAGAATTACTTCATCATCATCAGTCGGTTTACTCATTGCTGTGCGTCGTGACCTCATTTCTTCACTTCATTAGTTAACTGCATTCTTAACGAGATTTTTCCATCCGGAGCAGTCTTCAGCTCTTCTTAAGATATTGTGAAGAGGTAGACCGGTGATCTTTGCTTCGTCTAACCACCTACTTGTTGTTCTGTCTCTTGGTCTGGTGCCGTCAATTTTGCCTTGCAGAATGGTGTTTTCTAAATTGTCTCCTTTTCTCCTCAAAATGTGCCCCAGGAACTGGTAGTAATTTTCACTAACGCGGGAAGATAAACGTTTTGTGATGCTCAGTTCTTCTATAATGGAGGCACATGTTCCTCTTTCTGTCCATGGTATACGGAGCATTCTCCGCCAACACCACATCTCAAAGGCATCTAGCTGGTCCTTGTCACTAGCCTTCACAGTCCAGGTTTCACAACCGTACAGGAAAACAGCAAGCACCAGTGATTCCACCGATAGCATTTTCACTGTATTGGATAATGCCTGGTTCTGCCAGATCATTGTAAGTTTAACCATTGCGGCGCGACCTAGAACAATCCATCGTTTTATCCCTTTATCACAATTTCCCGTGTTACTGATTATTGATCCCAGATATACACAATTATTCACCAACTACAGATCTCTCAGATATCCTGTCATTTGGATTGGGTTTTGATTTTGTCGGTTGATAACCATTAGTTTGGTCTTTTTCATGTTAATTTCTAGACCAAAATCCGAACGAATGATTTGCACTCTAGAGAGCAATTCATCAAGTTCTTGTCAAGATCCTTACAACAATCAACACCAATTGCCTCTTGATGAGTTTCCACACGATCTACACAGCCACACAAATCTTTCAAAATCTGTCGCTTGACTTCAGAGTCGCCTTAGAATCTAAATTACATACAAAGCACTCTGCAACACCATACTTTGAAGTGAGTACCATTTGTTAATTGACTGCAAAATTACCCTTTGAATTAAAATAGTAATTGTGGTGATTATTGTTTTAAGAGGAAGTACAACTGTCCAACCACTTTCTATTAACACTAATCATAGGGCAAACGTGGAAGCGGTCCAACATTTCGAAAAATGAAGGTATCATCCAAAGAAAGGCAAAGTCACGAAGGGCGTAAAAATGGAAGAATGTTTTAATTAGGTCGGGGGTCGGAAAAGAACAAGAGTAGCCCAAGGGAGGTCGGATAGGAAGCAATGTCAGGACCCGGTGGTCGCCAACCTACGCTCCTACGTTAAGAGCCCCTGGGGCCCTTTAGTAGCATTTTACGACAGACAGGGGATGCCGTGGGTGTAAGTCATACCGCCCCCCAACCAAAGGGGGATTGAATTTAGAGACCACCTGGGCAGGACCTAGTGTTTACAGTGCACTATGTCTTCTGGTATAGGCTAGAGCAATTTTGTTACTTTCATAAATCTGTCTCTGTCTTACCCTTAGCTTTGACAATATGAAAGTGACTGAGGTATGAGCGATGCTAGTAATACCAATCCTTATGCGGCCAGTCCCTGCTATGAATGGTGTGAAAATGTTGCTCATAGGGTCAGTTGGTGTATGCATTTCAGTGGGCTTGGCAGACTGATATGTAATAGCAACTCTGGCTCGGTGAGGAAAGCAACGGGAAACTACCTCACTCCTCATTTCCCTAGTAAGCCTCTTCAGTATGCCTAGGCGATCTATGACAGCTGATGGCAGAGCTGTTGAGGATCCCACCAGCGGAATCGCTGACGGACTGAACATACATGTATGAAGGTGGCTCACACTTCAAATATTGCATCATCAATACGCGCTGATTCAAAAAGCTTCCTCTATTACTTCAAAGAGATGGTAGTATGATAATTTAGTTCATGTCATGACACAAGCGATTTATTTTTACTTATTTATATCAAAGCTTCTTGAGTATGATCAAAGTGACAATTATTATTACTAGTGATGAGTACATTTTCGAAAACAATTGCAATAAAATGATTAGGTGCTATATGTGATCTGCTTTAATAAAACAAATTCCGTGAAAAATAGTTAAATATGCTTTTGGTCGCAACGCTTTACGCTGCTGCAGAAGATAGAAGTGGAACCCTCACTTGTACAACAAATTCCAGTCCACTTTATGAGCCGGCAGACAGTTAATCACTAAGTATTCGTGGTGAATTAATTAAAGTGAAGCTTGGTCGACACTTGCACAGTCCGCTGTCGTAACACCCATTAATTCCATTAGGCTTATGTTCACTGTTTATGAGCTGGGGTGTCACATAAAACGAATGGTCTGGATTGATTTCAATATCATACTGGTGTGGAAAACGGTCGCGGTTTTAATATTGAATGTGCAACTATAAATTTTCCGTAAGGCCACGTAACTTCATTTTTCTCACCACTTGGTAATTTAAAATAATACATGCATGGAATTTTAAACAGTAATAATACAGAGTGTATGAGTGTGTCTGTTCATGGGTGCAGGTAGAATAGTGTGTTGTGTAATTTCCGCACGGTGGACTTAAAGTACGAGTGTTACACATGCGTTAGTAATAAGTGAGGTGAATCTGCTTCCTAGGTCCATACTTCGTATATTATTATCTTTGTTCTTTCTTACCTTTCATTTCGCACTTACTTAAGGCAGAAGAAACGAAATTATTGTGATGATTCGGAAAATAAATATAATGTTATTGCTTTTACGTCCTACTAACCACTTTTATGGTTTTCAGAGACGCCGAGGTGCCGAAATAATGTTCCTCAGGAGTTCTTTTATGTGCCAATACACTTACAAACACGAGGCCAGCTTATATCAGAACCTTCAAACACCAGAGAACTGAACCAGGATCCAACCTGCCAATTTGGGCTCATAAGGCCAGCGCTTTACCGTCTGAGCTACTCAACCCGACAGATAAGAAAACTATATTGTGTTGAGACTGACACTTAAGTTCCTGGTTTCGGTTCCTAGTTCTGCCAGAGATTTCACATCTGGCATGAGGACTGGAGCGGGTGTACAGTTTCATGAGAACAATATGCGAAGTGGTAGATTGCATTCCGTATCTTGTTTCGGGACGCTGTCTGTTGGCAGTATTGAAGTGAGATCCGCCGCTGAGTTTAAGGGGATTGGCCGAACCTTTAGAACTAATGACAATGGAAAACTGATAAAGAATCTGAACACTGTAATGTCGTTTTCTAAAGTTGGAAGTCATTCACACCAAACAATATCAAGTATCAACTATGTTATATTCCTAAGTTTCTGAAGAGTAACCGGGTATAATTTCTTAAAAAGTATCATAAATAAGAATTTGCTTCTACTGGTAGTTGAAACAACATAGGCCTAAATTTAACAGAAGTCTATTATCGTCGCCTCTCCAGCTTTATCCTTAGTTTACCGAGCTCGATAGCTGCAGTCTCTTAAGTGCGGCCAGAATCCAGTATTCGGAGCCCCACTGTCGGCAGCCCTGAAGATGATTTTCCGTAGTTTCCAGTTTTCACACTAGGCAAATGCTGGAACTGTACCTTAATTAAGGCCACGGCCGCTTCCTTCCCACCTCTAGCCCTTTCCTGTCCCATAGCTCCATAAGACCTATCTGTGTCGGTGCGACAATTCAGCTATGGTGGCCCAAGTCGTCTTTGTTCTGTTCGTAGAGCAACCGACGCGAAATCGGGAGGTTGTGGGTTCGGATCCCACTGGTGTTCAGCGGGTCATTTTTATTCTGTACTTAACATCTCTTCAACACGTACTACATGTACCCAACACCACCTAATAGGTTGAAAGTCGATTTCATTTAAAATACGGTCGTGCAAATTCAATATCCTTTGATTCTTCATTTGTTTCTGAGTGTTTGTTTGTGAGTTGTTCCAGAATATTCCTTGTGATTTTGCGTTTTGTTCCTCAATGTTTTCGATGTCTGCTTTCTTCGAAGTTCTTACAAGCAATCAATACAGGCAATAAGTATTATTACTGTCCAGCATCTTAGCTCGTCAACATCACAGCCTTCCGTTCAGATGATCTTGAATTCGATTCTCGGCCACGACGAAGAATTTAGCCATGTCTCGTTCATTCCTCTAGTTCGGGGACTGGGTGGTTGTGTTTGTCTCATATTTTTTTCGTGGTTTACATCGCACTACCAACCGTAATATGGACACATAATAGTGAATATCTCGTCCAACTCAATGGCTGAATGGTCAGCGTTGAGGCCTTCGGTTTAGAGGGTCCCGGGTTCGATTCCAGGCTGGGTCGGTGATTTTAATCGCCTCTGATTAATTCTTCTGTCCCGAGGACTGGGTATTTGTGTTTGTCCCAAGACTTTCCTCTCCATATTCAGACAACACACTACACTACCAACCACCACAGAAACACGCAATAGTGATTACATCCCTCCATATACGGTTGGCGTCAGGAAGGGCATCCGGCCGTACAACAGGTTCAAATCCGCATATGCTACACAGATGTGGAAAAAGCTGTAGAAAAACAAGAGGAATAGTGAATATCTCCCTCAACATACGGTTGGGTCTCGGAGGGCATCCGTCTATGAAACATGGCCACATCCACATTTTCGACCCAGTTCGCACCCTTCACACTACCAGTGTTTGGAAAAAGTGGCAAAAGATTACTGTTGTTATTATTATTTTTTTCGTATCGGCCTACTACGCAAGGACCACGTTATTTCAGCTGTCTTCTCTGAGCTTTGATATTTGCCCAGTCCTTCTTCACTCGTTGCCGGTGATACTTTTTTCTTTCATCTTTCCATGTCCACGTCTTTCCCGTCTTCAAGTTTTCTTGAAAACTCTGGTGATTTTTTAGCTTCCCCTTGAGAGGGTTGCCTTCTTGTATATCTTCATAAGGGATTCCCCATCTCTTGTAGATTCCTTTCCACCTCTTTGAACCAAGGTGGCTGGGTTTTCTTATCTTTAAAATAGGTTAAGATCTCGTTCGATAAAATCGTGTTGGTTCCATTCTTAGCAAGTGGCCATGAAATGCAATTCTCTGTTATTATTATTATTATTATTATTATTATTATTATTATTATTATTATTATTATTATTATTATTATTATTATTATTATTATTATTATTATTATTACCCATTTGTAGAGGCATGATTTTTTCGCATTAACGATAAACGCGGCCAAAAAAAAAATTGAAGCGATTTTGAAATATCTTAAGGAATCTTATGATACTGGTTAAGAAATTAGTGATTTTGTTTTCGCGAATTACAGCGAATTAAAGCGAAAAGGCCAGTTTAAAGCGAAATTTACTGATTTTGCGATAAGTGCGAAAATGCAGCGAGATTTATGGAAAATAACGATCTTGAAATTTTACTCCAATATAACGTGTGTGAAGGGAAAGAGAAGACAGAATAAGGAATTCTCATTTCGACAGAAACATCTCTTCGTATTAACATTCTATAAAATCCCTTAATGGTATGACCGTATAGAGTGAAAGTTCTGGCCATTTAGGTTGTAAGGGTCATTTATTATTATAGTTCTAAACAAGATTACATAAAAATGATGAATGATTATCAGTATTGCTTCTCTTTATTTATCTATCTTTCCCATAAATAATTCACAAATATCAAGAATTAAACTTTTTATGAATAACTTTATGAAAGGATTAAAGCGAAATTAAAGCGAGGGGGTCAGTCCTATTTCGCGAAATAACGCGAAAAACTGTTTCCTTTTCGCGAAATCGAACATAAATTAATGCATAAAATCATGCCTCTACCCAGTTGAGTGGTTTTGTGTGTACAATAATGAATATCAGCTATTTTATAACCGGTCAGGACAATTTCCTATATTCTAACAATGTTGCACATTACCCATTGCTATCTGCCACTCCACTTGATATGAAGAAAGTAATCTGGTTTGTATACTAGCATGTCTACGTTAAATTATAGTATTTTGTATGTGGTGCCGAGACATCTCTGTTTTCGATCTATGGTCATGGTTCGATGTTTAACTACATCCTGACATAGAATGAAGATATTAAAACTCAGGTTAACGGCCGATAAATTGTAGCAAAGGAATTGTTTTGTTGAGCAATAAAAGTGGTTGGCTATTTCACGGCATTGCAGTACTGGTGACCCGTGAAAGTGGGGTTGCATTTCCTATGGGTTTACTGCTGGTCGGCAGCTCAAAGTTTTCGACAGCCAAAATAAGACACAACCAAGCACAGTCTAGTCTGAATTTAGCAGGCTTCGGGCTATACTTGGAGAGCTATGAAACGTGTCAGTATAGGATTTCCTTCGCGTACGGCGTCGAGAGTTCAAATCGAGTCATTGGCATGGAACATGAGTAGGTTAACCAATGGGATAATATTGACCTGCGCATAGATCCCGTGTAAGACGGCTCCTTAACCTTTTCATTGCTAATATGTTGACCGAGTATCAAAATCATCTGAGCTGAATTATTTTAATGTAATGTCTAAAAATATGTGAAACATGTTAAAAGTGAGCAAAAATAGTAAGAAATGTCAACTGAAGTGGCAAAAAAAAATCGGAATACCTTTCAGTTTTATTTCCTTTTGCACAAAAATTAAAGAAAATCAGGGTTGTCTAATGTAGCCAAAAATACACTACCATATTAAATGTACATGCCTTGGCTGGCGAGATGTAGTGTTTACAGTGCACTATATCTTCTGGTATGGGCTATATCAAATTTGTTACTTTCATTGACCTGTCTCAGTCTCATCCTTGGCTTTGACAATATGAAAGTGACTGAGGTATGAGTGATGCTAGTAATACCATTGCTTATGCAGCCAGTCCCTGTTATGAATGGTGTGAAAATATCGCTCATAGGGTCGGTTGGTGCATGTATTTCAGTGGGCTTGGCAGAGTGGTATGTAATAGCAAAGGCTGGCTCGGTGAGGAAAGCAATGGGAAACTACCTCACTCCTCATTTCCCTAGTACGCCTCTTCAGGGACGCCTAGGCTATTTATGACAACTGTTGGTGGAGCTGCAGAGGATCAAACCAGCCTTCGGGCTGAATACCCAACATATATACATACATACATACATAAAACGTACGATATTCAGTCACTGACATCGGAGTACTCGTTTCCTGATTCAAGAGTATTCACAGCTTCTATACGTTCGAACACCGAAAGCACATGCCATCTGCTACTTGAAGCCATTTTTAGAAGCCCTGGTCACCGATGCTTTTCGGGACTGCCAACTTCGGTTGCGAACTGTGCTGAGTACGTTATCTCAGATATTTAACAGCAGACAGTCCATTAAGTTCCTAAAAGATGTAGCTCGCTGTCACTACAGTTTGAGAACCAAAGGAAGCTCTAAAGGTACCAATTTCCTTTTCAGAAATTTAGATGTTTTCATCGACGAGATACATGAGGCGCAGCAAGGACGTGACGTACTATTATTATTATTATTATTATTATTATTATTTTCTTCACGTAACGAACACGCTGGGACATGTGTTTGAGAGGGAATGCATTCGTAACTCGGCACACTGACGAACGAAATTGACCTGCCTTTAGCTCACTTCATGAAACTTACTACATTTGAAATACAGGAAATAAATATCGTCTTCTTCTAGTAATGTAACCGTCATCGGACGTTGGCGATCATTTTGTAAAAATATGTAAAAAGCATTATAATAATTAATACAGTATATATATATTGCACCCGTCCACCTCCCGAGTCCCAGACTAGCATTTATCTCAGGGGTGTCGGTTCATTATTTAAATCATCAAATATAAATATAACGGCATAATAGAACACGGGGATGAACGGAGCAACTTAAAATTAAAAGGGGGAAGGCTCGATTGTAACTTGAATTTAAGGACTCCATGATAGGACTAGGAAGTGACTGTTACTTTAAAAAGGGCATCATCTAACTACAATAAAAAGATTATGAGAGTGGTTTCCTTTGAAATAATTTGCCAGAAGGAGCGGTTTATTACGCCATTTGACGTATAAAACTTTGATACACGTGGCAACAATATTTGAATTTACACACATGTTACATATATAAATCACTTGTCATACCGCAAGTGGTATCAATGTCTTGCTGCGTTGCTTCTGAAATAAAATGACATTTTGGAGGTATAATTTACGGATCGATTCCATTTGAATCGAACCGTCACTCAAAGATATAGCTTCCTTCTATCGGGAGCCCGAGCATAACCCATGTTACGGTCGGCTTCCCGATTTAACTAAGATGATGTACTCCGGCTATATACATTTTTCCGAGACCGGTACTCGGACTGGGTAATGTTTCTCGTGAAGTGCGAAAACTGGATTCCACGGACAGTTCCTATCTTACGATATCCAGCTGGTACCATACCAATGAATTAGCATTTACATTTTATTTACATGTGATCTGAATTGTCACCAGTTAGCCTCAGTAGACTACTGACACAGATGAGATAACGAGAAGCGGTGGGAAATACCGTGGCCATGGCCCCCCTCGCATCGCGAGCGAAGTAAACAAACACGCAAGTATGTAACATCGTCCCATACGGAGACCGTACAAAAACGAGGCAACCCAATGATTCTAATATTATCACTCTCATTATTAACATACGAATAGAGGGATGTTGTCACCAAACAATTTAATCCACGCTCGTCACAATCTTCATGAAATTGTCATCCTCGAAATTATTATTATTATTATTATTATTATTATTATTATTATTCAACGGTTCCTGGCACTGTCACGTTTGATTAATATCATCATTATTATGCGGGATGCAAACACAAATGGTTATTACTGTTATTATTATTATATCCCTCTCGTGGTTATTATTATTATTATTAATTAATAGGTGACTCAAGATATTATTATTGTTATTCACGTCACTTAAGAGGTTATTATTATTAATAGACCGGTCACCTCCGCCAAATTATATATTAAGATATCGGTCGCAATTACAAATTAATTCACTGATCAACCAACGACATCATTACAGTTATTATTATGACAATTATTATTAATCCGACCGCGGTGATTTAACATCGTCCTTACATTGTTATTATTATTATCGGTTGCATATTCTCAATTAGATTCCCGTTTAACATCGTTATCAACGCTCAATTAATTAAGGCGGTCCAATCCTTTATCTGCAATATTTATTATTATTATTATCACGACATCATGATTGTTCACACTCGTTATTACAATGAATACAATATACGACCATTTCTGTGGAATCTGAACTCTCATTATCCTTAGATCCGTTGTATCTCAACGAATAACTGTGCAGTCTATTTATTTCGTACATGCTGTCACGGGTTCGAATTCTACCCGCTGCGTAACTCAGTATTTCTCTGTGACACTGCCCGTACATTTTACACTCATATCAATATCCTAAGTGTCTCTCGTACGGAATTTATTTTCCTCTCTATCTCAATATTCCTCGATTCATTTATTTATTCCTCACAGAATTATCAACTGACTTATTTATTCATTTCGGACATCGTACGACCTTTTATTATCTGACTGCAAATTCTTTCACATTTTCTATTTCATTTGGATCTATGCCTTAGTTCATTCTCCACAAATAATCGTAACATCTTGAAATTATATTTACCAAAATTTGACAATCATGGTCTCGTAATATTAGCACTACATGTTCCGGCTAATGAATCGCAACTTCAAAACGCGACATTTATACGTAAAAAAAATTGGACCGTAATTTAAACCACACGTTCATTAACATGTACGGCTTATTAATACCGATCTACATTTCAATATTATTAATCGATCAAATTAAGTTATCACGCACTTTAATTCCTAATTAAAACGACCTCCCGTCATTAAATGATTCCCAATAAACTCAACACTTGATCACATAAATTATTATTATCTCCAAATCATATTTAAAAAAGAAATATCTTCACAAAAAAAATAGTTATATTATTTATTTATTATTATTATTATTTATAAAAAAAAATAATAATTTCGCCTGTACTACGGTAGTCCACTCTTATTATGTTTAACGCATAACCCCTTTTACAAATTCGATTTATTCTGGCACTAAACACTCCAGATATGATTTACTTGGAAATTATTATATTAATCGCATCTCACAAATTTAACAACTTCACTTTGAAAATATGACCATATTAATTTCAACAAAACACTCTTGGTATGGCGAGGCTGGATTTTCCTTCCATGTCATTAAATGGCTCGTTAAAATTGACAAAACATAAAAGCACATATCGGGTCTTATTTAACTAGCATAATCAAAATCAAATGTAAAGAAATTTATCGACTACAAAGAAAATATGAATGCATGCATGACTTAACGTACTACACTATATATACAAATTTACATCTCCAACAAACTGAATACATAAAAGACCCGATTATTTACATTATTATGATTTACTACTGTCCGTGCTACAAATTTAGGATGGGGTCGTTAAGCGACCCATCTTGTTACAGAAGGTAACCAAGTATAATCAAATTATTCCCATTTTTCCCATCACGATAACATTTCCCAAATATATTTTACAGTTTAGTACTCATCTTAGTTATCGGTATTCCATTGCAGCTTTGCAGACGAGAGGCTTCATCCAGCCCCTCTCTGCGTTTTACTCCTCCATCCTTGATGGCGTAGTTTCACAAAAGATTTCCTGGCACATTATTATTTTACACTCATATCTTGATTACCACAAACCTTCACCATTTACTACGTTAACACTGTATACTTTAATTTGGATACAACAAATTTCTATCCTAGACCCAAGAATTTAATATATTTACACTATTTAATCTTCGTCCACCTACCGCACAATGGACCTGGACACGTACGACGTGGTGTCAACTATTACGCCCGCCGCGATACGCCCGATTTATACGGCATTCTTGACGTGTTCATGACATCGGTTCGGTATAGCTAAGTACAGGCTACTACTTCCTTAAAGTACTGTTCGTCACACAGTCTATTATGTACGTACTTATGGTGATATATTTTATACTACTCTCTTGCAGGGTAATTACTTTACGTCACTGATTATTCATAAATAACAAACACTATCCTACGTTAACTATTTCCAGATTTAACATGTTGCTTGAGCGCGATCACACTTTACAAACACTGGCGGATGCTCGCGCCATTAAATGACCGTACGTCCGTAGAATTCTAAGTTACCGGCGACCAACAGTTCAACTCCCGATATTCAATTCACGTGTGCTGGCGACCGTCAATTCAGCTCCAACGATTCAAGACAAGTGTGCTGGCGACCGTCAATTGCCCCGTATATATGGATGAAGCCTTTTTCCCGCGGATTCGTTGACGTCATGCCCCTTAGGGAGGGGGTGGATTTTTAATATCGGTACTTGCACTCCGAATTGGAAGTTAAAATTTACATCAAATTAATCCACTCCGCTAGCATATCTGCTGGATAAAATATGAACTCCAGGTGATCACAGATTTAGGAGATATGGATGGATTTCGCTCCTCACATTTCGCGCCTTCGTAAGCGTCCCTGACAACGTGGTCTTCTTTCAGCCAATGAGATTCAAGCTGTCCGGTTTCCAAGAAATCCAGCCTTCAATTTAATTAATTTGCCATTAAGTATTGATTATTTTTCCATGCGTGACATCTAATAAATTCATTACATTCATCCGCGTACTCATATTAATTTATTACTGAATACTTTTGTAGTTACGAAAATATCTCATCCATCATTCCTTAAGATGGTATCACTGAGTCTCCCATCAAATTTTTACTATTGGCCGGCAAGCGGTCACGTGATTTAAATCTCCACCTGCTCGAACTTAGGCTAGCGAACGTACACTCAGCCGCTGTACTTTTCCATGAGGTCATGGAATTTCCGTCCTACCAAAAATATCCCAAGGTCTTACTCATGTGGTGGGTTTTCTTTGTATGACTCTCCCCCTTCCTCTTCCTGACCAAGACTTATTTGTGGACTCTGTATTTCCTTGTACGCCAACTAATGATATTCCCTGCTGTGAAGTAGCTAAAAGTTGTCGTGTTGAGCTAATCCGTCAGGCTCCAGTCTGTCGTCCTTCCTTCGCTCTGATTTCGACATTACCTAAACGAAATATTTTCAAATACACTCCTCTGTATTTCAATAAATGTATCATATTATTTTACCGATCAAATCATGATTGATTATGGGCCTATGTCACTCGGGTTCATCTTCCTCTTGCCCAGGTAAAAAAAATCTAGTGAGCATCATGAGATTTTTTTTTTATGATGTGTCCATATCATCACTATCATGATTTGACATCGGATCCTCTGTTCTGCGACGGCTGTTGATTTCGTCTCTCAACATCTGGTTCCTGAACCTTAACTCCTCGTTCTGTCTTTCGATATCATGGATCGCATTGACAAATTCCTGCACGTCTCTGTCTATCTCTCCACACTCTGGACATGGCCTTGCTTCAATTGGTGTATGGATTACTTGGACTTCTTCTTCCCTTCCGTCATCTTCTTCATCCTCTTCTTCGACATCATCTTCTTCCGGCTCGTCATCTGCTTCCTCTCGTTCATCCTCTGCTTCCAGTCACATCTCTTTGTTTCCTTGTCCCGAATCGAACGTCGGTGCATTCGGGTTCAAGTCGCTGCCACCTATCCTTGCTCTTTGGAATTGCAAGCTCTCCGCTCCTGTCGCTTCCTCATCACGGCCTCGATCATGGATCGCCTCCTTCCATTTTCTCTTGTTCAGCTCTTCTATGTACCGCCTAGACTCTTGGTATCTGTCATCCTTCTCTTGACGAGATCCTCCCTGGTAATATCTCGGGTTCCCTTGATTCCTAGCTGGATACGGCCTATAATTACTTCTCTGGAATCCACGGTATCCCCTGTCGGCTCGAAAGTTCCCTTGGTTGGTTTGCCGGTTGCCTTCCGCAAAATTCCTTGGTCTCGTCCATTGTCGCGGCTTCCACTCCGTATTATATGCTCGACGAGGTTCCGGATCCGTACTAGTTCCCTGGTTCTTTGTACTCGTGGTCTTCGGTTCGATTGTCCGTTCGATATTATTCACCTGTTGGTCCCTGCTCCTAATTTGTCTTGGATTCGAATGATGCGTTGTGAGGTCTAATTGACGTAATAAAGCCTCCGCATCGACAGCTGTCTGGACATTTGACGCTATCATCATTCGTTGGACCTCGAATGGCAATTGTTTTCCAATGGCGCTAATCAATTCTGTTTCGCTCATTGGATTATCAAGCTCTCGTAGCTTGTGAAATTGTGCCACAAAGTAATCTGAGAATTTCGTGGGTGAAGATGTTGAATATCGTCTGGAGTATACTTCCAGCCTTAACTCCTGCTGTTCCTGAATACTCCAGAACTTTTGGAGAAAAGCCCGCCGAAATCCTTCAAAATCTTCAAAAGTATACAAGAAAGCCCTGAACCATACAGCTGGTGCTCCGTCTAGGAATTTCTCGACTGTTCGCAGTTGTCGCTCTACTGGTATTTTATTCTCACTTATATAACCGGCGATTTCCCGGATGAAACCTTTCGGGGTGACATGCCCACGGGCATCGAACTTTGGTGGCTTGTCATCAGACATCTTAATGACGTGTACCACCGATGTCGGGATAGCACTTGATGACGTAGACGACCCATCTCTGTTTTCAAACTTGAAACCGTGTGTATCAGCATGGGATAGGCCTCCTTTCTTATGAATCCCCTGGTTA
This sequence comes from Anabrus simplex, assembly GCF_040414725.1. Classification (NCBI taxonomy): domain Eukaryota; kingdom Metazoa; phylum Arthropoda; class Insecta; order Orthoptera; family Tettigoniidae; genus Anabrus; species Anabrus simplex. Next base: position 313,001,219 of record NC_090268.1, read on the forward strand.
TCATGGGGTTCGTATTCGCGATATTGGAGGTTAAAATCTTGGCTAGACGCTGATGGTTCCAACCTAGCCTTCAACATCTCCAAGTCTTTTCGGATGTCATCCATTCCGTCGGGATTACAACTGGCTATTTCGTTTGTGCCGGAATTTTGCCCATTATACGCCTTGCATTGTTCTAATAGGCGAACTTCCGTGTCGGCAAATGATTGGCCCTGTTCGATTAGATCTTCCGTCCGCTGGAATAACGCTAAGTTTGCGTCTTCGCACTTAGTTATTCTCTGGCTACGGTCTTCTAAATTTATAGTTAGTTCTTCGACTTTGTTTTTCAGTCCTGCTACGATGACAAGTGTACGTGCGGCTTCCCCACGTAACTCGTTCATGCCCTTGTCATGCTTGTCCAAGGTGCCAGCTATCTGCGCGCATTTTTCTTCTACTTGTCCCCGGACGATGTCATTCTCCTTCCGACATTCATCCCGAATTTCCTCTATGTGTGATTCTATGTCCTTTCTGTCAGTTAATCGTAGAGCGGCGAGTTCCTTGACACTAGCGTTCAATTTTTCCTTAATTTCTGCGCGTTCCATTTGAGCCTCATCTCTAACGCGGTCAACCTTTTCATTAACGATGGTAATGTACGCATCCATGTGCACTTTTAATTCGTCTTTCGCGAAGTGACATGCTTCCTGGACTTGAGTTAATTGGTCCCTAAGTTCCTGTCCCATCGCTACGCTCGCGGCCTGAACTGCATCTATTTGTGCCTTGAGTTCTGTTTTATTAATTTCACACGCAGCCTGTACTCGGTCGATTTTATTCTCTAGTGAAACACTCGCGGCCTGTACTTGGTCGATTTTGTTTTCTAATGAAACACTATTAGCCTGTACTTGATCTATTTTGTTCTCTACCGAAACACTATTAGTCTGTAATTGATCTAACCTTCGTTCCATTGCAACATTATTCAAAGCCAACGCTTGCATTAAGTCCTCTAACGTGAGAGCTTTCACCTCTCCCTGTCCTTCTACCAATATGTCCTGGGATTCCTCCCCACCGTCGTCAGACATTATAACTTTTCTTGAGAAAGCAAAAGGGCCGATCGGCCTCTCGCCTTGCTGCACACGAAGGAATACGCTATTGGGTCTAGGCCCTATCCTATGACATTATACCCCTACACTAACTTTCATTTAACAAAAAAAAATTTTGACTATAAAACTTGTTTACATTTGCAGGTCATTCAACTTGAATGCTGGCTTGCGCCTAAGATTTCACAATAAACCGCTCCAATATAACAACAACAACAACATTAAAAACAACGACGAAGTTGGAAATCTCCTGCCCTGAAATACGTTAATTTTAATTTATACCATCTCAACCTCTTTTTAAATAACAACTTGAACTGGTGCTCAGTAATATTTTTACCATTTCAAGCCTTCCTAAACAACTGTTTATAATATTCATCTCATGTCCAATGACATTTAAATGGAGTCCTGAATAACAAAAAAAAATATTAAATTCCATATGGGAAAAAGAGAAACATCAAATCTTCGAGCTTATTGAATTTTGAATCATTGCCAAACTTGAAGAGATTAGCAATGGATTATATTAATAACTAGCCAAATCTAGCTCCGTTCGAAATTAACCTTATTCTAGCATGATATTACGTTACAAGTGAACACACACTTGACCGTGATGCGGTCATCAATTAATAAAAAATCAAAAATTAAAAATATAAAATTTGGAAAAAAAAGCATAAAAATATAAAAATTTTACAATTGATTAGCAATGATATTGGCCTCTCTGCCGTTCTTAAAGCAACACTTTGCCGTTCTTAAAGCCCCACTTTGGGCCAGCCATTTTGCACCCGTCCACCTCCCGAGTCCCAGACTAGCATTTATCTCAGGGGTGTCGGTTCATTATTTAAATCATCAAATATAAATATAACGGCATAATAGAACACGGGGATGAACGGAGCAACTTAAAATTAAAAGGGGGAAGGCTCGATTGTAACTTGAATTTAAGGACTCCATGATAGGACTAGGAAGTGACTGTTACTTTAAAAAGGGCATCATCTAACTACAATAAAAAGATTATGAGAGTGGTTTCCTTTGAAATAATTTGCCAGAAGGAGCGGTTTATTACGCCATTTGACGTATAAAACTTTGATACACGTGGCAACAATATTTGAATTTACACACATGTTACATATATAAATCACTTGCCATACCGCAAGTGGTATCAATGTCTTGCTGCGTTGCTTCTGAAATAAAATGACATTTTGGAGGTATAATTTACGGATCGATTCCATTTGAATCGAACCGTCACTCAAAGATATAGCTTCCTTCTATCGGGAGCCCGAGCATAACCCATGTTACGGTCGGCTTCCCGATTTAACTAAGATGATGTACTCCGGCTATATACATTTTTCCGAGACCGGTACTCGGACTGGGTAATGTTTCTCGTGAAGTGCGAAAACTGGATTCCACGGACAGTTCCTATCTTACGATATCCAGCTGGTACCATACCAATGAATTAGCATTTACATTTTATTTACATGTGATCTGAATTGTCACCAGTTAGCCTCAGTAGACTACTGACACAGATGAGATAACGAGAAGCGGTGGGAAATACCGTGGCCATGGCCCCCCTCGCATCGCGAGCGAAGTAAACAAACACGCAAGTATGTAACATCGTCCCATACGGAGACCGTACAAAAACGAGGCAACCCAATGATTCTAATATTATCACTCTCATTATTAACATACGAATAGAGGGATGTTGTCACCAAACAATTTAATCCACGCTCGTCACAATCTTCATGAAATTGTCATCCTCGAAATTATTATTATTATTATTATTATTATTATTATTATTATTCAACGGTTCCTGGCACTGTCACGTTTGATTAATATCATCATTATTATGCGGGATGCAAACACAAATGGTTATTACTGTTATTATTATTATATCCCTCTCGTGGTTATTATTATTATTAATTAATAGGTGACTCAAGATATTATTATTGTTATTCACGTCACTTAAGAGGTTATTATTATTAATAGACCGGTCACCTCCGCCAAATTATATATTAAGATATCGGTCGCAATTACAAATTAATTCACTGATCAACCAACGACATCATTACAGTTATTATTATGACAATTATTATTAATCCGACCGCGGTGATTTAACATCGTCCTTACATTGTTATTATTATTATCGGTTGCATATTCTCAATTAGATTCCCGTTTAACATCGTTATCAACGCTCAATTAATTAAGGCGGTCCAATCCTTTATCTGCAATATTTATTATTATTATTATCACGACATCATGATTGTTCACACTCGTTATTACAATGAATACAATATACGACCATTTCTGTGGAATCTGAACTCTCATTATCCTTAGATCCGTTGTATCTCAACGAATAACTGTGCAGTCTATTTATTTCGTACATGCTGTCACGGGTTCGAATTCTACCCGCTGCGTAACTCAGTATTTCTCTGTGACACTGCCCGTACATTTTACACTCATATCAATATCCTAAGTGTCTCTCGTACGGAATTTATTTTCCTCTCTATCTCAATATTCCTCGATTCATTTATTTATTCCTCACAGAATTATCAACTGACTTATTTATTCATTTCGGACATCGTACGACCTTTTATTATCTGACTGCAAATTCTTTCACATTTTCTATTTCATTTGGATCTATGCCTTAGTTCATTCTCCACAAATAATCGTAACATCTTGAAATTATATTTACCAAAATTTGACAATCATGGTCTCGTAATATTAGCACTACATGTTCCGGCTAATGAATCGCAACTTCAAAACGCGACATTTATACGTAAAAAAAATTGGACCGTAATTTAAACCACACGTTCATTAACATGTACGGATTATTAATACCGATCTACATTTCAATATTATTAATCGATCAAATTAAGTTATCACGCACTTTAATTCCTAATTAAAACGACCTCCCGTCATTAAATGATTCCCAATAAACTCAACACTTGATCACATAAATTATTATTATCTCCAAATCATATTTAAAAAAGAAATATCTTCACAAAAAAAAAATAGTTATATTATTTATTTATTATTATTATTATTTATAAAAAAAAATAATAATTTCGCCTGTACTACGGTAGTCCACTCTTATTATGTTTAACGCATAACCCCTTTTACAAATTCGATTTATTCTGGCACTAAACACTCCAGATATGATTTACTTGGAAATTATTATATTAATCGCATCTCACAAATTTAACAACTTCACTTTGAAAATATGACCATATTAATTTCAACAAAACACTCTTGGTATGGCGAGGCTGGATTTTCCTTCCATGTCATTAAATGGCTCGTTAAAATTGACAAAACATAAAAGCACATATCGGGTCTTATTTAACTAGCATAATCAAAATCAAATGTAAAGAAATTTATCGACTACAAAGAAAATATGAATGCATGCATGACTTAACGTACTACACTATATATACAAATTTACATCTCCAACAAACTGAATACATAAAAGACCCGATTATTTACATTATTATGATTTACTACTGTCCGTGCTACAAATTTAGGATGGGGTCGTTAAGCGACCCATCTTGTTACAGAAGGTAACCAAGTATAATCAAATTATTCCCATTTTTCCCATCACGATAACATTTCCCAAATATATTTTACAGTTTAGTACTCATCTTAGTTATCGGTATTCCATTGCAGCTTTGCAGACGAGAGGCTTCATCCAGCCCCTCTCTGCGTTTTACTCCTCCATCCTTGATGGCGTAGTTTCACAAAAGATTTCCTGGCACATTATTATTTTACACTCATATCTTGATTACCACAAACCTTCACCATTTACTACGTTAACACTGTATACTTTAATTTGGATACAACAAATTTCTATCCTAGACCCAAGAATTTAATATATTTACACTATTTAATCTTCGTCCACCTACCGCACAATGGACCTGGACACGTACGACGTGGTGTCAACTATTACGCCCGCCGCGATACGCCCGATTTATACGGCATTCTTGACGTGTTCATGACATCGGTTCGGTATAGCTAAGTACAGGCTACTACTTCCTTAAAGTACTGTTCGTCACACAGTCTATTATGTACGTACTTATGGTGATATATTTTATACTACTCTCTTGCAGGGTAATTACTTTACGTCACTGATTATTCATAAATAACAAACACTATCCTACGTTAACTATTTCCAGATTTAACATGTTGCTTGAGCGCGATCACACTTTACAAACACTGGCGGATGCTCGCGCCATTAAATGACCGTACGTCCGTAGAATTCTAAGTTACCGGCGACCAACAGTTCAACTCCCGATATTCAATTCACGTGTGCTGGCGACCGTCAATTCAGCTCCAACGATTCAAGACAAGTGTGCTGGCGACCGTCAATTGCCCCGTATATATGGATGAAGCCTTTTTCCCGCGGATTCGTTGACGTCATGCCCCTTAGGGAGGGGGTGGATTTTTAATATCGGTACTTGCACTCCGAATTGGAAGTTAAAATTTACATCAAATTAATCCACTCCGCTAGCATATCTGCTGGATAAAATATGAACTCCAGGTGATCACAGATTTAGGAGATATGGATGGATTTCGCTCCTCACATTTCGCGCCTTCGTAAGCGTCCCTGACAACGTGGTCTTCTTTCAGCCAATGAGATTCAAGCTGTCCGGTTTCCAAGAAATCCAGCCTTCAATTTAATTAATTTGCCATTAAGTATTGATTATTTTTCCATGCGTGACATCTAATAAATTCATTACATTCATCCGCGTACTCATATTAATTTATTACTGAATACTTTTGTAGTTACGAAAATATCTCATCCATCATTCCTTAAGATGGTATCACTGAGTCTCCCATCAAATTTTTACTATTGGCCGGCAAGCGGTCACGTGATTTAAATCTCCACCTGCTCGAACTTAGGCTAGCGAACGTACACTCAGCCGCTGTACTTTTCCATGAGGTCATGGAATTTCCGTCCTACCAAAAATATCCCAAGGTCTTACTCATGTGGTGGGTTTTCTTTGTATGACTCTCCCCCTTCCTCTTCCTGACCAAGACTTATTTGTGGACTCTGTATTTCCTTGTACGCCAACTAATGATATTCCCTGCTGTGAAGTAGCTAAAAGTTGTCGTGTTGAGCTAATCCGTCAGGCTCCAGTCTGTCGTCCTTCCTTCGCTCTGATTTCGACATTACCTAAACGAAATATTTTCAAATACACTCCTCTGTATTTCAATAAATGTATCATATTATTTTACCGATCAAATCATGATTGATTATGGGCCTAAGTCACTCGGGTTCAATATATATATATATATATATATATATATATATATATAGATAGATATATTAAAATAAAAAATAATAACCGAAGCTCTTTCGATTTGCACCTTGAGGATGGACTCTGCCCGTGATAAAATCTAATTCTGTAGATGGCATAAATTCCCAGTGTCACTGGAAAATAACCTAGATTTCTATTAATTGGAAATTGCCTTGTCTTAATATTTCGCTGGTCAGATGTAGTCTATTAAGAGATTAATTACTTTGCCCACCTGCGGTATACAAAAATACATCGAGTGCATTGCAGGAAGAGACCACCTGAAGACACTGCGAGAGCGAACGTTTTCAGAAACGCAAATACATACACCAGCTTGGTGACGATAAGCCAGGGACGAGGGGAGAAGCGAGGGCTAACGCATTCCCGGCCACATTCCTAGCGAAACTCTTCTCTTGAGCTCCCATCTATACCGCTCACGAGATCTCTCTTGGGTGTAACAGTGTAAGGGTTAAAGAACAGTATGTTTCCAAGATATAGCATATCGCTAAAATATGTCATAACGACTTGAAGAATGTTAAGAACCAGGAAGGTTGTGACTGAAAGAGAGGTAAAACGCCGTCTACTATATATATTAGTGCAGTATCTTGCTGTGAACCTCCATGCCGTGGTAGTGCTGACCGAGTGTATTTCTGTTTTTGTTTTGTCTTTTCTTAACCTATTCATGTCAATCAAAGACATTCAAATTAAGAAGTCGCTAGTGTACGGTCTTCAAATTGAAGAGAAGTGGTTTGTATTTGATTACTTCAAACCGTAAAGAAAGCCGGTCTGAGTAGCCCAGCTTGGCAGGTTCGACCCTGGCTCATCCAACACCGCCTAGATGGCGTTGGCTCAGCCCGGTGGTATTTGAAGGTGCTTAAATACGTCAGCCTAGTGTCAGTAGATTTACTGACTCTTAAAAGAACTCCTACTGTATAAAATTCCGGTACCTCGTAGGCTCCAAAAACCGTAAATGTAGTTAGTAGGACATACGTATAAAACCCAAAATATTATAATTATTAATAAAAGTAAAGAAAGCCTCTGTGGCTCAGGCGGCAGCGCGTCGGCCTCTCATCGCTGGATACCCTGGGTCCAAATCCCGGTCACTTCATGCGAGATTTGTGCTGGACAAAGCGGAGGCGGGACGGGTACTCCGGTTTTCCCTGTCATCTTTAATTCCAGCAACACTCTCCAGTAACATTTCATTTCATCTGTCAGTCATTTATCATTGCCCCCAGGGGAGTGCGACAGGCTTCGGCAGCCGGCACGTTTCCTATCCTCGCCTCTAGATGGGGCTTCATCCATTCCATTCCTGACCCGGTCGAATGACTGGAAACAGGCTGTGGATTTTCATTAATAAAAGGAAAGAAAAGGCGGGAGTGTGAGTGGGTGCTGTGTATCACGCACAAAAATGTGTGTTGCACATTGAACTGTTCTGGAGCGAAATGGTGCAGTTTCCGCCATTTTGTGGTTTATTTCATACAGTACATTCAAAATAAGGACATGAGAATCAAACTCTCAAAAACATAGCCTATATCTAAACATAGAAAACCTTCCTTTTCTCGAAAATTGTTAGGGTTGGGAAGATAATCTATACAAACTTTGTTTGGCAAATCGAATTATAGTAGTCTAAAACTTGCTTTGCTGCAGTGTTTAGTAGGACTAACGTTTAGGCAACGTATCTACTTTTAAGGTTCTCAGGAGTAACTTTTCCTCTGACATGTTTCGTATTTTCTTTCACTACACGGCCCGCTTAAGAGATATTGTGTAGCTGTGAAGTTGCATTCGGGAGACCGTGGGTATGAATCCCACCGTCGACAGCCTTGAAGGTGATGGCCGCGCTGCCTTCCCTATCCTACCCTTTACCAATCCTTCTGTCGCCAGAAACTTTCGATGTGTTAATGACTACGTTAAACCCCAGCATACAGAAAAAGAGATAGTGTGTTAGTATAACACAGAAGAGCATCGTTTCTTGAATACTGTTATAATAACGAAGGAAATGCATAAGAATTTTTTTCTAGTAAATCAAATTTAATACCACTAGCCGCTTTAGCAGGGTATTAACGTTTAAGGTCCTCAAGCGTACATTTTCTTATGATTTGCTGCATATTTTACTTCCCTGCACGGTCACCTTAAAATACAGTGCGATTGTAAGTATCATATATGTAAACCAAAGGTACTAGTTGTATGACTGCCAAATTTGTGCATGGTCTGTCAAGTAGGTTTTATGTGAAAGAAACCAAAACAAAGAAACAGACGATAAAACATGCTCTAAAACAAAGAAAATTTTCGAAAGCTTTTTCCGATACGAAAACAATTCATAAATATTTTTTATCTGAAAAACTGAATTGTAAGTACACACGGTGTGCTCAATTGTTCAATAGGACGTTTAGAAAGCATATTTAATTTTAAGGGTCCCAGGCCTACGTTTGTTGCTTCACATTTGCTTTCGCTACATGGCCCATTTACAAGGTAGCATCATAGTAAGTAGTCTATACGTTAAACGAAGGTATCAGGTTGCCATATTTGAGCCCCATCAGTTAAGAAATTTTTACGCGAACAAACTCAGACAGGCAAACATACAAACATTCAGATTTAATTGCAGCCATTTTTCTTCAGTCATGGTTCTCTTGGGAACCCTTAGATATCCAGCGATAATATGAATCGTTTGTTCCCCGGAACAATATATTCCTTCAAATGTTAAAAGAAGTTTCAAACTCGGTTCAGTAGTTTCTGAGACTGTCCTTTACATAATAACAAACTCACAGTCCCCCTTGATATAGTAAATTAATATAGATTTCATCTATGTATTTTAGGAATTAATATTGTTGTTTGCATCCAGCTACATCTTCTCATGCCATCGTCAGATGAAAGTGTAAGCAGTATTCTTCCAAGGAATGTGATCACTGATCACAGTTATCGTTTCCCAAGAGGAGCTTCCTACTATTATTCGCCGTACGTTCGATCGATCTGTTTGCAAGGCACTTGTGTAGTGTAAATAGGAAGATCAATTCAAAGTCCAACCAACCCTCTAATTGTGAGGAGGAGCAGTTTGTGGTCATCTTCCTGTTTGCCGAGGCTGTTGAGATTCCTATCTCTGTATGTAACCTTGTAGAAGGTAGCAGCAGTGTAAGCATCTTAGTTGTTGATTGAGACTGAAATGCGACGGTAATGAATGAGAAGATATTACATTAACGTTCTCCTTTCGAAAAACCCTTGACAAGTAGTGACTTTCAATGTATTCCCACTTGCACACTTGCAGACTTCCCCTTCACAGAACAAGAAATGTAACATCCAATGGACGCATACGAATACGGACTGCACCATCGTTTGCTGGCACTTACTCTTTACGAACATCACGAAGAAAATTACGGGAGATGACAGTCATAATGATATTTTATTTGTTTCTTGGTGTAAGGATAATCTTCACGTAGGCCTAGCTGTGAATAGTAAAATATTTCACTATCAATTCCTTAAGCTGTAATGTATTGTTACGTGTTCATGCGACAGTCAGCCCCCTTAAAATCCCGTTCGCTATTTCCTGGGAGGGATTAGTGAGTCAGGTTGGGGAGTCCCAACAGGCCTGATGGCACTTATCGACCTCTGCTTCTAATATGTTTCTCGTCTGGTGTCTCCGTTGATTTTCTGGAAGGCGAAAGTACAACGATCACATTCTGGGCACACCCCGAAGATACTGGAATGTTATCACAAAGTATATACAAGGAGGCTCGCCAAGAACAGGCCGTAGTGTTGAGTTGGGTTGGTGTTGAGTTGTGCGATGATGTCTGTTGAGTGTTGAATGTTGAGCAACTCGTGAGTTGAGTAGTTCAGTGTGTGAGACACATCACCGGAATTGACTGTGCAGTTGTGTCAAGTGTACCGTCGTAGTACATTGTGACAGCCAACATAGTAAGTATATTCTGACTTTCAGTTTCGAATTTTAAATTTATATATATATATGGACTGGTGGACCATTGAGATGTGTATTCTCTCAGGATTGTAATATCACCGGAGAAATCGAGTATATAGGTACATTAAAATTAATTGAGTGGGAAGTTGTGATCATGTGTTTTGTACAAATAATAATAATAATAATAATAATAATAATAATAATAATAATCTATTTAAATAAACTTGAAAGGGGTCCGCTTTCTTTATCTTCCTTTGTTTTGCCAATTTTTCAGACATTTTAGGTTAACTCAAAACCGTATCAGTGGTTTTCATTTTTCGTGTCTGTTTGTTTGTTCCACCATTACGGCGAAGCTGTTGGAGAGATCTCAACCAAACTTAATATTTGGAGTATACTCATCACGGGGAAGGTTTTGATATGTATATGATTTTAAAATCTCCGAATAGACGGGGGTTTAAATGAAAAATAGAAAACGTTTCCTCCATTTTCTCTTATACTATTGATTTTCTGGATAATCCGTGTACTATATTTGAAACCTCCCTTCATTATAAACAGCTTTTGTAATGGTCATAATTTCGGTTACTCTTCAAATAACGGAAAAGTTACTATTTTCTGCGGGTCTTATGCTCTCTGTTGAGTGACCGACAGATCGACAACGAACCTACAGGTTACCATGGCAACGTCTCTGACTGCTGCCAGCAGGGAAGAGACGTATTGCCATTTTCGTCATCATTAATGTAAAGTCGTGGTTGTCTCTTGGGTAGAAAGCAAGAGAGACGTCTATCCGCCATTCTGTGGGATATTGGCGGAATACCGTTGGAGGTTAAAATCGTCCTCGAATAGCACTAAGGGTGCTGCTAATATTTGAACAGCACCGCGGAGTGTAGCCCATTATTTCACACCATGGTGTTTTCTGGTATTTGCTATAATTTTTACTGTATTTCTATTCTCTTTTTCTCTTTAATTCCTTTCCTCTGCCTTACCTCTTTAGGCATAGGTAATAATTTCTTATCGGTTTATCTAAGAACTCTGCACCTAAATTTACCCTCTGTTACCGCTTTCTTATATCCATAACTCATATAATTGCAATTTAAAGAGGGACATTCCATTTTCCTACTTTCCTCAGTTATAATCCTATATTCTATTAATTTCAGCTTTCTTAACTGTATTACTTACTTCCTGGATTCTCTTTTCTTCTTTCCTTTCTTTCTTTCTTAATCCGTTTACACTCCAGGGTTGGTTTTTCCCTCGGACTCAGTTAGGGATCCCACCTCTACGGCCTCAAAGGCAGTGTCCTGGAACGTGAGCCTTCGGGTCGGGGGATATATCTGGGGAGGAAGACCACAACCTCGCCCAGGCTGCCTCACCTGCTAAGCTGAACAGGGGCCTTATTTGGGGGTGGAGAGATTTAGAGGGATAGTTAGGGAAGAAGAAAGGAAGCAGCCATCCCGGCATTTGCCTGGAGGAGAAATGGAAAACCACGGAAAACCACTTCTAGGATGGCTGAGGTAGGAATCCAGACCACCTTTACTCAGTTGACCTTCTGAGGCTGAGTTGACCCCGTTCCCATCCCCGTACCACTTTTCAATTTTCGTGGCAGAGCCGGGTATCGAACATGGGGCCTCCGGGGGTGGCAGCTAATCACACTAAACACTATACCACAGAGGCGGTGACACTCTTTTCTTTGAGGAGAAATTCAAATCTGCTTAAATGTATAAGTTTTGGGCCCGGAAAATATCGAATTATGAATGCAATTTTAATGACGGTTCAGACCTTCGTATTACAAAACAGATAGTAAAATCGCCGTTCAATTTGGAGAGACCTACAGCTTTATTCCTATTACTTATTGTCGTGTCTGGATTGTTGAACCTTAAATAGCGCTGTATTTCTCGATTATAATGAAATCTCTCCAGCTCGATTGTGACTGGCATTAGGAAAAGGTGTTTGTCTTTATAATGAAATATCTACATCGCTATTGTGAATGGCAGTTGCCAAAAGAGCCTGCCGTGATAGTAGAAACTCCCAGACCCGATTGTGATTGGCAGTGGGAAATGTGGCCTGCCATATCCTCAAACCTTTCCCAATGCCTACGTTACATAGGAAACGACGTATGGCGTCTTCCCTGTTTTGTTTCTCAGATATCGCTAAGTGATATGCAATGTGATGTAATCTTACTTACTGCCTTTACAGTAATTTTCGGAGAAATCCGTATACAATATCGAATACCGTAGCGAAGCAGGGGTACATTTGCTAGTAATAATAATATAATGGTTTTACGCCTCACCAACTACATATACGACTTTCGGAAACGCCCACTTCCTAATAAGGATGGAGTTCGCAGATGACGGTTTAAACTGTTGTATGAGAGCGAAAGCTGAGTGGAATCAGGATATCTAGTGCACCCGCCCCCAATCCATAGATTCTCCGGCAATAAATATACAAGGTCGTTATCTGGGTTATAAAATCAAGTGGACATCATAAATACATAAAAATAATTCAGCGGCATAAAGGGTAGAAGAATACGGGTGTCACATAACTAAAACTGAATGAGAAAAATGTTTTAAAATATTAAAATCAAGGTTTTTATTATCCACCTGATGATTGTGGAAACTGATGCAAAAATAACCATACTGGATATACATGAATAGTTACAAATTTTGCGGCTAACATGTTGAAGATTGTTTCAATTTGTTTTGAGGACGTGACGAAGTACACCCAGGAGAAAACCTTTATCATGATTTCGCATATACGGAATAACAATCAGATATAATCACTCAAATTACCCCCATTAACACTGGGGTATATTTACATAACTTAAACACAAGTCTGAGCGAATCCTAACCTAAATCTAACCTCACCACCTTGAAAAAAATATAATACAATAGATATAAATGAACACGGATCTCCACAACGCGAGGTTCGAACAAGTGATCACAGGACTCCATAGATGGATACTGAAAACCCTAACTATCATATTCAGTCAGAAATGGCTGCATTACACTAGCACATTGAGTCTATCTCTGATCAAAGTACCTCAAAGAAAGGTAACCTTCTTAATGTGTGACATAAATACATAAATCGCATGTCTTGGAACCGGGACCCAAATCTTAACAACCCTGGCATGTTTCGTCTCACAAAATATATATCGCTCCCTCTTCCTTCAGCACGGGTCCCTCTTGTGGGTGTGTCCTTGTCAAACAAATATATGGCTCCTCAAGTCAGGCAACCGACACACATCCTCAAATCTCTCCATTAGCATATACTTCATTCAAAAATATATCTTTCATATGCCTTCACGGCTTTCATATTATCGGTGCTTATATACTCATACTTATCCCGTTAATATACTAGTTCACGGAGGCATTTCATCTCGTATTCCATTTCATAGCGGGTGTTAAATATTTCCAACTCAGAGTCCCGTCTTCCAATCTCTGCTTTATCCATATGTTACATTTCTCCCTATGCATTGATAAAAAAAAAATACACTACTAACTAACTGGCAATTAAAAATATTTCCATCAAAGATTCTACTAAGTTCTTGGGATGACATTACTTTCTCAACTCACAGCCACTTATTTAATTTATGAACGAATTTAAAATCTCCGCTTTTCACCTAGCTACATGGGAGGACATTGTTCGAACCTCACGACAGCTCACTCCGGCACTCCTTCCATCCGATCACTTAACTACATCAAATATTACTCTCATGCGTTAGTATACAACTGGTTGAGTACCAATCAACGTAAGAAAAACATTCCAATGGACATTACTAGCACTAACCATTCTACTTAAAGTCAAACTATGTGAAAACAAACCCGAGAAAAATTCCCAAGTGAAAAATGAATAACACAAATTATAAATCAAATCTACCATATTTGCAAAATATAATTCACTCAGACTTGTTACTAATTGAACATCGTTCCCTTAATTAGCACATTTACCTATTAAAGGAAATAAACCATATCAATTATTATTTACAAATTAATTAACTTTAAATGGATGTTCCGTTGTAATACGTGTCATACTAGTAAAATAAATGTACTCAGCCTCATCCTCAGGACACCTCGGATAACTACGGGACGTCCATTGGTCGATTTACTGCCTCATAGCTTCCATGTAGACTGCTTTGATGACCAGGTCCGAACTGGAACTCCTAGGATGAAACTCCATAATCCTTGGCACTGGAATCTCCTTGGTCTACGACACACAACACACAACACACACGTTAGGCTGGTTACGTACGTCTGCTACAAACGCGCACCTACGGCCCGATTTTTGATGCAAGATCCCGGGATCATAAATACTAATACAAGATTATTAATTAATCGCTCACATTTAGTTTAGCAGTGACGTCTAAGTGTCAGACCCTATGTTTCCAGTCACTGTAACTACACAGTTCAAAAGAATTACGGGAACATATTTTGTAACGTCTGGTATGTGAACGTTAGTTTGGTAGATGGGGTTCCAATGGTCGTATAGCATACCTTGAGACCTTACCTACTCAGTATTTGTCAAGTCTGTACGCGTAGTCGTGCACTGAACTGTCTGGTGACCCCTCAAAAGAAAGTGAATAGCGGCGCGTCCGTGTGTCATTATGAGGTACACAGATTACTGCGATCATTTGCGCACGTTGTACGTAAACCAGCACATCCCACGAGACGTCTTAACGAGGTTCGAGTCTCAAGGGCCGTCACTTTGACCCAGGAAGGATGGACTTTTCGCCGTGTTGCTATGACTTCAATGCCTTTCCGTCAGTCATTCAACGCTTGTGGATTCGCTACATTGAAACAGGCCAGTTCACAAGGAGAGCTGCACAAGTTAGTCGACGCATGACAACCCCACAGGATGACCAATATCTGAATATCTGTGCGTTGCAGTGTCGTTCAGCAACTGCCCGAGAACTGCAACAAGACCACAGGAGAGTCAGTGGAGTCACGGTGTCTGACCAGACAATAAGGAACAAGTTAAGAGAAGTGTCGTTACGACCCAGACGTCCTGTTCGAGTGCCCCGTTTAATGCAGCAACAACGCAAAGCTCGCCTTCTGTTTGACCGTAACCACGTCAAATGGCATCTTCGCCAATGGAGACCAGTGTTGTTCACAGACGAGTCCAGATATCCCCTGACACAGCGTGATGGATGTCAACGTGTATGGAGACTCCGTGGTGAGCAGTACATGCCAAATATTGTCCAGGAAGGCGACCGATTCGAGCAAGGTTCTGTGATGGGGTGGCTTCAGTATTGATGGCCGTACGTATCTTGTCGTCGTCCGTGGTAATCTTACCGCTGCGGGGTACATCGAGCATTTACTGCTACAGCATGTGTTGGTTGCTGCATACGGGATTGGCTCTAAATTCGTACTCATGCACGACAATGCCAGGGCTCATGTAGCGCACATCACCAAAGCTGTCTTTCGAGACTTGACATTCAAGCGATGGAGTGTCCAGCGGTGAGTCCCGAC
Organism: Anabrus simplex; assembly: GCF_040414725.1. Taxonomy (NCBI): domain Eukaryota; kingdom Metazoa; phylum Arthropoda; class Insecta; order Orthoptera; family Tettigoniidae; genus Anabrus; species Anabrus simplex. Next base: position 313,016,934 of record NC_090268.1, read on the forward strand.
CTTAATACCATCGAGCATCTGTGGTATAGGCTTTACAGAAGTGTTCGCGGGCGTCCTGTTCTACCACAGACTCTCCAAGACCTTGAAGAGGCTCTCATTGAAGAATGGGACCTGATACCGCAACGTGACCTCCATCTACTTATACGGAGCATGCCACGCAGGTGCCAAGCTGCGATAAATGTTCGTGGAGGACATACACTATACTGAAGCCCTACAACTGTGATGAAAATCCACCCTGGAGGACTATTATCACTTTATTTTCGCCCCTATTTAGACGTTTCCGTTTCTATTCTGAAAATAAACGCGAATCCATCGGTGTTCTTTTGTACATGTCAACGGTAAAGAATAAAGGTTTAGTTGGTAATATACCTAGGCGTGAGGTATTGTTTTGTGGAGCATGGCATACGTTCAAAAACATGTTCCCCTAACTTTTCTGAACTGTGTACTATTATGAGAGTTCCTTATTTGTTTTAAGTGACGACGGGATTGATAATAATAATAATAATAATAATAATAATAATAATAATAATAATAATAATAATAATAATAATAATCTCAGTTCAAGTTCTTGCCCTGAATTACGACCAAATAACCCGAACGCGCACTCTGGTATATCACTGATATCAATTCTTCTCACACATCATTTTTTTAAGACATTACCACTATTCTTTAAATTGAAACTGCACATACAAAAGAAACTGGTACTCGAGACGGTCACATATCTAATTCTCACGAGACAAAAATGCAGACTGCCCAGGGGTTACGCTTCCCACACCTTATATTAGCTGAGAAGTTTTCCCTTCTCAAAATTCGCATACACCCTATTCTCGGTGTATTAGAGGCGCAATAATGCGATAATCAAGTGACCAGTGATCTTATAGTATTGTTAAGACTTGCCCGGACGAAATCTGATCGCAGAATCCCCAGTAATGAATAAAAAACTGTCCTCAATTTTCAGTTCACTCACGGGATTCCACCTGTTAAGTGGGTGTCAAGACATTTAACACATGGCCTCAGTAACTTTCCACTGTTATGTAATCATATATTCCTTCTTTTAACAACAGATTATCACCAGAATAGACGTCACACACTCTAAATAAATTCACAAATCACGAACAGCTCTTTTGAATCGTTGTACAGTGCAGTATTATTACAATCATTGATTCCTTTAATATAGAAAACGAAGTTGGCCAGGCTATTTTAAGGATGGTTCCTAAATTACTATCCTAAGAGTTTATCTCTCCCACTCACCGACGAATTGTGGTGGGAAAAACTTCCCCCTTCTTTCCATCCAGCGATTCCCCATCGCTGTTTGGGGGAAATACTTCCTCGCCTAGCGTTTAGCGTTCCACGCTTCGAGATCGCGCGAAGTTGCTCCCAGACAAAGAAATGCGCGGCCACTTGACCTCTATTCCTTGTTTCAAGTCCCTGTCGGGTACACTAATTCGCACTGAAACTGAGGTGCGACCAGTTTCAGTGTGCACCATCTTTCCCCCGAACTATTCTACTTTCTCATTCATTTACTCATTCCAGCATATAACCAGCATTATTTCATTTACAAAATTCTCTTTATATTTTAATTTTGGAAGATTTAATCCGACGATAGGCCTATCTTGCTCGGTACGCATTTGCAATAAAATGCTGGAAGGCAACATGAACGGCTGCTGCTCGACAGAGTTCGAAGAAAAATTTCCCAGACTACTCCTTCAGATTCTTTAACTATTATGTTATTTTCCTACTGGTACTTCACTTGCCTTAGAACTCATTTACATGCTGATATTCAAGAGAAAAACTGCTAACACTTCGTCCTTTTCGATGACCTATGTTTGTAGACTCTGGCTTGAATTTAAAATCTTGATGGTGTAGTCCTGTACTTGGTGTACAATCTTCATGAGGTACCCATCTCAAGCTGTGGCAGTTGAAATAGTATAAAGGGAGAGTTAGCCTACGTTTCACATAGCAGTATGGTTGTGGAGGTTCCCTCAGGAGCCGTCTGTGGCACTAGTCAGCTCCCTAGAATTCAGTCATATAATATATACAAGTGACTTTACCTTGCTTTCCCGTCTTCTTCTTCTTCTTCTCCTCCTTATTCTTATTCTTCTTATTCTTCTTCCTATGCCGTGTCTGCATGGCGAACGTTGACCATCATGTTAGTGGTCAATTATTTTATCGACTGCTGCTCACACAGTTCCCAGATAGATTTCCCACACCAGTCCTTCAGATTCCTTATCCATGGCGTTCTTCTCCTACCGGCACCTCACTTGCTTTCGATCTTATATTGTATGATTGTATTCAAGACACCGTATTTCCCTGGTAGTCGCAGGATTTGAGTAAAATTATTTAGCATGCACTTCTTTGTGTTTTCCACAATTTCGTTTGATTTTCTCATTGTTCCAGCAATTCAAAATTTCTCACTTTATCAACTCAGCTTAGAATCATTTATACATCTGTAAACTAACATTTCAAATGCTTCAAGATTTGATAAATGACTGTCTGTCAAGTACGTACTCTCTACTCCGTAATACAGTGCAGGGAATATACGACAAGCCGGATTTTTTATTTTAAACTTCTCATTTTGAAGAACACGGAATTTTATTGTCATGTCCTGCTTCTCCTGGACATTACAAGTGATAAGCTTTAACAGTTTCATTTCAAGTAATACTAATCCCGTAATCAATCAATGAATATTCAAGATAAATATTATAATTAAGCGGTCCGCCTATTCAGTACAATATATAATTTATTAATATCTAGGACATGTTTCGTCCCCTAAGGGACATCATCAGCTAATAATAAATTAATATTAATATATCAGAAATAAATATTAAAATTTGAAAAATTTGAAGATCTTATTTTAAATTGTCAAAAATTTTAATGTGTCTTTCCAATTTTAATATTTATTTCTGATATATTAATATTAATTTTTTATTAGCTGATGATGTCCCTTAGGGGACGAAACATGTCCTTGATATTAATAAATTATATATTGTATTGAATAGGCGGACCGCTTAATTATAATATTTAAGTTTATCTTGAATCTCCTGGACATTACAGCCAAGATATGTTATTCCATTTACTGTCTTCAGCAGAGTTCCATTTGGTAATTCAGTAAGTGGTTTACTGACGATAATCAGCATTGTCTTAGCAGTGTTCAGATTTAAGCCATATTCTCAACATACTGTCATGATTCTGTTAATGAGCAGTTGCAGTTTCTCAGGCCTACTGCCGTATCTCAGGTTGTTGATTGGTAGTCTACACCAATCTTTACGCCAACTCCTGTATTTTCCAAGGCCCCATCCATGTTTCCTTCTGAATAGAATGTTGAATAGAAGAAGGCACAAGATGCAACCCTGTGAAACATTCCTTCGCGTTTCAACATCATCTGAAAGCTTTATTTTTCAAGAAATATAAAAGTCGTCGTAATTCAACATTTTTTACGTATACAAGAATGATTTAAATTAGAAGAATTAGTGCACAAGACGTTACAACGGTAGCCGAACTAACGCTCATGACGCCATCGCAAGATGGCCACCAATATAAAGTAAGTTGTTGAAAGTCGAGATTGACATACCGCGCCGTGTAGCTTGGCATGTGTGCAGAGGTGGATGAGGTGTCATCTCATTTTTCTCGATGAGATGTGTTAGAAAACAAGAGATGAATTAAAATGTGACCATAAATAAGTACAATATTGAAGGTTCTGCGACTGAATATTGTAGAATTTTGACATACAACACAAAATATGTCCAAATATAAGACAAATAAGCACATTAATGCATTAAACGCATGATAAGGGAACTAGATCCAATAAAGGATCAAATAAGATCAAAAGTACATTTGTGGAATGAATGAGACGCCTACGTTAGCACCGTAAATTTGAATCTGCAATGTTGATCTCTTGTAGGAACAAAAGACAAATCAAACTATATTGTAAATCACACATCTCTTACTTTTAACATCAAGTTCCGCTTTTCATTAAAATGATCTTAATTGCCAAAAATTGTGCAAATGAGAAATTAAATTAAATAAAATGACGAAAAAATATAAAGTCCACCTCTGTGGTGTAGTGGCTTATGTGATTAACTGCCATTCTCGGAGGCCCGGGTTCGATTCCAGAAATTCCACGATATTTGAAAAGTGGTACGAGCTGGAACGGAGTTCACTCAGCCTCGGGAGGTCAACTCAGTAGAGGGGGGTTAATTCCCACCTCAGCCATCCTCGAAGTGGTTTCCCCACTTCTGGTTCAGGCAAATGCAGGGATGGTACCTAACTTAAGGCTACGCCGTTTCCTTCTCTCTTCCTCGTATGTCCCTTCCGAAATCTCCATCCCCCCCCCCCCCACTAGGCGCCTGTTCAGCATAGCAGATGAGGCCGCCTGAGCGACGTACTGGTCATCCTCCCCAAAATCTCACGCTCCAGGGCACTGCCCTTGAGGCGGTAGAGGTGGGATCCCTCGCTAAGTTCAAGGAAAAACCAACCCAGGAGCATAAACGAATTAAGAAAGAAATAAATAAATATAAATTGTTTATCATTTCTAATTACAATACATTAGCGACTTTTCATGCAGACAACTCTAGCGTCCCTACCTAAAACAGCCTACTATATAATTTTTTTTGAAATGTTGTGTAATGAAATAGTGTCATTCAACAAAATGTGCGAGGGGTTGTTACCTAGCAACAGTACATTAAGGGCTGCACAGGTCATGGATCTGTACAAAATCGAGCAACTGGCCGCATGGTTTGAGTTCACATAGCTATCAACTTGCATTCACGAGATAGTGGGTTCGAACCGCTTCACATCACAACCTGCACGGTTGCTAGGCAACTTCGTATTTCACATTTCGTTGAAAGACATTTATGAACAGTTGATTTTCCGAAAAGGATATTAATTAATTTTTTTTAAGAGTCTGTGACTGCTCAGTATTTTCGGTAAAAATAAGTTCTCATTGGTTATTCTATGTCCTCACGAAGAACAGTTAGTGTTAAATGCTGCAGTTCGTGGCTGTTGTAAATGAACGTTTGGAGGACAGACATGAACCTTCTACGTTACTGCCTCCTATCTATATTTGAAAAAACGGCTAGAACAAAATGTAAATAAAAAAAAGGTGGACGGTGCCTACATAAAACTAACCAGAACACAAAAGGAATCAGAGGCAAGTAATAAAGTCCTGGCCAGAAATAAAACAAGGGAGGGAGGCTCAGGTTCAGAACGACACACTAAAATGAAGTAATAAAATTAGATGGACATATACATACCGCCCCGCGAAGGTAGGCTTTACAGCCCACGCGTCATTTGCGGGGTACTGAGAGGGCGAGAGAAATCGTCATAAAGAGTGCACAGTCCGTTAAAATGTGGGCATCAGGAAGCTGGAAGAGGGGTGGCCACACACGTGGAAACGTATCGTCTGTATTCCCACCTTATATTGGAACTTCAGATTGCTCACAGTCGTGGAGAAAATGATTTGAGAAAGAAAAATGTTTCTTCGTGCATTATGTGAGAAGCGCCTCGCTGGATAGCAAGCTGGCGCCTTAATGACCGGAGTTATATTACGAACGCCTTGTTTAGAACTGGATTGACGTCTCATTTATAATAGCCCGTCTTGAGTCACACACTGTTGAGAATCGAGGTGAACCCTTAACCAGTTTTACGACCAATAATACGGCACATATTTAGGAGATACAGAGGTTCCGGAATTTTGATCCATAAGAGTTGTTTTTCGCAGCAGTATACCTACCGACAAAAGGATGGAGGCAGGAGCTTAATATCACGGATTTTTTTTTTTTTTGCTAGGGGCTTTACGTCGCACCGACACAGATAGGTCTTATGGCGACGATGGGATAGGAAAGGCCTAGGAGTTGGAAGGAAGCGGCCGTGGCCTTAATTAAGGTACAGCCCCAGCATTTGCCTGGTATGAAAATGGGAAACCACGGAAAACCATTTTCAGGGCTGCCGATAGTGGGATTCGAACCTACTATCTCCCGGATGCAAGCTCACAGCCGCGCGCCTCTACGCGCACGGCCAACTCGCCCGGTATCACGGAATTAAGCCGGAATCGAATCCACCAACTTGGGCTCAGAAGGCTAGCATTATGCAGTCTGAGCTACGTAACTTAGCAATAATAAGACTACTACTACTACACTTATACTACTAACTAACTAACCCCATGCCACTACAGCCCTGAAGGGCCTTGGCGTACTAAGTGACCGCTGCTCCCCCCAAAGGCCTGCAGATTACGAGGTGTCGTGTGGTCAGCACGACGAACCCTCTCGGCCGTTATTCTTCGCTTTCTAGACCGGGTCCGCTAACTCACCGTCAGATATCTCCTCAATTCTAATCACGTAGGCTGAGTAGACCATGAAACAGTCCTCAGATCCAGGTAAAAATCCCTGACCTGGCCGGGAATCGAGCCCGGGGTCTCCGGGTGAGAGGCAGGCACGCTACCCTCACACCACGGGGCCGGCACTACTACTATTACTACTACTACTACTAATAATAATAATAATAATAAACTCATTTGAAAGAATAGAAGTTTGTCAGTCAGTATTGTTACACACTGCTACGGGTGAAAAAACTGAAATGGAGATTTTTGGCATTTTCATATATTTACAGTGTAGAGAACAAAAATACGTTGAAAAATGTCATTATTATGAAAAATAATTAGTTAAGGAGATTTTATGCCTTTGCTGGCTGGATGTAGTGTTTACAGTGCACTATGTCTTCTGGTATGGGCTATATCAAATTTGTTACTTTCATTGACCTGTCTCAGTCTCATCCTTGGCTTTGACAATATGAAAGTGACTGAGGTATGAGCGATGCTAGTAATGCCATTACTTATGCAGCCAGTCCCTGTTATGAATTGTGTGAAAATGTCGCTCATAGGGTCGGTTGGTGCATGCATTTCGGTGGGCTTGGCAGACTGATATGCAATAGCAACTTCTGGCTCAGTGAGGAAAGCAACAGGAAACTACCTCACTCCTCATTTCCCTAGTATGCCTCTTCAGTGACACCTAGGCTATCTATGACAGCTGTTGGTGGAGCTGTAGAGGATCAAACCAGCCTTCGGGCTGAATACCCAACATACACATACAAGGAGATTTTAGCCACGATGTTGCCCCTTCGAAAGACACGCCCATTTTAAGTGTTTTACATTTGAACCCATAATGTCTAAACTATTAAAAATTAGATTTCTGAACTCACTTCCGTTCTAATCATTAAAGCTCAATCTGTATATTGGTAATTATAAAAATTTGTGATATTGTTCGTTGTGTTTGAGTCATCAGTCCATAGACTGGTTTGATGCAGCCCTCCATGCCACCCTATCCTGTGCTAACCTTTTCATTTCTACGTAACTATTGCATCCTACATCTGCTCTAATCTGTTTGTCATATTCATACCTTGGTCTACCCCTACCGTTCTTACCACCTACACTTCCTTCAAAAACCAACTGAACAAGTCCTGGGTGTCTTAAGATGTGTCCTATCATTCTATCTCTTCTTCTCTTCAAATTTAGCCAAATCAATCTCCTCTCACCAATTCGATTCAGTATCTCTTCATTCGTGATTCGATCTATCCATCTCACCTTCAGCATTCTTCTGTAACACCACATTTCAAAAGCTTCTATTCTCTTTCTTTCTGAGCTAGTTATCGTCCATGTTTCACTTCCATACAATGCCACGCTCCACACGAAAGTCTTCAAAAACATCTTTCTAATTCCGATATCAATGTTTGAAGTGAGCAAATTTCTTTTCTTAAGAAAGCTCTTTCTTGCTTGTGCTAGTCTGCATTTTATGTCCTCCTTACTTCTGCCATCGTTAGTTACTTTACTACCCAAGTAACAATATTCATCTACTTCCTTTAAGACTTCGTTTCCTAATCTAATATTTCCTACATCACCTGCCTTCGTTCGACTGCACTCCATTACTTTTGTTTTGGACTTATTTATTTTCATCTTGTACTCCTTACCCAAGACTTCATCCATACCATTCAGCAACTTCTCGAGATCTTCTGCAGTCTCAGATAAAATAACAATATCATCGGCAAATCTCAAGGTTTTGATTTCCTCTCCTTGGACTGTGATTCCCTTTCCAAATTTCTCTTTGATTTCCTTTACTGCCTGTTCTATGTAAACATTGAAAAGGAGAGGGGACAAACTGCAGCCTTGCCTCACTCCTTTCTGGATTGCTGCTTCTTTTTCAAAGCCCTCAATTCTTATCACTGCAGACTGATTTTTATACAGGTTGTATATAATTCTTCGTTCTCGGTATCTGATCCCTATCATCCTCAGAATCATAAATAGCTTGTTCCAATCAACATTATCGAATGCCTTTTCTAGATCTACGAATGCCATGTACGTGGGCTTGTCCTTCTTGATTCGATCCTCTAAGATCAGACGTAAAGTCAGGATTGCTTCACGTGTTCCTACATTTCTCCTGAAGCCAAATTGATCTTCTCCCAACTCAGCTTCAACTTGTTTTTCCATTCTTCTGTAAATAATACGTGTTAAAATTTTGCAGGCATGAGATACTAAACTAATGGTGCGGTTGTTTTCACACCTGTCAGCACCGGCTTTCTTGGGAATAGGTATAACAACATACTGCCGAAAATCGGATGGGACTTCTCCTGTCTCATACATCCTGCACACTAAATGAAATAACCTTACCATGCTGGTTTCTCCTAAGGCAGTCAGTAGTTCAGAGGGAATATCATCAATTCCAGGTGCCTTGTTCCTATTTAGGTCACTCACAGCTCTGTCAAACTCTGACCTCAAAACTGGGTCTCCCATTTCATCAGCATCAACAGCCTCTTCATGTTCCAGAACCAATTTATCTACCTCGTTACCTTGATACAACTGTTGGATATGTTCCTGCCATCTTTCTGCTTTGTCTTCTTTCCTTAGAAGTGGCTTTCCATCTGAGCTCTTAATATTCATACACCTAGATTTCCTTTCTCCAAAGGTTTCCTTGATTTTCCTGTATGCAGCATCTACCTTTCCCAAGACCATACAGTCTTCGACATCCTAGCACTTCTCCTTCAGCCATTCTTCCTTAGCTACCTTGCACTTTCTATCCACTTGATTCTTTAATCGCCTGTATTCTTTTCTGCCGTCTTCATTTCTAGAATTCTTGTATTTACGTCGTTCATCAATCAGGTCTAGTATCTCCTGAGTTATCCACTGATTCTTAGTTGATCTTTTCTTCCTTCCTAACATTTCTTCAGCCACCCTACTGACTTCATTTTTCATGACTCTCCACTCTTCCTCTATTGTGTTTCCTTCAGCCTTTTCATTTAGTCCTTGTGCAACATGTTCCTTGAAACAATCTCTCACACTCTTTTCTTTCAACTTGTCTAGATCCCATCTTTTAGCATTCTTTCCTTTCTTCAATTTCTTCAACTTCAGATGGCATTTCATGACCAACAAGTTGTGGTCAGAGTCCACGTCTGCTCCTGGGAAAGTTTTGCAATCCAACACCTGGTTTCTGAATCTCTGCCTAATCATAATAAAGTCTATTTGATACCTTCCAGTGTCTCCAGGTCTCGTCCACGTATACAGCCGTCGTTTGTGGTGTTTGAACCAAGTATTGGCAAGGACTAAATTATGATCAGTGCAGAATTCAACCAGCCGACTTCCTCTTTCGTTCCTTTGTCCCAATCCGAATTCTCCTACTGTACTACCTTCTCTTCCTTGGCCTACCGCTGCATTCCAGTCTCCCATCACAATTAGATTCTCGTCACCTTTTACATATTGAATTAAATCTTCTATCTCCTCATATATTCTTTCGATTTCTTCATCATCCGCTGAACTAGTAGGCATATAGACCTGCACTATTGTGGTGGGCATTGGTTTGGTGTCTATCTTGACAACAATAATTCTTTCACTATGCTGGTCGTAGTAGCTTATCCGCTGCCCTATTTTCTTATTCATTATTAAACCAACTCCTGCATTTCCACTGTTTGATTTCGTGTTGATAATTCGGTAGTCGCCTGTCCAAAAATCTTGTTCTTCCTGCCAACGTACTTCACTTATACCAACTACATCTAACTTTAGTCTATCCATCTCCATTTTCAGATTCTCTAACCTACCACAACGATTCAAACTTCTAACATTCCACGCTCCGACTCGCAGAATGTCAGTATCCATCTTCCTGATGATCGCCCCCTCTCGTGTAGTCCCCACCCGGAGATCCGAATGGGGGACTAGTTTACCTCCGGAATATTTTACCCGGGAGGAAGCCATCATCAGTACATCATTCATACAGAGAGAGCTGCATGTCCTCGGGAGGTAGTTACGGCTGTAGTTTCCCGTTGCTTTCAGCCGTGTAGCAGTATCAACACAGCTAAGCCATGTTGAGTATTATTACAAGGCCGTATCAGTCAATCATCTAGACTGCCGCCCTTGCAACTACCGAAAGGCTGCTACCCCCCTTTCGATGAACCATTCGTTAGTCTGGTCTCTCAACAGATACCCATCCGATATGGTTGCACCTGCGGCTCGGCTATCTGCATCATTGGGACACGCAAGCCTCCCCACCGCGGCAAGGTCATATGGTTCGCAGAGGAGGATTGTTCGTTATATTTACAAAATATTATTGTATGTGTGATATTGTGTTTTCCTAGCGGACAGTGGCTCGATCGAAAGCAACTAATGAGGGAAAGTATAAGGGAAATCATTATAATGTACATAGAAATTTCGCTATGTAAATAAGGTTAGTTTAGGCGAAAACTCGAATGATTCAAATGTGGCAGAGGTTAATTTTTCAGAAAACACTGCCATGTGCTCACCACATGTTGTACTTGAACCTGACACAAGTACTGCTGCTCTCTCGCGTCCTTCAATGATAATATTTAATTCTCAGGAAACATTAAAGAGATGACAAATATAGACAGAAGAAGGAAGAAGAACGTAAAAAATAACCAAAGTATAAGGTAGGAATATTCTAAGAATTATAAGAAGTGAAAAATTATGTGTAAAACTTTACCACCGTTTTCCTCCGTTACATATTTTTGTTTCTTGGTACCATTTCCAAGGAAACTTCTATCGCTAGATCCTTGAATTTTTCCAACATATCAACATGATCCTAATTAAGAGTAATAAGAGGGGATTTTTCTGTATGTAATACCTAAACAAATAGCAAAATTTTGACACATTTCAGGTAAACAATTGCACCTGCTAAAAACGCACGCGCCTACTAAAGAAGGTATCTTTCTTACTTACAGTTAAAGTTGCAAATAATTAGCCTTGAAAATGTCAAGCTGCTAACCAAATAGATTTTGGGAAAGGTGTACCATAAATTTGAACATTTAGCATTGCAGAGATAGGCAGGTGTTTTTCACTTCATGTCCCATTTGCACATTTAATGCTGATAGCTTGCGCGGAAGTACCACTAGCGGGCGTACATATCCGTCCTTCATTCATAGACGCAAGATACTGAATAAGGCCTTAGTAGCAGTGTAAGCAGTATGAGCTGCAGAGCTAAACTGAGTGAACAAGTAGCATGTCACGACGGCAAATTGGACAAGCCTTTAACCAGTTAGATGAGTTTCACGGAGTCCCCATCTTCGGACAAAGAATGGCAGGTAAGATGTATCGGCGCATTGTTCTCCCTCTAACCATTCAGAATACATTGTGCTTCGGTTTTGGACCCAGTGAGAACGTGATGGCACACACACGCGTCGATAAAGCTCGAGTCGAATACGGTAGACCAACAGCTGGGAGGTTCGTTTCATCGTGCGTCAGGTTGTAACCACTCCACGGACATCGCTGCTCATTTCGGAGATACCTGACACGGCACTCTGTGTCTATCATTTGCAGGCGGCTATCAGATCAGAACTTGTCATCTCGGCGTCTCTTACGACGTTTACCATTATGACCGAGCATCCCAGAGTACGTTTGAACTTCTGCCGAGAACGGGCAGAGTGGCAGCTTGCGAACTGGCGACGAATGATAATCAGCGACGGATCATGGTTCTGTTTGGATAAACTTGACCACAAATTCGCCAGTCCAATGAAACGCTTCAACCCACCAAGAAGAGTTATGGCGTGAGGTCCCATATCCTACGATACCTGCCCTCCGCTGGAGGAAGCCTAGAGGGGCGGTGACACGTCCAGGAAATTCTGCGGCCGTGTATGCTTCCCTTCCTGGTGTAGCTCGAAAATCCCATTTCCTGTGCTTCACACAGAACGGGTATCTCTGGACTGCCTTTGTGATGTCAACATAGTTCCTTGACTCGCCCATCGCGGACGTTTGCGACGAGAATGAAGGGTGATTTCAGCCTGGGGCACCTACGAAAAGTTGGAAGGGTCATTTGCACCAGCTGTGGCAGGATGTTCTTCAGGAGAACATCAAACGTCTGTATTCCTATACGATCGATCATATTGCTGCCTGCCTCCCTCCACGCTACGGTTGGTCCAACACCGAACTAAGTGAATCCTTCAAGGGCTTGTTTTCCTACAATTCTCTAAAGGCGCGGTCTGGTACAATATTTTGATATTTTCATAATACTACTACGTCCTGTGCCTGCATACACTTATTTTTCCCCGCAATTTTTCCTTCTTGGTACACAAGTTATTTTGTAAATGAGTGTAATAATAATAATAATAATAATAATAATAATAATAATAATAATAATAATAATAACAATAATAATAATAATAACCATCATCATCATTATCATCATCATCATCATCATCATCATCATCATAACAGCTACTTTTAACCAGCGAATCGAGTGGGTGTCTTGTTTATTAGTTCAATGATTATTAAGGTCTTTAGGATTGCTCGATACAATGATTGCTCGAGGCTGCGTTGCAACACATAACGTCCCCGAGGTTTGTGTGAGAACGATCCAGGACGTGCATGTCCGTCCCTCTACAGAAGTGAAAACTAGTTCCGGTATCTCTTTCCCTGTTAAATACTCTCTGAGGATCAAAAAAGCCGACCCTGAGTAGTACTGTGTAGAGATGAGAAGAATGCAAGAATGAGGAATGTGGCCTGTAAGCACGAACTTCCTGTTCTGTCCAGACAGATCGGCTCTTATCTGCTACACGAAAACATTGACTAACACTTTGCAGTTTGTTGGATTACAACTGTCAAGAGCGAAAAGCTGCCAGTAGAAGATCATATAAAGTCGCCTAGGTAGTAGCGGAGTTGCTATGGTAACCATTGCGTCACTGGCTCTGCTGTTGAAAATCCCTTCGCCCCGTGCCTCACCGGACATGTGCATTCTTCTGATCTCCCAACAATACACGGGAGTGTCCGTTACAGGCACATAAATGGCCTGGAAAGAAGAAGAAAAAAGGTTTGCTCATAATAAGGAATTGGGGGATTAGTCATAGTATGGGCTACAGGTCGAAGATTATCTGTTAAAAATCTTAGGAATGAAGAAATGAAAAGAATAATTACTAACTTTCACGACTGACTCGCACTTGGAATAGAATTTCAGCTTGTTAGGTCATGTTCAGTACGTATGGTATATGCAGAAAACTTGTTAAGTACAAGAGAAAAGAAAAACGATAATGGTAAATCTGATGCAACTTTCGGATTTCCCGCCGTATGATCTACCAATTGAGCTATGGTGGCTAGGTCAAAAGCATATTCGTTGTGTTGGAGATTATTTTAGCTAGAGGACTTGCTCTACTGATAGCACAACTGTGGAGTTCTGTACTTAACATTTCTTCCTCTAATGAACTCAAATGTCATTTGAATAACAAGGAAGCACTTGTTGGGTATCTTTATAGTCGTACTGGGATTACTTCTCGGTCCTCACTGCCAGCTCAATGATCTTTCATATCCTAGTATCTGACGTGTCCCCTTTACGTCATATGTAATCACGATAACTTGCACTCTCTTTTGGACAGTAGCTATTGCACAAGTTTGAATCACTCGAACGGTACTAAGTGGGAAACACATTATGCTCGAAGGAATGTACGTGAGGATCAGAAATATAATTTTATTTTGAGGACAATTTTCTAATGCAACGTCATATTCGTAGGCTATGTTCGCAGTACCGTTCTATTATAACGTATACACCTGAACCCAGCTTACATGTAACTATTTCTTGATAGGTTAATTGCATAACACAATATACACAGAAATTCGACTGTCAATTTAGAAGTCTTACTCCTTTAATTATTCCAATTTATTGGGGTCGATACTTCATGTGGGTTTAGCTCCGTTTAACAGCCTGGTGTCCTTCCTGACGCAAACCCTACGTATGTATGTTGGTTGGTAGCGTGATGCATTGTATGGATAAGAAATGTGTATTAAGTCGAACACAAGCATTCATTCCATAAACCAGAGGAATTAACTACAACAACCGAAATCCTCAGCCCGATAGGGAATCGAACCCAGGAACCACTGAACCGGCAACCTACTTCGTCCTATTTCCTCTTATCGGGCTGACTGGCTCAGACGGTTGAGGAGCTAGCCTTCTGAAACCAAATTGCCAGGTTCAATCCTCGCTCAGTCCGGTGATATTTAAAGGTGCTCAAATACGTCAGCCTCGTATCGGTAGATTTACAGGCACGTAAAAGAATTCCTGCGGGACTAAATTCCGGCACCTCGGCATCTCCGAAAACCGTAACAGTAGTTACGTAAAGAAAAATAACATTAATTATTACTACTTCTTCTTATTCCACAGCTTTTCACACATGTTGGTGACATCACGTGCACGAACTGCGTGCACATGGGATCTTGGCCCTGATTTGCTGGCGGCTGCCCTTCCTGATACCACTCTTCCGGCATTACCTCTGTTAAAAGTCACGGAAAGTAAGGAATAGCTTTCTCTACTAAACCAGAAGAAAACCTATATTTTTATCTAACCTTAACATTCATGACTTGAAGAAATTAAGAATACCGAAAAGAAACCTTACAAAGGTTATGACTCATCACTAGTTTGTCTCTCACTTATTTCCGGGGATAAGATGAGATGAACATATATGGCAAGTTTTTACAACTGGATGCCCTTCCTGATGCCTAATGAAGATGAAATGGACGACGGTGAATGAAAATGGGTGACGAGGTGGAAGAAATCGGCCGTGGCTCATGAATTGGAATTGGTATTTGCCTCGAAGTGAAGGTGAGAAACCAGAGAATTCCATTCTCACAAGGACAGCCGACGATGGGATTCGAACCCACTATTTCCCGAATGCAAGCTCACAGCTAAGCGACCCAAACCACACAGCCACTCACTCGGTAATAATAAATAACTAACGTAATAAATTTGGCATACAAGGCATATATCGTTTTCATAATTTGAACGCAATGCAACTCGTAAATAAATAAATAAATAAATAAATAAAATAAATAAATAAATAAATAAATAAATAAATAAATAAATAAATAAATAAATAAATAAATAAATAAATAATAAATAAGTAAATAAATAAATAAATAAAACATTGGTTCATGTCCCACTAACTGCTTTCATGGTTTTCGGAGACTCCGATGTGCCAAAATATTGTCCCATATCAGGTTCTTTTATATGCTAGGAAATATATTGAATCAAGCCTTAGTATTTGAGCACTTTCAATTAACCCCAGACGAGCAGAGATCAAACCCGCTAACCAAGAATACTTCTTAGACTGAGAAGGTCAGCGCTCTATCCTCGGAGCCACTCAATCAAGCCTTCTTCTTCCTCTAATGAACAGAGTTAAGAGAGGATGATTATGTCTTATTTCCCCTAAAACAATAATGACCACTATCACAGGAGTATAGTATCCTGTTTTATTATTATATCTTGTCTTCGATTTGTGACATTGAGTGTACGTAATGTATATGCCGATTAGAAATGTTACCTCAAATGCTTTTGATGTGACAAATGATTGTGTGTCTAACATAAGGAAATTGCTCCCCCGGTATTGTTTCCATGTATACCTACATTTGGTATTCTCATAGTAAAATCGACTTGTTTGCTTTACGAGCTGAAATGTAGCTGATCAATATTGTGTTTAACTCGGCGGGTTATATTTGTCTAAGTACAGGTACCTGGATAAGTTCCATTGCCAGTGACACACGGGTTTCACAACAAGTTGGAAATGCGCTAAGTCACCTTGGGCTACACCTGCCTCAACTCGTGATGACGTCACAAGCTATCTCATCAATTCTGAGCAGCTACTCTCATTATTTCGTCATCAATCACACCACCTGAATTGCAAGGTGAATCACTTTTATATTATCATGCCATGAGTGGGAGGAGTTGTAGTATCCGCGTTACTCTGACTTTCCCTACTGGAGAAATTAAATATAATTAAAAGTAATCGGAAGTTTTTGGAAACACCGATGTGCAAGATAACGAGAAAGTACAGTGCTGGAGTAATTAAACGTATTTTTCCAAAGTTTACACAGTAGGTTTGATCGATCCTGGCTCAGCCTAAATGATAAATGAGGGCTTAGTTCATCAAGCTGAGTGGTTAAATATTCTCAATAATAATAATAATAATAATAATAATAATAATAATAATAATAATAATAATACATTACATACATTATCATTACAGACTGTTATGCCTTTCAGCGTTCAGTCTGCAAGCCTCTGTGAATTTACTAAACGTCACCACAATCCTCGATTTGCAACTAATGTTGTTGCCTCATTTAGTTCTATACCTCTTATCATTAAATCGTTAGAAACCGAGTCTAACCATCGTCGTCTTGGTCTACCTCTATTTCTCTTACCCTCCATAACAGAGTCCATTATTCTCCTAGGTAACCTATCCTCCTCCATTCGCCTCGCATGACCCCACCACCGAAGCCGGTTTATGCGTACAGCTTCATCCATCGAGTTCATTCCTAAATTAGCCTTTATCTCCTCATTCTGAGTACCCTCCTGTCATTGTTCCCACCTGTTTGTACCAGCAATCATTCTTGCTACTTTCATGTTTGTTACTTCTAATTTATGAATAAGATATCCTGAGTCCACCCAGCTTTCGCTCCCGTAAAGCAAAGTTGCTCTGAAAACAGACTGATGTACAGATAGTTTCGTCTGGG